>NC_080792.1:64583190-65224297 GCF_028018385.1 Neofelis nebulosa
TCCATATATGGACCTTTGCGCATAGTTCCTGCATAGGTTTTCAAATCCTTCTTAGTGAAACAAGATGGTAGTTGAAAGGCGGTTTGTCCACAGTATTCTCTCACAGAGTCGTGTATATGTCACTTTCTGCAGCGTTCCCCGCGTGTGTTTTCAGATACTTCTAACTTAGGGAAACAAGATTGTTAGTTGATAGATCGTCTTTTTGCAAAGTGCTGGTCGACGTGGCTGAGTATATGGCCCTTTTGGCCTAGGCCCCGAATAGGTTTTCAAACCGTTCTCACCTGGTGAAATCAGATGAGAGTTGAAAGAGAGTTTCAAAACACTAGTGCTTGCAAAGTGCTGGTTGACAGAGTTGAGGCTATGGCACGTCCGACATTGGCTTCTCACAGTTTCTGAAACAATTCCTAGTGAAACGAGATAGTGGAAAGAGGGTTTCCCCACAGTGTTGTTTCACAGAATTCAGTATATGACGCTCTCTGCTCAGTCCCCGCATTGCTCTTCAACCACTCTTAGTGAAAGGACATGTCAGTTGAAAGAGGGTTTCCCTACAATGTTGTTTCACAGAGTTCAGTATATGACACTCTACCCAGGCCCCTTATATGGTTACTACCACGTCTAACTTTGTGACAAGAGATCTTCCTTGCAAGACGGGATCCCCACAGTGTTTCACAGAGTAGAAGATATGGCGCACTATCCGCATAGTCCCCGCCTGGGATTTCAAACACTTCTACCTTAGGGAAACGAGATGGTAGTTGAAAGATAATTTCCCCAAAGTGCTACTTGACAGAGTTGAGTACATGTAACTTTCCTCATAGGCTGTGCTAGGTTGTCCAACAACTTCCAAGGTAATGAAACAAGATAGTAGTTGAAGGATGGCTTCCCCACAGTGTTTTCGCACAGTTGAGTGGATGGCACTTTCCGCTTAGACTCCCGATAGGTTTCCAACACTTTTCATTTAGTGAAACATGGTGTAAGTGGAAAGATGGTTCGGTAACACTGTTGGTTTACGGCACTGTCCTCCTACCTCCTTGCATGGGTTTTCAGACGCTTCTATCTTAATGAAACAAGAGGCTCGTTGAAAGACGGTTTGTTCACAGTATTGTCTCCCAGCCTAGGCTGTATGTCACTTTCCACATCGTTCCCTGCATAGGTTTTTAACAATTTTCATACAAGATGTTAGCTGAAAGATGGTTTCTGCAAAGTGCAGTTCGAGAGTTGAGTGTGCGGCACTCTGGGCATAGGCCGCGCTTACTTTCTCAAACACTTGCAACAGTGAAAGGAGATGTTAGTTGAAAGACGGTTTCCCCTCAGTGTTGTTCCTCCGCGTTGAGTGTACGGCACTTTTTACCCTGTAGTCCACGCATAGGTTTCAAGCGGCACTCACCTAATTAGCGAAACCAGATGTTAGTCGAAAGACTGTTTCGCCGCGTTGTTTCCACGAGTGGTTTCAAAGAGCATGACACTTTCGGAATAGGCCCTGCATAGGCTTTCAAACACTTCTAACTTGGTGAAACGAGATGTTACCGGAAAGATGGTTTGTCCACAGGAGTCTCTCACAGTGTCGTGTATATGTCACTTTCCACATCGTTCCGTGCATGGGTTGTCAAATATTTCTAACTCCGTGATGCAGCATTTGGTTGAAAGATGGTTTCCGCACAGTGCAGCGTGATAGAACTGAGTATGTGGCACTTTCGGCATCGGCCCCGTCTAGTCTTTCAGACTCTTCTAACCTAGTGAAAACGAGAGGTTTAGTTGGAAGATGGTTCCCTCCCCATTGTTGCTTCTTAGAGTTGCGTACATGGCACTTGCCGTGTAGGCCCCCCGCATCGGTTTTCAAACAGTTCTCACTGAAATCAGATGTTAGTTGAAAGAATGTTTTACCACAGAGGGGAGTGTATGGCACTTTACGTGATGGCCCCGTCAGGGGTTTCAAACACACCGAGCCTAGAGAAACCAGATGTTTTTTGGAACATTCTTTCACCCCGGTGTTGTGTCACAGACTTGAGTCTATGGCACTGTCTGCCTAGGCCCCGCATGTGTAGTCAAACACTTTTCACTTAGGGAGACCAGATATTAGGTGAAAGATGTCTTTCCCCCACAGTGTTGTTTCACAGAGTTGAGTATGTGGCCCTTTCCCTGTGAGTGATTCATAAGTTTTCAAACTATCTTAACTTTGTGAAACCAGATGCGAGTTGAAAGACACTGCGTCTCCACAGTGTTTTGTTTTGTTTTGTTTTGTTTTGTTTTGTTTTTTTCTTCCACAAAGTTTAGTATATGTCCCTTTCGGCATATGCCGTGCATAGGTTTTCCAACCCTTCTCCCTTAGCGAAACAACACGTTAGCTGAAAGACGGGTTACCCCACAGTGTAAATTCCCAGATTTCGGTATATGGCCTTTTCCACATAGGTTCCGCATAGGTTTCCAAACACTTCTACCCTAGTGAAACGACGTGTTAGTTGAAAGATGGTTTCCGCGAGGTGTTGTTTCAAAGGGACCTTTACTCGACACTGTGAGAGAATACTGTGGACAAACGATCTTCCACCTAACATCTTGTTTCACTCAGTTTGGAAAAAAAGAAAGTGTTTGAAAACCCATGCGGGGGTCTATGCGTGAAGGGCCATATACTCAACTCCGTGAAACAAGACGGTCGAGAAAGAATTTTTCAACGAAGTTCTGGTTGCATTGAGAAAAGCTTCCCAACCCTAGGAGGGTCCTATGCGTTCGGAAAGTGCCATGTAATGAAAACAGTGGAACAAGGACCTAGAGAGTCCTGGACTTTGCTTTTCTTCCTTTTCCCATCATTGAAAGGAGTGAGCAGTGACACTGCTGTGGCCGTCACGTGGCCCCCACTGTTGCCCCAGAGAGTGGAAAGGGGCATCGGGGCCCTCTTGCTGTAAAGGGCTCTTTCTGAGCTGACAAGCTTCTGGAGCCTCCTGATCTTGTGTGAACTTTGTGCTTTTCAGAAGGGAGGCCCCTCCATCAGGCAGAGCAATGAGGCAAGTTTGCTCCTTTCCCCACCTCTTGCTACAAACAGCCCATCACCAAGCTCAGGGATACGAGGGCTATTCTCCTTTGGGGTAGATGATGCTCATGGCTGTCACCGAGCAGGCGACCAGGTGGGTAGCCGACGCCCACCCCTTGGTGCCTGCTGAGTGAGTGCCAGCTCCGTGGTTCATAAGGGTGAACAAAGAACCAGTCAGAAAGACATTAAAGGAAAGTGAATGGCTGCAGCCAGGACCAAAGTGTGCAACATTTCCAGAGAATGGGAATGTGATCAACGTCGACCGGACATGTTAAACTTCCTTCCCCCTAGGCCCAGCATGAAGGCCAGCGTGCGCCTAATACCTCTGGCCCATCCTCCACACAAACAGATCTCGGCTGGACCCCCTTACCTTGCCCTGACGCTCTGGATGTCCATGTAGTCCTGCAACAAATATGCCGGCCCCTTTTTACCTCACCCTCTAACATGCGACACACGGGCTGGTCCACACTGGACTTTTGCAAGACCGATCGATTACCGTGCAAGACTGAAACGTATGGGGCCCAAGGCATACCTTGATATATAAACAACAATATCATGAGATTTGATAAGCCTAAGGCAAGAGTTCTGCATTAAGGATGGGAATGGGATAATGTTTAGCACAAACTGACTATCACAATGTATTAGCAAGCTGGCTTGCTCACAAATCAGATCTTTTGTGGGATTTGGCTACAGGTTTTGGGCAAAGGGAGCCACTCGGAGCCCTGTGAACAAGAGCTCCACATTCTTCCCCAAGAAGTAGAGGGGAAACTGTGGCTTTTTGTGTGCTTCTCTGCCCATCGTATCAGAAGATAGGGCCCCAGTGACACTGAGATAGGAAAAATGTGCTTCCATGGGAGGACTGAGTGATGAGAACAAGGCCTGGTGCAGAAGACGTTCCAGAGACTTGGAGTTCTCTGCTCAAGTCATGCGGCAGGCCGCAGGCACATCCTGTCTCTTCCTCTGCCTGAGGGTATGTCCATCCATTAGGCTCAGGGGTCCATGTGGCTACCCATTCCCGTGATACAGTAGCCTACTATGAACTGACGGCTCACGGACAGAATGTATAGGTCTCTTCAGCGATATCCGACTCTGAGAGCCCTGTCTAGACTCGGGAATGTTCTGGAACGTGCATCCTTGCAACTCACTTGTTTACACGGCTGCCCCATGGTCTTGGTGTGTGAAGTGAGGTCAAGAGAGAAAAGCAGAAATGGGATAAGAATGACTACCAGGGGATGTCAAAGTTCTGCATTCAAAAGGTTGAGTACGTGTCAGTTTTGGTGTAGTCCCGCTTGGGTTTTCAAACAAATCTGACTTCGTGTAACAAAAATTGGTTTTGCCACCGTGTTTTTTCACAGAGTTGAGTGTATGGCACTATCCACCAAGGCCCCACAGGCGTTTTCCAACACTTGCAATTTAGTGATACCAGATGTTGAGTGAAAGATTGTTTTCCCCAAGTGTTATTTCACTGGGTTGAGTACATGGCACTTTCTCATATAAGCCCCGCCTGGGATTTCAAACACTTCTAACTTAGTGAAGCCTGAGGGTAGTTGAGAGATGGTTTCACCACTGTAATGTTTCACAGAGTTAGGTATATGGCACTTCGTGCATGGGCCCCTCGTACGTTTTCAAACACTTTTACCTTAGTGACAGCCGGGGGTAGTGGAACGACGGTTTCCCCAGAGGGTCGTTTCACAGAGTTGAGTGTAAGGCACAATCCCTATAGGCCCCGTGTGTATTTTCGAACACTTGTAATTTGGTGAAACCGGATGTTAAATGAAAGATTGTTTTCCCAAGTGTTTCACTGAGTTGAGTTTATGGCACTTTTCCCTGCTAGGCCCTGCATATAGGTTTTCAAACACTTGTAACTTTGTGAAATGAGATGGTAGTTAAAGAAGCTTTCACCACATTGTTTTTTCACAGTTACGTTTATGGCAATTTCCGCATAAACCCTGCATGGGTTTTACAACACTGTAACTTAGTGAAACAAGAGGTTAGTTGAAAGAGGTTTCACAAAGGGTTGTTTCACAGACTATATAGAGCCATCTGCATCGGCCAGGCATGGGCTTTCAAAGACCTCTGACTTTGTGACAAACAGATTGTCACAAGATGTTGCAAGATGTTTTCCTTCAGTCTTGTTTTGCAAAGTTAGGTATAAAGCACTTTTCCCTTAGGCCCCACATGGGTCTTCAAACTCCTGTAACTTAATGAAACAAGGCGACACTTGAAAGATGGTTTCCCCCACAGTGTTTATGAGTATGCGTATATGGCTGTTTCCGTGTAGGACGTGTGCATGTTTCCAAACTCTTCTCCCTTGGGGAAACAAGGTGTTAGTTGTAAGATGGTTACCTCACAGTGTTGTTTCAGAGTTGAGTATGTGGCTTCTTCCACCTAGGCCCTGCATGGGTTTTCAAACACTTGTCCCGTAGTGAAACGAGCTGTCAGCTGAAAGATGGTTTCCCCACAATGCTTCATACAGTCGTGTATATGGCACATTTGATGTGGGCCCCGCTGCGGTTTTCAAACACACTAAGTTACAGAAACCAGATGGTAGTTGATAGATGTTTCCATCAGACAACTCTTTCACCGGGCACAAAAGTGAGCACAAAAGTGCCCCTGCGTGAGTTTTTAGACACTTTTAACGCGGTGAAACAAGATGATGGTTGAAAGATGGTTGCCCCACAGTGTTGTTTGCCCGAGTTGGATATATGACACTTTATGCATAGGCCTCGCATAGGTTTTCAAACACTTCTAACAGAGTGAAACCTTATGTTAGTTGCAAGATGGTTTCTCCACAGTATTTTTTCACTGAGCCGAGTCCTTGTCGCTTTCCTCATAGTCCCCAAGCATAGGTTTGAAACTCTTCTAACTTAGGGAAACAAGTTGCTAATTGAGAGACGGTTATCCCACAATGTTGTTTCACAGAGTTGAGTAATGGCACTCTCCGCACATAGTTGGCCGCATGGGTTTTCAAACATTTCTAAATTAGTGGAATCAGATGGTAGTTGAAAGACGTTGTCACCACAGCGTGGTTTCACCGAGTTGAGTGTATGGCACGTCTCTCGGAGTTCTCCGCGTACGTTTCCCACCACTTCTAAGTTGGTGAAACCGAAGGTTTGTTGAAAGATCGTTCCCCACACTGTTGTTTCACTGATTTGAGTATAAGGCACTTTCTGCATAGTCCCCGACTTGCTTTTGAAACAACTCTTAGTGAAACCAGATGGTGGGTGAAAGATCATTCCCCCCACAGTGTTGTTTCATAGAGTTGAGTATACGCCACTTTCCCTGTAGGTCCCGCGTGGGTTTTCAAACTCTCTTAACATTGTGAAACGAGAGGTTAGCTGAATGATGGTTCAGTAAACTGTTGTTTCCCAGAGTTGATGTATGGCATGTTCAGCGTAAGCTCTGCATAGATTTTCAAACACTTTCATCTTGGGGAAGATGTGTATGTGAGTTGAAAGTCAGTGTCGAGTATATGCCATTTCCTCATAGTTTCCCTCATAGGTTTTCAAACACTTCTCAGTGGAACAAAGATGCGTGTTGAAAAATCATGGCGTACTTACGGAAAGCGCCACACGCCCAACATTGTGCCAAATCACTGTGCTGAAACATCTTTCAACTAACAACATGTTCACAAAGTTAGAAGCGTTGAGATCCTAGACATAGAAGTATAACGAAAGCGGCCTTTACTCACTTTGCGCAACATCATTGCAGACAAACCAATTTTCAAAATGACACCTGGTTCAACGAAGTTGGAAGTGTTTGAAAACGCTCGTGGGGCCCACACTGAAACTGCCTGTGAAACACCAGTGTGGTGATGCCTTCTATCAACCAACATCCTGTTACACTAGGATAGATTTAGTTGAAAACGCACGTGGGGACTAAACCGAAAGTGCCATATTCTGAAGTGTATGAAACACTGTGGGGAACCCACCCGTCAACTAACATCTTATTTCAGTAAACGAGAAGTGTTTGAAAACCTATGCGGGGCTTATGCGGAAATGCATATACTCGACTCTGTGAGAAAAGACTGTGGTGAAACCAATCTTTCAGCAAATATCTGGTTTCAATAAATGAGAATTGTTAGAAAACCCATGCGGGGTCCACATGGAAAGTACCATGTACTCAACTCTCTCAACTCAACTCAACTCAACTAACTCTACGTTAGAAGTATGTGAGAACCAATGCAGGGCCTATGCAGATCGTGCCATATAATCAACTCTGTCAGACAACACTTCGGGGAATGCATCTTTCAACTAACATCTTGTTTCACTTAGAAGTGCTTGAGGGGCGCCTGGGTGGCGCAGTCGGTTAAGCGTCCGACTTCAGCCAGGTCACGATCTCGCGGTCCGTGAGTTCGGGCCCCGCGTCAGGCTCTGGGCTGATGGCTCGGAGCCTGGAGCCTGTTTCCGATTCTGTGTCTCCCTCTCTCTCTGCCCCTCCCCCGTTCATGCTCTGTCTCTCTCTGTCCCAAAAATAAATAAAAAACGTTGAAAAAAAAATTAAAAAAAATAAATAAATAAACAAGTGCTTGAAAAGCCACGCGGGGAACTATGAAGGGGTTGCCATCTACTCAACTCTGTGAAACAACAGGGTGGAGAAACCATCTCTCAACTAACATAAGGTTTCACGAAGTTAGAAGTGTTTGAAAACCCAAGTTTTCCGCA
Source organism: Neofelis nebulosa (assembly GCF_028018385.1). Lineage (NCBI taxonomy): Eukaryota > Metazoa > Chordata > Mammalia > Carnivora > Felidae > Neofelis > Neofelis nebulosa. The sequence continues at coordinate 64,590,877 of NC_080792.1, forward strand.
CATGCGGAAAGTGCCATGTACTCAGTTCTGTGAAGCACTGTGGGGAAGACATCTTTGAACTAACATCTCAGTTCCCTGTTAGAAGTGTTTGAAAACCTTTGCGGAGCCCAGGTGCAGAGTTCCGTATACTCAACTTTATCAAGCAGCTCTTTAGGGCAACAACTATCCTTCACTTAACATCAAGTTTCCCTAGGTTACAATTATTTAAAAACCAATGAGGGGCCTGCGCCGAAAGTGCTGCACACTCAGCTCTGGGAAATAACATTGTGGGGAAACGATCTTTCAACCCAAATCACCTTTCAGTTAGAGTTGTTGGAAAACCAACGCGGGGCCTATGCAGAAGGTGCCATATGCTCGACTCTGTCCAACAACACCGTGGGGAATCCATCTTTGAACTAACATCTTGTTTCACTGTTAGAAGTGGCATACACTCAACTCTGTGAAACAACCCAGTTGGGGAAATCATCTTTCAACTACCATCTGGTTTTTGTAGGATAGAGGTGTTTGAAATCGTATGAGAGGCCTAACCCTGAAGAGTCATAAACGCAAAAGTGTGAATATCAGTGTGATGAAACTACCGTCCAACTAACATCTTGTTTCACAAAGTCAGAGTGTGTTTGAAAACCCATGCAAGGCCTGCATCGAAAGGGCCACTTAGACAAGTCTGTGAAACAACATTGTTGGGAATCCATGTACAGCTAACCTCTCGTTTCAGTTAGTTAGATGTGTTTGAAAACTTATTCGGTTCTACCCAGAAAGTGCCCTCTGCTCCACTCTGTAAAACACCAGTGTGGTGAACCCACCTTTCAAATAAATAACATCCGGCATCACTTTTAGACGTATTTGAATACGTATGCGGAACCCACACGGAAAGTACCTTACACTCAAATGTGTCAACCAACACTTTGGGGACACCGTCCTTCAACTAACATCTTAGTTCACTAAGTTAGGTGTGTTTGAAAACGATGCGGGGCCTACACCAGAAGTGCCATATACTCAGCTCTGTGAAACAAGACAGTGGGGGAAAAAACCTTCTTTCTCCTAACACCTGGTTTCACTGGGTTAGAAGTGGTTGCAAACCTGTGTGGTTAGGGCGATGAGGATTGGTGTCACATACTCAACTCTGTGAAACAACATGGTGGGGAAACTGTCCTTCAACTAACATCTGGACTTACCAAGTTACAAGTGTTTGAAAAGCCATGCTGGGTCTATGAGGATAGTGCCATATTCTCACCTCTGTGAAACCACCCTGTGGGGAAGCCGTCTTTCAACTACCTACATTAGAAGTGTTTGAAAACCTAAGAGAAACCTGAGCGCTAAGTGCCACACACTCAACTAACTTTGTGAAACAAAGGTGTGGTGAAACGATCTTTCAACTAATATCTGGTTTCACTAAGGTAAAATGTTTGAAAACTATGAGGGACCTATGCGGAAAGTACCATATAGTCAATGTTTCCCCACAAGGCTGTTTCACAGAGTCATATGGCATTATCCGCATAGTCTCCGTAGGGGCTTTCAAACACTTCTAACTTCGTGGCACCAGACGTTAGTTGAAAGAGGTGTTTCTCTACAGGCTTCCTTCACAGACGTGAGTATATTGCACTGTGTTCCTAGGCCTCGCATGAGTCTTCAAACACCTCAAACTCAGTGAAACGAAGTTAAGGTGAAAGAGCGCCTCCCCAACAGTCTTGTTTCAGGGGGTTGAGTATTTGACACTTGCCATGTAGGTCATGCTTGTGTTTTCAAACTATATTAACGTCGTAAAACCAGATGCCAGGTGAAAGGTGTGTTTTCACAAAGGTGAGTATATGGTACTTTCCTCATAGGGCGGGCGTAGGTTTTCATACACGTCTCACCTAACGATGAGACTAGGTGAAAGATGAGACTAGCGATGAAAGAGGGTTTCCCCACAGTGTTGTTCCACTGATTTCAGTACATGCCACTCTCTGAACGCATATGACCCGCATAGCGTTGGCAAGATATCTCACTTAGTGAAACCAGAAGTTAGTTGAAAAATCCTTTCTCCACCATGTGGTTTCCACAGAGTTGAGTACATGGCAGGCACTTCGCGCATAGGCCCCGCATAGGTTTTCAAAGAGTTCTCACTCAGTGAAACGAGATGCTACTTGAAACATTGTTTGTCTCACAGTGTATTCTCTCACGGTGTCGAGTATTAAATGTCCCTTTCCACATCGATCTCCAGAAAGGTTTTCAAACACTTCTACCTTAGTGATAAAAGATGTTCCTTGAAAGACGGTTTACGCCAAGTGCTAGAGAAGGCATTTTCGGCATAGGTCCCGCAGACATTTTCAGACACTTCTGAGTGAACCGAGATGTTAGTTGAAAGACGTTTTCCCCAGAGTGTTGTTTCACAGAGTAGCGCATATGGCTACTCTCCGTCTAGGCCCCTCATGTGTATTCCAACCCTTCTGACTCAGTGAAGGATTGTTTCTCCACAGTGTTGGTTCACAGAGTTAAGTATATGGCTCCTTCCATGTAAGCCATGCAAAGGGTTTGAAACCATGTTCATTTTGTGGTTAACTGAAAGATGTTGATCCCACAGTGCTCTTTCATAGAGTTGAGGACATGTGCTTTCTGCCTAAGCTGCACACAGTGTTTCAAGCACTTCTAACAGTGAAACAAGATGTTAGTTGAAAAATGGCTTTTCCACAGTAATCTCTCACAGTGTCAATTATAATTCCCTTTCCTAATTGTTCTCCGCGTAGATTTTCCAAATACTTCTAAATCAGTGACGCAAGATAGTAGTTGAAAGATGCTTTCCGCAAAGGGCAGTTTGACAGAGTTGAGTGTATTGCACTTTGGGCATAGGCGCTACATAGTTTTGAAAAACTTTTAATTTTAGGGAAACGAGATGTTAGCTGAAAAGAGGGTTCCCTCACAGTGTTGTTTGAAAGATGGTTTGCCCACAATATTCTCTCACGGAGTCGAGTATATGTCACTGTCGTGATCGTTCCCCACATAGATTTCTCAAACGTTTCCAATTTAGTGAACCGAGGTGTTCGTGGAACGATGGTTTGGCGACAGGGTTGTTTCACAGAGTTGAGAATATGGCACTTGGCTTGTAGGCGCCGCACTTGTCTTCAAAATGTTCTCGCTTAGTGAAACCTGATGTTAGTGGAAAGTTTTTCACCACAGGGTTCCGCCCCAAAGTTGACCGTAGGGCACTTTCGCCAAAAAGCCCCGCAAGTTTATCAAGGAGTTCCAACTAAGTGAAGTGAGATGTTAGCTGCAAGGTGGTGTCCCCACAGCGTTGCTTCACAGAGTTGAGTCAATGGCACTTACCGTGTAGTCCCCGCATACGCTTCCAGACAGTTCTCATTTAGTGAATTCAGATGTTAGTTGAGAGATTGTTTCACCACAGTGTAGATTGCCAGAGTGGGGTATAAGGCACTTGATGTCTCGGCCCCATAAGCGGTTTGAACCACACGTACCATAGTGAAACCTGAGGATATTTGAAGGATAGCTTCAGCACAGTGTTTTTTTCCATTCAGAGTTGAGTATATGGCAAGATCGTGACTGACCTTGCATAGTTTTCCAAACGCTTCTAACTTCTGAAGCAAGATGTTCGTTGAAGGATCGTTTCCACACACAGTGTCTCTGCCAGAGTTGAGTAAAAGACACTATCACTTAGGCCATCCATGTATGTTCCAACGAATCTGTGACTTCGTGAAACCAGATTTTGGGTGATGGCTTCCCTTCAATGTTGTTTCACAGAGTAGAGTTCACGGCGCTTACGCTGTAGGCCCCGCGTAGATTTTCAAGCAGTTCTCACTAAGGTCAAATCTGGAGTTATTTGAAAGAGTGTTTCACCACAGTGTTGTTTCACAGAGTGGAGTACATGGCGCCATCCGCCTGGGTCCCGAATGTGTATTCAAGCGTTTCTAAGCTCGTGAAAGCAGATTCTAGGGGAAACGTGCTTTCCCCACCGTGTTGTTTGTCCATGGCACTTTCCGTAGTAGTTCGCGCATAAGTTTTCAAAGTCTTCTTGGTGAAACTAGATATTAGATGAAAGCTCCTTCTCCATGATGTCTTCTCGCAGAGTTGATTACCTGGCCCTTTCCACGTAGTCCCCGCCTAGGTTTTAATATGCTACTATCTAGCGAAACAAGATGTTCGTTGAAAGACGGTTTGCCCGCAGTATTCTCTCAGTGTCGAATGCATGCCACTTTCCACATCGTTCCCCGTATAAGTTTTCAAACACTTCGAACGTAGTGATACAAAATGTTGGTTGAATGACGGTTTCCGCAAAGTGTTTTTTGCCAGAGCCGAGTACATGGCAGTTCCGTCACAGGCCCCCGCATAGTTTTTGAAACCCTTCTAACTTGGAGAAACTAGATGGCAGGTGAGAGATGGCTTCCCCACGGTGCTTTTTCACAAACTTGAGTATATGGCACTTACTGTGAAGGCCCCGCCTAGGTTTTTAAAGAAGTCTTTCTCACTCAGGGAAACCAGATGTTAGTTGAAAGATTGTTTCACCACAGTGTTCTTTCACAGAGTGAAGTATAGGTCACTTTTGGCATAGGCCCCGAAAGGGTTTTCAAAAAGTCTTCACTTAGTGAAATCAGATGAGAGTTGAAGGAGTGTTTCCAGCCAGTGCTGTTTCACAGACTGGAGTATATCGCACTATCTGCCTAGGTCCCGCACTGGTTGCCAAGCTTTTCTCATTGAGTGAAATCAGATCTCAGATGAAACGTGGTTACTACTCAGTGTTGTTTCGAGAGATGAGCATATGGCTCTTTCCTTGTAGGTGATCCATAGGTTGTCAAACTATTTTCACTTCAAGCCCGAAGTTAGGTGAAAGATGCTTTGTTCACAGTGTCCATATATGGACCTTTGCGCATAGTTCCTGCATAGGTTTTCAAATCCTTCTTAGTGAAACAAGATGGTAGTTGAAAGGCGGTTTGTCCACAGTATTCTCTCACAGAGTCGTGTATATGTCACTTTCTGCAGCGTTCCCCGCGTGTGTTTTCAGATACTTCTAACTTAGGGAAACAAGATTGTTAGTTGATAGATCGTCTTTTTGCAAAGTGCTGGTCGACGTGGCTGAGTATATGGCCCTTTTGGCCTAGGCCCCGAATAGGTTTTCAAACCGTTCTCACCTGGTGAAATCAGATGAGAGTTGAAAGAGAGTTTCAAAACACTAGTGCTTGCAAAGTGCTGGTTGACAGAGTTGAGGCTATGGCACGTCCGACATTGGCTTCTCACAGTTTCTGAAACAATTCCTAGTGAAACGAGATAGTGGAAAGAGGGTTTCCCCACAGTGTTGTTTCACAGAATTCAGTATATGACGCTCTCTGCTCAGTCCCCGCATTGCTCTTCAACCACTCTTAGTGAAAGGACATGTCAGTTGAAAGAGGGTTTCCCTACAATGTTGTTTCACAGAGTTCAGTATATGACACTCTACCCAGGCCCCTTATATGGTTACTACCACGTCTAACTTTGTGACAAGAGATCTTCCTTGCAAGACGGGATCCCCACAGTGTTTCACAGAGTAGAAGATATGGCGCACTATCCGCATAGTCCCCGCCTGGGATTTCAAACACTTCTACCTTAGGGAAACGAGATGGTAGTTGAAAGATAATTTCCCCAAAGTGCTACTTGACAGAGTTGAGTACATGTAACTTTCCTCATAGGCTGTGCTAGGTTGTCCAACAACTTCCAAGGTAATGAAACAAGATAGTAGTTGAAGGATGGCTTCCCCACAGTGTTTTCGCACAGTTGAGTGGATGGCACTTTCCGCTTAGACTCCCGATAGGTTTCCAACACTTTTCATTTAGTGAAACATGGTGTAAGTGGAAAGATGGTTCGGTAACACTGTTGGTTTACGGCACTGTCCTCCTACCTCCTTGCATGGGTTTTCAGACGCTTCTATCTTAATGAAACAAGAGGCTCGTTGAAAGACGGTTTGTTCACAGTATTGTCTCCCAGCCTAGGCTGTATGTCACTTTCCACATCGTTCCCTGCATAGGTTTTTAACAATTTTCATACAAGATGTTAGCTGAAAGATGGTTTCTGCAAAGTGCAGTTCGAGAGTTGAGTGTGCGGCACTCTGGGCATAGGCCGCGCTTACTTTCTCAAACACTTGCAACAGTGAAAGGAGATGTTAGTTGAAAGACGGTTTCCCCTCAGTGTTGTTCCTCCGCGTTGAGTGTACGGCACTTTTTACCCTGTAGTCCACGCATAGGTTTCAAGCGGCACTCACCTAATTAGCGAAACCAGATGTTAGTCGAAAGACTGTTTCGCCGCGTTGTTTCCACGAGTGGTTTCAAAGAGCATGACACTTTCGGAATAGGCCCTGCATAGGCTTTCAAACACTTCTAACTTGGTGAAACGAGATGTTACCGGAAAGATGGTTTGTCCACAGGAGTCTCTCACAGTGTCGTGTATATGTCACTTTCCACATCGTTCCGTGCATGGGTTGTCAAATATTTCTAACTCCGTGATGCAGCATTTGGTTGAAAGATGGTTTCCGCACAGTGCAGCGTGATAGAACTGAGTATGTGGCACTTTCGGCATCGGCCCCGTCTAGTCTTTCAGACTCTTCTAACCTAGTGAAAACGAGAGGTTTAGTTGGAAGATGGTTCCCTCCCCATTGTTGCTTCTTAGAGTTGCGTACATGGCACTTGCCGTGTAGGCCCCCCGCATCGGTTTTCAAACAGTTCTCACTGAAATCAGATGTTAGTTGAAAGAATGTTTTACCACAGAGGGGAGTGTATGGCACTTTACGTGATGGCCCCGTCAGGGGTTTCAAACACACCGAGCCTAGAGAAACCAGATGTTTTTTGGAACATTCTTTCACCCCGGTGTTGTGTCACAGACTTGAGTCTATGGCACTGTCTGCCTAGGCCCCGCATGTGTAGTCAAACACTTTTCACTTAGGGAGACCAGATATTAGGTGAAAGATGTCTTTCCCCCACAGTGTTGTTTCACAGAGTTGAGTATGTGGCCCTTTCCCTGTGAGTGATTCATAAGTTTTCAAACTATCTTAACTTTGTGAAACCAGATGCGAGTTGAAAGACACTGCGTCTCCACAGTGTTTTGTTTTGTTTTGTTTTGTTTTGTTTTGTTTTTTTCTTCCACAAAGTTTAGTATATGTCCCTTTCGGCATATGCCGTGCATAGGTTTTCCAACCCTTCTCCCTTAGCGAAACAACACGTTAGCTGAAAGACGGGTTACCCCACAGTGTAAATTCCCAGATTTCGGTATATGGCCTTTTCCACATAGGTTCCGCATAGGTTTCCAAACACTTCTACCCTAGTGAAACGACGTGTTAGTTGAAAGATGGTTTCCGCGAGGTGTTGTTTCAAAGGGACCTTTACTCGACACTGTGAGAGAATACTGTGGACAAACGATCTTCCACCTAACATCTTGTTTCACTCAGTTTGGAAAAAAAGAAAGTGTTTGAAAACCCATGCGGGGGTCTATGCGTGAAGGGCCATATACTCAACTCCGTGAAACAAGACGGTCGAGAAAGAATTTTTCAACGAAGTTCTGGTTGCATTGAGAAAAGCTTCCCAACCCTAGGAGGGTCCTATGCGTTCGGAAAGTGCCATGTAATGAAAACAGTGGAACAAGGACCTAGAGAGTCCTGGACTTTGCTTTTCTTCCTTTTCCCATCATTGAAAGGAGTGAGCAGTGACACTGCTGTGGCCGTCACGTGGCCCCCACTGTTGCCCCAGAGAGTGGAAAGGGGCATCGGGGCCCTCTTGCTGTAAAGGGCTCTTTCTGAGCTGACAAGCTTCTGGAGCCTCCTGATCTTGTGTGAACTTTGTGCTTTTCAGAAGGGAGGCCCCTCCATCAGGCAGAGCAATGAGGCAAGTTTGCTCCTTTCCCCACCTCTTGCTACAAACAGCCCATCACCAAGCTCAGGGATACGAGGGCTATTCTCCTTTGGGGTAGATGATGCTCATGGCTGTCACCGAGCAGGCGACCAGGTGGGTAGCCGACGCCCACCCCTTGGTGCCTGCTGAGTGAGTGCCAGCTCCGTGGTTCATAAGGGTGAACAAAGAACCAGTCAGAAAGACATTAAAGGAAAGTGAATGGCTGCAGCCAGGACCAAAGTGTGCAACATTTCCAGAGAATGGGAATGTGATCAACGTCGACCGGACATGTTAAACTTCCTTCCCCCTAGGCCCAGCATGAAGGCCAGCGTGCGCCTAATACCTCTGGCCCATCCTCCACACAAACAGATCTCGGCTGGACCCCCTTACCTTGCCCTGACGCTCTGGATGTCCATGTAGTCCTGCAACAAATATGCCGGCCCCTTTTTACCTCACCCTCTAACATGCGACACACGGGCTGGTCCACACTGGACTTTTGCAAGACCGATCGATTACCGTGCAAGACTGAAACGTATGGGGCCCAAGGCATACCTTGATATATAAACAACAATATCATGAGATTTGATAAGCCTAAGGCAAGAGTTCTGCATTAAGGATGGGAATGGGATAATGTTTAGCACAAACTGACTATCACAATGTATTAGCAAGCTGGCTTGCTCACAAATCAGATCTTTTGTGGGATTTGGCTACAGGTTTTGGGCAAAGGGAGCCACTCGGAGCCCTGTGAACAAGAGCTCCACATTCTTCCCCAAGAAGTAGAGGGGAAACTGTGGCTTTTTGTGTGCTTCTCTGCCCATCGTATCAGAAGATAGGGCCCCAGTGACACTGAGATAGGAAAAATGTGCTTCCATGGGAGGACTGAGTGATGAGAACAAGGCCTGGTGCAGAAGACGTTCCAGAGACTTGGAGTTCTCTGCTCAAGTCATGCGGCAGGCCGCAGGCACATCCTGTCTCTTCCTCTGCCTGAGGGTATGTCCATCCATTAGGCTCAGGGGTCCATGTGGCTACCCATTCCCGTGATACAGTAGCCTACTATGAACTGACGGCTCACGGACAGAATGTATAGGTCTCTTCAGCGATATCCGACTCTGAGAGCCCTGTCTAGACTCGGGAATGTTCTGGAACGTGCATCCTTGCAACTCACTTGTTTACACGGCTGCCCCATGGTCTTGGTGTGTGAAGTGAGGTCAAGAGAGAAAAGCAGAAATGGGATAAGAATGACTACCAGGGGATGTCAAAGTTCTGCATTCAAAAGGTTGAGTACGTGTCAGTTTTGGTGTAGTCCCGCTTGGGTTTTCAAACAAATCTGACTTCGTGTAACAAAAATTGGTTTTGCCACCGTGTTTTTTCACAGAGTTGAGTGTATGGCACTATCCACCAAGGCCCCACAGGCGTTTTCCAACACTTGCAATTTAGTGATACCAGATGTTGAGTGAAAGATTGTTTTCCCCAAGTGTTATTTCACTGGGTTGAGTACATGGCACTTTCTCATATAAGCCCCGCCTGGGATTTCAAACACTTCTAACTTAGTGAAGCCTGAGGGTAGTTGAGAGATGGTTTCACCACTGTAATGTTTCACAGAGTTAGGTATATGGCACTTCGTGCATGGGCCCCTCGTACGTTTTCAAACACTTTTACCTTAGTGACAGCCGGGGGTAGTGGAACGACGGTTTCCCCAGAGGGTCGTTTCACAGAGTTGAGTGTAAGGCACAATCCCTATAGGCCCCGTGTGTATTTTCGAACACTTGTAATTTGGTGAAACCGGATGTTAAATGAAAGATTGTTTTCCCAAGTGTTTCACTGAGTTGAGTTTATGGCACTTTTCCCTGCTAGGCCCTGCATATAGGTTTTCAAACACTTGTAACTTTGTGAAATGAGATGGTAGTTAAAGAAGCTTTCACCACATTGTTTTTTCACAGTTACGTTTATGGCAATTTCCGCATAAACCCTGCATGGGTTTTACAACACTGTAACTTAGTGAAACAAGATGTTAGTTGAAAGAGGTTTCACAAAGGGTTGTTTCACAGACTATATAGAGCCATCTGCATCGGCCAGGCATGGGCTTTCAAAGACCTCTGACTTTGTGACAAACAGATTGTCACAAGATGTTGCAAGATGTTTTCCTTCAGTCTTGTTTTGCAAAGTTAGGTATAAAGCACTTTTCCCTTAGGCCCCACATGGGTCTTCAAACTCCTGTAACTTAATGAAACAAGGCGACACTTGAAAGATGGTTTCCCCCACAGTGTTTATGAGTATGCGTATATGGCTGTTTCCGTGTAGGACGTGTGCATGTTTCCAAACTCTTCTCCCTTGGGGAAACAAGGTGTTAGTTGTAAGATGGTTACCTCACAGTGTTGTTTCAGAGTTGAGTATGTGGCTTCTTCCACCTAGGCCCTGCATGGGTTTTCAAACACTTGTCCCGTAGTGAAACGAGCTGTCAGCTGAAAGATGGTTTCCCCACAATGCTTCATACAGTCGTGTATATGGCACATTTGATGTGGGCCCCGCTGCGGTTTTCAAACACACTAAGTTACAGAAACCAGATGGTAGTTGATAGATGTTTCCATCAGACAACTCTTTCACCGGGCACAAAAGTGAGCACAAAAGTGCCCCTGCGTGAGTTTTTAGACACTTTTAACGCGGTGAAACAAGATGATGGTTGAAAGATGGTTGCCCCACAGTGTTGTTTGCCCGAGTTGGATATATGACACTTTATGCATAGGCCTCGCATAGGTTTTCAAACACTTCTAACAGAGTGAAACCTTATGTTAGTTGCAAGATGGTTTCTCCACAGTATTTTTTCACTGAGCCGAGTCCTTGTCGCTTTCCTCATAGTCCCCAAGCATAGGTTTGAAACTCTTCTAACTTAGGGAAACAAGTTGCTAATTGAGAGACGGTTATCCCACAATGTTGTTTCACAGAGTTGAGTAATGGCACTCTCCGCACATAGTTGGCCGCATGGGTTTTCAAACATTTCTAAATTAGTGGAATCAGATGGTAGTTGAAAGACGTTGTCACCACAGCGTGGTTTCACCGAGTTGAGTGTATGGCACGTCTCTCGGAGTTCTCCGCGTACGTTTCCCACCACTTCTAAGTTGGTGAAACCGAAGGTTTGTTGAAAGATCGTTCCCCACACTGTTGTTTCACTGATTTGAGTATAAGGCACTTTCTGCATAGTCCCCGACTTGCTTTTGAAACAACTCTTAGTGAAACCAGATGGTGGGTGAAAGATCATTCCCCCCACAGTGTTGTTTCATAGAGTTGAGTATACGCCACTTTCCCTGTAGGTCCCGCGTGGGTTTTCAAACTCTCTTAACATTGTGAAACGAGAGGTTAGCTGAATGATGGTTCAGTAAACTGTTGTTTCCCAGAGTTGATGTATGGCATGTTCAGCGTAAGCTCTGCATAGATTTTCAAACACTTTCATCTTGGGGAAGATGTGTATGTGAGTTGAAAGTCAGTGTCGAGTATATGCCATTTCCTCATAGTTTCCCTCATAGGTTTTCAAACACTTCTCAGTGGAACAAAGATGCGTGTTGAAAAATCATGGCGTACTTACGGAAAGCGCCACACGCCCAACATTGTGCCAAATCACTGTGCTGAAACATCTTTCAACTAACAACATGTTCACAAAGTTAGAAGCGTTGAGATCCTAGACATAGAAGTATAACGAAAGCGGCCTTTACTCACTTTGCGCAACATCATTGCAGACAAACCAATTTTCAAAATGACACCTGGTTCAACGAAGTTGGAAGTGTTTGAAAACGCTCGTGGGGCCCACACTGAAACTGCCTGTGAAACACCAGTGTGGTGATGCCTTCTATCAACCAACATCCTGTTACACTAGGATAGATTTAGTTGAAAACGCACGTGGGGACTAAACCGAAAGTGCCATATTCTGAAGTGTATGAAACACTGTGGGGAACCCACCCGTCAACTAACATCTTATTTCAGTAAACGAGAAGTGTTTGAAAACCTATGCGGGGCTTATGCGGAAATGCATATACTCGACTCTGTGAGAAAAGACTGTGGTGAAACCAATCTTTCAGCAAATATCTGGTTTCAATAAATGAGAATTGTTAGAAAACCCATGCGGGGTCCACATGGAAAGTACCATGTACTCAACTCTCTCAACTCAACTCAACTCAACTAACTCTACGTTAGAAGTATGTGAGAACCAATGCAGGGCCTATGCAGATCGTGCCATATAATCAACTCTGTCAGACAACACTTCGGGGAATGCATCTTTCAACTAACATCTTGTTTCACTTAGAAGTGCTTGAGGGGCGCCTGGGTGGCGCAGTCGGTTAAGCGTCCGACTTCAGCCAGGTCACGATCTCGCGGTCCGTGAGTTCGGGCCCCGCGTCAGGCTCTGGGCTGATGGCTCGGAGCCTGGAGCCTGTTTCCGATTCTGTGTCTCCCTCTCTCTCTGCCCCTCCCCCGTTCATGCTCTGTCTCTCTCTGTCCCAAAAATAAATAAAAAACGTTGAAAAAAAAATTAAAAAAAATAAATAAATAAACAAGTGCTTGAAAAGCCACGCGGGGAACTATGAAGGGGTTGCCATCTACTCAACTCTGTGAAACAACAGGGTGGAGAAACCATCTCTCAACTAACATAAGGTTTCACGAAGTTAGAAGTGTTTGAAAACCCAAGTTTTCCGCACATGCGGAAAGTGCCATGTACTCAGTTCTGTGAAGCACTGTGGGGAAGACATCTTTGAACTAACATCTCAGTTCCCTGTTAGAAGTGTTTGAAAACCTTTGCGGAGCCCAGGTGCAGAGTTCCGTATACTCAACTTTATCAAGCAGCTCTTTAGGGCAACAACTATCCTTCACTTAACATCAAGTTTCCCTAGGTTACAATTATTTAAAAACCAATGAGGGGCCTGCGCCGAAAGTGCTGCACACTCAGCTCTGGGAAATAACATTGTGGGGAAACGATCTTTCAACCCAAATCACCTTTCAGTTAGAGTTGTTGGAAAACCAACGCGGGGCCTATGCAGAAGGTGCCATATGCTCGACTCTGTCCAACAACACCGTGGGGAATCCATCTTTGAACTAACATCTTGTTTCACTGTTAGAAGTGGCATACACTCAACTCTGTGAAACAACCCAGTTGGGGAAATCATCTTTCAACTACCATCTGGTTTTTGTAGGATAGAGGTGTTTGAAATCGTATGAGAGGCCTAACCCTGAAGAGTCATAAACGCAAAAGTGTGAATATCAGTGTGATGAAACTACCGTCCAACTAACATCTTGTTTCACAAAGTCAGAGTGTGTTTGAAAACCCATGCAAGGCCTGCATCGAAAGGGCCACTTAGACAAGTCTGTGAAACAACATTGTTGGGAATCCATGTACAGCTAACCTCTCGTTTCAGTTAGTTAGATGTGTTTGAAAACTTATTCGGTTCTACCCAGAAAGTGCCCTCTGCTCCACTCTGTAAAACACCAGTGTGGTGAACCCACCTTTCAAATAAATAACATCCGGCATCACTTTTAGACGTATTTGAATACGTATGCGGAACCCACACGGAAAGTACCTTACACTCAAATGTGTCAACCAACACTTTGGGGACACCGTCCTTCAACTAACATCTTAGTTCACTAAGTTAGGTGTGTTTGAAAACGATGCGGGGCCTACACCAGAAGTGCCATATACTCAGCTCTGTGAAACAAGACAGTGGGGGAAAAAACCTTCTTTCTCCTAACACCTGGTTTCACTGGGTTAGAAGTGGTTGCAAACCTGTGTGGTTAGGGCGATGAGGATTGGTGTCACATACTCAACTCTGTGAAACAACATGGTGGGGAAACTGTCCTTCAACTAACATCTGGACTTACCAAGTTACAAGTGTTTGAAAAGCCATGCTGGGTCTATGAGGATAGTGCCATATTCTCACCTCTGTGAAACCACCCTGTGGGGAAGCCGTCTTTCAACTACCTACATTAGAAGTGTTTGAAAACCTAAGAGAAACCTGAGCGCTAAGTGCCACACACTCAACTAACTTTGTGAAACAAAGGTGTGGTGAAACGATCTTTCAACTAATATCTGGTTTCACTAAGGTAAAATGTTTGAAAACTATGAGGGACCTATGCGGAAAGTACCATATAGTCAATGTTTCCCCACAAGGCTGTTTCACAGAGTCATATGGCATTATCCGCATAGTCTCCGTAGGGGCTTTCAAACACTTCTAACTTCGTGGCACCAGACGTTAGTTGAAAGAGGTGTTTCTCTACAGGCTTCCTTCACAGACGTGAGTATATTGCACTGTGTTCCTAGGCCTCGCATGAGTCTTCAAACACCTCAAACTCAGTGAAACGAAGTTAAGGTGAAAGAGCGCCTCCCCAACAGTCTTGTTTCAGGGGGTTGAGTATTTGACACTTGCCATGTAGGTCATGCTTGTGTTTTCAAACTATATTAACGTCGTAAAACCAGATGCCAGGTGAAAGGTGTGTTTTCACAAAGGTGAGTATATGGTACTTTCCTCATAGGGCGGGCGTAGGTTTTCATACACGTCTCACCTAACGATGAGACTAGGTGAAAGATGAGACTAGCGATGAAAGAGGGTTTCCCCACAGTGTTGTTCCACTGATTTCAGTACATGCCACTCTCTGAACGCATATGACCCGCATAGCGTTGGCAAGATATCTCACTTAGTGAAACCAGAAGTTAGTTGAAAAATCCTTTCTCCACCATGTGGTTTCCACAGAGTTGAGTACATGGCAGGCACTTCGCGCATAGGCCCCGCATAGGTTTTCAAAGAGTTCTCACTCAGTGAAACGAGATGCTACTTGAAACATTGTTTGTCTCACAGTGTATTCTCTCACGGTGTCGAGTATTAAATGTCCCTTTCCACATCGATCTCCAGAAAGGTTTTCAAACACTTCTACCTTAGTGATAAAAGATGTTCCTTGAAAGACGGTTTACGCCAAGTGCTAGAGAAGGCATTTTCGGCATAGGTCCCGCAGACATTTTCAGACACTTCTGAGTGAACCGAGATGTTAGTTGAAAGACGTTTTCCCCAGAGTGTTGTTTCACAGAGTAGCGCATATGGCTACTCTCCGTCTAGGCCCCTCATGTGTATTCCAACCCTTCTGACTCAGTGAAGGATTGTTTCTCCACAGTGTTGGTTCACAGAGTTAAGTATATGGCTCCTTCCATGTAAGCCATGCAAAGGGTTTGAAACCATGTTCATTTTGTGGTTAACTGAAAGATGTTGATCCCACAGTGCTCTTTCATAGAGTTGAGGACATGTGCTTTCTGCCTAAGCTGCACACAGTGTTTCAAGCACTTCTAACAGTGAAACAAGATGTTAGTTGAAAAATGGCTTTTCCACAGTAATCTCTCACAGTGTCAATTATAATTCCCTTTCCTAATTGTTCTCCGCGTAGATTTTCCAAATACTTCTAAATCAGTGACGCAAGATAGTAGTTGAAAGATGCTTTCCGCAAAGGGCAGTTTGACAGAGTTGAGTGTATTGCACTTTGGGCATAGGCGCTACATAGTTTTGAAAAACTTTTAATTTTAGGGAAACGAGATGTTAGCTGAAAAGAGGGTTCCCTCACAGTGTTGTTTGAAAGATGGTTTGCCCACAATATTCTCTCACGGAGTCGAGTATATGTCACTGTCGTGATCGTTCCCCACATAGATTTCTCAAACGTTTCCAATTTAGTGAACCGAGGTGTTCGTGGAACGATGGTTTGGCGACAGGGTTGTTTCACAGAGTTGAGAATATGGCACTTGGCTTGTAGGCGCCGCACTTGTCTTCAAAATGTTCTCGCTTAGTGAAACCTGATGTTAGTGGAAAGTTTTTCACCACAGGGTTCCGCCCCAAAGTTGACCGTAGGGCACTTTCGCCAAAAAGCCCCGCAAGTTTATCAAGGAGTTCCAACTAAGTGAAGTGAGATGTTAGCTGCAAGGTGGTGTCCCCACAGCGTTGCTTCACAGAGTTGAGTCAATGGCACTTACCGTGTAGTCCCCGCATACGCTTCCAGACAGTTCTCATTTAGTGAATTCAGATGTTAGTTGAGAGATTGTTTCACCACAGTGTAGATTGCCAGAGTGGGGTATAAGGCACTTGATGTCTCGGCCCCATAAGCGGTTTGAACCACACGTACCATAGTGAAACCTGAGGATATTTGAAGGATAGCTTCAGCACAGTGTTTTTTTCCATTCAGAGTTGAGTATATGGCAAGATCGTGACTGACCTTGCATAGTTTTCCAAACGCTTCTAACTTCTGAAGCAAGATGTTCGTTGAAGGATCGTTTCCACACACAGTGTCTCTGCCAGAGTTGAGTAAAAGACACTATCACTTAGGCCATCCATGTATGTTCCAACGAATCTGTGACTTCGTGAAACCAGATTTTGGGTGATGGCTTCCCTTCAATGTTGTTTCACAGAGTAGAGTTCACGGCGCTTACGCTGTAGGCCCCGCGTAGATTTTCAAGCAGTTCTCACTAAGGTCAAATCTGGAGTTATTTGAAAGAGTGTTTCACCACAGTGTTGTTTCACAGAGTGGAGTACATGGCGCCATCCGCCTGGGTCCCGAATGTGTATTCAAGCGTTTCTAAGCTCGTGAAAGCAGATTCTAGGGGAAACGTGCTTTCCCCACCGTGTTGTTTGTCCATGGCACTTTCCGTAGTAGTTCGCGCATAAGTTTTCAAAGTCTTCTTGGTGAAACTAGATATTAGATGAAAGCTCCTTCTCCATGATGTCTTCTCGCAGAGTTGATTACCTGGCCCTTTCCACGTAGTCCCCGCCTAGGTTTTAATATGCTACTATCTAGCGAAACAAGATGTTCGTTGAAAGACGGTTTGCCCGCAGTATTCTCTCAGTGTCGAATGCATGCCACTTTCCACATCGTTCCCCGTATAAGTTTTCAAACACTTCGAACGTAGTGATACAAAATGTTGGTTGAACGACGGTTTCCGCAAAGTGTTTTTTGCCAGAGCCGAGTACATGGCAGTTCCGTCACAGGCCCCCGCATAGTTTTTGAAACCCTTCTAACTTGGAGAAACTAGATGGCAGGTGAGAGATGGCTTCCCCACGGTGCTTTTTCACAAACTTGAGTATATGGCACTTACTGTGAAGGCCCCGCCTAGGTTTTTAAAGAAGTCTTTCTCACTCAGGGAAACCAGATGTTAGTTGAAAGATTGTTTCACCACAGTGTTCTTTCACAGAGTGAAGTATAGGTCACTTTTGGCATAGGCCCCGAAAGGGTTTTCAAAAAGTCTTCACTTAGTGAAATCAGATGAGAGTTGAAGGAGTGTTTCCAGCCAGTGCTGTTTCACAGACTGGAGTATATCGCACTATCTGCCTAGGTCCCGCACTGGTTGCCAAGCTTTTCTCATTGAGTGAAATCAGATCTCAGATGAAACGTGGTTACTACTCAGTGTTGTTTCGAGAGATGAGCATATGGCTCTTTCCTTGTAGGTGATCCATAGGTTGTCAAACTATTTTCACTTCAAGCCCGAAGTTAGGTGAAAGATGCTTTGTTCACAGTGTCCATATATGGACCTTTGCGCATAGTTCCTGCATAGGTTTTCAAATCCTTCTTAGTGAAACAAGATGGTAGTTGAAAGGCGGTTTGTCCACAGTATTCTCTCACAGAGTCGTGTATATGTCACTTTCTGCAGCGTTCCCCGCGTGTGTTTTCAGATACTTCTAACTTAGGGAAACAAGATTGTTAGTTGATAGATCGTCTTTTTGCAAAGTGCTGGTCGACGTGGCTGAGTATATGGCCCTTTTGGCCTAGGCCCCGAATAGGTTTTCAAACCGTTCTCACCTGGTGAAATCAGATGAGAGTTGAAAGAGAGTTTCAAAACACTAGTGCTTGCAAAGTGCTGGTTGACAGAGTTGAGGCTATGGCACGTCCGACATTGGCTTCTCACAGTTTCTGAAACAATTCCTAGTGAAACGAGATAGTGGAAAGAGGGTTTCCCCACAGTGTTGTTTCACAGAATTCAGTATATGACGCTCTCTGCTCAGTCCCCGCATTGCTCTTCAACCACTCTTAGTGAAAGGACATGTCAGTTGAAAGAGGGTTTCCCTACAATGTTGTTTCACAGAGTTCAGTATATGACACTCTACCCAGGCCCCTTATATGGTTACTACCACGTCTAACTTTGTGACAAGAGATCTTCCTTGCAAGACGGGATCCCCACAGTGTTTCACAGAGTAGAAGATATGGCGCACTATCCGCATAGTCCCCGCCTGGGATTTCAAACACTTCTACCTTAGGGAAACGAGATGGTAGTTGAAAGATAATTTCCCCAAAGTGCTACTTGACAGAGTTGAGTACATGTAACTTTCCTCATAGGCTGTGCTAGGTTGTCCAACAACTTCCAAGGTAATGAAACAAGATAGTAGTTGAAGGATGGCTTCCCCACAGTGTTTTCGCACAGTTGAGTGGATGGCACTTTCCGCTTAGACTCCCGATAGGTTTCCAACACTTTTCATTTAGTGAAACATGGTGTAAGTGGAAAGATGGTTCGGTAACACTGTTGGTTTACGGCACTGTCCTCCTACCTCCTTGCATGGGTTTTCAGACGCTTCTATCTTAATGAAACAAGAGGCTCGTTGAAAGACGGTTTGTTCACAGTATTGTCTCCCAGCCTAGGCTGTATGTCACTTTCCACATCGTTCCCTGCATAGGTTTTTAACAATTTTCATACAAGATGTTAGCTGAAAGATGGTTTCTGCAAAGTGCAGTTCGAGAGTTGAGTGTGCGGCACTCTGGGCATAGGCCGCGCTTACTTTCTCAAACACTTGCAACAGTGAAAGGAGATGTTAGTTGAAAGACGGTTTCCCCTCAGTGTTGTTCCTCCGCGTTGAGTGTACGGCACTTTTTACCCTGTAGTCCACGCATAGGTTTCAAGCGGCACTCACCTAATTAGCGAAACCAGATGTTAGTCGAAAGACTGTTTCGCCGCGTTGTTTCCACGAGTGGTTTCAAAGAGCATGACACTTTCGGAATAGGCCCTGCATAGGCTTTCAAACACTTCTAACTTGGTGAAACGAGATGTTACCGGAAAGATGGTTTGTCCACAGGAGTCTCTCACAGTGTCGTGTATATGTCACTTTCCACATCGTTCCGTGCATGGGTTGTCAAATATTTCTAACTCCGTGATGCAGCATTTGGTTGAAAGATGGTTTCCGCACAGTGCAGCGTGATAGAACTGAGTATGTGGCACTTTCGGCATCGGCCCCGTCTAGTCTTTCAGACTCTTCTAACCTAGTGAAAACGAGAGGTTTAGTTGGAAGATGGTTCCCTCCCCATTGTTGCTTCTTAGAGTTGCGTACATGGCACTTGCCGTGTAGGCCCCCCGCATCGGTTTTCAAACAGTTCTCACTGAAATCAGATGTTAGTTGAAAGAATGTTTTACCACAGAGGGGAGTGTATGGCACTTTACGTGATGGCCCCGTCAGGGGTTTCAAACACACCGAGCCTAGAGAAACCAGATGTTTTTTGGAACATTCTTTCACCCCGGTGTTGTGTCACAGACTTGAGTCTATGGCACTGTCTGCCTAGGCCCCGCATGTGTAGTCAAACACTTTTCACTTAGGGAGACCAGATATTAGGTGAAAGATGTCTTTCCCCCACAGTGTTGTTTCACAGAGTTGAGTATGTGGCCCTTTCCCTGTGAGTGATTCATAAGTTTTCAAACTATCTTAACTTTGTGAAACCAGATGCGAGTTGAAAGACACTGCGTCTCCACAGTGTTTTGTTTTGTTTTGTTTTGTTTTGTTTTGTTTTTTTCTTCCACAAAGTTTAGTATATGTCCCTTTCGGCATATGCCGTGCATAGGTTTTCCAACCCTTCTCCCTTAGCGAAACAACACGTTAGCTGAAAGACGGGTTACCCCACAGTGTAAATTCCCAGATTTCGGTATATGGCCTTTTCCACATAGGTTCCGCATAGGTTTCCAAACACTTCTACCCTAGTGAAACGACGTGTTAGTTGAAAGATGGTTTCCGCGAGGTGTTGTTTCAAAGGGACCTTTACTCGACACTGTGAGAGAATACCGTGGACAAACGATCTTCCACCTAACATCTTGTTTCACTCAGTTTGGAAAAAAAGAAAGTGTTTGAAAACCCATGCGGGGGTCTATGCGTGAAGGGCCATATACTCAACTCCGTGAAACAAGACGGTCGAGAAAGAATTTTTCAACGAAGTTCTGGTTGCATTGAGAAAAGCTTCCCAACCCTAGGAGGGTCCTATGCGTTCGGAAAGTGCCATGTAATGAAAACAGTGGAACAAGGACCTAGAGAGTCCTGGACTTTGCTTTTCTTCCTTTTCCCATCATTGAAAGGAGTGAGCAGTGACACTGCTGTGGCCGTCACGTGGCCCCCACTGTTGCCCCAGAGAGTGGAAAGGGGCATCGGGGCCCTCTTGCTGTAAAGGGCTCTTTCTGAGCTGACAAGCTTCTGGAGCCTCCTGATCTTGTGTGAACTTTGTGCTTTTCAGAAGGGAGGCCCCTCCATCAGGCAGAGCAATGAGGCAAGTTTGCTCCTTTCCCCACCTCTTGCTACAAACAGCCCATCACCAAGCTCAGGGATACGAGGGCTATTCTCCTTTGGGGTAGATGATGCTCATGGCTGTCACCGAGCAGGCGACCAGGTGGGTAGCCGACGCCCACCCCTTGGTGCCTGCTGAGTGAGTGCCAGCTCCGTGGTTCATAAGGGTGAACAAAGAACCAGTCAGAAAGACATTAAAGGAAAGTGAATGGCTGCAGCCAGGACCAAAGTGTGCAACATTTCCAGAGAATGGGAATGTGATCAACGTCGACCGGACATGTTAAACTTCCTTCCCCCTAGGCCCAGCATGAAGGCCAGCGTGCGCCTAATACCTCTGGCCCATCCTCCACACAAACAGATCTCGGCTGGACCCCCTTACCTTGCCCTGACGCTCTGGATGTCCATGTAGTCCTGCAACAAATATGCCGGCCCCTTTTTACCTCACCCTCTAACATGCGACACACGGGCTGGTCCACACTGGACTTTTGCAAGACCGATCGATTACCGTGCAAGACTGAAACGTATGGGGCCCAAGGCATACCTTGATATATAAACAACAATATCATGAGATTTGATAAGCCTAAGGCAAGAGTTCTGCATTAAGGATGGGAATGGGATAATGTTTAGCACAAACTGACTATCACAATGTATTAGCAAGCTGGCTTGCTCACAAATCAGATCTTTTGTGGGATTTGGCTACAGGTTTTGGGCAAAGGGAGCCACTCGGAGCCCTGTGAACAAGAGCTCCACATTCTTCCCCAAGAAGTAGAGGGGAAACTGTGGCTTTTTGTGTGCTTCTCTGCCCATCGTATCAGAAGATAGGGCCCCAGTGACACTGAGATAGGAAAAATGTGCTTCCATGGGAGGACTGAGTGATGAGAACAAGGCCTGGTGCAGAAGACGTTCCAGAGACTTGGAGTTCTCTGCTCAAGTCATGCGGCAGGCCGCAGGCACATCCTGTCTCTTCCTCTGCCTGAGGGTATGTCCATCCATTAGGCTCAGGGGTCCATGTGGCTACCCATTCCCGTGATACAGTAGCCTACTATGAACTGACGGCTCACGGACAGAATGTATAGGTCTCTTCAGCGATATCCGACTCTGAGAGCCCTGTCTAGACTCGGGAATGTTCTGGAACGTGCATCCTTGCAACTCACTTGTTTACACGGCTGCCCCATGGTCTTGGTGTGTGAAGTGAGGTCAAGAGAGAAAAGCAGAAATGGGATAAGAATGACTACCAGGGGATGTCAAAGTTCTGCATTCAAAAGGTTGAGTACGTGTCAGTTTTGGTGTAGTCCCGCTTGGGTTTTCAAACAAATCTGACTTCGTGTAACAAAAATTGGTTTTGCCACCGTGTTTTTTCACAGAGTTGAGTGTATGGCACTATCCACCAAGGCCCCACAGGCGTTTTCCAACACTTGCAATTTAGTGATACCAGATGTTGAGTGAAAGATTGTTTTCCCCAAGTGTTATTTCACTGGGTTGAGTACATGGCACTTTCTCATATAAGCCCCGCCTGGGATTTCAAACACTTCTAACTTAGTGAAGCCTGAGGGTAGTTGAGAGATGGTTTCACCACTGTAATGTTTCACAGAGTTAGGTATATGGCACTTCGTGCATGGGCCCCTCGTACGTTTTCAAACACTTTTACCTTAGTGACAGCCGGGGGTAGTGGAACGACGGTTTCCCCAGAGGGTCGTTTCACAGAGTTGAGTGTAAGGCACAATCCCTATAGGCCCCGTGTGTATTTTCGAACACTTGTAATTTGGTGAAACCGGATGTTAAATGAAAGATTGTTTTCCCAAGTGTTTCACTGAGTTGAGTTTATGGCACTTTTCCCTGCTAGGCCCTGCATATAGGTTTTCAAACACTTGTAACTTTGTGAAATGAGATGGTAGTTAAAGAAGCTTTCACCACATTGTTTTTTCACAGTTACGTTTATGGCAATTTCCGCATAAACCCTGCATGGGTTTTACAACACTGTAACTTAGTGAAACAAGATGTTAGTTGAAAGAGGTTTCACAAAGGGTTGTTTCACAGACTATATAGAGCCATCTGCATCGGCCAGGCATGGGCTTTCAAAGACCTCTGACTTTGTGACAAACAGATTGTCACAAGATGTTGCAAGATGTTTTCCTTCAGTCTTGTTTTGCAAAGTTAGGTATAAAGCACTTTTCCCTTAGGCCCCACATGGGTCTTCAAACTCCTGTAACTTAATGAAACAAGGCGACACTTGAAAGATGGTTTCCCCCACAGTGTTTATGAGTATGCGTATATGGCTCTTTCCGTGTAGGACGTGTGCATGTTTCCAAACTCTTCTCCCTTGGGGAAACAAGGTGTTAGTTGTAAGATGGTTACCTCACAGTGTTGTTTCAGAGTTGAGTATGTGGCTTCTTCCACCTAGGCCCTGCATGGGTTTTCAAACACTTGTCCCGTAGTGAAACGAGCTGTCAGCTGAAAGATGGTTTCCCCACAATGCTTCATACAGTCGTGTATATGGCACATTTGATGTGGGCCCCGCTGCGGTTTTCAAACACACTAAGTTACAGAAACCAGATGGTAGTTGATAGATGTTTCCATCAGACAACTCTTTCACCGGGCACAAAAGTGAGCACAAAAGTGCCCCTGCGTGAGTTTTTAGACACTTTTAACGCGGTGAAACAAGATGATGGTTGAAAGATGGTTGCCCCACAGTGTTGTTTGCCCGAGTTGGATATATGACACTTTATGCATAGGCCTCGCATAGGTTTTCAAACACTTCTAACAGAGTGAAACCTTATGTTAGTTGCAAGATGGTTTCTCCACAGTATTTTTTCACTGAGCCGAGTCCTTGTCGCTTTCCTCATAGTCCCCAAGCATAGGTTTGAAACTCTTCTAACTTAGGGAAACAAGTTGCTAATTGAGAGACGGTTATCCCACAATGTTGTTTCACAGAGTTGAGTAATGGCACTCTCCGCACATAGTTGGCCGCATGGGTTTTCAAACATTTCTAAATTAGTGGAATCAGATGGTAGTTGAAAGACGTTGTCACCACAGCGTGGTTTCACCGAGTTGAGTGTATGGCACGTCTCTCGGAGTTCTCCGCGTACGTTTCCCACCACTTCTAAGTTGGTGAAACCGAAGGTTTGTTGAAAGATCGTTCCCCACACTGTTGTTTCACTGATTTGAGTATAAGGCACTTTCTGCATAGTCCCCGACTTGCTTTTGAAACAACTCTTAGTGAAACCAGATGGTGGGTGAAAGATCATTCCCCCCACAGTGTTGTTTCATAGAGTTGAGTATACGCCACTTTCCCTGTAGGTCCCGCGTGGGTTTTCAAACTCTCTTAACATTGTGAAACGAGAGGTTAGTTGAATGATGGTTCAGTAAACTGTTGTTTCCCAGAGTTGATGTATGGCATGTTCAGCGTAAGCTCTGCATAGATTTTCAAACACTTTCATCTTGGGGAAGATGTGTATGTGAGTTGAAAGTCAGTGTCGAGTATATGCCATTTCCTCATAGTTTCCCTCATAGGTTTTCAAACACTTCTCAGTGGAACAAAGATGCGTGTTGAAAAATCATGGCGTACTTACGGAAAGCGCCACACGCCCAACATTGTGCCAAATCACTGTGCTGAAACATCTTTCAACTAACAACATGTTCACAAAGTTAGAAGCGTTGAGATCCTAGACATAGAAGTATAACGAAAGCGGCCTTTACTCACTTTGCACAACATCATTGCAGACAAACCAATTTTCAAAATGACACCTGGTTCAACGAAGTTGGAAGTGTTTGAAAACGCTCGTGGGGCCCACACTGAAACTGCCTGTGAAACACCAGTGTGGTGATGCCTTCTATCAACCAACATCCTGTTACACTAGGATAGATTTAGTTGAAAACGCACGTGGGGACTAAACCGAAAGTGCCATATTCTGAAGTGTATGAAACACTGTGGGGAACCCACCCGTCAACTAACATCTTATTTCAGTAAACGAGAAGTGTTTGAAAACCTATGCGGGGCTTATGCGGAAATGCATATACTCGACTCTGTGAGAAAAGACTGTGGTGAAACCAATCTTTCTTTTTTTTTTTTTTTTTAATTTTTTTTTTTTTCAACGTTTTTTATTTATTTTTGGGACAGAGAGAGACATAGCATGAACGGGGGAGGGGCAGAGAGAGAGGGAGACACAGAATCGGAAACAGGCTCCAGGCTCTGAGCCATCAGCCCAGAGCCTGACGCGGGGCTCGAACTCACTGACCGCGAGATCGTGGCCTGGCTGAAGTCGGACGCTTAACCGACTGCGCCACCCAGGCGCCCCAAGATACTTTGTAAGAAACTTAGAAATCAGCCTGACCAAAGAAGTTTAAGACATGCACTCTGAAAACTTAAGAAGGAAATGGAAGATGATACAAAGAAATGAGAAAACATTCCTTATTCATTGTTTGCAACTACAAATATTGTTACAATGTCTATGTTACCCAAAGCAATCTACACAATGCAATCCTTATCCAAATACCACCTGCATCTTTCTCACAGGTACAACAAAGAATCCCAAAATTTGGTGGGATCACAAAAGACCCCGAATAGCCAAAGCAATCCTGAGGAAGAAAAACAAAGCTGGAGGCTCCAGTGTGGAACATATTCCAAAGATCACTAAAAAGAAAAAGGAAAAAGAGAAGGAAAAGCCTAATGATTTACTGTGACCGACTCATGATTCTAAATACGCTCGTTTTTATTTTGTCTTTGTGCATAGAGTTCATCAGCAGTATCATAAAATCAACTGTTTGCCACTCAAATATTTAGAATAAAGTATGAAAAAAATGAGAGCAGAATGTGACATCATGAGGCTTCAATGTTAATGCATTTTCTAATCCGATGTGTTTCAAAATATTCAAACTCACCACTCCCAGGTGACAGTAGAATTTGACAAAATTCAGCTGCCACAAGTGACAGACTGCTTTTCATGTGAATGTAAACATTTCTATACTTGGGCCAGATATCAGTTACATGTTTGGAGATCACACAGAATTACCCAAAGCTCAACCTCTGGAAGGCTTCCCACTTTAGTCCCGTATGTTATATTAATAATGTCTACACAGCCGAAGACA
This sequence comes from Neofelis nebulosa, assembly GCF_028018385.1. NCBI lineage: Eukaryota > Metazoa > Chordata > Mammalia > Carnivora > Felidae > Neofelis > Neofelis nebulosa. The sequence goes on from NC_080792.1 coordinate 64,616,339, forward strand.
TAAAGCAAAGAGTGGTGTGTCCCTGTGTGTTTAATGCAATCCAAAGAAAGGTGTCACGTTGCAAAGCAATCGGGTTAGATGTCAAATAGAGTGGGGAATATAAAACCCAAATGCACTTCAATACAGGTGGTGCTGGAAAGAGCCCACCTCACTTCAGGGGCAGGAAGAGACTGACATCAGAGGTCAGAGTCAGGAGCGACTGGTCTGTCCTCAGTGAGTAGGCAAGCTCCCACTCTGGTGGTGGGCTGCCACACAGCAATTCGTTTTTGATGTTGGGGAAGAAAAGTTGTTCTGTTACAACTCAGTGCTTGGCAAGATTGTGTGGCCCCAGATAGTCACTCCCTGCCTTCTCCCCACCTCCTGGAATGCCTGAACTTCCTTCTGAGATACTAACGTTTTGTCCGTGGAAAGTCAATATATTAGAGTGGTAAGTATTGAAAAAGGTAAAATAAATAACGAGCCCATTTCGACAAAAGCAAATGAATAGGAAGCCTCTCAGAAGTTGTTTTTCTTGGGGATGCGTCTCTCAAGACCACTTAGGATGCCTACAAGTGGGAAAAATTTCCCAAGCAGGAAAAATTGTTGCTGAAGAAATATTTGCTATGACACTGTTTATTATTAGGGTTGGCGCTGCCAGTGGTAAATGTACCCCTGTCCAAGGTTACAGTTGGCAAGAGACACCCACTCTCCACTCTCCCCACCGGGGAAAGTAACATTATCATCTAAAATGTACATTGTCGGGGCACCTGGGTGGCGCAGTCGGTTAAGCGTCCGACTTCAGCCAGGTCACGATCTCGCGGTCCGTGAGTTCGAGCCCCGCGTCAGGCTCTGGGCTGATGGCTCAGAGCCTGGAGCCTGTTTCCGCTTCTGTGTCTCCCTCTCTCTCTGCCCCTCCCCCGTTCATGCTCTGTCTCTCTCTGTCCCAAAAATAAAAATAAAAAACGTTGAAAAAAAAATTTTAAAAAAATAAAAAATAAAAATAAAATGTACATTGTCATATTTACAACAGAACTTCGTTGGAAAGTCACTACGAAAGCACTTGTGCTCCTCAGGGAAAAACAGGTAAGCTCACCTCAGCAACAGCCTGCTGCCTCTTTACAGAAACGGCCCTCCGCTTTTCCTTTTTAGGGACATCTAGAAGGACACAGATTACACGTCTGTACCTTGTTTGTTTGTGCTGCTCAAGAATAACTCAGGGACTTTTCCTTGATATGAACATGGGCCAGAGCATAAGGATGCTTGTGGTCACCTGCATGGACTTAATGTTACTGCTGAGCCACACTCAGCAATAATACCTGACGTGTGCAATATGAGTTTTTTTGAGAAGGTAGACATTTGCAATTTTGCAGCGTCAGTGGCACATATCCTCTGGGGGAACAACTCTGTGTGTGTGTGTGTGTGTGTGTGAGCGTAGGGGTGGGTGGGGTGGTGCTGTCTCTCTCACACACACCAACTCACATTTACACTGCATAAAGTCACACAAGACACCGCCAAGCCTCATGAACACTCTCCCCAAAACACATTAATGGAACACATGACTCCCTTGTATTATGGAAATATGGATATAGTTTTTTCCCAGGGAACTTTATCTTTCCCCCGCACACCCATGACTTAGTCCTGGAAATAGAAGGTCCTCCAGACTGAACACAAGAATGCACCACCTGCCTTAACATCTAGAGTTTTCCTAGCAAGAGACTGATTCCAGAATACATACCATTTACAGTGGCCTCTGAGTACACCTGCAGTTACAGAAAAACTAGCACCATGAGTGTAATATGTGTACCTTGTCATTGGTTCTCTTAATGACTATTAGAAAGCAAATGATCTGGAAGAACCAGTAAAGTCAAGGCCCCTGAATCAAGCACAGAATACACCAGTGGAAAAGACATGAGTTTTTCCTATGGAATGAATCTCACAAGTCCATTCAAGCAGTAATTCCAAAGTTCTTCATTCAATGAGCTACCTCAGTGGCTCAGATGGTTGAAATTCTGATTCCTGATTTCAGTTCACGTCATGATTCCAGGGTCAAGGGATGGAGCTGAGCTCCATCAGGAGCTCTGTGCTGAGCATGAAGCCTACTTAAATCTCTCTCTCTCCCTCTGCTCCTCTCCCTCAATCACAATGCTCTCTTTCTCTCTTTCTCTCTCTCCAATAATAAATAAATAAATAAATAAGCAAAATATTTTGTTCAAGGAGCAAAAATTTCTTCTGAGTCTGCCGTACAATTTACACCTCCTCTTCCTACCCTGAGAAAATGGTACCTAACCTCTAAAAAATACACTGTCACATTGTTTCGTCTGAATTCACTTGAAAATAATCAAAACCTAGAAGTCAACATTTCTATCTCAAGCAAAGACATGGAAGCTCACCATAGAAGCAGATTTTGTTTGTCCTTCTGTCCTCTTCCTTTGCTCTTCTTCCTTTGCTCCTCCTAGGAGGACACAGAGTAACTGTCAGTCCATTGTTAGTGTTGCTCCAGAATTTCCCAGCAATCAGTGTTAGTACGGATATGGGGCAAGACTGTCTGGTATTGCCTGGATCATAAGCATGGACTTAGCTGTTGCTAGGTTATCAGCAACAGCTGAGAGAGGAAAGCAACCAGGAGGAAGAGGAAATGCAGGAGAAACAGTCTTTGACATTCCAGCTTAAGGCAACCTTGTTAGTGTGAAAGAGTCAGTGTACAAATGGACAGCATGAATGGACACAAATGTACAAATGGACACGCTGTGAGGAGGAGTCCCAATCTCTCCCTGCCCATTGAGATGTCTCTTCATTTGTCTTGCCAGGAGGAAGCTCCTTCAACTTGCCACCCAACTGGAGATGACTAGGAGGACACAGAGTATCTTCCAGCCCTTGGAATTATATCTCATGAATTACTCAAAGAGCTCCCTTGACCTGGACAAGAGAACTCTGTAGATGGATGCAGATGGTTAAAAATCATGCATATGACTGCTGTTGAGCCACCCTTCTTCATGGAAGGAGAGGCCAAGACGAACAGCAGACAAGAAAGGATAAACAGGGCGCCTGGGTGGCTCAGTCGGTTGAGCGTCCGACTTCAGCTCAGGTCACGATCTCGCGGTCCGTGAGTTCGAGCCCCACATCGGGCTCTGGGCTGATGGCTCAGAGCCTGGATCCTGCTTCTGATTCTGTGTCTCCCTCTCTCTCTGCCCCTCCCCCGTTCATGCTCTGTCTCTCTCTGTTTCAAAAATAAATAAACGTTAAAAAAAATTTAAAAAAAAAGAAAGAAAGGATAAACAGAGTCGTGGCTTTGTCATTAAAATCAACCTCAAGCACTGTGAAATAGATCTACAAATGGAACCAAACTATGCTCTACGATTCGAAAAACGGGTCCCATTACACAAACTGCTTGCTGTGAAGCCCCACTAACTGGTACTAACTTCATGATGTCATGCAAAACCATTTCTACCTCTGTGGATCCACACGGGCTGCAATCTATTTTGTAAGGTTTTTCCATGTGATTTTAACCTGTTTATTGATGAGCTCAGTTCAATGCAAGTCATTCTATACTGTTCTATGGAATCTATAATTCTATTGTATTTTTCCAATAATCAGTTATAAGGATGATCCATTATGGGATTCCCGTAAATACTGGAATTATACCTTTGAAATCTAGCTGTAATTAAGAGGAGTGGGAGGAACAGCATTCCAATTATCGAATGCATAAGTCACAGTGTTGAAAGGTCCAGCATAGGGATTTTAGTCAATGGTACCATCATGGCACTGCATGGTGGCACACAGTAGTTACACTTGTGAGTACATAATGAACACATAGGCCTGTCAAATCACTATCCTTTATGCCTGAAATTGATGTAACATTGTGTGTCAACTCTACTTCAACAATAATAACAATAATAATGATAATAATGAAAAACGCTAAAAAGAAGATAGTCAAAAAATTCAAAAGGTAAAATGAATTAAAATGACCATAATTTATCCTATAATATTTTTCCATCCAGTTTTTGTCTCATCTGTGTATTCCTTGAGTTAGGCAGCTCTCCAAGCTAAAAGCAGACATCCAATAATGGAAGGGTTCATTACAGTGTGAGACATGGGTACCTTTTTATATTCTCTAACCCAACTCTGTAAAAGAGTTGCAAAAAATATAATGCACTTTGGGTTAATAACCAAAAAGGTGCTTTGAGTTCTTATTTGCCATTTTTGCTGAGCTGTATAGCTTCCAGCATTTGAGCACTTCTGGGGTTGAGGTAAGCTATCAAAGAACACTGCATCCCTGCATATCTCTGAATCCCTGTTTATGGCCAGCTTCTGAGAAGTGACCCAGTACTGAAAGAGATTTACCAGGGATTTCGATACTGTGCCTCCCAGTCTCTTTATGAGCTGACCAGACAGATTTGAACCCTCTATGTGGTTTTCACAATGATGGCTATGCCAAACACTGTCCTCAATGTGACCACAGAGATGCATGCAGTCCCAGAAATATACACAGAACTTGGAAAGAGTTTGTTTGGTTTCTACTGATTCCATGGTTCAGAGTCAACCATGTCAGTGTGGGGAGTATAATTCAAAAGCTCAGAATACCAGCATGGGGCTGTTCTCACATTTTGGCTTTTCAGTTAAGAGTTTGTGAGCTTGGTCACAATAATCTTCGTGCTTCAATCTCTCCATCTGAACAGTGCCCTCAGAAAGTACAGCACAACAGTTGTCATGAGGGTGGGATGATTAATGCAAGTAAAGCCTGTGGTGTTAAAGCTCAGGAAGTTTAATCAGAAAGGAAATAACTTGTCTGATATCTCACAACCTAACAAAACTGAGAGCTGCATTCAAACACTGGGGTCCAAGCTCCCAGGGCAGTGTTTTTTCCATGACACAGCTGCTTTTTCTAAAAAGAATCACTTTATCTTAAAGAAGACAGTTTTTAAGTTGTCAGATAAAGTTCTCAAAAATGACATTGGTGACTGCCTGAGTACACAGTAAGTGGCCATTTCCCAAATTAATGTGCACGATGCTTCCAGAATGTATCAGTTGCTTGACCCAGGATCAGCAGACATCTGATCAAACATGATGAAAACAATGTGCCCTGGGAAAAGACGCATCATCTACATAACATATTGGTGTTGTCAAATGTGTGAAACCGTATCATCTTCTATGGTTGATTCCTTCTAAATGTGAGTCCTCAAACTAAGACTGTTGCCAAGTCATCTAAATGACCATAGTGTAGCCTTTGAAGAGAGCTCTGGATGAAGAGTCAGGAGATCTGAGTCAAGCATTACATCAAAACAACATTAATGGAGACTTGTTATTTTTTAAAGCTGGACCTCTACATAAAAATTATGCAGTTAGCTACATATATAATTCTTATTTCACTTTTCATCTCAACACACTATCTACTGTTGTGTGTGAAAGGCTGGATACTCAATGGATATTTAAAAAAAACAGGAAACACACACATATACACAAAAAAATACTATTTTCCCAAGTTCTTCCATCTGCAGAGGGTAAAAAGTTGAGTGAAAGCATATGGCTGACATTTCTGTAAAACTATAAGTGGGGGTAACAGCAAACATTTATTTTATTTTATTTTTAAAAATTTTTTTTCATCATTTTTTAATTTATTTTTGGGACAGAGAGAGACAGAGCATGAACGGGGGAGGGGCAGAGAGAGAGGGAGACACGGAATCGGAAACAGGCTCCAGGCTCCGAGCCATCAGCCCAGAGCCTGACGCGGGGCTCGAACTCACGGACCGCGAGATCGTGACCTGGCTGAAGTCGGACGCTTAACCGACTGCGCCACCCAGGCGCCCCAACAGCAAACATTTAAAAGAAAATGTGCATTGTGGTCCATAAACACGTCCATGCACGTTCTTCTCAGCTGTTTTGGAAAGCTAATTATATGAATAGAAGCAGCATGTGCCCAAATATATTGAGCTCAATACACCCTTAAGGAGAAAAGGAGCATGAAGGCGTGTTCAAACAAAAGTAGAGGGCCCCACAGGCAAGAGGCATGGAAATCACCTCTCTCCATCCTAACAAGAAAAAGCCTGAAGAGACTGAACAATCCACAACTCTTCTGGAATTTATGAGAGCGAAAAATACAAGACAAACCTTGGCCCCCAAGAGACAGAAAAGTTACTAAGGGGAGTCAAGTTTACTGGAGCAGAGTCTCTCAAGAAGAACACACTTTTTTCTCAAGCTCTCATGGAACCTTCACCAATAGAGACCACACGCTGGGCCATGAAAACCCAACTCGAATTGAAAAGAGTAGAAATCTTACCATGTATGCTCTCACACCTCTGTGAAATTAAATTAGAAATCCACAGCAAAGAGAATTATTGGAAAAATCCAAATATATCTGGAGATTTCATCATACACTTCTGAATAATACAGTGGTCAAAGAAGTTTCAAGAGAAACTGAAAAGTATTTTTTTCAATGAAGTGAAGATATAATTTGATGAGCAATTGTGGACATCAGTGGTTGGGGGAAATTTACAGTCCTGAATGCCATGTGTTAGAAAACAAGAAAGACATAAAGTGAATAATTTAAGCTTCCACCTTAGGAAACAAAGCAAGGAACAGTAATGTAATATAAAAAGAAGCAGGAGGAAAAAATATTGCAGATAAGACTGAAATAGAAAATAGGATATTATGAGAGAAAACAAAAGCAAGACAAAAGCTGGTTCTTTGTAATTGTCAGTAAAATGGTTAAAGCTCTAGCCTGACTAACCATGAAGAAAATAGAGAAAACATGGTAGCATCAGTTGAAAAAGGAGTCATCACTACAGATCTTATAGACATTGAAAGAATTCTGAAGTAATACTTGGAACAACTCTGATATAGCTTAAACTAAAGAGGCTATTTCCTTCAAAGACACAAACTACCAAAACCCACACAAGAGGAATATATCATCTGAATAGATGTGTATCAAAGAAATTGAGTCAGTGAAAGAAAAATATGTGATTTCACTCACATGTGGAATTTAAGGAAAAAAACAGATGAAAACGTGGGAATCAGGGGTTTAGAAAGAAAGTGAGAGAAACCACAGGAAAATCTTAAGGATAGAGAACAGTGTTGCTGGAGGGAGGTGGGTGGACAGGTATTAAGGAAAGAAATTGTGATGATTCCTGGGTGTTGTATGTAAATGATGAATCACTGAATTCTGCCTCGAAACTAATTTTGCACTGCATAATAACGAACCAAAATAATAAAAAATTAAAACTACATACAAAAAAGAAAAAGTTGATTAATTTAAAAATAATGTATAAAGGAAGTGCCAGCCTCAGAAGGTTTCACTGGTGACGTCTAACAAATCTTATAAAGCAAAACACAGTCTTCCTGTATCATCCAGCAATGTTATCGCTCGGTATTTACCCAGTTGAGTTGAAAGATTGTGTTCACACAAAATCTTACCCAGGAGTGCTTATATCAGCTTTATGTATGATCAATACTAGAGGCAACCACACTGTCCTTCAATAGGCGAAAGGATAACCAACTTTCAATACATCCAATGAAATATTCTGTAACAAAATAATTGAGCTATCAAGCCCCCAAAAAGACATGGATAAATGTTAACTGGATACATATCAGTGAAAGAAGTCAGCCTGAAAAAGCCACACGGTCTATGCTTCCACCTATACACCTAGAAGAAAAGAGAATGCATGTCAACACCTAGTTGGTGCTGCTGAAGAATAATTCAGGGACTCTTCCTTTATATGAACATGGGTCAGAGTATATGGAGGCTTTTGTTACCTGCATGGGCTTCCTTGAAGTGTGCAGTATGAGAACGTTCTGAAAATGTAGACATTGGTCATTGTGCAGTGTCAGTGGCACATATCTCCTGGAAAAACCCACATCTCTCTCCCTCTCTCTGTATTTCAATATGTCTGTCTCTTTCGGAGTGATACTCTCTCTGTCTCTGGGTCTCTCAAGAAAAAACACACACACATACACACTCACAATCACGTGACATACACACACATACAGAACCATCCCAAGACTCATGCACACAAAATCACACAGCACACAAGCAATACATTATCTTTCGCATACTGTAGAAACATGGACATAGTTTTTCACCTGGGACGTCGGTCTTTCCCCTGCCACCCTCAAGCACCAGTCCCCCCAGGACTCTGGAATCAGGGTAGCTCTCCAGACTGAAGACAAGAATACCCCACAAACATCATCACCCAAACATATTCTTCAGCAACAGTTTCCAGGATACATAACTTTTTCCCGTGCTCCTACGGCCACATGAATATTAGGAAAGAAAACACCATCAGGGTGAGATCATGATATACAGTATTTGCCCCACTCTTCAGTTCTCTTGGTGACTTTAGGATATAAGATAGGACACAGTGGGTGAGTCAAAGACCACAAAAGCAAATGAATAGGATGCCTGTCAGAAGTTGTTTTTCCTGGGGATGTGTCTCTCAAGACCACTTAGGATGGCGACTACAAAACTCTTCACACAAGCAGAAAAAATCGCTGCTGATGAAAAAGATTCGATGACACTGTTTTTGACCAGGTTTTGCACTGCCAGTGGTAAATGTCCCCTGACCAAAGTTACAGTTGGCAAGAGACAACCACTCACCACTCTCCGTACCAGGGAAACTAACAATATCGTCTAAAATGTACACTGTCATATTGACAACAGAAGTTGATTGGAAAGACTCTAAGAAAGCACTTGTGTTCCTCAAGACAGGGAAGCTCACCTCAGCAACAGCCTGGTACCTTCTTACACGAATGGCATGCATCTTTTCCCTCTTAGGGACACCTAGAAGGACAGAGAATGTATGGCAGTACATTGTTGGTGCTGCTCAAGAATAACTCAGGGATTCTTCCTTGATACGATCATGGGGCAGAGCATACAGAGGCTTTGGTTACCAGCATGGACTGAATGTTCCTGCTGAGTCTCGTTCGGCAGCATTCTTGGAAGTGTGCAGTATGAGTTTTGTTGACAGTAGACATTGGCTATTGTGCATTGTCAATGTCACGTGTTTCCTGGAGAAACACACATATCTCTCTCTCTCTCTCTCTCTCTCTCTCTCTCTCATGAGTGTGTCTCGTTCTCTTTGTTTTTCCCTCTCCCTTAGTTTCTGCCTCTCTCAAACACACGCACTCGGGCACGTACACACACACAACACACTGTGAATTCATTGTCTTCTCACACTGTAAACATGGACTTAAGTTTTCCCCCTGGGAAATCTGTCTTTTCTCCATACCCTCATGCCTCTGTCCTACAAAGAACATGGAGTCAGGGTAGCTCAACAGACTGATGCCAGCAAGAATGCCCGATCTTCCTGACCATATAATTTCATCAGTTGGTTAAGTGTCCCAGTCTTTATTTGGGCCCAGGTCATGATCTCAAGGTTTCTGGAATCAAATCTCTGACTGTGATTCTACACCGCTCCCTCAATAAATGAATAACCTTTAAAAGTTATCCAACAGAGAATGTAAACTGATGCAGTCACTATGGAAAAACAATATGGACGGTGTTCAAGACATTTAAAAAAGAACTACAATTTGATTCAGCAATCCCACTTTGGCTAACACATCCAAAATATTGAAATATGGTCTTCCATATGATATCTGCACTTCCTTGTTCTGCATTCGCAAAAGCTGAGATATAGAAACAACTGAAGGTCCATTGATGAAAAAATGCACAAAGACGATGTGGTCTGTCCATACAATGGGAGACTATTCAGGCTTAAAAAAAAGGAAATCCTTTCATTTTTGACAACATAGACGGCCCTGGGGGACTTGGTGTTAAGCGAAATAAGCCAGACACATAAAGAAAAATACTGCAAGATGTCACTTACATGTGGAAATTAAAATAGACAAAAGCAAAGAAACAGAGAATAGCATAGGCGCTGAAGGGAGGGGAAAGGGAATTGGTGATCAGGCACCAAGTTTCATTTATACAAAAGAAATCAGTTCTGGAAACCTACCTTGCAACATGGGGCTTGTGATGAACTGCTTGAAAATCAGTAAGAGTGAGTTTGTAGGCTGAGTTCATTTACCACGAAAGAAAAAGAAAATTTCCAACAGACACTGTGTGGGCAAATACCTTTATCTATGTGAGACAGTATAGAAATCAGAACAATCCAGTCATTGAAAGCATGGGGTTGGTGCTTCTTGGGTTGTGCCTAAGTTTCCTGTAGTGCACAATGAAAGCTTTCCTACGGTCTATTAGTCTTATGGTATGAAGTTGAAAGTGATTAAATGTAGGAAAAGTCCGGAAAAAATGACTGATAGTTCAGAAGCAGTGTGTGTTTAGTCACTAAATGTCTGGAACTTCAACACTTGGTAGTGGTTGAATCCAGGGTGGGGACTTGGATGGCTACAGGAAAAAGGAGGATGGAAGCTTCCTTTTCATCCTGTCCATGGCTAGGATGCTTTACAGCTCATGTGGAAGACCTTTTACCATCTCCTGGGATCCCCATATCAACCCCATGGGGCAGAGAGGGCAGGGCCTGTGACCCATATTTTCTGTGAGAGATTAAATGATTCACCAAGTCTCACTATTCTGAACAGTGGGAGGTCCAAGATAGGAATATCGATGTTCCCCGGGGACAGAGATCCCTGAAAATCTGGGACCTTCCCAGGGCACCTGAGATCATGCCTTGAACCCTTGAGCCAGGTGTTCCCCCAATCTCTTTATCAAACCTTCCTCCCCAAGGTCTCTGTGGAAGACACCTGATGCCCTGGAGGAGGTGCCTAAGCTAAGAGAAAAGTGCAAATCCTAACTCAGGCCCCCACCTCTAGGTTTCAACCCCTGACCCAAGGCACAATGCAGTTACCAAGTGAAGCCCTTCCAAAGGAGCAGGGGAAGCCCAACAGTGGCCATCCTTCCCCGGGATCCACACTACCAGGGGTATCACAAGGAGACTTCCCCAATGGCCACTTGGCCACCATCAGTGTCCAGCGGTCTGCTCAGCTCCCAAGCTGACTCCGAAGCCACAGCCTTCCATACCATCTGTCACGTGAGGACTCTGCCAAGAATTAGCTTCCCTTCAGTTGACTAACCCTGGCTGAGCAGCTACTGTGAATTAACTGAGAAATTGGCCCATCAGGCTGGTGCTTTGATTGTTTATTGAATGTAGGCCGCGACACTTAACGTGGCACTGACTATTGGTCTGTGGAACCATCTGAGCAGTCAGGACTAAGTCCTGGCTGGTGGAAGGCAGGGGCTGTACTGGCTCTGAATGGGCCCCTTCCCAGTTCCTCCCTCCCCCAAATCTGATCTCTACAGACTCCTCATCCTTCTTTATACCCTGCAGTGTCAGGGGCCCATGTCCCATCTCCTTTTAGATGGACCCTTCCATACCCACGGCCTGGAGAAGCCTCCTCCCCCTCTACCACCATGACTCTCCCTAAGGATCAACCGGACCTGCTTTGATCTTTCATCTGATGTTTACTCTTTTGCAAGTGATTATAAACAACCCTTTACTGAGAGACTAGATTCAAATCAAGGCACAGCAGTCTGTTATTTAATCATAAATCTTTTGTTATGAAGCTCATCAATTATTAACAAATTTTACATAAGGAAAGCCCACCATTAAAAACCAAACAGTATTATTAACTATGTGCTATTTTTCTTCTAATCTTGCCTTGAGATGCTACCCGGATATATATTCATTAAGCTTGTCAGCTATTGGCTTTCATTTACTAGCAAGCAATGGGATAGTTCATTAAGGAGCAAAGGCCCCACTGGAGCATGGGTGAGAGTGTGAAAACAAGGAGGATAGACACCGGGCTAGTAATCAAATGTTTGAGTTCTTATTGGTCACAGTCCCTACAGTGTGTAGTTCATGGGAATCAAGCTGTTTTTAGGGTTCATGCTGATAATGTTACCAAATGCTCTACATGATGTCCCTGAATCTTTTTTCCGTAATGAGTCTTCACACACCACATGCAACGGGGCCTGAACTCATCACCCAGGGAGCAAGAGGTGCATGCTCCAGAAGCTGAGTAAGGCACCAGCCCGTTATATTCCCGATTCTTATCAGATTTGTGCCGTGTCCTGAAAAAATGACCACACCGTGAAAATGACCAGGCAATGACTAGATCTCTAACTCAGCTGTACAAAGGAGCAGCAATGAGGGTGATGGCACAAGGTTCATTGCGAATTGGTAGTTTTAGGCTTCATTTTCATTGTCTCACAGGTAGGCTCACAGAACTTAAGCATTACTAGGGCTCACTCATATTAACAACGCCATCAAACACCTCTAAAGGACCTCCTCAGTCCTTACTGGACTCCAGCCAAGTGCTGAAGAGTAGCTCAGCACTGGCAGAATTTGACCAGGTCTTCCTAACTCGTGCCTCCAAACTTTCAAAATCTTTGAACTGACCAGAACCATGTAAGATTTCTAGATCATTTTCACATTAGTGACTACAGCAAGTTCTATTATAATCTGGCTTGAGAGTTTCCCTGGGCTATGGGACCACAGAGACTACCTCATAATAACAGCATTTGGGATTTTCCTTTGTCCAGGTGATTCCTGACATACACACAAATGCTGGAACTCCTTTGCACAGCCAATGATCTCATGGCTAAGTAGAAGTGCAGTTCGGTAGTTAAAGCATGAGCATTGGGACTACAGGTCTGGGTTCACATCCTGACTCTTAGGAGTTCATGTTCCTGGAAACAACAATCTCTTTGCCTCAGTTTCTCCTCCTAAGAAGTAGGAAGAGTAACAAACCATCACATATGTTTGTGATGGCATTGAATGAATTATTGCATGTAAAGTGTGCGGTGTATGACAAGGGGTCAGGAAGATTCATTAGAAGGTATAGCTATTAAATGAGACCTTACAATTTTTCATGTTTCGGAGGTGGATTCAAACCTGGGAGTCTGAGTTCCCAAACGGTTGTTCTGTGACACAGAGCTGCTTTGGTTTGCCTAAAAACTATCATTTTACCTCAACATAATTTAGTTTTGACAGAATCAGAGGCCTCAAAAAAAAAAATAAAGGAACACAAAAGAAAAGAAAAAAGAAAAAAGAAAGCTGTTGGTGACCCCTGGATCCCACTCTCTGTGGCCTTTGACCAGAAATACTCATGATTGTTCTCCAGAGTGATCCACTGTATACAGTGTAATTCTGGATAACACCTAAAGTATAAAACTAAATCTGTGTTTGGGGCCCACAAATTTTTGAAACTCTCATATTGTTAGGGTCTCTTTTGGGCAAGTCTATGTGAATGAAGGAGCACATCTCCCCAAATACTGAACCCAATACCCCTTTTTGGTATAAGGAGTATAGGGAAAGCATGTTAAAAACAATGATGGATACCATCCATATCAACCATTCTGGATTCACTCTACTTTTCTGTAATGAACAATTTGAATACATATTTTGGAGTTTTAAAAGATCTTACATTACAACAGACATTGCCGTATGTCTTCCCCTAGGAATACCTAGTGGTGACAAGAGAGGGGTGCAGGATATAGTCCATTTTTCCCAATGGAGAAAAAATATCAAGGGAGCTATCGTGATAGAATGACCAAAAATCAAGAGATAAAACCAAACTATAAAACATTCATAACTCTGTACGACCAGATAGAGAGAGGAGATTTTAAATCACGGAAAAACATTTTGAGCAAGAGCTAACTGTCCAGTTAGTAGCAATGTTAAGAAGATCTTTATGAACATACCACCCCAGCAACAATTCAGATTGCCCATCTTCGAAGACGGTAGGTACAGATCTGAGAACCCACTCGCTATCAGATTTGAACTGCTCAGCTCAGAGACTGGCAGTTGGAAAAAAAAGGGCATCTTACCTCAATTCATCGCCATGGCAACAGAGCTTTCATGGGGAATGCAGGTGCACACCGTCCAATTTCTGCTGTGTGGACAGGTGCGTCTCTACAGAGACAAGGGCAACATTGGAGATTAAGTGCTTTTGTTTCAAAAGTTGAACCCTGGTCTACACATTGTCATTCTCTGTGTTGAAAATAAATTACATGAAGGGAAATGACCTGACCCCTTCAACACCAATTATAATCACTAGTCAAAATTTCAGGGTGAAGAGGGAAAAAGAAAATATTTTGAGAATAAAGACAGGTCCCATTTTTTAATTTAAAACACAATCCTTACCCCTTTCTACCAAACTGAGTCCAAGGACATCTCTAGAACGAAGTTTAAAATTTGTCCCAGATGAAATATTGGAATCATTATATCTTAAAGAAATTTAGTCAGATTATAGACACAATAATTATAAACACAATTTGATGTAGAGTATTTACATACAAGCCATATTTATTTTCTTAGCAAAGTTGTGGGACAAGGAGTTTACTTTTACCTCTTCACTGAAACACACATGCCTGTGTTTTTGATAAAAAACTAAGAGCTACATTAATTACATATTTTCTCTCTACCTAATTAGTCTAGAAGTTTAGAATCAGGGATGGTACATATAAAGGTATAAAATGAAAAATAGTAATTAAAATAACATATACATTAAGAAAATATAATGAAAAGAAAAATGTCAACTAAAACTAAGGTAAAATTTTCTTGTGTCAATATGGGAAAGGTGAAAAGAAATGTTATTGTGTTCTTTTTGAATAGTAGAATCAGACTTCTATTAATTTTATATGTTATAATCTTAATTTTCTACACTGCCATTGTATGTATGTTTTAATCAGAAAAACAATAGGAAAAGTATTAAATTAGTATACATTTTATAAAGGTATAAAATGAAGTAATAAAGATATGTCTTTACATTGCAAAAAAAGAAAAAAATTGCCCAGGGCTTTGAGCTGAGATGCAAGGAGGACCCAGACTTGGCAGGATCCCCCGTTCTGTCTGCATGTACTACCTGGCCTAGACATGAACCCAGAACAAGGGTGACTTTCAGGATTCCAACAGGACACAATTCTCCACCTTCTAGGTCACTGTTCTCTGATAAAAATTATGCAAAGCCTATACAGAGTTTTGGCTTTTCCAGTAAACACACTGGAAAAAGGAAAATCAAAAACAGTAAAACAGTGAAGCTAATGTGAGTAATAATATTTTGGATGTATCGGATCAAAAATATAAGATTTCCACTGTGACACATGAAACGTGACCACATTTCAAGGGTATGAGAGCCACTCAGAGCTGGGTGCTACCATAGAGGAGAGTGGAAATAGAGATCATTCACAGCACAGCAATAGAGTGGAAGGTACTGTTCAGGATCTCTTAGGCTATACTTTAGGAACATAATGAAATAATCCACTTTGTCATAGTCCTGAGAATCGCATCTCTGCTTGGAATCGCCAGACTCGGAGTCAGTGTGTGACAAAACCACATCCATGTTGCCAGGCATGGATTGGATGGTAGGCACTCAGTAATGGTTTAATCATCTAAATTCTCCATCTTGCTATCTCCTTAACCATCTTCTTTAAAATGTGAGAAACCAATTAATTTAATGAACATATAGGAATCATTTAAATTAATTAAAATAATTCAGCGTTCCCCTCACCTCCCCTTGAATCCTGGCGTCCAGACTTTGGAGTTTCTCTCTCTCACTGTATTCACACCCTCTCAATGCCTCATTAGTCCAATATTGCTGTTACTTAATTCAGGTACATAATAGATTAGTGTACCTGGAGAGAGTACCTTCCCAGTTCTCTGGGACACATAATATTGGCTTCTGGTGGTCCCCAATCAAGGAAAATTGGGCCCCCAGGGGACATCTGGCAAATTCTGGATACATTTAAGGTTGTCAACAGTGGGGAAGTCACCACTGTCATTTGGCAGGTTGAGGCCAGGGATGCAACTAAACATTTTGTAAGGCATCCTGCAGCTCCACACAAGACTTATCTTGCGCAAAATATCAACAGAGCCCCGTTTAAGAAACCCTGTCTTAAGCCATGTCTATTAAGTCTCTTTAAGAAAAAGGATTCCTCCCAATCTCTTTGAACCCAATGTTAAAAGGTTGATATCTATCTATCTATAAGGAATTAGGCATAGAACCCACGGGTGTGAATGCAATATATTCTCATATTTAGATTTTGTAAAAAGTAATGAGGGCTTGTCTGGCTGGCTCGATCCGTGGAGTGTGTGACTCAATCTCGGAGTCATGAATTTCAGCCCCAAATTTGGTGCAGAGGTTACTTAAAAGGAAAATTTAAAAAAAAATTTTTTAAATATTTATTTTTGGGAGACAGAGAGACAGAATAGGGGAGGGGCAGAGAGAGAGAGAGGGAGACACAAAATCCAAAGCAGGCTCCAGGCTCTGAACCAGTCAGCACAGAGCCGGCACACGGCTCAAAGTCACGAAGCGCTGGATCAGGAGCTGGGCTAAAGTCGGATGCTCACCTGACTGAGCCCCCCAGGCGCCCCAAATGTAAAATTTTTTTAATATTTACTTGTTTTTAAGAGACAGAGTGTGAGTGTGGGAAGGGCAGAGAAAGAGGGAGAACACAGAATCCTAAGCAGGCATCAGGATGAGCTGTCAGCACAGAGCTGATGTGGGGCTTGAACGTGTAAAACAACAAATCATGACCTGAGTCAAAGTCTGATGCTTAACTGACTGAGCTACCCAAGGGTCCTGTAAAAAACTAAAATATTTTCATGAAATGTAACAATCATTGTTTCAAAAAGTGTACTCTAAAAGCTCACTCCGTGGACACCATTTCTCCCAGGATATTTATTTCTCTCTGTGATTGCAAATATATATTTTCAAGGATTTGTGAAGCAAACTGGACTGTGTGCAAAATCACAGGAAATTGGACAGTAACTTTTCTGTTTTGAAAATTCTCCCGATGGGGCGCCTGGGTGGCGCAGTCGGTTAAGCGTCCGACTTCAGCCAGGTCACGATCTTGCGGTCCGTGAGTTCGAGCCCCGCGTCAGGCTCTGGGCTGCTGGCTCGGAGCCTGGAGCCTGTTTCCGATTCTGTGTCTCCCTCTCTCTCTCTGCCCCTCCCCCGTTCATGCTCTCTCTCTGTCCCAAAAATAAATTAAAAAAAAAAAAAAGTTGAAAAAAAAAATTCTCCCGAGTGTAACAGAAATGAGACTACTATTGTTACAATAAATCCTATCCTGCATCTTCTATTTAAACTAACATTCACAGGAAAACTATTAATGATTAGTTATTTCACAGAATTTCCACCCCTTGGTAATCCTAGTAAAGTGTATGAGGTACAAATCTGTTGGTGGCTGGCAAAGGTGTGAACTCAGAGCATTGATAGTCCATTTAGAACAATGTTTCTCAAAGTCAAAAACAACCGCCACTTCTCAATATTGGCATTGTACGAGTTTCATATTTGCTTTCATTTGTTCAGCTCAAGTTTGGAAAAGTGTGAAAATGTACAAGAAGCAGGAGAATTGTACACTTTACTTCTGAGGTAGGAAATTAGAAAAATTTCTTAGATAATCTTAACATTTCCCCTTCTTGATCAGATGATAAAATAGGTGAGTCCTGATATGGTAGGGTAGCAAGAGGACCCTTTAACATAAGAAACCCCTTCTGAGTCAATCTCATTTCAGAACTGCGTCCCCTTTGAAGGGAGTTGGGAACCAGAGAAGAATCTCCTAGAGGAGGAGTCCACTCTTCTGCAACCTCCTTTTTGCTGGTGAGTGTTCTACAGAAGACACATGTGAGACGGCAAAGTCCAGGGAATGAATCCTATGAATACAGCAAATGTTATTGAGGCCACCTCCATCACAAAGACAGTGTGTGCCCCTAGGGACACTATATACGCCTGGGCTCTCTGCTCTAGGAGCTGTGGGCGTGAGTAGATTTTCAGTACCCAGGCTTGAGAGATGTCATGTTCTTTCTTTTCCCTAAACAGATCATGACTTGGACCGTTATACGAGATGTTGAATTGAGTTTCTCCCATTGATTGGTTCAACCTTTCAGATGCTGCTGTGGGTCTGAACCACAGCCAGGTTGGAGTGGTCTGCGAGTTGGGAGGATCTCTCAGCCTAGACTGGCAATCGCAGGCAAAAATAGAATGGGACCCACCCATGTCAACTACAGATTGTCTAGTAGTTCTATGGCAAAAAGAAACAAGTCAAAAATCAAATCATTGTAATGGGTAAAATGGTACCACTTCAACATGTATTTCATGTTTGATTTCAAAAATACATTGTTTTTAAATTTTTTTTTTTCCAACGCTTTTTATTTATTTTTGGGACAGAGAGAGACAGAGCATGACCGGGGGAGGGGCAGAGAGAGAGGGAGACACAGAATCGGAAACAGGCTCCAGGCTCCGAGCCATCAGCCCAGAGCCTGACGCGGGGCTCGAACTCACGGACCGCGAGATCGTGACCTGGCTGAAGTCGGACGCTTAACCGACTGCGCCACCCAGGCGCCCCAAAAATACATTGTTTTTAAAACCTCAACAAGAAAGTTTCTTCTTTTTTTTTTTTTTTTCTTATTCTGTCTGAGAATCAGTGTGCATGTCACACTCAGAGCACGGCTCAATTCAGAGGAGCTGAATTCCAGGGGCTCGATTTCCACAGGTGGTTGGTGGCTACAATATTGGACACCCCAGGTCTGGTCTATTTTCCCAGCTCAGGTCAAAGCTGAATGACCAACTGAATCTTTATTTCTACTTAGCATCTCAAATATCAGAAGATATCAGAAGAGCAGCACCAAGAATCACTTATGTTTATATTTGTAGTGTGTGGCATTTCCTAGTAGAGGGAGGACACATTGTAGGTACGTGCCATGTCTATGCAAGCAAAGAGGATAAAACCCCATGCAGTCCTGTTCCTTTAGGTCCTTAGGAAACTCTAATAACACGCTCATTTTTCCACAGAGTGGATATGGCTGAACATTTTAAAGAAGGAAGATGTCTCATCTGCCTCAGTTATCTTGAAAAACCCATATTCCTAAAAGGTGGTGATGTCCACTGCCTCCAGTGTGTGAGTTCATGCCAGAAGGAGCCCTGTGAGGATGGTTTGTTGTGCCCATTTTGTCTGTGGTCACTCAGAAAGATAAGATAAAGACAGGTGGTCAGCTGGGGAAGCTGGTGTCCAAGATCGAGGACCTGGAGTGACCTTGGAGAACTATTCTCATCCTTTTCACAGGATGCTGAAATACGAAGGTGAGGCATCTGTCCTGTCCCAGGTCCTCTGACTCAAGTCCGGGGACAGGAGGTAGGAATCAGCCTTGGCTAAGTTAGATGTTGAAACACAAGGTCCAAGCAAACATACGTGGCCTTTATAGACCGGATCCTTTCCTATGGGCAAGGAAAGCTTTACCACTCTCCCAGGGGGAAGCAGACAAACTCTATACACAAAGCTGCAATTGGGGAAGCTAACAGAGACAATCACAAGAGGAAAAGCCCAAGTCTCACACTCTGGGCCCTGTGAGGAACAAGAGGTCTAATGATACAGGGTGGTGAGAATGGTGACCCTGCTCCCCACCCCACATGCAATACAGCCTGTCATGACACCTGCAGGGTCACAGTGGACTGTGAAACTCTCCCCTCTTTTCTTCACTCAAAATCCTTCTTCCTAACACCCGTCAAACTTTGCTTACAGCTTTCAATTAAAACAGAATCAGTATGCGTCCTATTGAAATCATGAATTATATGTCTTTAGCATATTCCAGCAAGGTAAGGTCACAGAAGACACTGATTTTTAAAATATAATACAAATTCTATTTCTTATATTTATTTACAAAATTGGAAAGAGAAATGTAAGTAACTGGAGAACCTTACTCCTTAACATATTCCAAGTTAACACCGCATTGAATTTGTTTCAAAATTGTCTGCTCTCTTTGGTTTTTCTGTATATATGACAAATCTGTAGAATCCCAGTCTGAGAAATTGTGCCACAAGGTGACCCAGGGCGTCCAGAGGACTCTGAAGGGTTTGAGGGAAAGACTGGCCTTGGGCAACTCCCAGCCCGGACTGGAGCCTGCTGTGGCCCCTACTTAAAGACAGGCTGCTCTATGCCCACGAGGATGCAGAGCTGAGCCAGGGGAACCACCTTACTTGATTCACAGGGAGACCTCTGGCCTCTGTCCCCCTCCCTCTTTCCCCGGGAGCCTGAACTGGGAAAAACCCAGCCCACCCTGCACTATCTCATCTTGTTGAGTGGCTGATGTGCTCCCTGTTTACCTTGAGAGGGCTGGGCAACATAGGGTCCCGCAGGACTGAGATGTTGAACCCTCCAGGGACAACCTTCCCAAAGAGCACAATGTGACCTGCTCCATGTGGCCCTGCAGGGACCTTCAGCCCCATCTCCCAAATGCAGGAATCAGTGGAGTCAGGAGTCAGTGGCCCAATAAAGTTAGGGCTGGGCAGGGCATGGCTATCTGCTCCCTGAACTATGTTGTCAGTACACCCTTCACTTGTGGCACGTGGCCATAACTTTCATGTCCTCCTGCAAGGCCACATGCATTGTGGTCTGCCCCAGCGAGCTCCTGGGCATTAAGGTTCCCTGAAGGGCACTTATTTGCCTTCTGCACTTCCTCCTGCCTCTCTGCACTCCATTTCCTCCTCCTACCCCACTCCATGCCCCTTCTTTCTTGACGCATTCTCTTTCATCCATGACAGGAGGAATTCTGGAATCATTCCTGATGGAATAATTCTTGTTTTAAAATTGTGTGATCTTGGTAGCTGTAAGGCAGAAGACAGTCATATGATTGCAGAGGCCCCCATCCCCGTCTCTGGGGCAGAACACCAAGATGGGCTCGGCCAGGGCAGACACAGGCTCCCAGGGGAGCCCTCCATCAGTGATCCCAGCCCTCCTCATTCCAGCCCGGTGCCCAGCCCACCACACAGGGCTGCTCAGCCCTGGAAACAGGGTGCTGCTGGGAAAGCTGGTGATGGGATGCTGGGGAGATTGTACAGACATTGGAGATGTTAGGCCTTCCTGGGCCAGGATGGGACTGGGTCCTTCAGGATCGGAATCATCCAAAAGGGAGCAGGGAAGAGTCACACAGGAGACTTAAGCGCCAGAAATAAATAGAAAAGAGCCAGAAGTAGGAAGTAAATTATATGCAGATGGCTAGTGTCTGAATCCTAATCCTCAGGATCTGTAAAACAGACTTCTGTGTGCACAAGGGCAGCGACAGTGATGGGGTGGCCGTGGGAAAGAGAGGATAAGGTCAGCGTAGGTGAGAACTCAGGCAGCTGCTTCTGGGATTACATCCCTGATCCCAGATGGCAACTGTGGCCTCACACTACAATCCCCCTGGGGCCCTCTTCCCACCTTTCTCCAATGTGATAAGGCGCATGTCCAGGGACTCCAGGCCCTTACTAGTCCTCAGATTCCATATCTGGGACCAGGAAGCAGCACCTGAGCCACCCCGTCCCTCCAAGAGGCAGTCACTGTCCCTAGGACTTTGTGTGCAATATACTGCCCGCCTCCCAAGTTCCCTCCCCAATGACCACCTGGACTCCTTACTGCCTCCAGATTCCTGTCCATTTCCTGTCTCCTGGTCAGCCTCCACCTTTGTATTTTTCTCCAATATGGGGACAGTGGAACCCAAGTGTGCATGCCATGGGCATACTGCCAGCTTCCCTAACCAATCAATCAACTAACCCAGCCAAATCCAGGGTCACCTTCATGGTTGTGCTGGGCCGTTGGAGAAGACAATCCATTCCCCGTACCATGTGGCTGACCTGTGCCTGCTCTGACCTTAGGAGCCTGGGGGACACTGGACCTTCATACAACCCTTTCCTCTGCATAGGTCCCAACCCCTTAGGAACAGTGACCATGACATTAGAGGTAACATAACTTGCCCAAAGTCCCCCAGTCTATAGGTGAAGCGAGGGGAAAACATCAACAGGTGCAGCCATAGAAACATCTGTGCCTGCCAGCCTCTGCCCTGAGCCTTGGAAGGAGTGCAGGAGGACCCAGGAAAGCACAATAAAGATCACACAGGGGGCTATAACCGTGGTGTGGGGAGCAGGCCCATTGCTGTGTGGCTGGAGGAGTAGGATCTGACAGGAGCAGGAACCCCAGCCCCACTGCCAAGAGCCTCCTTCCTGGAGCTGTTCACTCCCAGGAGACAGCTCAGCGGGGCCTGTAGACCCAGAGTGTGCGAGGGCTCAGTGGCATTCACACAGGACTCTAGAAATTCTGCCAACCAGGGAGTTTATCAGCGGTAGGGGGTGGGGGGTTGCTGCACAGAGGTCCCTCCCACGTGGAGGCAAGTATAGGATTTATTTGGCTCCAGGGACCCAGGATTTGGGTGAGGAGAGAAGGAAAGAACTTGCTCCAGGGAGCACCTCCCACCTCACTTCTTCAGGAGGTCCCAGGAGCACTTGCAGGAGTTGGAGAGGAAACATTCTCTGTGATGCCCACCCAGGGAGCACCCTTTCACCCAGGGCAAAGCTGAAGGTAGCCCATACAGGTGCTGCTCTGTGACCTGGAGGTGCAGAGGGAGAGGGTCCCCGGGTCCCCAGCACCCAGCTCACATGGAAGCACTTTGTCTCCGTTTCAAGTGTGCATGCCAGAATATGCCTCATCAGACCACCTCTGTCACAGATCACACCAAATCCGACCCAGTAAACTGCCCCTGCTCCAGTCCCAAGACGTGGGAACCTACCGTAACCAAGCCTTTGATGCTTGGCAGAGGCAGAGCAGAAAAGAGCAGGTCTTAGAGGAAAGAGAAACTTTAAAGAACAAAGCAAGAAAAGATTGCGAACAGTACACCCTAAGTCAACAGACATAACAGCTCTTATTCCTACAGCATTAAAATATGAGAAGGACGCACATTTCCTTTTCTCTCTGATTTCATACCCACCTCCCTCAGTCTCCAAAGCTGCAGGTATAACCTGACAGCTCCCAGAAACCATTTCCTGATACACCTGAGGGCTGTTCCCTACCTAGGGCTTCTTCATCCTCGTTGCTCGAATCGTAGCTTCAGTAAAGACAATCCAATCTTTACAGACACAAGCATGAGCAAGCAGGGTACTAGAGAGAGGGTCTCCCCTGTTCCTGCTGCTCCAGCTGAGACCATGCTGGCCCACCCAGCATCAGCTGTCCTTCTTGGGTCCTCAGACCTTCCCTGGGCTCGGGTCAGAGTCCTTCAACGAGACATTGACCACACTTGCAAACCTTCAAATGAGAGAAAGTATCCACCTTCACATGGCACTTCCCCAGGTGCACTGGATCGTGATAGCTCTCACCTGGGCACGAACCAACCTGACCTTCCCACTGTGACGGACACATGTTGGGTTAGGTGGGTTCCATGAGCACACCCTGGGCCAGGCTCAGAGCAGCTGCCCAGGAGAGGCATCTGTCGGGATGGAAATGTTCTGTGTTGTAAACATGCACCTACTGGGTACCTGAACTGTGGCTAGTGTGATGAGGGATGGAATGTTTAACATCATTTACTTTAATTTAAACATTTGAATCATTGAAAAATCACATCGTTCAGGGGCACCTGGGTGGCTCAGTCAGTTAAACGTCCGACTTCAGCTCAGGTCACGATCTCATGGTCCGTGGGTTCGAGCCCCGCATCAGGTTCTGGGCTGATGGCTCAGAGCCTGGAGCCTGCTTTGGATTCTGTGTCTCCCTTTCTCTCTGCCCCACCAACGTTCATGCTCTGTCTCTCTCTGTCTCAAAAATAAATAAACGTTAAAAAAATTCTTAAAAAAAATAACATCGTTCATTGAGTACCAAATCCCCAGCATCGGACAAATATGGTAAGTGCCCCATCAATTCATTCAACTAATATTTATTAAGCATCTTCTTTGTGCCAGGTATATAGCGCTAGATCTTTCAAGCCTCAGTAAGTGCTAGTTATTGCTCTTGCAGTTCTGGCAACAGCCATGAGGCAGGTACCACTTTTTTCATGTTCCTTCTTATAGGCAAAGAAATTGAGGTTCAGAGAGAGGAAATTACATCCCCAAAATAAGCCACCAGTTAAATTGAAGAGCCAGGATTGGACCCCGTAAGGTCTGGCTCCAAAGCCCACTGAGTTCTCAGTGAAGTCCATTAGAGATGTTTCTGAGTGTGTCGTTCCCGTGGGACTGCGAGCTTCCAGAGGGCCTGCCCTGTGGCTTCCCCCTTGTGTCTGCCTCAGTCCCAGCAAAGGGCTTCGTTTACAGAGAGTGCTCAATAAATCGCTCACAAATTAAACTGAATCTTGTGTTGAAGACTTCTTGAGTCTGCTTTGTGGTTTGTGCCCTAAGGCTTACCCTCATAATGGAGAATGTGCTTCTTCTCTGAATTCCTGGCTCTTCACAAGAAAAGAGAACCCGGCTGGGATGGCGGAGGTGGTGGTGTCCAAAATGAAACTTGTCTTTTCCTGCCACATGCCTGCTCCTTCTCGAGGCTCCTGTCTCAAAGAATGTACCACAGTCGACGGTTCACATGAGACACTGGGCATCAGTCTTCCTCCCTCCTCCTTTCCTGTCCTCTAATAGTCACTCAGCTGCCATGTGCTGGGGATCCCACCTCTTAAGTCTATTCCCATCAGCCACCCCTCTCCTTTACTCCACCACCTTAGGCCAAGCTGCCCTCAGCTTTTGCTCAAATGCCTGACACCACCTCTTCACTGCTCCCTGCTTCCAGCCAGCCCGCCCATTCCATTTCATTACCCTCTCTACTTGGCAATTAGAACTGCTTTTTCAATCACAGATATGACCCAGTCTTTGCCTCAAACCCTGCAAAGGCTCAGTTTACCATAGCTGGTCTCTGAAACGGGACATCCACAAATGGGACAATGGATGCTGATCCTCCTGGCCAAGGGAAGAAGGTACAAGAACTTCCATGTCCCTTTACTTTGCTCTGTATCTGTTTGGAAGCTATATTTCAAGTCATGCTTCATAATTTAGCAATTTCTTAGTTCAATTTCCTTGGAATCAGAACTTACAGCAAGGATTTGGATGCATGTGATTTATTCAGTGAGTCCACTTAGGAGGAACCTATGAGAGAGTAAGGGAAGCAAGATGGAGTCAAAGGAAAATGCTACCTAAAGGTGTGGTCTCATCTCTGGAGTCTAGCTTCAGCTTGATCCAACTGGGAGCACTAGAAGGTGAAATGCACCACAAGGCCTTGATTTCTGTATACCTCGGTCAACCACCTGACCCTACAGTGACGAATCTTGTCCACTTCAAAGTGAGGCAGCTTACTTTGGCCAAGGACAATTCAAAGAGAGCAGCTCTTCTGTGAATGGACATTCCGTGTGGGAAAAGGAAAGGATCAGACACCGAGAGTGTTGACTGTATGTACAGGGTGTGGTAAGAAGGTATTAGACTGTCTATTTGTGTTTATTTTCCAACTCTTCCTTTTATATTTTATGCATTTTCTCCATGTTTTATAATAGACATCTCACCACCCTATACATAACATAGTAGTACAAGAATATGGATGCAATTTGTTACTAGATCAATGATTAGGATAAATACTCATCTATTTTTTGACTCCCTAGGGTTTATAGATAAACCTGAATCTATATATGATTCCTGAGTCACATGGGCAAAATCAAGCCATACAGAGAAAGCAGGGCTCTGATAGGCAAAAATGCACCTCAAGCAGCTGGAATGTGAACATTAGAGGGCTTCAGACTTGTTTATTTTGGAATCCAGCATTTGAATGATTTAGTCTAGTCTCCTCTGGTCACTTCATCACTCACTGGGAACACGGGAAAGGAATGATTCCACCGAGGGGAGGCCTTGCAATGGTTTTCAGAGGCTCTAATAATTCTGACATCAAATTTTTCACCTTTTTTTTTTTTGCCTCAACCCTTAATAGACTCTCCAGATTCTGTGAAATCCACAACGTATCTCATCCTTGGCCAAGAATGGCAGCCAGAGTGGAAACTCCCATGGGAACCAACAATGTGAAGGCAATCTGCTTTGAAACCACCGGGGTTCCTGTCCAGCGCCCACCTGGGATCTAAATGCAAATTACTCTTAATTGAGCTTTTGTGCTGGTTCTGGGACGTCTAAATTCAGCTCCCAGCTGTAATAAAGTCCAGGGAAGAAGGAAGAACTCAGAAGTCAGATGCAGTTGGGACCCAACCTCACCTTGGCTAACTACCAAGTCTTATGAGTCTGTGGCCCTGGGCAGCTTACATTATCTGTCTGAAGTCGAGGGGGCTTTTTTAAGTTTATTTTGAGAGAGAGACAGAGAGTGGAGAAGGGGCAGAGAGAGAAAGAGAGGGAGAATCCCAAGAAGACTGCACTTCCAGCACAGAACACAAAGCGAGGCTTGAACTCAAGAAACCACAAGATCATGACCTGCGCTGAAACCAAGAGTCAGATGCTTCCCCAACTGAGCCACCCCGGTGCCCCTGAAATCAAGGTGTTTACAACATCTATTTCAGTTTCCCAGAGCCAAACCCAGAATAGACAAACCGCAGGACTGTGCTAAAGAAGATGTGTTTATCTACATGTATATGTGCACATATAAAATGTGGGTATACACGCATACATTTTTAATAATCCTAAAAACCCTGTTGGCTGGGCAGGTAGTCTTAATTCTATAGATGAGAGACCCGATGCTCAGAGATGTTAACATTATATCTAGTACATGGTGGAGCTGGGCTTCAAACCAGGGCAGCTTACCTCTCCCCCTTCATTGCCTCACAGATCCTCCCTTTATTGTTATTAACGCCCAACTGCAGGCTCTGAACACTTCTGACATGCTGAAGGCTTCGTTCACAGGCACTTGGAAGTCATAATTACAAAGATGTCATCTATATTAAATCAAGTGGTAACCAGTTGGGTGTAGAAACTACACAAATCCAATGGTTTGAATGTCTTCTTTATCCCAGTTGGTGCCTACCCTAAATTAAAATACCCTGAAGGTTCTGCTGTCTTAACAGTTTTCCTGGTTAACATGGTAAACATTTTCCTTGTTGTGGAGCAGTTCATGCCAATTAAAAACACAGAAGATGCTGAGCAAGAGGGCAGTGTGTGCATGTCTGCTGAGAAGCGCAGCATTTTCTGGCCAAGAGTGGTCCCCACTTTTCTTCTGTGGGTTCACTGAGACACAGGGCTCTGGAAGGACAGCTTTTTCTACCCAGGATGCAGCCATCAGCTACCCATGCAGGTTGGAGGCGGGGGTTTGGAGCCATTGAGACATGGGTGTGTGTCTGGCCCACTCCCTGTGTTGGTTTCCTCAGCACTACCTGCCTAATGGGGTGTTTCAGAACTTACCTCATGAGCAGAGGTGAGGCTTGAATGAAGAGATGTGTACACAGGTACTCAGCATGGGGTTTGGCACTCAAGAGTGGAAGCTCTTTTCCCCTCCCACTCCATCTGCTCTAGTGGATATATTTTTATACCTTACAGGCAGTGAGCATCACTATAATGTTCTTCCTTATTGGAGGCATTTTCCCTTTAGAGTCCTGCTTACTCAAGGATAAAGTGAAAAACTCACTTGTGAGCATGTGGCTCAATCCTGGGACTCCATCTTTGAAAACTTAGATTGGTTTTTTGTCCTTGTAAATTTTCTATTAAAGAATAACCTGCAGGGGCACCTGGTTGGCTCAGTTGGTCGAGTTTCCAACTCTTGATTTCAGCTCAGGTCGTGATCTCACAGTTGGGTTCGTGAGATGGAGCTTCACATCAGGCTCCATACAAAGAGTACAGAGCCTGCTTAGGATTTTCTCTCTCCCTCTCTCTCTCTGCCCCTCCTCTGCTCATGCTCTCTCTCTCTCTCTCAAAATAAATAGAGAAACCTAAAATAAAAGAATAACGTACATAAAGAAAATCACACAAAGCATAATTATGACCCTTGTTAATTATTTACAAACTGAATAAATTCCTGTATCCACGCATAAAACAGAAAACAGAATGTTGCCAGCTCCCCTGAAGACCCTGCTGAGCTCCCTTCCCATTACTATTCCTCAGGGGTATCTGCTGTCTAGACCTCTCAAAGCACAGGCTAGTTTCCCTGATTTTTGAATTTAAGAGAAATGGAATTGGCAAAGTT
The DNA here is from genome assembly GCF_028018385.1 of Neofelis nebulosa. Lineage (NCBI taxonomy): Eukaryota > Metazoa > Chordata > Mammalia > Carnivora > Felidae > Neofelis > Neofelis nebulosa. Next base: position 64,644,150 of record NC_080792.1, read on the forward strand.
ATATATAGAGTGAAATTAATGGAGTTTCTAGTAAAGAAATTAGTGGAAATATTAATGGAATGGATGTAAATATAATAGAATGAAATTACATAAGGAATATATAAAATCTCTTTGTCTTCTTTCATTCCACACTTTTTGAAATTCATCTATGTTGTTGCATGTAGTTGTAACTCATTCTTATTTCAGTGTAGTACTTCACTGTGTGACCATTCAACTATTTGTTGACATTTGGATTGTTTATAGTTTTCAGTTAATAGAAGTAAGGCTTCTATGAATATGTTTGCACATGATTGTTAGTGAACAGATCTGTGCATTTCCTTTGAGTAGAATTGCTGAGTCATAGGGTATGTGTATGATTTGCCTTACTATAGTGCAATCAATTTATGAAGTGTTTATACCAAGTTACACTACCAGCAATAATATATGAGAGTTTGCAACTGCTGAAATGCTTAGTGTTGTCTGTCTTTTTAATTCTAGCCTATTATGGTAAGAGTGAGAGATATGTTTTTGATTTGTATTTCCTTGGTGTCTAAGAACTTTTTCATGTATATTTTGGCCAGTTGGATATCATCATTTGTGAACTTCTTGTTCATGACTTTTGCCTATGTTTCTTTTCATCTGTCTTTCTCTTACTAAGTCATAGAGTTAACCATTGAACAATGCAGAGATTAGAGGCACTGACTCCCTGCCAAATTGAAAATCTATATATAACTTTTGACTTCCCCAAAACTTAACTACTAATAACTACTGTTAATGGAAGCCTTACCAATGACATAGAGTCAACTAACACATATTATAAGAAAATTACAATAAATCAAGCTAGAGAAAAGAAAGTTTTATTAAGAATATCATAAGAAAGAGAAAATACATCTATAATCCTCTACTGTAGCTACTGAAAAAAAATCCGCATGCTGTCTAACATCTTGTTCAGGGGTCAACTGTTTTTTTATATTTCGGATAAAAGTTTATTTTTAATTTGCAAATACCCATTCTCATTCTACTGGCCTTCTTTTATTCCCTTCATGAAATGTTTTGATTACTATCAAAAGATGTAGTTGTAGTCCAATTTGCTGGTATTTCCCTCAGTTAATTCTGACGTGAATTGTTTAAGAAATCTTTGCCTACCCCAAGGTCATACATTCTCTTGTTTTTCCCTAAATGTTTCACTGTTTTACTTTTCACATTTAGCTGTATAATCCATCTCGAATTAATTTTTGTGTATGGTGTGAGGTAGGATTCAAGAAGAAATTTTCTTTTCTATATCCAGTATTTAAAAACAGAATCTGTTCCCTTTCTTCTTCCAGTGAACCCTTGTTATAGATCAGGTGGTTATATACCTATGAATCTATTTCTGAACTTTCTTTTTTTTTCATTGGTCTATAAAGCTAGGGTTTTGGAAACGTTGATATGGAAGGGAGATTTGCAAAGAGAGAGATAGCCCAAGGAATCTATTATTGGTAATGGTTGTGGGAGGCAGAAGAAATCAACCAGTTTCTGGAGGCAGCTATAACAGGGTCCTGAAGCCTCCTTAGTAGTATGAATTACAGTGTCTTGGGGCCTCAGTGGCTGTAGAATCTCCCCTGGAGAAGTCAAGGGGTATGAAATGGGCATTGACCTTGGCCATGTAGACTTGAATCTTAAACCTCTGTTCCTTCCTTGAAGTTGTATGCAAAAATTTTGAATCCTCTTGTGCTTGCCTACCCCTGAAACCAATTTGCCCCTGTGTTCTCCTTCCCCAGTAAGCTGTGAAATACCAGGTCACTTTGTAATACTTTTATACACTGCTTGCTGCAGTTTAATATATGAGACACTGCATCATAGTCTGGTGGTTCAAAATTAGCTTAAAGTAATCATTTCCTAGAGGACTGGTAGTAAACATTCTGTCATACAGCTATAGATTGTCGTCTGTAGCTATCAATCAGCCTCCAGGGAGCTATTAGGGGAAATGATATGGGAATGAATTGTGAACTGGTTCATGTGGCTGCCAGGTCTCTGCAGAAGGAAACAGGCTTGGTGGTCCATGGAAGGCTGGCTCTGTGGGGAGTAGGCTGTGTCTGCACTGCAATCTGATTTGAACCCTGGGTGGCCTGTTGACGTAACTCAGCTCCAGGGTCATGGGGTCCTTCAGCCTAATCCTGACCGTGGCATTCTGTTATCTTCTCTACATGCTTCAGAACAAGCCATAATCTGTTTGCAAAATAATAATAGTGACCATGAATTCTCACTCTGCACTGAGTCAACGAATCCTTTTCATGCACCATTTGATTAATCTTCAGAGTGATCCCAGGATGGAATTACATTGGGCCCATTTCACAAAGAGACTGAGGCTCGGAAATGTTGGGAACCTGCAAAGTCATGCAGTAGGTCAGTGGCAGAGGCAAGATTTGAACCTGAGAGTTCTGCCTCTAGAGGCCAAGTGTTAAATCACTGCATACTGCCTCTGTTAAACAACTAACCCTACACAGAGCTATTGGCTTGTATTCTCACTACCCTTGTATGCACACTGTTCTTGTGTCCATTATACAGATGAAGAAATCAAGGTTTTCAGAAGTGCAGCGTCATCCGAGTTCAGCATGTAGATATGCTCCACTCCAGGGTTCTCTGGCCACACAGCTATAACTTCCTCCTTGGGAAGGCAGGTAGAATGCAGGTTGAAACATCGCTGCCTGCAGACCTTGTGGAACACATGTAGGTTCATCTGGTGAACCTAATGTCTTGGTGAACTTTAGCCTAACAGGGTCATATCAGAACTTGGAGACTGAAGCTTATACACTTTGGATGAGTTATTTAAAACCCCACAAAATTACTAATATATCTGAGGTATAAAAGTACATATTTATCTGCCAGGTCCATTAAGGTGAGAGGTCCTGAAACTTACATCTCATGAACATCACGGCCAATCTACTTTGGTCCCGATCAGAGATCTAACAATTTTTTGCCCCAATTGTTTCTGGGTCACTCAGATAATCTGAGTCAGAATCTCTAAGATGGGGCTTAGAGATTAGATGTTTAAAAGTTTCCCAGGTGCTCGTGAGACATGTTTGATTTATTGGTAAGCCATGGCTGCAATAATGCTGTGAAACAAATAACTCCCACATCTCAATGACTTAGAATAATGAATATGTATTTTTCTCACTTCTCTGTCTGCAAATATGCCAAAGTTCGGTCAATTTCAGTTGGATGTAACTCTCGACTGTGTGCTCTGTGTGTCTCATTCTGGGACCAGCAGCTTTCTGGGGACATGCCCTTATTATAATGGTGATGTCAGGAAAGCAAGAGGTTGTGACACTTCCTGAAGCTTGGTTTAGAACTATCACTACCTCTAGTGGTAACACTAACGCTCTCTCTTGCATCTCATTGGCCAAAACGTCACAAGACCAAAAGCAAAGAGGTAGACTCCACCTACAAGTAACATGGGCAAAGAGCATGGATGTACAATTCTGTCAAGGAGGGATGTGGAGGTGGAAACAGAAAATCAATTTATCACAGCTGAGAGCCACAGATACTAGGAAAAGTATCACGCCTGGTTAGAGTAGGTGTTAAGTAAACATTGTGTATTCTTCTAGAAAGCACATTCCCACAGCTTCCTCTGAGGCAATTGCATGGGAGCCATTCTTCCTCCATGGTGGGTTCCAAGGATGAGTTAACTTCCCATCCTGGCATACAGTTAGTCTCCAGGGAGAGAGGGCTGTGATATAATGCACCAATTTCCTTGAGTTCCTAGGAAGAAAGATCCCAATTGGAAGCTGCAAGAACTGCTTAAGTATCCATTTGCCCATCCACCACTCACAAAGTGCTCTATTTGCACTCTGTGTAATATAGCAGCAAAGGGAGAATTCATTAAGGCCAATTGGGAAGGTAGCTTTCAAAAAAGAATTCATCTCTCTGTTTTATGCACTGCATAGTTCCTTATTTAATGAGAACTCTGCAAATCCATTTTCCTTAAGGGTTTAATATAATTAAAAAATCAACATGGGGAAAATCCCAAGGGAAGATATTTCTCCCATTAACATGCAGAATAGACCTTCTAGATACTGCGACATCAGTGGGGACAGGCAAGACCCTAGAAGCTATCAGAAGTTCTTTAAGCTCACATAAAATCCTGGCTTGAGTTTTTGTGGCTTAAGGATTCCTGCCAAACAGATACGTTGACAAATGGGACACTTACTAGCTGGCAGTTTAATTAATGCTGATATAGGAGCTTTGCTTTTAGAATTTGAACTGCAGAACGCTGGAAAGGAGATATTTACATTGTCACGACTTGCTCAATAGTCTTTGTCACTTTTAGTGGGGAGAGAAGGATGGAATATTTGAGGGAGACAGAATCTCAGGGTGTTGGTGACCAGTGTGTGATGCTCAGCTCCCTATGTGTGGTATATTGGGGACAAATTGTTCACTGCAGTTTGGTTTCCTTCCACCCTGTTGCTGCCACTGGCTTCTTGAAGCAAGGTAGAGCCTGCGATATAATCATTTAATTATATAACAATAAACAACAACAATATAATCACATTCATATAATTAAAGAAGCTAAGAATTAGTATGGCTCGCATTTTGAATGCTTTTTTTTTCTGGTTCATCTTCACTGGGAAGCTGGTGCTGTTATCGTCATCCCTATTTTACAGATCAGGAAGCCAAGCCTCAGTCAGATGTGCCAGTCAGACAGAAAATTCTGTGCTGGGACTTGAACCCCGGGTTCATGTCTTAAACCCCATGCTACCATTTTCTATGTGATCACTGAGGCTCAAACAAGTGTGGTAAAACCCCAATGGCTGAACAGCAAGTAAATACAGAGTGAGAATTAGGTTTCTCAGCCAGCAACTTTCCCCACTATATCTCTCACATTTAATACAAGGATTCTGACACACTTTAATATTAATCTGCACAGCACACTCATTAAGAAATAGAAATACACTCTATTTCCTCATCTTGAAAACAAGCGCACTCATAGGTATGGGGGGCTCACCAGGTTGCAGGCACTCTGCTGAGTGCTGCATATTTCATTTAATACATACATGCCAGGGGGAAGGTATGCAACTATCTTCACTGTCAAGGCAAGGAATCTGAGGCTGGGAGAGGACAAATATTTGCCCAAGGTCACGCAGTAGGAAGAGATCCAAACAAGTTTCAGACCAAGTCTGTCAGAAATTCCCAAGTCTTTGCGCTGAACCCCAAGGCTAAATAGGAATGATTGCTGGCTTTCCCCCTTTTTCACTTTGCCCGTGTTCCTAGATGCTTCTGTCTGTGGTAATTGAGAGTGGTTGATACAATGCACCTTGTCACACCTGGGAGTTATTTTATCAAGTTCCTGTATAAATCCTTCTTCTCTGAAGGTAGAAGGGAGTGTGCTTTCCTTGGTGCATTCCCTGGTTAGTGTACCTTTTTATGGTCTCCTCAGTGCATGGTGTTGTAAATCAGGCAACCCTTGCTGAGATGGAAGGGTCCCTGAGTCAGCAGTTTGAGGGACGCTCTCTCTTCTTTGCCTTTCTTGGGCTGCCATACATCAAGTGATCCTCGAGAGAACCATATTCCTTTTCAACCAAGAAAATGCCTTTGGTTTCCATGTTCAATTCAAAAGTACTGGAAAAGTCTGTTTCTTTACCATGTTGTCAAAGACGTTGGAATCAAAGGAGAAAGGTCAAGAACAAGATAATGAAAAGGATCATTGAAGTTCACAATGTTGTAAATTCATGTTCACCCCATGAAATTTGGTAGTTGGCACCTGGGTGGATCAGTTAAGCGTCCAACTTCAGCTCAGGTCATGATCTCATGGTTTGTGGCTTCGAACACTGCATCGAGCTCTAAGCTGATAGTGTGGAGCTTGCTTGGGATTCTCTCCCTATTACTGCCCCTCCCCCACTCACACTTTTCTCTCTCTCTCTCAAAATAAATAAACTTAATTTAAAAAGTTGGTAATTGGCTTCATCTTGCTTTCTGCCTTGAACAAAGAAAATAAGTGGACAGGTCTTCATTTTTTAAAATACCTGGATTTCCCATTTAGGACCAGCAAAAGTTACTTTTGCATCACATAGACCTCTTTTGTCCTTGTCTTCATCCATTCCACACATCACTAATCATGGCACTATGGCCTGTTCACGCCTTCTATCTTACAATCCTTCCCAGGAGTGTGTGCCAGAAAGCCTCTGCCACCTGGTCCCAATTGGATTAAAGGTGAAATCAATGCGGCTTTGTGACTTTAGGCATCCATCTTTTCCTATAAGACTGCCTCAGATCCAGGCCCAACTGGATTGAGTTCAGATGCTAACCAAGCTATCTGATAGAAAAGAAAGGCTCCTCCAATCTTAAATAATGATAAATGCAGGTGTGGAGGGGAGATTTGTCAAAGATCACATGGCCAGTGAGTGGGAGGGGGTTAGTAGATTCAAGAGTCAGCTAAGACCCAGGTTCATGTCCTGGCCGTATGACTTCCTCATTAGTGATGACAAACCCCTGAACCTGCAACTGTCCTCATCTGTAAAATGGGAACAGAATGCTACCTACATCATTGAGCTACAATGAGGATTACAATAAGCTACTGCATAAAAATACCTATGGCTGGGCTTGGGAGGTCGAAGAAGTGTCGAGTAAATGTTAGCCATTATTTGTCTGGTTTTCTTAAAAATATTTTATGCCCTGGGGTGACTGGGTGGTTCAGCCAGTCAAGCACCTAACTCGATTTTGGCTCAGATCATGATCCCTCAGTTCGTGAGATCGAACCCCAAGTTGGGCTCTGCACTGACAGTTTGGAGCCTGCTTAGAATCTTCCCTCTTCCTCTCTCTCTGCCCCTCCTCCACTTATTCCTTCTCTCTCTTTCTCTCTCTCTCAAAATAAATAAACTCAAAAAAAAATCTATGCCCTAAATAACTTGTTATGAAATTAGACAACTCTGTGAAGTGGGTGTCACTATTCCTTTTTTTTTTTTAATTTTTTTTCAACGTTTTTTTTATTTATTTTTGGGACAGAGAGAGACAGAGCATGAACGGGGGAGGGGCAGAGAGAGAGGGAGACACAGAATCGGAAACAGGCTCCAGGCTCCAAGCTATCAGCCCAGAGCCTGACGCGGGGCTCGAACTCACGGACCGCGAGATCGTGACCTGGCTGAAGTCGGACGCTTAACCGACTGCGCCACCCAGGCGCCCCTAGTGTCACTATTCCTATTTAAAGATCATGAAACAGAGACTTGAGAAATAAGAAGGCTTTCCCAACATCATACCGAAAGCATATAGAAAAACCAGATATGGCAGAGAGAAAGGCCTACTTCCATAAAGTCACATTGGACATCCCTATGTGAATGCCAGGTATCATCACCATCATTGTAGAATCCCAACCTCTCCCTACATGTCTGGGATCATTCATCTTTCCAGAGCAATTTTTACCTTCAACACACTATCTTGCTATATAATTTACTTATTTATTATGCATATATTTTATTGTCTGCTCACTCCTACTTGACTCTAAGTGAGGAAATTGTATTTATTTTATTAGCTGCTGTATTCACTGGTCCGAGCACAGTGCCTGACACACAGTAAGTGCTCATGAAACATTTTCTGAATAAATACATGAAGTCCGCCTGGCTCAAAAGCTTCCTTTACATATCGTACTGCTAATCCCACACAATTTATAATTAGAGCTATCATTTAATGAATGCCTCCCATGTTCTAAGCATCTTTTTTTTTTTTATTTCAGAGCACAAACAGGGGACGGGCAGTGAGAGGGAGGTAGAGAGGATCCGAAATGGTCTCTCAGCATGACATGGTCTCTCTTGCACTGACAGCAGCAAGTCCAATGCAGGGCTCTAACTCACAAAAACATGAAATCATGACCTGAGCCAAAGTCAGACGCTCAACAGTCTGAGCCACCCAGGCGCCCCTACATTCTAAGCATCTTGAAGGCATCATAAATATATTATTGCTAATTTTTATGTAAACTTTCATGGAAGGGATGATTATCCAGGCTTTGCAACTGAGGAGACTAACAAATTTACTTGGACTTGCCCCATCAGGGGCAGATGGGGAGTCAGATGTAGGTCAGATGGACTCCAGGACCTGTTCTCCTTCCCCAGCCAATGTACTGCAGGACTCGTGCTTCTTTCACAGAAAAAAGGATTGTAGCCCAATATGTGTAAATATATCTATGTATAGTAAGTATGTATGAGGTATGGATGTACCACTACTACTGTCATATGGACTGTATCCATTTTCTAGGCCTGCCATCACAGAGTATCACAAAAGGGGTGGCTTAAATAGAAAGTTATTGTACTTTTCAGGAGGCTAGAAGTCTGGGATCAAGGTATCAGAAAGATGGTTCCCTCTGAAGAAAATCCATTCCAAGCCTCTCTCCGTGGCTCAGATGGCAGTCTTCCCCTGATGTCTCTCCACACTGTCTCCTCTTTATGTGCATTTGTCTTTAAATTTCCCCTTTCTGTAGACACCAGTTAAAATGGATGCGGGGCCCACCTTACTCCAGTATGCCATCATCTTAACTATATCTGCAATGACTCTATTGCCAAATAAGATCATGTTCCAAGATCTTGGGGACTAGGACTTTAACATATGAATTTGGGGGGAGAGCACAGTTTAACCCATAATATGAAAATTATGAAACATATATGAACATATATAAATTTGAAAATTTAAAGGTATAAGATAAATAGAAATATGTATTCTAATGTTTTCTTCCTAAACCAACAATGTATTGTTTAAAAAAAAAACAAACAGCCTTTTTGGGACACCTGGGTGGATCAGTCAGTTGACTTGGGCTCAGGTCATGATCTCACAGTTTGTGGGCTCGAGCCCCGCATCAAGCTCTGCTGACAGCTTGCTCAAAGCCTGCAGCCTGCTTCAGATTCTGTCTCCTTCTCTCTCTCTGCTCCCCCCCCACTCATGCTCTGTCTCTATCTGTCAAAAATAAATGTTAAAAAAAATTTAAATAAAAAACAGCTTTATTGAGATACAATTCATACACCATACAATTCCCCCATTTAAAACATATAATTCAGGGGTGCCTGGGTGGCTAAGTCAGTTGAGCATCTGACTCTTGATCTCAGCTCAGGTTTTGATCTCAGAGTCATGAGTTCGAGCCCCACACTGGGCTTTGCACTGGGCATAAAGCCTACTTAAAAAATAAATAAAAACCAGCGGCACCTGGGGGGCTCAGTTGGTTAAGTGGCTGATTTTGGCTCAGGTCATTATCTCACAGTTTGTGATTCAAGCCCCGTGTCTGGCTCTGTAATGACAGTTCAGAACCTGGAGCCTGCTTTGGATTCTGTGTCTCTGTCTCTTTCTGACTCTCCCTGACTTACACTCTGTGTGTGTGTCCCTCTCAAAACTAAACATTAAAAATTTTTAATTAAAAAAATATAAATTAACAAGTAAGTGTAAAATTCACAGTTCAATAGTTTTCAGTATATTCACAGGGTGGTACAATTAGCATCACCATCAATTTTAGAGTGTCTCCATTGCTCCCAAAGGAAACCCCATACCATTAGTAGTGGCTCATTTTTCCTCAATCTCCCCCACCCCCCAGACAATCATTATTCTACTTTTTAGTGATTATATTTACCTATTCTGTGTATTTTATATAAGTGGGATCATATAGTATATGGTCTTTTGTGACTGGCTTCTTCCAACTTACATCATGTTTTCAAGGTCCATCCACACTGTAGCATCTATCAATACTTTGTTCCTTTTTATCGCTAAATAAAATATCATTGCATGAATAGACCATGTTTAGTTATGCTTATCTATTGGTGGGCATTTGAGTTGTTTCCACTTAAGGTTATTACAAATAGTGCTGCTATGAACAGCAGTTCCCAAGTTTTTGTGTGAGCATATTTTTTAAATTCCTCTTGGCCAAGTAACTAAAAGTGGAAGTGCTGAGTCATATAAGTCTATTTATAACCTTTGAGGAACTGGCCAACTATTTTCCAAAGTGGCTGCCCCATTTTACATTGCCATCAATAAGGTACAAGGGTTCTGACATATTCCCATCCTCTCCAGCTCTTATTTTGTGTTTTTAAATTTTAGCCATTCTAGGGTGTGAAGTGGTATCTCACTATGGTTTTGATTTGCATTTCCTTAATGACTAATGATGTTGAGCATCATTCTGTGTGCTTGTTGGCCATTTGCCTATCTTCTCTGGAAGAATGTCTATTTAGATCCTTTGCCCAATTTCACTTGGCTTGTCTATACACTATTGAATCATGAGTTCACATATTCTGGATACTAGTCTCTTAGATGTATCATTACAAATCTTTTTCTCCCATTCTGTGAGCTGTCTTCTCATCTTCTTGATGGTGTCCTTTGAAGAAAATAGTTTTTAATTTTGATAAAGTCTAATTTATCTACCTTTTTCTTTTGTCACTTCTCCTTTTGGTATAAGATCTAAGAAGGTTTTGCCTAATCCAGTGTCCTGAAGATTTATTCCTATGGTTTCTTCTAAAAATATCATAATTTTAGCCCTTAGATCTAGTCTATTATACTTTTGGAGTAAATTTTTGTGTGTGGAATGAGGAAAGGACCCAACTTCATTCTTTTGTTTGTGAAAATCCAGGTATGTCAGCAGTATACTAAATACTAACTGGTATTAGTTGAGAAAGTTTTTTTCCCATTAAATGATCTTGGCACACTTGTCAAAAATCAGTTGACCAAAAATGTAAGGGCTTATTTGTGGATTCAGTTTTGTTCCATTGGTTTCTATGGCTAGCCTCTGCTACTATCATTCTGTCTTGATTACTGCAGCTTTGTAGTAAGTTTTGAAATAAAAAAGTGAAGGTCCTCCAACTTTGTTCTTTTTTTTTTTTTTTTTAATTTTTTTTTTCAACGTTTTTTATTTATTTTTGGGACAGAGAGAGACAGAGCATGAACGGGGGAGGGGCAGAGAGAGAGGGAGACACAGAATCGGAAACAGGCTCCAGGCTCCGAGCCATCAGCCCAGAGCCTGACGCGGGGCTCGAACTCACGGACCGCGAGATCGTGACCTGGCTGAAGTCGGACGCTTAACCGACTGCGCCACCCAGGCGCCCCTCAACTTTGTTCTTTTTAAAGAATGTTTTCGCTATTCTGTGTTCCTCATATTTCCATATTAAATTTAGTATCAGATTGTCAGTTTCTGTAAGGAAAACAATCCAGCTGGGATTTTGATAGGTATTGCATTGAATTTATAAATCAATTTGAGGAGGATTGCAATCTTAAAAGTCTTAAATCAACATGAAACATCTTTTTATTTATTGAGGTCCTCTTTAATTTCTTTCTACAACATTTGCAGTGAATGCATTGTCTTTTGCATCCTGGGATAGAGTCTCCCCATTCTGGTGATCTCTGGTTCAGAGACTTGGGCACATTTATGAGGCCAATCTGGTTATTTGCTTCAGGATATTTTCTTTGGCTTCTTCCTACCAGACAGCAACTAAGATCATTGTGACTCTTGTCAGTAGGAGGGTGACCTGGGCCCTCTGCTAACTGTGCTACATTATTTATCTGTCACTAGTGATAATAATGAGGAGGAAGAGGAGTGCGAGCTAAGAGTCTTCTTTCTACTACCTTGTTTTATTTTCAAAACATCCTTCTAAGGTTAAGATTTATCACTTCTGTTTTGTAGACAGAAATGTTGAGGCCCAGAGAGGCACACATGTAACAAGAGACAAAGCACATATTTAAACCCAAGTATCTCTGACACCAAACACTGGCCACTTCCCAGCCAACTCCACCCATGTCATCTCTCAGGTGGGCTCAGAATTTTGCCAATAAGTTGTTCTCACGTTGCCATTCACATTGGCTGCCAATATAGTTCACGAGTAGAGTAGTTGCTTATAAGTGGACCCTGATCTGCTAGAGTCTCCTCATCAAATTATGGGAACTGGTTTCATTCTCAGCAGCTGCTTATGATTATCATCCTTGGACCAAAATTTTTATTTGAGAAACAGCAAACAAACAACAAAAACCTCATCAGACCTTTTGAGAGGACTCTATTGCTCTATTGTATATACATTCCAGGGTTGGAGCCCACTGAAACATACTGCAATAGAAGTCCCAGGGTTAGAGGAGTTGTTGGAGCTCAGGAATATGATTTTTAATAAGAACCTAGATTATTTGTATGATTAGGCTAATCTGGGGAATACTGGAGAATAGAGTAATGGAATCCATCAAACCATTCATCCATCCACCCATCCTCCATCCATTTCCTCATCTATAAAATGGGGATAATACCAGCACCCACTTTATACAATTGTAGTAAGGATTAAATAAGTAGGAAGTTCTTAAAACAGCACCTGCCACATGACAAAAGCTGATTAAGACTTGTACCTGGGCACCCCTATTTTCTGGTTTTCAGGTATTAACTACTAACCTGGGAATAAACTGATAACCTGTTGCTGACCATATAGTTGGAATGAACACAAATTTCAGCATCAAAAAAAACTGGATTTAATGTCTGCCTTTGCCACACACATTCAGTTGTGGGCATGAAAAAACTACTGAACTTGTCTGCATCCATTTGCTCAAATCTGAAGTGGGGATAATAAATTATTATTAAATAAGAAAAAGTGGAGCACCTGGGTGGTTCAACTGGTTGAGTGTCCAACTCTCGATTTCAACTCAGGTCATGATCTCATGGTTCATGAGCTTGAGCTCTGTGTCAGGTTCTATACTGACAGCATGGAGCCTGCTTGGGATTCTCTCTCTCCGTCTCTCTCTGCCCCACCTCTGTATTCTGTCTCTCTCTCACTCTCCCTCAAAATAAATAACAAAAAATTTATAGCTTTTCGTTATTTTTATCAAATAGGGGAGATTCAGCATCAGGCAGGCAAAGCAACTTGCCTAAGGTCACAGCGCTAGTAAGTGGTAGAACTGGGACTTGAACCCATGTCTGTTGGATTTAATGTCTATCTGCTGCGTTCTGCAGAGAGAGATAGCTATAAAACTTACAGGGAATTAGTAGGAAGGATGATGAACCCAAGGAAGTCTTCACCCAACTGGTGAACACGTACACACAGAAGTACATTATGCTGAGGCCATATGGAAGCACCCCTGTGACAAAAAGGTGGTCTAACATCCCTGGTTCCCACCAGCTTCATGCAGAGTCAGCCTTCTCAAGTCTCGGCAATACGGAATTTGGAAAGCCCTTGGAGAGATTCAATTTCTCTAATCTTGCCAGACACAAGGAGAATTTTGGAGACATGAAAGGTAGCGATTATTTATTTCATAAATAGATAACAGCAAACCATTTAAGGGAACAGTGGCAGGAAGATGAAAATGCTATTAATACAGTTGGAAGCTCATTTTTTTTCAGAGCAGCCAACAGTGACCAGGGAGGACAAAATGAGAAATTATTGTGGTGGGTGCTCCTGACAACTCAGGAGATATTAAAGTGCATTGTTCACTATCATAAACTTTTTTCTTACATTTACGAGATCTGTTCAAAGGCATCTTGATAGATGAAACCGAATAGCATTTTACATGTGTGTGCACACATGCACACACTCACATGTCTTTTGTTCTTGAATCCTTTGTAAATCATTTCTTTGAGCTGATGTACTCAACAGTGGCTAGGTCCAGCCTACATAATGCATTGTGAAACCCATGCCCTTGTTCCCTGGGGAACTGTAATGTTCTTGATGTCTGCTATGCTGCAGATGGGGCTCTGGGAAGCTGGGAGCTGATGTGAGGCAGAACAATGGGGGCCAAGGAAGCACTTCAGTTCTGGGAGGAGAGCAACCAAGAGGGGCACAAAGAGAAAGGAGAAGTATGTAGCAGGGTTTCCCAGTGCATGTTGGGAACTGTCTATTCCTACCCAAAGAGGGGGCCAAGGGAACAGGAATTGGACAATCTTTGCACTTCTGACTGCCATGGGAGGTTCACGGTGTATGGGATCCTTTCAAGGCTGTGTTGATTCTTTTTATTTTTTTATTTAAAAAATTTTTAAGTTTATTTTTTATAGAAAGAGAGAGAGCATGAGCTGGGGAGGGGGCAGAGAAAGAGAGTGGGAGACACAGAATCCAATGTAGGCTCCAGGTTCTGAGCTGTCAGCACAGAACCGAACACAGGGCTCAAACACATGAACCATGAGATCATGACCTTTTAACCCATGAACTGTGAGGTCATGACCTGAGCCAAAGTTGGACATCAACCTACTGAGGCACCCAGGTGCCCCATGGTTGCGTTGATTCTTGAGGTAAAGCAACACCTTCAACATGGCTTACTTCCAGTAACTTCCTAGTTTCTGACCACAGTGGGGCACCTGCAAATCTCCAGTATCTCAGAGAATACTTTCAGAAATACAACTTGTAAGTGATAAAAATGAGTAAAGCTATTAATCACTGTAACTAAGCCACATATCACCTATACGCATGATTGTTAGCTCAATTATTTTTAATTTTTTTATTACGTTTCTTTATTTTTGAAAGGCAGAGAGACAGAGCGTGAGTGGGGGAGGGGCAGTGAGAGAGGGAGACACAGAATTTGAAGCAGGCTCCAGGCTCTGAGCTTTCAGCACAGAGCTGGATGCGGGGCTCAAACTCATGAACTGTGAGATCGTGACCTGAGTCAAAGGCAAACACTCAACTGACTGAGCCACCCAGGTGCCCCATGTTAGCTCAATTATTTTAAAGGAAATCACTTGTCCATTTAGTTAATAACTAATCAATTTAGACAACCTACTGGTCTGATAAAAACGTCCCACTTGAATTATTTATTTGATTTAAGACTCGTGGACACAACCAATTTAATTCTTTTTTTTTTTAATTTTTTTTTCTCAACGTTTTTTATTTATTTTTGGGACAGAGAGAGACAGAGCATGAACGGGGGAGGGGCAGAGAGGGAGACACAGAATCGGAAACAGGCTCCAGGCTCCGAGCCATCAGCCCAGAGCCTGACGCGGGGCTCGAACTCACGGACTGCGAGATCGTGACCTGGCTGAAGTCGGACGCTTAACCGACTGTGCCACCCAGGCGCCCCACAACCAATTTAATTCTAAGAGACAAATTCAGTTTTAATCCCTGACCCACTTTTGTAGACTGCTGAAGAACACTAGCTTGGGAGTCAAACGCACCAGATTTCAATCCTGGCACCTCCACTTTCTAGAGACATGACTTTAGGAAAGTTACTGAACCTCTCTTTTTCCATTTCCAAAAAAAAAAAAGTTTCCATTTCCATGTGTACAGTATAGAAGGGGAACAATATTACTTGGACCTATTGTATTGGCTTGTGCTGATTAGTTGATGCACTGCAGAAAAAAGCTTAGCACAGGGCTGGTACATAGTGAGGTTTTTTTATGCCTTCTATAAGAGACACAATTTATTTATTTTTTTTTGGTTGGGTTAGTACATTTTATTTATTTATTTATTTATTTTACAATATATGAAATTTATTGTCAAATTGGTTTCCATACAACCCATGGGGGAGGGGAAGGAAAAAAGAAAAGAAGTTAGAGTGCGAGAGAGCCAAAGCATAAGAGACTCTTAAAAACTGAGAATAGTGAGTTCTTAATTGTTGTTTACCAGCATTGTCATCATCACCATCACCATCACCATCATCAGAAGGAAGAAGAGGAGTTAACAGTGAACTGTAAATCTTCCAGCTTTAGGGATGCCTGAAGGAAGCTGGACTCTTAGATGTGATATCAACTGAAGGAATTTATCCACTAGAGATAAATGATTGTCTTGGGGTGGCTACCTGATGATCACTGACCCAAAAATGTACCCAAGCACACTGTACTTGGTTGTTGGGTTTATCACATGACCTGTGGTTTATGGAGTGCAACAGCTGGAGGGTGACAGTGTGGCATGCTCCCTTCCAGGCACCATGTCACTAACAAGGTTCAAACTGAAGGATACAAGTCCCTGAAGCTTCCCTATCCTGATGTGACCCACAGTGCTCATCCTTGGGACCAAAATGGTGATTGGGAAGTTGGACCTTGGCTCTGGGTGTCCAAGGCCTTTATGGTGCTGTTAGCTTAACATGTTGCTCTGCTTCTTGTTTTGTATCCCTTCTTAAGGCAAACTAAACCTTGTGCCTGGTGAGCTTACCATGTGTCTTGTGAATTTCAGTGACAACCTGAATCTGAAAGCCACTCCAATGGTTAAAAATATCTGGACTTGGTTTGGCATCACGACATCTATTCACTGGGTAGCTTCAGGCAAGTTACTGAACCTCATTGAGCCTTGGGTTCCTCTTCTGTCCCCCCTTGGGGACAAAATCACACAATTCACAGAGTTGCGACTTTGTGATATATATTAAATTAAAATGAAATATATTATAAATATATTATATGTATATATATTTATACATTGTATATATTTATTATTTATATATACAGATATATATTAAATTAAATGAGATATTATAAGCCAAATGCCTACAACAGTGCCTGGCCCCAAACTGAATGATGATTATGTTAAATGCCCAGTATAATGCCCTATACTGGGTTTAGGCAAGGGGATTTTCCATAAACTTCTCTTCTGTCCATCAGGGCATACCCCACCAGAGCATACTCTGAGGTCAAGAACTAAACCCCCAGTTAGCTGTAAAGTTGTCCTGTATTTACCTCTCTCTAGACTCTCACGAGGGTGTCTCAATCTGAAGATAGAGCATGTCATAAGGCTAGAGACTAATTCATGTCTAATTCCCTTCCCTATTGTAGGGCATGTGTTAAAGAGTTGAAGAGATTAAGCCTGGGCAGCATGATGATGTTGTGTGGTGATGGCCAGGGTGAGTGTGAATTCTCTCCTGTGTTCAGCAAGGAGCCAGGGAAGGCTTTTGAGCAGGGAGAGAGTAACTAGGGAATTTGAGTGCTTCCTTTGTACCCAAAAATTGCTAAATCTCCACAATGACCCTTTGAGTTTTAGAATCCGTGTGCCAGTTAGATTGAAATGCAAAATTACTGGAGTATATTGAGACTTGATACAGGTCAATTCAAGGAGCACAACAAAAATGGAATTGACAAGCTCCTAGCCTGTAGCACATATCTGTCAATTTTACTGGCCAAACAAACACCTCTTTTGTCCTGTAAAATGTTCAACCAAATCAGTCTAATCCCTTATGTCCCAAGAGCAAAAGTGGTCACGGCTTGTAGAAGAGCCTTATCGGGTTTAAAGGGGATGGCATGGCTCATTTTTAGCAACGTGGTAATGTCCCCCAAGAGGACATTCTAAGATGTGCTGTGGCAGGGGCTCCGCACAGTGTAATGAATGAAGTAGTTGACTTGGGGCACTTTATTCCTAGCTAGAAGCTGTGCTCTCCTAACGTCAGATGTCCCTTTCTCTTCAGTGAAAACCTTTTCTGGGACTATTCTGAGTCTTCTATTTGGCCAATGACTATGTTCTCTTTTTTTAATTTTTTAAAACTTATTTGTTTTGAGAGAGAGAGACAGAGAGAATGAGCAGGGAAGGGACAGAGAGAGAGGGAGAGAGCATTCCCGAGTAGAATTCATTGAACTCAGCTGACAGTGCAGAGCCTGATGCAGCACTCGAATTCACAAACTGTGAGATCATGACCTGAACCAAAATCAAGATTCACTCAACTGAGTCACCTAGGTGTCCCTAGACTATATTATTTCTTGACCATGATTCCAGTGGAACGTGCTGCCACTGTTTTCCCACTTCAGTCAGAAACCAATGTCACCCTAGCAGCTTTCCTGGTCCCATCTTATCAGTCACAAGCTTGCTGGAACGCATTTGCAAAGGATCCTCAGAGATGCTGCTCTAGAAAAGTGTCCATATTTTTTTAAAGTCCAGGTGATTCTAGTGTGCAACTGTATGTGATCCGTAATGAATGCAGAGGTGGACTTCAACCTGTTATGGTCACAAACCATCTACCAAATGAGCTTCTCCAGGGCAGATGCCCTGTCTCATTCATGTTATTTCTCCAATGTTCACTAAATGTTGAATGAAAGGATGAATGAGTGATTTAAATAACAAAGTGGCAGCCAATGTCTATTTGTTCAAGTAGACCAGGTGCTGCATTAAAGATGTCTAAAAACTCTCCATCATGCCTCCTTGGACAGGTGGGCTCTAATCCTCCTTCCCTTCAGTCTGGACCAGTCCCTTTACTTGTTTGACTCATAGAATATGGGGGAAGGTATGCTATGTGGCATCTCAGGCCAGGATATAAGCAGCCTGTAGTTTCTGTCTGGGTCTCTTGGAATGCTTACTCTTTATTTTTGAGGGAGAGAGACAGAAAGAGAAAGAGAGAGAAAGAGCCAGGAAGGGGCAGAGAGGGAGACACAGAATCTGAAGCAGGCTCCAGGCTCTGAACTGTCACCACAGAGCCTGGTGTGCAGCTTGAACCCATAAACTGTGAGATCATGACCTAAGCCAAAGTTGGATGCTCAACCGACTGAGCCATCCAGGCACCCCTTGGAATGCTTACTCTTCGACCAATACAGCTGTGCTCCCAGCTGGCTTCCAGCACTATCTTCAGCTACCTTGGACAGTCCAGCATACATGAGCCTGCACATGACTGCAGCCCCCCAGTGACCGGCTGACACCAGGTGAAGCAGAGGAACTGCCCAAGTAACCTATAGGATAGTGAGATATAATACAATGTTTTAAGCCACTGCCTTCGGGGGTGATTATTACATGTCTCTGGATCACAAGCAGACCACCAGGATGTCAGTCCTCTGAAATTTTTAGATGATGAGGGAGTTTCTTGCAGTCATTGGTTGAGAGCTGCCCTTGGAGGGGGCTGAGGAGGTGTTTATTCCCTGGTGCTTCCTGTCCTACAAGGAGACAGAGCAGTCTCCACGGGTAGGGGGATACTTTACACAAAGAACCTGATCAGGCGGTAGGTGGAAATCAGTTGTCCAGCTGGGTGCCCAGAAGTGCTAGGTGGTGACGGTGTCTGGTGGATATCTCCTATCTTGAGAAGCGGCTACTCGGTACTGGATAATTGTAGCCTTGAAAGAATATGGCTGTGGAGATACCAACTCTTGCGGCCTCCCAAGAAAAATCAGAAGGTGGATCCTCATGTAGAGTTTCATGATTTTTTAAAGTTGGCAACAAACTCAGATTAAAAAACAAATTCTATGAAGCCAAATCATGCAAGCCAAACAAAAACATGTGTAAGGGTGGATGTTTTCTTGATCAGTACAAGACGGAGCAGAGAGAGCATGGAGCCCCACGTCATGGGAAGATGTGGCAAGATAGGAGGTGGGGCACGGACTTGACCTTAAATGACAGATTTACTAGGAGGTGGCTTTCAGGAAAGGGAAGCCACATAGATGAAGGCCCAGGATTGGACATTTTGTAGGATGGAGGGGGAAGTGACAAGTTTCGTAGTAAAGACTAGTTAATACGAGGGAAGCCAACATTAATCTTACACTAGAAACAGAGAATGTGCTCATTGGCCACATTAAATGCATATATAATTTCACTTCTCCACTCTTAGTAAGGAGTCCGGTGGCAGGAAATAGAATGTTTATGTCTTGGTAAGAAATATGCACTGAAGATTATAATCCCAGAAAGAAAAAAAGTATGTTTATTGACTGGGATCCTGTTTACTCTTGTATCGACTAGGCTAATCATTTAAATGTGATACTTTATCTCAATCTGTATCAGTAAGGAACCAAAATACGTTACAAAGGTTCCATTGTTTTGAATTTCCCATATCCTACATTTCATAACAGGGGATCAGGTAAAGACTATACAGCCCACACTCAAGTAAATGGTTTTACTTAACGTAATCCGCTGGCTAAGTGACCTTTGGCAAGTTCATTAACCTCTCTGTGCTTCTTCATTTTCATTTGAAAAGGGAGGATGGTGATAGAACATGCTTTAGGCCATGGCTGAGGGGAGCTGAGATAAGACTTGTAAATCCCTTAGCACAGTGCCTGGTAAAAGCCCTTGATAAACACCAACACCTAGCAAATCTCACACTTGATGATGGAAATCTAATGAGAACCACCAGTTCATGAGTTTGTTCCATGTTTGTACCTGACACAGACATTCATTACTGCCTGTCTTGTAATGCGCTTCCCAAAAGATCGTGTCATTTGCAAGTGGAAACTGGTTCTGGCAATTCTCTCTATAAGCTTCCACTCAAGTCTGATTCATTTTCAGTGGGGTTGCTCAAAGTCTTTTATTTTAGCTTGCTTCATTCATTCATTCTGTCATTCAATCAACTGCTTACTGTAAGTCAGGCCTGAAGCAAGCACAGAGCTGAAAGAAATAGTCCCTGGGGTTCCTGGGTGGCTCAGTCAGTTAAGAATTAAGTGTCTGACTCTTGGTTTCTGCTCAGGTCATGATCTCATGATTGT
Organism: Neofelis nebulosa; assembly: GCF_028018385.1. Classification (NCBI taxonomy): domain Eukaryota; kingdom Metazoa; phylum Chordata; class Mammalia; order Carnivora; family Felidae; genus Neofelis; species Neofelis nebulosa. Next base: position 64,664,395 of record NC_080792.1, read on the forward strand.
GGGATAGACTGCACATTGGGTTCTGCACTGACATTGTGGAGCCTGCTTGGGATTCTCTCTCTCTCCTCCTTCTCTGCTCTTTCCCCACTCACACCCTCTTTCTCTCAAAATAAATAAACTTTAAAAAAAGGTTTAAAAAGAAAGAAAGAAATAGCCCTGGGCTCACAGAGCTCATGGTCTAGTGGCAGGGTGAAGCGAGAGGAAAACAGGCATTGGCACCTCAGCGAGATCACAGAAGTGGACAGAAAGCTGAAGGGCCACAGAGGAAATGCTTCCATCCTGTCCATCCTGGGGATCTGGAAAGGAAACTGACATCTAAGGTAAGTCCTAAAAAGAAGGAAATAGCTGGGAAATGGAATAGGGAATGGGGAACCATTGAAGGTTAGGAGGGGAAGGTGATCATAATGGTGTTTCAGAAAGATCACACTTGCTGATCTGCAGAGCATGAGTTGGGGGTTATGAGATTAGTTAAGAAATTAGTTTAAGAGGCTGATGTGGTCTTTCAAGTCTAAACTAAGGTGGTGGCAAGAAGGGAATAGATCAAGATATATTCAAGAGACATTAGCAACAGAATATTGAGAATGAGTGGAGAGGATGAGGTAAGATATCAAGTTAAGCGCCCAACTTCGGCTCAAGTCATGATCGTGCTGACAGCTCAGAGCCTAAAGCCTGCTTTGGATTCTGTGTCTCCTTCTCTCTCTGCCCCTCCCCCACTCATACCCTGTCTCTCTCTCCAAAATAAACATTAATTTTTTTTCTGAAGCAAAGAAAAGATTTGTTATCAAAAAGGCAGCCCAGTGAGAAGGTGGGGCATCATTCCCAAAGCTGCCTTGCCCTGTTGAGCCCAGGGAGAGCCTATATATGAGAGAAGTTGTGAGGGGTTTCTGGAAACCTTGAAGGAGGAGAGGCTTGAAACATTATGGAAGTATGCTTTCTTTAGGACAATGAGGGACCATTAGGGACCTGGTACAATCAGGTACATCAGATAATTTCAAGACAAATTTCACCTTCTGGTCCCCTTAGGTTTCAGCAATCAATGGGTAAACAGGAAATAGGGGTAAAAAGGCAAAGTTAATGATCCATTGTGCATGATGCAGTTTTGGAATGGTGGTGGGGTTCCCGAGCTGATGTCCAGGAAAGAATTCTTGAGACATCTTTGGTGCAAAAAGGTGATTTTCTTAAAGCACAGGGACAGGACCCATGGGCAGGAAGAGTTGCACTGGGGCTGAGGAGTGACCGATTATATATTATGGCATTGGAGTCACTGTGAAGCTAAGGTTTTTTGCCTCTAGCAAAGCATTAACATCAAGACAGTAAGGATTTCTGGGGCACCTGGGTGGCTCAGTCAGGTTGGGCAACCCACTTTGGCTCAGATCGTGATCTCACAGTGTGAGTTTGAGCCCCTCATTGGGCTCCTGGCTGCTGGTGTGGAGCTTGCTTGGGATTCTCTCTCTCTCTCTCTCTCTCTCTCTCTCTGTCTCTCTGTCTCTCTCTCTCTCCCTCTCTCTCTGCCCCTCCCCTGCCCCCACTTGCAAGCTACCTCTTTCTCTCTTTCTCTCTCTGTCTCTCTCAAAATAAATAAAAAATAAACTTAAGGAAAAAAATAAAAATAGGAGTTCTTGGAGAAATATACTCCACCTGCTTCAAGTATCTGTCAATGGGCAGCAGGCTATAAAGAAATTTAATTTGGAAGCGCCTGGGCGGTTCAGTTGGTTAAGCGTCAGACTCTCAGTTTTGGCTCAGGTTCGAGCCCCGGGTCTGTGATGAGTGTGGAGCCTGCTTGGGATTCTTTCTCTCTCTTCCTCTCTGCCCCTACTCTGCTCACACTGTCTCTGTATTTCTCAACATAAATAAATAAACTTTAAAAAATTTATTTAATTTAACTACAATTTCTTCTTGCCTTTGTTCCCCGCATCACTATGGAGGAGAGGGTGATGTTAGGGCTCCAGGAAACTGAGTCAATAGGTTTCTAGAGATTACTTTTTTCCTTGTAAATGATTAAAACAGCTGCAAACTGATGGGGACTTATGTTCTACATGGCTGTGATCTCTATCAGTTAACCATTTGTTTTTCCCTTTCCTTTGTCCATGGGCAGCCAGGAGTGCCTGAGGAATGTCACACATACCCCACCTGGGGAGGGGGGTAGTTTTGGGGGTAATTTGTGCTTTGCCTTCAGCTTGCCTTTGGCTCCCTCATCGGTGTACGATGTTAAGAGATGCATAAAACATAATTAAGTAGAGAACAAAACGGAACATGGATGGATGTTACTAATGTAACGAATACAATTATAGTTCTGCCTATACTTTTTTAAAAATTTTTTAATGTTTATTTCTGAGGCAGAGAGAGACAGAGCATGAGTGGGGGAGTGTCAGAGAGAGAGACGGAGACACAGAATCAGAAGCAGGCTTCAGGCTCTGAGCTGGCAGCACAGAGCCCGACACGGGGCTCGAACTCACAAACCGTGAAATCATGACCTGAGCCGAAGTCGGTCGCTCAACCGATTGAGCCACCCAGGCACCCCAGTTCTGCCTATACTTTCAAAACAAGGTCAGCAACCAAGCATCTGGTCTCATCATGAAGGAAAAAGTTTTCATGCAAAGTTCCACAGAAGAGGGAGGCAGGACTATTTAGTGCCTGGGTGGCTATGCTGTCATCCATGGTGTGAAGCAGCTGCTGAGCTGCTCTCAGTGGTGAGAGGTCAATGTTAGCTATGGAATTTGAAGATGATAGATCTAATCTCAGGATAGCAGGCTCACTGGGTAACCACTCCCCCCACCCCCAGGCTGCTATTAGCCAAATGGAATAAAAGGGAAACAAAGTCCAGCCTGGGTGATGTCTTTGGTTTTTGTTCTCTCCTCCAGGTGGGAGAGAGACAGGGAAAATTAAGGACTCCATAAAAATCTGCTTTTCCTCCTTTTTCCTGCTTCTGTTGCTAGAAACTGCACCCCCCACCCACTTTACACATGCCTTGTAAATAACCTACATCCTCCCTCTATGGGACAAGGCATTGATGACTCTCTAGGATAAATAGCATCTTAGGAGGGACAATGACTGGAAGAAATTCTCGTATGCTCATTCCAGACCACCTGAGCTAGACATCAATGCCAAGACCCTCCTGGCTCCAAGGAATGGCACCTGGGCTCTCGTCTTTTCTCTAACTGGTTCCTAGAGGCCTGAGGCACCAGACTGCCATCTCTAGTAAAAACCCCAGACTTTGAACATAGGAGAGACTTCTTCCTTTCTGAATTTCCTGGACACTCACTCTGTCATCTGCTCTCTATCTTCAGTAAACTTTGCTTTCACATCCTGCTGGCCCCTGTTTGATTTCCATCCTGCATGGAACCAAAGATCCTCTTGGCTGGTCTTGCAGGACACCCTCTGGGTCCCCAGACCCAGTCTGCCAGTGTCAGGAGGAGAGGGCCCCCCATATTATGATAGGGAAAGATAGAGTTAAATAGGTAGAGAGGGAAAAGTTGGGACTTGAGTTCTCTGATTGTAAAAAAAAAAAAAAAAAAAAAAACATATTTTAAAACAGTGCTGGGTGTGGAGTTTGGTGAGTTCTTTATAGATTTTGGATACTAGCCTTTTATCCGATATGTCATTTGCAAATATCTTTTCCCATTCCGTCGGTTGCCTTTTAGTTTTGCTGGTTGTTTCCTTTGCGGTGCAGAAGCTTTTTATCTTCATGAGGTCCCAATAGTTCATTTTTGCTTTTAAATTCCCTTGCCTTTGGAGATGTGTCGAGTAAGAAATTGCTGCGGCTGAGGTCAGAGAGGTTTTTTTCCTACTTTCTCCTCTAGGGTTTTTATAGTTTCCTGTCTCACATTCAGGTCCTTCATCCATTTTGAGTTTATTTTTGTGAATGAAATAAGCATTGAGGAGGACACCCGCTGGGATGAGCACTGGGTGTTGTATGGAAACCAATTGGACAATAAAATACATTAAATAAATAAATAAATAAATAAATAAATAAATAAAAACAGTGCTGGGAACGTCTGACCATGAGAGACACTCCCTCAGATGTAAAGTTTGTCTTAAGAATGTAACAAGCACTACCTACTCCCCCCTCATGTTTCCCACAGGACTAAACAACTCAGCACCAAGAGTTATCAGGCCAAAAAAAGGAAAATAAAAGGGGAAATGGACCAAAACCCCATAAAATAAAGTTGCTTTCTCATAGGGGTATTCACTTTCAGATGCCCTCTCTCTGCAAAGAGAGCTTTTGTGCTATTCTTACCTTTGCTATTCTAGCTTTTTTTTAAAAAAATGTTTAAATATTTATTTTTGAGAGAGAGAGAGAGAGAGAGTGGGCAGAGAGACAGAGAGAGAGGGGACACAGAATCCAAAGCTGGCTCCAGGTTCTGAGCTTTTTTCACAGAGCCTGACTTGGGGCTCAAACTCATGAACCGTGATATGACCTGAGCTGAAGTCGGACACTTAACCTGCTGAGTCACCCAGGCACCACGTATTCTAGCTTTTTTTATAAACTTTTGCCTGTTCATTTTATTTTGTGTCTACCTCTTCATTCTTCGAAGTGGTGAGACAATAAACCCTAGGTATTGAGGTAAATAATCCTACAAAGTTTCTTTGGGAGCTTGTCGGGATCTCAACATCCTCTAACTGTAGATAAATAGCAGCTAATGCCCTCATTTCTATCCTATATTGATGGGGTTTTGGGGTGATGGTGGGGTTCAGAGCTGACAGCCAACAAAGAATTCTTGACATGTCTTTGGTGCAAAAAGGTGATTTTATTAAAGCATGGGGACAGGGCCTGTGGGCAGAAAAAGCTACATTGAGGTTGTGAAGAGTGACTGATTATATACCTTCATGTTGGGAGCAAGTTAGGGACAGCATAAGTCTCTAAGGAATTTTTGAAACAAGTTTCCCAGGACCTTGAGGGGCTAGCTGTTGTCAGGAAAATGTCATTTATTACTATTTAGTAAAACCTCAGTCATGAGATCCTTCAGATGTATATCAGGGGCCATATGCTTGGAGTATAATTACCAACATATACTTGGGGGTTAAAGATAAAGGAGGTTTGCAAAGGAATTTTTAGGTGTATAAGGAGACTCACAGGATCCTGGGCAGAGGGTGGGGCGGGGGAAGGTGGGGGGGTGGGGGTCAGGATGTTAAGCCAAGATTCCCTTTTGCCCCTAGCAAAGTGTCATCATCGAAGCAGCTGAGCTCTTAGGGGAAGGTCACTCTGCCTGTTTCAAGGACTTGTCAATGGGCTGTAGGCAGTTAGGGAATTTAATTTTTCATTTGCCTTTTTCCCACATCACCATGGCAAGCACTGAGCCACCCAGGCGCCCTAGCTTGCCTCCATTTCTGACACTCTGGCCACATTCACCTCCCACCTCCCCATTTTTTTACCTTTTATTTTCAAATGTCTCTTGTGGGGCAGGGAGCAGGACTTACTTCAACACCTTCTGGGCTTACTACCCTCTTCCTGCTGCTGATGCCCACAAGGGCATGGGGAGAGAAGACATTTGGCAGGCTCCCACAAGATGAAAATGATAATCAGAGCCAAATGTCTCTGGTTAGTTTACCTCGAGACAGGATGTGGACTTTAAGGAATATTTCCAAGCAGCTGTCAAAACTTTTGTTTCAAAGAAGTTCCCTCTCTTTTCTGGAGACTCTCCATTTCCACTGGTTGGTGGAAAAAAATCTGCATCCACTCATCTGTCCAAGCTGACAAGTTTTAGGACTGGGAGCCCTCTTTCTCTGACCTCTGGGCTTTTATCTGCCACGAGGCTTCTTGGCAACACCTCACCTCTTCTGCCTTTCCCTCCCCCTCCTCCTGCTTCTCCACCACCTTGGGCGCAGCCTGCACAGCTGTCTCCTACACCATCTTCCATGCCTCTGACACCATGGGCCCCTCCTGTTCCCCTCATGGTCAAGGAGTGAAGAACACCCCCTTAAACTTATACTGCCCACTTCAGATTTACTCACTGGTGCCCAGGTAAAAATTGACAATGGTGAACAAATTGATTGACTCTTAAATGGACACAGGTGGAACATATTCGGTGTTAAAGCTAATTTAAGTTTATTGGTTTAATTAAGACAAACATGGCTTTAGAGTTATCAGCATTAAATATAAAACTTTCTACCTAGGTTTACTGAAGGTCAAACAAGCTCATGTTATCTCTCTTGCAATTTGTCAGCAAAAAGGTGACTTAATTTTGCTGTCTCAAAGTTTTTTATAAGTTTATTTATTTATTTTGAGAGTGAGAACAAGTGCATGGGAAGGGCAGAGAGAGAGGGAAATAGAGAACCCCATGTAGGCACTGCACTGACTGCACTGTTAGTGCAGAGCCCCACATGGGGCTCGAACCCACAAACTATGAGATCATGACCTGAGCTGAAATCAAAACCTGACGCTTAACCAAGTGAGTCACCCAGGCGCCTCTGTCTCAAAATTTTCATGGGTAATTGGTAAAATAGCTTTGAGCGTCTTTGGTAACCTGAAACTTTAGAGTTTTGCTTGGATGATAAACTGAATTAAATTCATTGGGCATTTATTCCTTTTCCAAATCCAATGGAATGCTAGGGCATTGCTTACTAAACATAAGTTTATGCTTTTGGCTTCTTATTTCAGAAAAACTAAACATATTTAAATCTTTTAAAAAACATGCTTTGTGCTTAACTGATGTAAGGGTTAAATTGTAGTGTAGGGCTAATGCTTAGCTTGAAAAATAACAGCTTTGTGTTGACATTGAAGGTTAAGAGATAACAGCCTTGCTTTACTCTTATAAATTACGCCTCATACTCTTGTAAATTAGGCTTCACCAATTAAGGAAACAAAAGTTCAAAGAAAAGAGCATCAGAGGCAGGGTCAAGGAGATCCACTGGTTGCAACTTAGAGGCAGAAAGTCTAAAGTAAACACCTCATCAGGCAACTGTTTCTAACTCATCTGGAAATTGTTTCTTTGTTCTGTTCCCAGGTGATGATAAAACGATGTGATCGGTTATAAAAACTCTGTACCCCGGCTGTTCGGGGCCGCACTCTTATCAAGAGTGTTGGTCCCGATCGGTCGGCCTTGCCTCTCATTGTAATAAACTTTGTTGTGACTGTCACTGGTGCCCGTAGCATTCTGTTTCAGGAGTCGTGTGGATGCAACATTTGGTGCGTTGGCCGGGAAAGTTAAAGGTCTGAAACAGGGCCCTTTCTTGGATTGTTCCACGGGAAAGTTAAAGGTCTGAAACAGGGCCCTTTCCTCGGATTGTTCCGCCAGAAAGTTAAAGGTCTGAAACAGGGCCCTTTTTGCGGATTGCTCCGCCGACCCCTGGGAAGAAGCTCGGGATTGGGAGAGGTAAGGAATTCTTGGGGCGCGCCATTTGGATGACTCAGGAGGGTCTGCTGGACGCGGCTATAGACCCAGAGTCAGGGATCCTACCGGGACGCCGGTGGACCCCATTTGGTTTGGTTTTTGTCAAGAAGGATCCTATTTTCAGGTGGCTGCCATGGCCTACTGGCCTAGAGATCTCAAATTTGTGTTTTCTTCGTGTCTTGTCTTCTTCCTGTTGACTGTCTGTGCGTCCTTGTCAGTTCTGCCTATCTTTGTCATGGGTCAAAATCAGAGTACCCCCACCCCTCTGAGTCTCATACTAACCCATTTCCAGGACTATAGGAGAGCTGCCTCAGTTTTCAGCCTCCACGTTAAGAACTCAGTCCTTCGAACTCTCTGCGAGGTGGAATGGACCAGCTTTCAGGTGGAATGGCCTCCACAGGGGACCTTTGACCTTACATTGATATATAAGGTTCATGATATTGTCTTTTCTAGGCACGAAGACCAAATCCCATATATTGGGGCATGGAGGACCCTCATCGAAAACCCTCCAGATTGGTTAAAACTTCTCCTTCCCCTTTCCCCTTACCTCCCTAAAGTACAGGCTTTACCACTCAAAGGCAGCCCATCTGGAGCTCAAAATAAGAATCTTGATGGGACTAAGCAGCTGCCCCCTCTATCACCTGCACCAGAGGAAGAAGAAGAAACTTACCGCCCGCCGCCCTATAGTTCTCGCTCAAAAAAATACAAGTCAGGATGCTTCGGATCAGGAGGCAAGCCCGAGTCAGGACACTCCCCTGAGCCCATCTCATACCCGGTCAGGGACTCCCTTTCATCCCCCTCCCACTGCCCTACCCCTTCGTCCAGGGCCACCCCTGCAGGGTGAAGTCCGACCCTTTATGACTTATGTACCCTTCTCCACTAGCGACCTTTATAATTGGAAGCTTCAAAACCCCTCATTCTCAGAGAAACCCCAAACCTTAATTTCTCTTCTTGAAACCATATTTGTGACCCATCAGCCAACCTGGGATGACTGCCAGCAGCTCTTGCAGGTTCTCTTCACCACTGAGGAGCGAGATAAGATCCGTCGTGAGGCCCAGAAATTAGTGATGGGGCCAAACGGGCAACCCACCGTGGATCCTGCTGTGCTGGAGGAAGTTTTTCCTTCCTCGAATCCTGAGAATTGGGACCCAAACACTCCTCACGGTAGGCAATCATTAACCCTATTTCGCCAGACTCTACTGGGAGGTCTCTGAGCGGCCGCCCGCCGGCCCACAAACATGTCTAAGGTAACAGAAGTAATTCAGGGAGCTGGGGAAAGCCCCTCGGCCTTCTTAGAAAGGCTCATGGAGGCGTACCGCACCTTTACCCCTATTGACCCTGAGGCACCTGAAAATAGAAGGGCATTAAATCTGGCTTTTGTCTCACAGGCAGCCCCAGACATTCGGAAAAAGTTACAAAAATTAGATGGGTTTGAAGGAAAAAAATTTATCTGAGTTAGTTGAAATAGCCCAAAAGGTTTTCAACAATAGGGATTCTCAGGAAGAAAGACAGACAAAAAAATTAAGCAGGGTGGTGGCAGCCGTCCTGGATGCCCGTGAGGGAAGAGGACCCAGAACACCCAAAGAATTCTGGTCTGAACAAAAGAAAAGAGATAAACAAAGGGTTAAAGTGTCACTGGGAAAAAAATCAGTGTGCATATTGCAAACAAGAGGGACACTGGAAAAAGGATTGCCCCAACTTAGCCCAACGCAAAACTGGGCCACCCCAGGTATCTGTGATGGGAGTCGATTTCGACTGATGGGGCCGCGGCTCGGTGGCCCCTTCTGAGCCTTTGGTTACTGTTAATATAGGGGGCCAACCTAAGACCTTCTTGGTGGACACTGGGGCAACATTTTCAGTTTTAAAACAAGATCCTGGCCCCACCAGGCAAGGGGCAACCCTGGTGCAAGGAGCAACTGGGTCCCAGACTTGTAAATGGACCACTGAATGACAAGTAGATTTAGGCCGTAAAACTGTTACACATTCTTTCCTAATCATGCCTGAATGCCCCTACCCTGGATTACTAGGTAGAGACCTACTGCATAAACTAACGGCTTCTTTGAAATTCACTGAAGGGGGTATGTATATTAAAGTCGGCCAGGATGGTCCAACAACAGTAATGGTGACTGTGCCACTTGGGGAAGAGGGCCTGCTCACTCCAGTGCCTAATGAAAATGTTCATGCAGTCGATCCCCTCCTTAAAAGCCTCCAGACGGATTTTCCCCAGGTATGGGCTGAAACTAATCCACCTGGGCTGGCAATTCATCAAGCTCCCATAATAGTGGAACTTAAGGCATCCGCACTTCCAGTAAGACTAAAACAATATCCCATGTCCCGGGAGGCTAGGCGGGGAATCGCTATTCACATCAAGCGTTTGCGCGACTCTGGCATTTTGATCCCATGCAAGTCGCCATGGAATACTCCGCTTCTTCCTGTCTGGAAGCCTAATTCATCCGATTTCCGGCCAGTTCAAGACCTAAGAGCAGTAAACGCCAGGGTAATGGACATTCATCCCACTGTACCCAACCCTTATACTCTCCTTAGTCTGCTTCCCCCTTCTCAGGTGTATTATATACAGTTCTGGACTTAAAAGATGCCTTCTTTGCCATCCCGCTGGCCCCACAAAGCCAGCCACTATTTGCATTTGAATGGACTGATCCTGAAGAGGGAAAAGCCGGACAGCTCACCTGGACGCGACTCCCCCAGGGATTTAAAAATTCTTCTACTCTTTTTAATGAAGCCCTGCACCAAGATTTAGAGCCATTTCGGATTTCCAACCCACAGGTAACTCTATTGCAATATGTTAATGATATCTTGCTGGTGGCCCCTTCTCATTTAGAATGCCTGAATGCCACCAAAGGACTCTTGAGTCTTCTACAAAAACTGGGGTACCGAGTGTCAGCCAGAAAAGCACAGGTCTGTCGTACTGCAGTGACCTATCTAGGTTACAACCTTAAAAAAGGTAAGCGCTACCTTGGTGAACAAAGAATTCGGGCCATACTCGATATTCCTCTGCCTAAAACTCACAAACAAGTCCGCGAGTTCCTTGGGGCGGCAGGCTACTGCAGACTATGGATACCTGGCTTTGCTGAACTGGCAGCCCCTTTGTATGCCACCCTCAAAGGGTCTCCAGAATCCTTCATGTGGGGAGAGACTCAAACCAAAGCCTTCCAAGCCTTATGAGATGCTCTCATGACCCCACCAGCCTTGGCCCTGCCAGATCCCACCAAGCCATTCCATTTGTTTGTAGCCAAAAAAGGGGGGGTAGCCAAGGGAGTTCTGACACAGCGCCTAGGACCTTGGCGCCGACCAGTGGCTTATTTATCAAAACGGCTGGATCCAGTTGTTTCCGTGTGGCCCCCATGCATTCGACAAATTGCTGCCACTGCGCTTCTAGTTAAAGATGCAGACAAACTAACCTTAGGGCAAGCATTGTCTGTCACGGGGCCCCATGAAGTGGAAACTTTACTGCGGGCTCCCCCCAGAGCGATGGCTGTCAAATGCTCGGATTACCCAATATCAAGCATTGCTACTTGACCAGCCCCGAATACGTTTTTGTGCTCCCACAACCTTAAACCCAGCCACTTTGCTGCCTGAAGGACAGAATCCCCCTTTACACTCTTGCCCAGAAACCTTGGCAACGATCTCGTCCCTCCGCTCTGATCTTACGGACATTCCTTTACATGACCCTGATATCAGCATGTTTTCAGACGGCAGTAGTTTTGTGTTTCAAGGGCAAAGGTATGCCGGTGCTGCGGTGACGACAGACCGTGAAGTTTTATGGCAACAGACCCTTCCCCCAGGAACTTCAGCCCAACGCGCAGAGCTCATCGCACTAACAAAAGCCCTAAAACTTGGAAGAAACAAGTCAGTTAACATTTATACGGACAGCCGCTATGCTTTTGCAACCGTGTATGTACACGGATCCATTTATCAAGAGCGTGGTCTCCTCACAGCAGAAGGCAAGGCCATCAAAAATAAAGCTGAAATTTTAGATCTTCTAGCAGCCATCTGGGAACCTGCGAGGCTGGCAATCATTCACTGCCCGGGACATCAAAAAGGCAACTCCCTAGAGGCAGTCGGAAACTGCCTGGCTGATGCAGCAGCCCGAGAAGCTGCCCTAACTAAAAGTGAAAGTGCCTTGGAGCTACCGATCTTGACAGAGCCCCTGCTTCCACTGGAGCCCAGTTACACTCCTAAAGATTTGGAGTGGATTTCCAGAAAAGGGGGAAGTAGGATGCCGGGACAAAAGTGGTTTCAGGATCCTGAAGGTAAGATCCTCTTACCCGCAGCACTCGGGCGGCGCATGGTGGGTCAGCTCCACCAAGGGACTCATCTGGGAAAAACGAAGATGGCGGAATTAGTGCGGAGAAAGTTCAGGGCGCAAGGGCTGGGAAAAGAGATTGAAGAGGTGGTTGAAAGATGTGTAAGCTGCGCCCAAGTAAATCAGGGTGCAAATAGGAAGGTTTCAGAAGCTAAAAGAGATAGAGGAATTGAGCCAGGCCGCTTTTGGGAAGTAGATTTTACTGAGATTAAACCAGGGAAATACAGATATAAATATTTGCTTGTTTTTGTAGACACCTTCTCCGGGTGGGTCGAGGCATTCCCCACTAAATCAGAAACGGCTCAGGCGACAGTTAAGAAATTATTAAATGAAATAATCCCTAGATTCAGGCTGCCTCTGAGCATAGGATCGGACAATGGCCCGGCCTTCACGGCGCAGGTGTCCCAGGGTCTGGCCCAGGCATTGGGAATAGATTGGAAATTACACTGTGCATATAGACCCCAGAGCTCGGGTCAAGTAGAAAGGATGAATAGGACCCTAAAAGAGACCTTAACCAAATTGTCCCTTGAGACAGGCGAAAATTGGGTTGATGTCCTGCCTTTTGCCCTTTTGCGAGTGCGTTGTACTCCATTTGTCAAGGGATTTTCCCCTTATGAAATTTTATTTGGCAGACCTCCACCTATCCTGCCGAGGCTAGGGGACGATGTAATGGAACAGTTGGAACAGGACCATTTGCTGGCTTCGCTCATGGCCCTGCAACATGTACAGAAGGAAATAACCAGGGCCTTGAGAGAAGCCTTCACTCATCTCCTGTTCTTCCCCACCCCTTTCAACCAGGAGACTTAGTCTGGGTCAAAAGGCACGAGCCTAAAACCCTGGAGCCGTGCTGGAAAGGACCACACACCGTGATTCTGACTACACCCACGGCCGTGAAGGTAGATGGTGTCCGAACCTGGATTCATCACTCTCAGGTTAAGAAAAACTGCTTGAAGGCGGGAACAACCAGACTGATGCAGAACCAGATAACAAAGAGCAATGGAAGGTTCAAAGGCATCCAGAAGATCCTTTAAAGCTAAGACTGATGCAGGAATAATAATAATTTTCTGGGTTTGTATGGTGATAAGTGTGGGGGACTGTATGGAATTGCATCCCCTATCTTTTTGGTCATACCAATGGGAACTCAGGGACACTGTCACGGGAAAGGTGATAGCATCTAATACCTCTTCCACTGTGCCTTGTTTTTTGTTTGATTTATGCGACTTGGTGGGGGACTCATGGGGGACTTAGTTACTAATTATAAACAGCCAATGGGCTTCGCTCCTCCGGTCCCCGAAAACCCCTATATGGTTACCTATGGATGTGGACACAGGGATCAAGAACAAAAATTGGCTAACATACCAGGGTTATACAGTTGCCCTGCAAATAGAAAGGTCGAATGTGAAGGAAAAGGCCAATACCATTGTGCAAAATGGGGATGTGAAACGCTGGCCCCCTGGCTGGCAGGACAGGGCCATGATCCCTTAATCACCCTCCTTAGAACTCCAGATCCCAAATGTAAGACTCAAGGAAAATGTAACCCAACAAAAATATGTTTAAAAAAGGTTTCTAGGGGGCGCCTGGGTGGCGCAGTCGGTTAAGCGTCCGACTTCAGCCAGGTCACGATCTCGCGGTCCGTGAGTTCGAGCCCCGCATCAGGCTCTGGGCTGATGGCTGGGAGCCTGGAGCCTGTTTCCGATTCTGTGTCTCCCTCTCTCTCTGCCCCTCCCCCGTTCATGCTCTGTCTCTCTCTGTCCCAAAAAAATAAATAAAAAACGTTGAAAAAAAAAAAAAAAAAAGGTTTCTAGTTCCAGTACCTTTTCCTCTTCCTGGGACACTGGACACACTTGGGGTCTCAGGATGTATGCTCCAGGAGTTGACAAGGGCATTTCCTTTACTATACAACGGGTTAAAAGAAAAACTCCACCCAATCTGGTAGGGCCAAACAAGGATATGATTTTACACCCCCCACTCTTTCCGACTGTCCCTTCCCAACCTACCCCGCAATTGGGTGCCCCCACAAAGTTGGAATTACCAACTACAGGTCATATCCAGAACCCGTTCTCCCCTGAGACGCATTGGCTAGATGTAGTAGATTCTATGTATGCTTGGCTAAATTCATCTCACACCGAGATTGTACAAGATTGTTGGCTGTGCTTAAACCCTAAACCCCCATATTATGTGGGAGTGGCTACAAATGCTAGCATTGGACAAGACATAGAAAAGCATGTTGTGAAATTGCTAAATCCAAGCACGACATTGTGCCCTTGGGGTTCACGACCAATTTTAACCCTAGGAGACCTCCAAGGGCAGGGTTGGTGTATAGTGTCCCAAGAATATAATTGGCAGAACTCCCCTTACAAAAACTCTTGTGCAGAAGTGTATATTCCAAGTAGTTCAGATACTGATAGCGCCCAAAATATAGCATACCGAGCCCTTACTGGAGCCTGGTTTGCTTGCTCATCAGGAATTACCCCCTGCATTGCAGCCGCATACTTTGGGGTCGGCACCCAAGAGATTTGTATCCTAGTTCATATTCTCCCACAAATATACCTATATAGCGGAGAAGCAGGGAGAGAACACTTACGTCTATTTGAAGGACATTCCAGGGTAAAAAGGGCAGCACCAGTCCTCATTCCACTCCTAGTGGGACTGGGAATTGCAGGATCCACAGCTATTGGAACTGCTGGACTCATTGTGGGGGACCAAAATTTCAAAACTGTAAGCAAGCAAGTGGACCGAGACCTAGGCTACTTGGAAACTTCAATTTCTCAGCTAGAACACCAAGTAGACTCTTTAGCCGAGGTTGTATTACAAAACAGAAGAGGGCTTGATTTACTCTTCATGAAGGAAGGGGGCCTCTGCGTGGCCCTCGGAGAAACATGCTGTTTTTATGCGAACAATTCCGGAGTAATCCGACACTCTCAGTTTGGTCAGGGATAATCTTAGGGCCAGGGAACGTGCCAGGGAAGCCAGCAATAATTGGTATCAGAGTTTATTCTCTTGGTCCCCCTGGCTCACATCATTGCTTACAGCCGTAGCTGGGCCACTGCTATTGTTACTTCTCGGGTTAACTATTGGCCCGTGCATTATCAATTGGTTAGTACAATATGTCAAGAAGCGAGTTAGTGAAATAAAAATTATGATGATCAGGTCCAATTATATACCCTTAGTTCCTAATGATGAATCAAGGGATTGATTCACTGACAAGAAAAGGGGGAAATGTAAGGGTTAAATTGTAGTGTAGGGCTAATGCTTAGCTTGAAAAATAACAGCTTTGTGTTGACATTGAAGGTTAAGAGATAACAGCCTTGCTTTACTCTTATAAATTACGCCTCATACTCTTGTAAATTAGGCTTCACCAATTAAGGAAACAAAAGTTCAAAGAAAAGAGCATCAGAGGCAGGGTCAAGGAGATCCACTGGTTGCAACTTAGAGGCAGAAAGTCTAAAGTAAACACCTCATTAGGCAACTGTTTCTAACTCATCTGGAAATTGTTTCTTTGTTCTGTTCCCAGGTGATGATAAAACGATGTGATCGGTTATAAAAACTCTGTACCCCGGCTGTTCGGGGCCGCACTCTTATCAAGAGTGTTGGTCCCGATCGGTCGGCCTTGCCTTTCATTGTAATAAACTTTGTTGTGACTGTCACTGGTGCCCGTAGCATTCTGTTTCAGGAGTCGTGTGGATGCAACACTGATTCATAAATTTGCCATCTAAAAAAATTCTGATGTAACAGTTCACATTCAGTTACTATTTAGTTTTCACTGGACACTAAAGTTTCTAAGAGTTAAAATTCTACTAAATGTGCTTAAAACGATGGAAATAAGGAAAGCAACTCTGTATATAGAAAAGCAGAAGATAGATAAGAAAGATCTAAAAAAAAATGGGAATATATTTTTGTTGAAGGTAAAAGAAAGTAATTTTGTCCTAAATGAGACTGATTGGAGAAAAAGGGCTTAGGTCAAAATCTAAAAGCAAAAGAAAGTTGCCAAAGGTTTTTAAAGGAAAAGCTCTATGAAAAATTTAATGTGGGGGCACCTGGGTGGCTCACTCAGTTAAGCTTCTGACTTCAGTTCAGGTCATGATCTCACAGTATGTGAGTTCGAGCCCCGCGTGGGCTCTGTGCTAACAGCTCAGAGCCTGGAGCCTGCTTCGGATTCTGTGTCTCGCTCTCTCTCTCTGCCCCTCCCCCACTCAAGCTCTGTCTCTCCAAAAATAAATAACCATTAAAATTTTTTTTAATTAAAAAAATTTAATGTATAGTCAAAACTAAGTTTAAAGTAAATTAATTTTATTTATTTTAAAAAGTTTATTTATTTAATTTGAGACAGAGACAGTATGAGTGCAGCAGAGTCAGATGAGGAGCTCAAACTGATGAACCAAGAGATCGAGATCCGAGCCAAAACCAAGAGTCAGGCACTTAACCACCCAAGTGCCTCCAAAATAAATTAATTTTAAAAGTACACTGGCATAAGATTAAAATTCTGCTTTACTGTCTGTAAAAACGAAGTTTTCTTGCATTGTTGGTTTACTCTTGACAAACAAAATGTAAACAAAGTTGTTTTCTTTTTTGTCTGCCCAGAAAATGGAAAGGACTGTGATTTTAACCAAAAGGGCATGATAGCACACACCCTTTTGAGTTGTTTTGCTCAAGCTCTGATTGAAATTGCCCCTCCTTTGATCCAAAGGCTGGGAAAACAGTGTCGATGCCCTTGCTGCCTGCCTCCAAACAACCCACACGAATGTTGTTCCTGTTTAGCAAAGGAATGGGTGCCTATGCCTTATGAGGGATGGGTGACCTTGGTATATGATGGGCTTTTTTTTAATGTTTATTTATTTTTGAGGAGGGGTGGCAGAGAGAGAGGGAGACACAGAATCTGAAGCAGGCTCCAGCCTCTGAGCTGTCAGCACAAAGCCAGATGCTGGGCTTGAACCATGAACTGTTGGACCATGACCTGAGCCAAAGTCGGACACTTAACCCACTAAGCCACCCAGGCACCCCTGTGATGGGCCTTTACATGAAAGCTACTTTGTTACACTTTGCCCAATACATGAGGACTTGTACCAATCTAGAGACTTTAAAATGGACAACTACATGGCTGCAACATATCTATATGCACATTACTGAAAAAGGCAGGGGAATAGACCTCGATTTTGGCCCTTTTAACCCCTGCACAAGTGGCCAATTTTATCCTTAAAAGAATGGTTTTCACCAGCCTTTTAAAATACATTTGTAAAGAGGAGCGATTTTATTATTATCTTTATGCTGATGACTGTTAGGCCAAAATAAAATTAGTGCATCCTTCTACAACCAGGGGAGTCTTGTTTGGCCACAGTCGATCCCCCCAAAGTCCTGCAGGCAGGAAATTGAGGGGTAGAAGAAATCAGGGAAAACAAGGTCAGCTCTCAGAGGTAGAGCCAAGCCTGGGTAAGAGTGACTACTTCCAGCATCTTAAGAGATGAAAAGGGCTTTTGGCTGCCAGTCACATAGTCAGCCAAAACACCTGGCCAGGAGATGAAGCTTCTGGCCAACTCTTGGGGCCAGGAAATGAGGCTTCTCCTGGCCAGCTATAGGAAGTCAAGATAAGGGACACCTTTTCCTCTTTTTCCTATAGATGGACAATTCCCCAGCCAAAGTCAGTGCTCCTTTAGGATGCATTCTGAAAAATTGGGAGGATTTTTAATTTTATTTTATTTTTTAGTCCATTTATTTTGAGAAAGAGTATGTAAGCATGAGCAGGAGGAGGGCAGAGAGAGAGAGAGGGTGAGAGAGAATCCCAAGCAGGATCCTCACTGTCAGCACAGAGCCCGATGTGGGGCTCAGTCCCATGAACCCCGAGATCATGACCAGAGCCGAAACCAAGAGTCTGACACTTAACCTACTGAGCCAACCAGATGCCTCAGAAGTTGGGAGGAGTTTGATCTGCAAACCCTGAAGAAAAAAACAATTCATTTTCTTTTCCACCAAGGCTGGGCCCCAATACAAATTGGAGAAGTAAACCTGGAAGCCAGAGGAAAGTGCCAATTGCAATACTACCTTACAATTGGACTTACTCTGTAAATGTGAAGGAAAGTGAGGTGAGGTCCCCTATGTGCAATGTTTCTGGGCCTTAAGAGGAAATTGGCATATGTGTATGCAATGCAAGGTTGACCCTGGCTTAATGGCAGCCCTTTCCAAGGTCCAGCTGCTTGGAATCAGTCAGAAGGGGAAATAATTCAAGGCCCCTTACCTGTACCCAAAGCAGACCTAGAGAACGAGGAAGGAAAGCCTTCCACCTCAACCCCCTTCTCTTCAGGTTGTCGATCTATATATCCAGACTTAAACACGTGCACTTCTGCTCCCTACTGCCTACCTTATCCAGGCCCTCCTGGAGACATGACAAGCATGTGTCCCCTACAGGAAGCTTGAGCACCAGGAGGGGGAGCACAAAGTAGCATCGCTATGGCGAAAATGCAAATGCCCTTTTCATTGCAAGAGTTAAGACAAATAAAAGGATGTCTAGGTAAATTTTCTCATGATCCAAATAAATACGTAGAGACTTTTCAAAATATTACCTGCGTTTTTGAATTGACCTGGAAAGACTTAATGCTTTTGTTGAATCAGACTCTTAATGAGACAGAAAAATGTAGAGTTCTGGCAGCAGCCAAGAGACATGGGGACAAGCAACTTATTATCATGAGACTGGTGGTCCCCTACTGGGACCCAGGCAGTTCCACCCCAAGATCCTAATTGGGGTATGACCACCCCATTGGGGAGTAGTATGGCTCCATTTGCAAGCCTGTATTTTAGAAGGATTAAAAAGGAAGTCCGAAGTTAAGCCTTTAAATTATGCTAAATTAGCCACCATTTTACAAACTCAGAATGAGAGCCTGGTGGCCTTCCCAGAGAGGTTGAGGGAGGATCTCATTAAATATATGGCTATCTTCCCTGAAACCCCTGAGGCTGAGATGATTTTAAAGGACAAATTGGCCCCAGATATTCAGAGGAAGCTGCAGAAATTGGCTGTTGACCAGGAAGGGACACTGGAGGAGCTCTCACAAGCTGCCAATTGGGTGTATTACAACCAAGATCAAGAGGAGAATAAGAAACAGGAAAGGAAGCTATTTTTTATTTTAAATTAAAAAAAAATTTTAATGTTTATTCATTTTTGAGAAGGAGGGGAGGAGCAGAGAGAGAGGGAAACACAGAATCCGAAGCAGGCTCCAGGCCCTGAGCTATCAGCACAAAGCCCAATAAGGGGTTTGAACTCACAAACTGTGAGATCACGACCTGAGCTGAAGTCGGACACTTGACCGACTGAGCCACCCAGGTGCCCCAGGAAGGTAACTATTTTAATAAGGTTTATTTGTACAGAATTCTCTTGGTCTCAATTTATCCATGATAAGAATGTTACTTCCTTCTCACTTAGGGAAGGTATCTTCTGCATGGAATTTCATATCCTGCTTTTGATAGAGTTAGACAAGAACTGGAGGAAATAAGGCTTCTGATAAATAGGTGACACATTAGACACCTGGAGACTGACAGACCAAGAGCCACTGGTGCAGAATATGAGCCCTCTTCTTCAACTTCTGCCCCAGGGTAACCTATGGCTTCACTATAATATATTTACATTGTGGTTTTGACATCCACCCCCCAATATGGGAGTAATAGTTCCATGACAGTTCCAGCAAGAAACTTGTAGGGCCCAAAACTCCCCATTCTGACTGGTAGGAAGAGTCCCTTCAATGATTAGAAAAACTTCAGCAGGAGATCACCCTATGACTCATAACTTACACAAACATAAAAAGAAAAGGCAGCCCTAACCCCGGTGCACTGCCATCTCTGGGACTGACCACTCTTCCCTCTTGAGAATGTACTGTCCTTAATAAACTGCTTTGTGCTTGCTACTTTCCTTCTGGCTGTCTTTATCTGAATGCAGATCCTCGTGTAAATCTTTCTGTAAATCTTTTGTGGGGAATCCAAGAACCCAGACTCCATTCACGCAATGCAGACACTCCCCACTGGTAACTTTTTTTTTTTTCAGAGAGAGAGAGAGTGCACAAGAGCAGGGGGTTGGGGAGAGGAGAAAGGGAGAGAGAGGGAGAGAGAGAATCCCTAGCAGGCCCCACACTGTCAGTACAGAGCCAGATGCAGATCTCTCACGTGAGATCATGACCTGACATCAAGAGTAGGAAGCTCGCCAACTTAACGACACAGATGCCCCCTCCAGTAACGTCTAAGAAAAAGGAAAGAGTGGTTTCTGATGAGAACAAAGGCAAAAGATATGTAGATAAAATTAAATTTCCTTACAGTTTGCAGCCCATCAATAAATATGTGAGATTATGAGACCTGCAAAGTGTGATATTCCTCTAGGAACTCAAAACTGACTTAATGTTAATGCTTTGCTAGAGGCAAAAAGCAACCCTTAGCTTGACAAGAGCCAGACCTCTAGGATCCTTCTAAGTTTTAATATATGAATATCTTTTTGGAAACTTCCACTATCTCTACTCACCCCGTCCAACTTAAAAATATCTAATCAATCACTCCTTACTTTCCCAGTGCATCTTTTTCCGCCCATGGGCCCTGTCAGCTGCGCTTTAATTAAAACACTTTTTTGCACTGAAACCTCTCAAGAACTCTTTCTTGACCATTCCCTCCCCGCCCACATCACATCAACTTTTTTGCATTTAAGTTTTTTGAGTGTCTAATTCAAACTGGTCAACATGTCAGAGTGGCATATTCTGGGGTGGCATGATCTGAACTCCTTCTAGTAAACACATACACAACTATAAATCACCAGATTCCCCAGCATGGTTTCCTCCTTAGAGGCTGAAGTGTAAGGGCTGGTGGCGGGAGGGGGTTCGTTTCAGCCTGACCCAAGCGGGGGCACCCAGCCACCAGCACTTGCACATTATTCTTTATAACAAATTTAAATCATGATGCTAACAAAAAGGTCATTGCAAAAGTAAAAATAAAGCCAGATAAACTTCCTCTTGGATGCATGCCTCATGCCTGGCCCTCGACGGAGCATTCTATTCCCCTCCCCCCCCCCCCCCCCCCCCCCCACGTTTGCCCACTGGACTGGGGTTGAGCGGGCACACCCTGCGCGCGCGTCTGATGGGCACGCGGACGACGCCGGTCCCGCTCGAGCCCCGCCCCCGCGCGGCGCACGCTGGGAGCTACCTGGGCTTGCTCAGTAAGCCGGCTGTCTCGGTTCTGGTACGCTGCTTGGTGAGCGGAGCATGCTGGGAGCTTGGGGCGGTAGTGGGCGGGTTGCCTTGGCAACCGGCACCAGAGGCAATAGCCTGCGGGGCGCGCGCACGGTCAGTTATGCCCCGGTGATCGGAGCCACCACTGTGTTCGGGGCCTTCTGAGGGCACCGAGTGGCTCCGTTATTGCCAGGCGGCCACTGAGACTAAAGGAAAAGGGCGGGCAAACCACCCGGGAGTGAGGAGCTTGCAAAGTGCCGGGGGGGCGGGGTGGGGGGTGGCGGTCCGAGGCAGGAAGGGAAGGCGGCCCCAGATTGTTTCAGATCCTGGGCAGAAGACAGGGGTAGATGACCCCCGATGTGCCCACTGGGCGAGGGAAGAGAGCCCCTCAGCCCTCCAGCTGGGAGTCCAGAGTTTCAGATCGAGGGTCTAGTGGAAGGAACTGTGCAGGGTCCAGGAGGGAAGGAAGGAGAAGGGAGGACAGGAAGGCTTGAGGAGAGGGGTACTCAATGAAAAGGTGGAGGGGGAAAGGGAGCGACGGAAGAGACAGAGCTGGGGCAGTCCCTTGGCAAAGATGAGTGTATGGCATCATTCCCTAGCCTTATAAACCCGATCATTGAACAAACCATAATAGACTCCGACTAATTTTTCGAGGGCCCATATTTTTATGTACAAGTTGGGTAGAGAAAGAACGGTCAGGGAAAGGAGGGAGGGGCATATGGGAGAAAATTTTTAAAAGCTCTTTTGACCTGAATCAAGAGCCGAGTTCTGGAACAGGAAGAGACCTCATAGGTTGCTTTTACATGTAGTTGAAAGTTGGACCACAGCTCTTTCTGGTGCCTAAAGCTCCCTCTTAACCACCCCAAGACTTACCTTTACCTTTGGGAGACTTCCCTTCCCTTAGGAGAGGAAAGAGGAAGGGTCAGATGAACAGTGGCAATGTAAGGAAGGGATGTCAGTGGGAGATGAGGGAGAAAACACCATGTGGACCCAGCCTGGTGAGAACTAGACATTGATTTTAAGAGAAATCTGTGTCATGAACACGCCTTCCCATTTCATGGATTCTGAGTGTGGTGGATCAAGTGACCAAGACTAGGGGGTCAGGAGAAGACCTCTCTTGGTAACTCTTGTCAATAAGACTTCACAGGGGACCCACTTCTTGGGCTTGACCTCCCCCTGTGCCTGTCATTTGTTCATGCTTTGTTCATTCTTTGCCAGGGTGCCTTGGGGCCTCAGCCCACCTCCCTCAGGGAGCATGATGGCAGGTGTTTCCCTATGGAATCAGCTATGATATTAGGTGAATGGCCCCTGTGCCTGTAGGTCACATTACTTCTGAGTACACCAGGGAATATCCTGATGGGGAGGTTATTGAGCTCCCAAAGTTTTCTGAGGCTGCTTTGTCATCTGTAAAATAATCTCAGCTCTGCCCCCTCCTGAGGTTGTTATAGAGACCTAGTAAGACTGAAAGTGCTTTTAATGGGTCGGGGGGGGGGGGGTCATCAAATGCAAGGGTGTGGTACCAGAAACCTCCATCTACTTGGCTTGGGGAGCCACTGGGAAAAGAAGGGGCTGGAGCCAACCTGCTCAGGCTGTGACCTGCTCCTGCTGTTCTCCTCACTGCCCCCACTTGCCGGGAGCACCAGGCCAGCTTCATTGACTGCCAGTCTGTTTGCCCTCACTCTTCCTGGCCCTGCTGAGTCCAGAGACCTGGATTTGAAACCTGGATCTGTCACTTACTGGCTGAGTGATCTTGGGCAAGTCATTTCAGCTTTCCTGCTTAAGTAGAGCTAAGATGGCCTGTGAATGAAACCACATAAACCAAAGCGTTTCTGGCTCCTGAAGGAAGCCCCTGCTGTGGGGGAGGAGCCCTGGCTAGGAATCTGTTACAGACAGTTATTTTGTCACCAACTGGAATGGCCTTGAGACAAAGCGCTGCAACTCTCTTGACTTCACCACCTGCCAGGACCTCATCCTTCATGTTATTGCTGTCACTTTTTAACACTGTCACCTCCTTCAGCCTTAGCATTGGCTTGGGCCTCAGTTTCCTCATGTGTGACTTGGGGATGATGATCTGTAGGAATCTGTAAGCTTAGGAGAAGGAAGCTATCCTGTCACGTTATGGTTTAAATGCATTAAGTGGGATGTTCAGTTCTAGAGAGCAGCAGATGGCATGACATGAGAACAGAGCCATGGAGAAAGTTTGGGGCCCCATTACTTGCTGATAAAAGAGTAACGAATAAGTACTGGGGGACAGTGAGTCCTAAGTGAAGAGGTGGTTGGAAAAGGAGGCTGAACAGAAAACCGATTGGCAACACACTCAAAATGATAGGCAATTCTTTTTTTATATAAAACAATTATTTAGATCGAGAAAAGAAATTACAAATTTTAAAAACAAATGCCACAAACACCACAAAGTCAAGAAAAATACCCTGACATTTTTATTAACTGCTAGACACTCCTTCACCTTTAAAATATTCCTTACTCCCATACTTTTTGACGGCAGATTACCTTTTTATGCGACAATGATTTTCTAATATTTCCTACAGAGTGAATAGAAAGATAATTCCATCTTTCTTTTAGCAGTTAAGTGCCTCTGGAAGCCATTTATGCATTAAAATAGCTATAATTAAGTAGACCCACAAGTGACTTCAAAGCACATAAATAATCCCACTCACCCCATACATTAGGGACTCGCCCCAATTTTACCTTCCACCTTAGCCACATCCAAAATATCCACAGGATATGTGTGCCAGAATTTGCAGTGGAAACACTGAGTGCTCCTCAACCAACTTGTAAAAATAACTTCTGCAAATTTCCCAACACACAACTGTGGAAGTACTGCTAGGGCCCCTCCCCGCGCAAACAGAGGTCCGGACTGTTGACTACCTCTGCCCTAAATAACTGCAGCATGGCTCAAGGTTAGCCCACGGGAAGCTAGCAAAAGACTCTGAACAATCCTGGTTTACTCTCAACTTTGACTAATTTTGTTGACATACAAGCTACTCCTCCCCCCCAAGGGCCTCACACACACACCAGGGAGGCTCCTGGGATTTGACCTCCTCCCCTCCCAACCCCCCCTCCAAAGTATCCTCCTCTGGACAGGAAGAGGGTTCTTTGCCCTGAGCAGGGTTCTCCCTGCTGAGCCCATTCTGCCCTCTCTTGCACATGAGGAAATGGTCAAGCTGACCTTTGAACCACAGGTGCTCTTCCTGAAAGAGAAAAGGGTGGGGGCCAGAAAAGCCAATTAGGGTCCCAGACAGTCCTTTCAGAACCCCATGCCAGCTCTTGTCTTCCCTGCCTGTCCTAAAACAGGACTGTTGAATAGAACCGTATAAAACTCATGCATAAGACATCCACAAGTATGAAAAATACTTACCAGCAGGGGAGGAGAAACGAGAGAGAAAAAGCATAGAAGAGGAATTGGAAAAAAAAGGGGGGGGGATGGGAAAAGGCTTTCGGTGGCTTGCAAGGGAGGGCCATGGGAGGAGGGTACAGAGCTGCCAAGGGGAGGGAGGGCTCTCCCTGCTGTTGCTGTGCTGGAGCCCCATATTGCCCACTAACTTGCTGTGTGACACTGAGGGAAGCCTCCTACTTGACCTCTCTGGGCCCCCGTTTCCCCTTTAAAGTAGAGCTGCTAATACCTACCTCATAGGGTTGTTGTGAGGATAACACGAGGTAATGTCTGGGGAAATTGCTTGGGAAATTGGGAAAGGGTACTCACATAGGATCCTCTTGTAATCCTTTGGGCCAAAGGTGGAAACTAGACTCAGAGGCTCTGGACCCAGGCCTGGGCCTTGCCTCTTTGGGAAAATTGCCCTAGCCTTTACTCAAAGCTGACCCTGACTTAGGCAGAGTGGCCCTACTTGACAATTTTCCACACCCTGGTGCAGGTGGGTGCCACCAGAGAGAGTACTGGCTGAGGAGTCAGAAACTCTGAGCTTAGTATGTGGGTGCTCCAGGGCCTGAGCCCCAACTGGCCAAGACCCATTGTTGAAGAAGCCTGGAAAACTGAGGAGTTGCTGTTTTTCTCTAGCCAGACCCCAGCTGCTGGGGGTAGCCCAAATTGCTTCTCCAAGGGGCTGCAGAGAAAGGGACCAGGGGAGGCAGGGGACCAGGATAACAAACCCTCTGCCCAACAAGTGCATGCAGGAGAACCATCGTCAGCAGAGGCAGTGACAGGGAGGGCCTAGGCAGGGCTGGGCCAGGCATCAAGGAGCCAAGGGGACCAATTCAGCAGAGGACTGCAAAGCTGGAGCTTCACTTCAGGCTCCAGGCCCAGGCCCACAGATTCAGGTGTTGCCACTGCCCAAGGACCCAGCTGCAGGGTGGTTCCAAAGCATCCTAGGCCCGTGCAGCATTTCCGTGGTTGATTTTCCTCTGGATGATACCTGGGGCTAGCTCTTCTTGTCCCCCTTCCACGTCCCCACTGCCTCCATTATCTGAACATATTCTGCCTCTTCCAGTGTGTTCAGAGTGAGCCCTTTAAAAAAACAAAAAAGCTTACCTGAAATGATAGTTTGGGATTCATTTCCAGCCAAGAAAATGGGCATTGGGTTCTGGGGATTGGGCTGATAGAGGTTGGGGGAGCAAAGCAGATGCTGACTGCAGCATTGAGGATGAGGAGGAAGCCAGACAGGGAGTGTGGGGATGCATCCAGTCAAGTGGGGGAGCCGCTCCTCAGCAGCCTATTGGGGTTCTGGGGTGATGGAGAGGAACCTTCACAAGCTGGCAGTTTGCTCTGCTTCATCCCCAATCATAGAGTGGGCACTGCCAGGCACCCACATGGCAAGGCAGACCAGAACCCAAGAGAGGACCCAAAGAACTTGTCCACTTTCTTTTCCTAAACTCATGGGTCTGTGATATTGCTGCTACTTGCTGAGCAGAGTGGAGGGTGAGGCTGGGCAGGGAGTGAAAAGGTTCCCCAGGGAGGGGGAGGCCATGACCCATTCAGCCAACTCTCAGTTTGGGGGTTTAGATTCACCATCCTAGGCCTTGGGATGGGTGAAAAACCAGTGTTATTGAACTCCCAAGGGCACATTGGACCCCAAACTAAGAATTCTCTCCCTACTCTTGCCCATCCTAAATTAGGTCCAATGTCAAAGTCCAAATTTGGCTCAGAGATTCTGCAAGAAGATAAAATGACAAAGATAGGTCAACATAGAAATGCCCTCTCTCAGGGGCGCCTGGGTGGCTCAGTCAGTTAAGCGTCTAACTTCAGCTCAGGTCATGATCTCACGGTTCACATGTTCGAACCCCATGACAGGATCTGTGCTGACAGCCTGGAGCCTGCTTCAGATTCTGTGTCTCCCTCTCTCTTCCCCTCCCCTGCTCATCCTCAATCTCTCAAAAATAAACATTAAAAAAAAAGAAAGATACCCTCTCTCATTATGAATTTCCTAGGGTGAAATTCATTCAAACAAAAACACTAAATTCCCTTGCCCTTTTCAGTTCAAGTTCAAAGAAATAAAAACTGGGGGCACCTGGGTGGCTCAGTCAGTTAAGCGTCCGACTTTGACTCAGGTCATGATCTCACTGTTCATGAGTTTGAGCCCCCAGTCGGTCTCTGTGCTGACAGCTCAGAGCCTGGAGCCTGCTTTGGATTGTGTCTCTGGCTCTCTCTGCCCCTCCCCCACTCATGCTCTGTCTCTCTCTTTCTCAAAAATAAACATTTAAAAAAATTAAAGGGCACATGGGTGGCTCAGTCAGTTAAGCAGCAGACTTTGACTCAGGTCATGATCTCATGGTTCGTGGGTTCAAGTTCCACTTCGGGCTTTGTGCTGACAACTCAGAGCCTGGAGCCTGCTTCAGATTCTGTGTCTTCCTCTCTCTCTCTCTCTCTCTCTGCCCCTCCCCTGCTTACACTCTCTCAAAACTTACACTGCTTACACTGCTCTCTCTCTCTCAAAAATAAATATTAAAAAATATTTTTAAATAATTTAAAGAAAGAAAGAAAGAAAGAAAAAACTGAAAGTCTTAATAAGGTAAAAGGATTAAAGCCTGAAGCATTCACCGTGAGCCTAGCTGTCTGTCAAAGCCCAGTGGTGTTAACTGGCCAAGGCTCCTTGTCCATCCACTCACCCACCCAGCAGGCATAGGAGGGCTGGGTGGCTCCAGAAGTAGGGTCCTTCTCCACATCTCAGCATTTTAATTAGCCTCTCATGTGCTTTGCTTTTTAAAACTCCTGAGTTAACCAGGATGAAGCAGGAGGTGACATCCTCATAGCCCTGCCTGCCACAGGGAAATCCCTAGGGCAGTCTGCAGGCCACTGGCTACCCCCAGAATCCAGTGCTCAGCCCTGTGTAGGCACCTCTTCCCACTATCTCAAGATCCTGGTAAAAATGCCCTGGCAGCTAATGGAAAGTGGATAGGAAATAGAGTGATAGCCCAGATGCCATGCCCTGGGAGTTTGACCCATGGAGAGTTAGCTTTAGCCCAGTCAACCATGTTGGGTGGGGCAGGGAACAACTTCCACTCTCCTTCTCTCTGAGCCATCTGTGCCACTCCACTCGGTCTCATTTATATCTTCTTTCTTCCAGAATACTTGAAACCTTGTCATTTCCATTTTCCTCTGTGGGCCCAGTGCTGGGCTCTGCCTAGTGACACAGTGTCCAAGTCCGGGCTCTGCCCAGTGCTCAGCTCCCAGCCCATGTCAGCAGGTCCTGCCTGGAGCAGGTTCCGGAACTGAGGTCCAGGGAGCAGCCACTCTGTCCCATTGGTTCTCAGGACACAAGCTGTCCTCCATTTGGGATGCTCCTGGCCTCGAGCAGCATTTTTTCTGCCACACAGTCTCCAGTGGGCCAGCATCTGTTTCCACTGTGTTGCTTCCTCACACTGTTTCTGGCTGGTGACTCCAGGATGGCTCAGCTGAACCCCTAGCAATTGTGCTGTGTTGGCTCCTGACATTGGTTTAAAATCCCTTTTTTTCACCAGAGGGCTACCTGTTTTTGTTGGCTTCCAGTACCTTCCCTCCTTTTGCTTTTTGCTCTCTGACCCAAAATTTTACTTTTCTGACACATTCCTCTAGATTTTGTCTCTTGGGGTCTCCCATGGCAATAGAAAGAAAAACAAGTCAATCTCAAGTTCGTTACAAGAATCTACTATTGAAACAATCCTATGGCTCTACCTGGGGAATGCTGGCCGGTGGCCATTCTGCCAGCAGATCGCCTCAGATGCCTGGGTCAGCCTTCCTCTGGTAGGGAGGGTTCGGCAGAGCCTTCCTTGAGCCTACTCCATACATTCTAGAACATTCTCCTAAGGGAATGGGGGTTGCCCACCCAAAATGGATGCCAAATCTCAGTATTTGATGCTGGTCTTTAGTTCTTGAATTTGCTCAGATCCTCTATGGCCTCTTCAGACCTGCCAGGCTCATGGGGTGGCTTCTGGATCTTCCAGAGTCCTGTCCATGGTGTGGCCAACCCCTCAAGAGTGTTCTGGGTCACCTGGTTCCCAGGCAGGGTGTGTGTGTGTGGGGGGGTGTCTTGTGTCTTCCCCAAACCTCTGCCCTCCCTTTCCAGCAGGGAGCTTGCCTATCTCCTGACACCTCATACTCTAAAGACATTCATTCCTCTTCACAGCTGGTCTCTCTCTCTCATTTTCCACTGCTTCTGCTCTGAAAGTAAGATTGTGGCATGGTCTCTGAAGGGCCATGATTCCTTTGCATGCTATTGTCTGTTAACAAACTACCACCCTTCTGTGGGTGCATAGGGCTTCATTCTCCTCTAATTCCAAGGGACTAAACCTCGAGAGCCTCAGATGTATTTGGAGGGTGCAGGAGTGACCCTCCACAGCCCCTGTTCTAGCGGGAACTCATCGGTTATCCCCTCCGTTTTGGTGGCCTAAGATTCCCACCCAGTTGCACTGCAGCCCATTGTGCCTTTGCAGCTGAAAATGCCTACACCTGACCTACCTGAGAACACGCTCCACCCCCCACCTCCTCCTCCCTCAGCAAGCCCACTGGAGCCGCCTCTGCCCCACTGTTCGTAATAGGCCAAGGTTCTCTTGAGGCCTACCTCTGCTCACCAAACCCCAACAACTGAGGCTTGCTAAGGCCTCACTCATTAAAAAGCATAGCTGTGAACCTGTGACTCCCTCACCCCCCCCCCCCCCCACAAAGCACTGCCCTGGGCTGCTGAGGCCAAACCCTAACAGATACTCCTTGTGCAGCAGAGACTCTCACCAGGAGTTAAAAGCCACTCCCTGGACTGCTTACAGCACCAAAACACTGTGGGGAACAACCAGGGCCAGAAGCCAGTGTGGTCCTCATGAAGCCCCCACGAACATACCAGGCAACCTCCAAGCCTTACTGGTGTGGACTCAAAGCTCAAAGCCAGTGAATAAGATGTCAGGCTTTGAGGGGACTTAAACGGAACAACACCTTCTTCCAAGTCCGATTTCAAGGCCTCTGCCATGGTTGTGGGGGTTGTGGTATGTGCCAGAGGGCAGGCAGCAACACACTGCAGAGCAGGCCTAGGAGGGTCAAGCCAAGCAGTTCAGGGGTGCAGAGGGGGGTCCTGGAGGGTTTCTACAAGAGTATAAACCTCACAGGTAAATGTGAGGAGATGAGGGGGGAAGGGCCCCCCAACCCTAGCAGGAACACCAGTAGTAGGAAATTCAGGGAGGCTGGGGGTGGGGCGGGGAGAGGGCAGCGAAGTGGGGACAGCCCTCAGCAAGGCCCTTGGTGGGGGCAAGGTCCCAGAGCGATACGGTTGTTGGGCAGCACCACTGTATGGTCTTCCCTTTGTTCTGCTGTGTACATGCAATCATTGAAGTACAACATACACACAGAAAAATGCATAACAGTTTAACAAATATAACACAGACACTTGTGAGAACAGGGAGCAAAAAAATACCACTGCAGGACCCCATCACTTCCCATGAGCCTACCCCAGTCTCTGCCCTCCCCCATCACCAGGGAGCCCACTGTCCAGAGTGTGAGGGGAACAGTCTCCCGACCTCCATCACAGTTTTACCAGCTAGGCACGGACCTCTAACAATTCAGTTCGGCATTCTCGGTTTTTGAACTTTAAATAAATGAATATTTATCATCTGTGTATTGCACCTTGTGCTCAACATTCTATGCTGGTGAGACACATCAATGGAGTATCTACAACTTTTTCATTTCACTGCTGCATAGTAATCTGCACCATAAATATAGCACAATTTATTTATCCATTCTTTTCTTGGTGGACATCCAGGTTGTTTTCCAGATAGAAGTTTCTTTAGAGTATAGATACCTAGGAGTGGGATTGTGGTTGTGTTAATTATAGCCAACGTGATGGGTGGTTCGTGGTATCTTGGGGTGGATTTAATCGCATGTCCGTTTTCTACTAAGGTTGAGCACATTTTGCATTTGAGTCTGCTTTGTGAAGTGACTTCTAAAGTCCTATGGTAATTTTTATTGGGTTGTATATTGTAGGGGTTTTAAAAATATGTTCTGGATACAAGCCCTTTGTCAAGCATATGAGTTGCAAAAGCTGGTGTGGGTTTCCATTCTGTCTATGGTGTTTTACTAATATAAGGTCAAATGTGTCCATATTTTCCTTAGTCATATGTGCTTTGTGCATCTCATTTAAGAAATCATTAAGATGAAGGGCACCTGAGTGGCTCAGCCAGTTAAGTATCTAACTTTTGCTCAGGTCATGATCTCACAGTTCGTGGGTTCGAGCCCTGTTGGGCTCTGTGCTGACAGCTCAGAGCCTGGAGCCTGCTTTGGATTCTGTGTTTCTCTCTCTGCCCCTTCCCTGTTCCTGATCTCTCTCTCTCTCTCTCTCTCTCTCTCTCTCAAATACATAAACATTAAAAAAAACATTAAGATGATATTCTCTTTTAAGAGCTTTATGGAGAACTGATTTTTGTGTGGATGTGAAATGGGGGCCCAGTTTGATATTTCTGCCCATGTGGTATGGTAGTCATTATGGCCCAGCACCTGTAACTGAACAGTGCTCCCTTTCATATAGATTTCAATGCTGCCTGGATCACATACCATGTCCATATGTGTGTGGAGAGCTGTTTCTGGGATTTCTCTTCTTTCCATCCTTCTGTCGTCTACCCCATGCTGCTTTCATTTTGCCTTGATTATGGAACTTAATAACAAATCCCGACATGGGGAAAGCAAGTCCTCCCACCCTGTTTTCTTTAAGAAAATGTTTTGGCTTCTGTTCGTCCTTTGGATTCTCATATGAATGGTAGAATTGGGTTCTCAAATTCCATTAAAATGTTGGAATTTCTATTGGGATGGTGTTGAATCATAACCCGGACTGGGGAGAAGTTGCATCATTACAATAAATGGTCTGTCCATTTATTTAGTTCTTTAGTGCCTCCCCTGGCCCCATGTGTTACTTTTCTAGAATTCTGCACATCTTGGATCTATTCCTAGTACAGGGCAACTTATCTGCTAATTGGTTGCATGTTTCCTTTACCCTGCCCCCAAACCATCTTCTCTTCTTTGTATGTATGAAGTCATATTCTATACGGATGTAAAGTCATATCTTATTCTGAAAAACGTCTGTTTCTGCATCCATACTCAGTGTGTGTATTCTAAATATTCCTTGTCTTGAGATTTGGTAAATACACTATTATAGCGACTTCCCATGGGCTCAAATGTTAAACTTGTATAAATTCACACCCTTCATGTCCTTCTTTGGCTTTTCATCTAATCATGAATACCAGCGTCTTTAATGTCCACACACAGGTGGTCCTTCTCTACACTTTGAAATGGCAATAGGGAGACTGTAATAAGGACTGAACTCTCTTCTCTCCCTTGTAGCCATGTTTTGTTTTGACTGGCAGCAACTAAGGAATCACCCCATCACTGAAGGATTCATTCCTTTCCAAGGAGCAGGGCTCCTTTCCAGAACCTTTCCTAGCACACAGCCCTCATCCATACTTTGCTGTGAGAGGAGGAGCCCTGTGGATGGATGGGGTTCAAAGGCTCAGAGCCACTCACCTTTGGCTATAAAGCATTATCACCCTGTTTGTGTGTTGTCGGAGAAGGCTAGAGGTTGTCTGTTACAGTCTGAATGGAGAAGGTCGAGGGGAAGATTCTTCCACCTCTTATCTCACTGCTTCCTCTTGTTTTTTTCTCTTCAGTCTGGCTACCCAAACAGCTCGCTCAGGAGCAATGTCACCTGAGCATCATCAGCCCCACCTTCCGGCTGTGGGATTCATTCACATCCTTCTCCAAAGCTGTGCAGTCACTGGGAGGGGTCTGGGTCCTGGTTCCCTTTCCCTCCAGACGCACTGTTAAAGTCTGGGTATTCACCAGAATTTTAAAAAGAGTCTAAAGGAATTAAACCCAAAGGGTCTTTTCATTTCTCTCTGAACAAAAAGGAAATGGCCTTATTTTATAAACAAGAATATTATCCTCTGAATTATCAGAGAGCAAAAGAGGACACTCACCACCTGAAAAGTCAAGTGTTGTCCTAAAGAAAAACTGGAAGATTCTGACAGAGTTCCACCCAATTTTATTCTGTGTGGAAGCCCTGATGTCACATTGGTTTTTTTTTCCCCCTTTCTTCAAGTTGGTCCAGCATTCCTTGAAATTCATACCATCTTTGAGGATCACATGTTACAGTTGCAGATGGACATTGCCTCCCCTGCTGGCAGAAGGGAGGAGAAACCTAGCACCAGCAAGAGTTCCTCATTCAGGGGCGCCTGGGTGGCGCAGTCGGTTAAGCGTCCGACTTCGGCCAGGTCACGATCTCGCGGTCCGTGAGTTCGAGCCCCGCGTCGGGCTCTGTGCTGACAGCTCAGAGCCTGGAGCCTGTTTCGGATTCTGTGTCTCCCTCTCTCTCTGGCCCTCCCCCGTTCGTGCTCTGTCTCTCTCTGTCTCAAAAATAAATAAAAAAAAAAAAAAAAAAAAAGAGTTCCTCATTCATAAGCCAAGTTGAAAACTTTGGAATTTGTTGCAGCTTCTTTGTGTATTGCTGACAGCATCAATGTGGTGTGAGAACACTTCGTCCACATGGTCTCTTGACATCTGAGGTTCTGGCACTCTTGCAGGCTGTCTAGTGGACACGATGGACAAAGTCCCGCCAGGACAGCAAGACCAGAAAGGTGGACATTTGGCAGGTGGGAAGGCTGGCTGTGGGGGAAACTGAGGGCAGTAGGGAGCAGCTGGAGGAGGGAGGGCCCTGGTAGGGTCAGGACAAGTTTCCCCTTTGTTTGCAGACTGCCCCCAAGTGCCCCCAAGCTCTTGTCTGTTATAAATGAAATCCAGAAGACCCATCAGGGGGACAGAATCAAGAGTTTTTGTACCCAAGTACAAAGGGGATTTCGCTGGGAATAAATTGGCATTTATCAGTGGGGTCAGTTGGATAATTTAACAGATGATGACGGGACAGACAGGTGGGTGGTGTCCACAATAAAAATGGATTAGGGGTGCCTGGCTGGCTCAGGGCATGTAACTCTCAATGTCAGGGTCATGAGTTCAAGCCCCACATTGGGCATGGAGCCTACTTTTTTTTTTTTTTTTTTAACGTTTTTATTTATTTTTGAGACAGAGAGAGACACAGCATGAACGGGGGAGGGGCAGAGAGAGAGGGAGACACAGAATCGGAAGCAGGCTCCAGGCTCTGAGCCATCAGCCCAGAGCCCGACGCGGGGCTCGAACTCGCAGACCGCGAGATCGTGACCTGAGCTGAAGTCGGACGCTTAACCGACTGAGCCACCCAGGCGCCCCCAAGGAGCCTACTTTAAAAAAAATTGGATTAAGGGGCGCCTGGGTGGCGCAGTCGGTTAAGCGTCCGACTTCAGCCAGGTCACGATCTCACAGTCCGTGAGTTCGAGCCCCGCGTCGGGCTCTGGGCTGAAGGCTCGGAGCCTGGAGCCTGTTTCCGATTCTGTGTCTCCCTCTCTCTCTGCCCCTCCCCCGTTCATGCTCTGTCTCTCTCTGTCCCAAAAATAAATAAAAAACGTTGCAAAAAAAAAAAAAAATTAAAAAAAAAAAAATGGATTAAGAAATAGATGGAAACATACCTCAGACCTGACACAGGGGAGATTCCAGAAGAAGCAAAAATGTAAATGTCAAAACAAAATTACATGACATCTTGAAAGAAACTGGGGGAAACAGTTTGATAATCATGGAGTGGGGAAAACCTAAGAATGACGCAAATCCCACGACAAGGTTGATAAGAAGTATGTGTCCTGAGTCTATCTACAAAGTCAAAATCCAGATGACAAACTGGGAAAAATATTTGCAACTCATAACAATGGGTTAATTTCTCTCTATATATACATAAAGAGCTTTAAAACAAGAAAAACATCCAGTGGGAAAATGGGCTTGAGGACTTAGTTCCCAGAAAAGGAAAAGGGAATGGCCATTGACCCTGTGAAAAGATGCTCAACTTCATAGTAAGAGGCAAATTAAAACCGTTTGGCTGGAGAGAAAAGCATTTTCCCCATCAGACAGCCAAAAATCAAAACTTGGATTGGGAGGGCCTCCCTTGTCCAGCTGGGTAGTGCCATAAACCCCACCTCTAAGCCGGACATCAGACCATATTAAAACATATTAAACCTTTGACCAAATGATTCTACTTCCAGACACCTATCCTACAGATAGATATACTTACACATGTGTGGAATTTAATATAGCAGAGCTAAGAATGGAAGTCTGGAAACAGCCTAAACGTTCAGGACAGGAACTGGTTGAATGGAATTGTGGCTGGTCCTAACAAGGGAATACTAGAGATTGTTCAAGTAGTAAGATCAACTTTTAAATGGGGGGGAAAAAAGGCATAGTGCCAAACTTGTATAGAATATGCTATCATTCAGAGGGATATTATGCATATTTGCTTGTATACGCATAAATTATCTCTGGGGGGATTTGAGAGGATAATCCTGTGGAGGGAGGTGGTGGGAAGGAGCCTTCTCTCTGGGGATCCTTGGAATGCTCTGAACTGGAGCCGTGTGAATATATCACCGATTAAAATGAGAATCAAATCAGGTACACAAGAAACCATGTTGCAGGGGATGCAGTCATGGGGGGACAGGGGTATGAGACTTCTCACTTGTAGCTTGGGGATTTGGAGCCCTGTCTGGATGTTTTCAGGGCAGACTTATGGGAATGTGGAGTCCAGATCCCACTGTTCTCAGATGGGAACTGAGGCTCCAGGAGAGAGGGAACAGAGCCAATTTCAAAAAACTGACAACTTTTGTCTCTTATGTGGGCTTCAAACACAGCAGAGATGTGCTCACTTAATAAGGAGGAAAAATCTGGGCCAGTGGCTGGTGGGTTTGCATTGTGCCCCCCTCAACTCCCCCTTCACCCTAGTTCTGGAATTCTCACTGGAAGGCAGGAGGGGTGGAACCCAGTTTGGCAAATGCTCAGCTGAGGAGGGGAGCTGGGCTGGCAAGATAAAGCTTCACAGAAACAGTTTTGGGGGCCAACATAGTTGCCTAGTGGGGCAAGGAGTCAAGGAAGATAGTGGCCCAGAAACTTTGGAAACCTCCTCATCTCTGGGGGTCAGACGACCTCCTCCAGAAAATTGCACTATTTCTATCTACTGCTTTAAAGCAGTGGGGTAGCCCTGTGGCACGAGCTCCAGTGGTCGGTGGGCCCTGAGGTGTGGGCCGGTGTCCACAGTGAATGTTTCAGCTGTATTCCTGCGGGGGATGTGTGCCCAGCTTCAGGCCCTCCTCCCTCATTCACCGCCAGCACCGCCAGGCTCTGGGTGGAGAACTTGCCCACACCCCCTAGTCTTTTCTTTGCCCACCCAGGGAAGGGGCTTCATAATTTTTATCAAGACCAAAGTACGGGGGCGCCTGGGTGGCGCAGTCGGTTAAGCGTCCGACTTCAGCCAGGTCACGATCTCACGGTCCGTGAGTTCGAGCCCCGCGTCAGGCTCTGGGCTGATGGCTCGGAGCCTGGAGCCTGTTTCCGATTCTGTGTCTCCCTCTCTCTCTGCCCCTCCCCCGTTCATGCTCTGTCTCTCTCTGTCCCAAAAATAAAAATAAAAAAAAAACATTGAAAAAAAAAAATTTAAAAAAAAAAAAAAAAGACCAAAGTACGGGCATAGGCTACCTGCTCAGTCCTTCCCCTCCCTTGGCAACGTGATCCACATTAATCATGCCCAAGTCTATGCAATGAGATGCTCCAAGGTTGAAGGAATATGTAGGGACATCAGGTGACTCCTTTCATTTCACAGATGGGAGTGAGGCCTGGAGGGGAGCAGGGAAGGCGCTTGACTATAACAACCTCTGTGTGATTATGTGATCGGGCTCCCAGAAGCAGCGGAGGATTGAGGGGAGGCAGGGAGAGGAAGGCCCTGAGGCAGGGGTCTCAGCTGAGGCTGAAGGAGCAGTGGGTCCCTGCATGTGAGGGGTGACAAGGTGGGAGGCCTGGGGAAAAGCCTGCGCCACTGGCCTCTCCAGAATAGACCAGCTGTGAGGCTCCTGCATGCAGCCCTGGGCCCAAAGGCCACGGAGCTGGGTGCAGCCACCTCTCAATGCTCACAGGTTGCTGGGGGATACAGGAAGAGAAACCCCAGCTCACAAGGCCTGGACCAAAGCAGAGAGGCCTTGGCATAGTCCTGCACTGGGTGGCCTCATGGAAGCTTTCCCAGAAGGGCCTAGTGTGGGGCTCAAAGTGGGCAGATGGGAGATAAGCATTCCCTGCAGAAGGAACAGCACCCGTGAGGTGAGCTGTGAGGACAGTCAGGTCTTTATTGGCAGATGACATGGTAGCACTGGAGCGATGATGGAGAGTAGGTGGAAGTCTATGTCCCCTCCCCCATCTGTTTCACACCTCACTTGGAGGCATTATTTGGAAATGAGTTTCTGCAGCTTTTTTTCAAGGCTCCCTGGGGCAGCCACTAGGGTTTGTAGGGTTTGAGGAAGGGACAGGCTGCTCAATGGGCAGTGGAGCCCTTGTTTTGGGCTAAATGCGGCTGACCACGGCAGCACTTGGGGGGGGGGGGGGGGGGACAGGATGCAGCTTGAGTGAGATACAGCAGCAGGCCTCCTTGGTGTACAGGGCATTACACGTTCCAGGGGACTTGGAAGTGGGTCCCTGACTCACAGACACTCCCCTTTTCCGAGGAGCCACCATCTTGATCCCCCAGCTGGCCTCAGAGCCTGACACTTCCAGGTTTCTTGGGCGGGGGGGGGGGGGGGGGGGGGAAGGGGGGCGGGCGGTGCAAGCCATACTCTGTTCTCCTGTGGGGCCTCCAGCCTGCCTAGACACAGCAGGAGCCCAGCCTATCTTGTCTCCCTCTCTGGTCTTGGGAGACCCCCATTGTCATGTGAAGCCACAAGGTAAGCCCTAACTGGGAGTGAACGTGTGGCTGACTCCTGGGAGATGACCGGCCCAGCACTGGCACACCCAAGGAAGCTAGGGTCTGTCCTCATCTGTGAAATGAGGGAGGTGGACTAGATGCTCGTGGAGACCTGTGCCCTTGCCCTCTCCTGACCATGTATGGTGTGGGATCTGAGAGCTAGACTCTAAGAGCAGATCTGAGCACACCCAGAAGCAGAAGAGATATTCTGTGCTGGGAACTCAGAGAAGGGGGTCACACAGGAGCTGAGGGGTCGTGACAAAAGCCAGGGCCGGGGTGGGAGCAGTAGTTGCTCAGATCCATGAGGGAGGCCCCAGGTCATAAAGGAGGCAGATGAGACCTTCTGGCTTTAGCTGGAGCCACGCCACCATCCCCACCCCCAGGACGGACACAGATGTGGGGTTCCACGCCCTTTCATTGCGGGAGCTGGAGCAAAACACTCAAGAGATTTTTGTGGAAGAGGAGCATCTCACTCCCACCAAGATGGGCAACACCCTTCCAGCTTCCCTTTGAGCTGATTACTTCCTCTTTCAAAATGTGACCCCAACCATCACTCCTGTACTTCTGGAAGTAAATCCTTGCTGTCTAGGGCTGAAGGGAACAGTACCCGCCCCTACCCCAGGACCTAGACTAAGATGCAAAGCAGTCCTCAGGTATCTTGATTAGCAAGATGGCAAGCAAGGGTGGGCTGCCCCAGAGGACAAGAGGCCAACAATTCTGTGATGGGAGAGGAAGGGAGGATGCAGATCCATGCGGAAACTGCCAGCTGACTACACTCCATAGCCTTAGGGCCTGGGTTGTTCTGCATTTGCCACAATCAGAGGGCACATGGGACTTATCCTCGGCTTTAAGCCTGGGCTGGGAACCAGGAGTTTCCTGCCCCTGCCTGCCAGGTGTTCATGGTGACACCACAGAGGTACCACATTGGCTGGACCACTGACAGCTATCTCAGGGAAGGAGCTCATGGACACAGCAGACCCCCCTCTGTACACACACAGCCCTTGTCACTACCTGTGGCTCAAAGGCAGGATTGTTCCTCACTCCCTCCAAAGGCTTGGTCCGGGTGACAATGCTGTTCCCTATAGGCCCTCAGCTTTCAAAAGCAAATTCACTTAAATTACATGTTTAAAGAAACAAAAAATCTTCCATCTAAGATGATCTTGCCTAGAGAGACTGAGCAAGAGCAAGGGGGTCTCAAAGGCACAGAGCCATCAGGCATCCAGTGGAGCCCCCTCCCTGTGCAAGCAGGTAAAATGCACTTGACTTCTCCCACAGGTCAGGCAGTACGGGCTGGCCCTTTGCTTTAGTCAACACACAAGTGCTGGCCCTGGCTGA
Source organism: Neofelis nebulosa (assembly GCF_028018385.1). Taxonomy (NCBI): domain Eukaryota; kingdom Metazoa; phylum Chordata; class Mammalia; order Carnivora; family Felidae; genus Neofelis; species Neofelis nebulosa. Next base: position 64,702,844 of record NC_080792.1, read on the forward strand.
CTAGGGCCAGTTCCAGGCATAGGAATTCCTAGTGCTAGTGGCTGGGTCTCACTTAGGTGGAGATGCTGTAGGGGCTATGGAGCCTCTCACACCATGGGCTAGAAAGGCATTCTAGCCCAAAGGCACCTGCTCTGAGCAAGCAACATGGCAGCTGACGCCCCTATGGCCCAATATGGGTGCAGAAATTGCCCACTGTCTTATCATCTCCACAAGGGAGCCCCTGCACTTGACCGGAGGGGCCTTGGATCACTTAGACTCCAGCACACTGGGCCTTGATACTGATATTATTGTTGACAGTGCCCCGAGGGCCAAGACCTTCAGTGTCCCTGCAGGGTGCACTAAACACCTGAAGGCTTTCCAGAGGCACTATTCCATAAAACATGAATGGCTTCAAAACTACAGGCCCTGTGTTGTGTCCAGAAACTGTTGTGGTGGAGACCTGGGTGCCTAAGGAGAGCAGAGGCCAGACACAGATTTGAGGGACGTCAGGGCAATATAACCAAAAACTCTGCCTCTTGTGCACCTCCCCACTCCCACCTGAAAACTGTCCAAAAGTTCCAGAACAACAGGACTTTCCAGGTCAAGAAACTAGGGCACTAGGGCAGGGTTTGATCCTGGGGAACAGGGAAGTGAAGGCTTCCTTTTCCCAGGATACCCTTTGCCCATCTGGTAGATGGAGGAAGGTAGGGCTGGGAGAAAAGCCCAGACCCAGCTGACTCTCCAACCTCTAAAGCAAATCAGATTTTGATCCCAATCTCTCCCTCCCCTTCTCCCCCTGACCCGACCCCAGCCAGCCTGAGCCCAGCCAGCCCTAGCCTACGTGGTGGCCCCGCCCCCGCATGTGAGAATGGATTCAACTCTAGGTTCCCGCCAAGGGCACAATCGTGAACCTGCCCTGGGAGGGCCAAGCTGCAAACGGCAAACGTTGAATGGGAGGCTCCGATTTGAGTCTGATTCCTGGGTCTGTGGCCCCGGGCAGGATGCCAATCAAGGCTGAGGCTTCTGCTGGGGGCACAGGACAGACAAGGCTAGGCAAAAGGACTCCCGCCCTCTGTTCCCCAGTCACCGTCCCGGCCCTGCACCCACTCCTCCTCAAGCCAAGGAAGCCCGAAGCAGCAGCAGCCTCCAAACCGTTTATTTCTCCGGACCTGGAGGTTGGGGTCGCTGCGGGCGAAGCGGGCACAATACTGCGGGCAGCAGGGCCTTGGTGCAGGCGGGTAGGGCCGGCGCGGCCCTCAGGCGAAGGTGGAGTTGTTCCAGCCCACGTTGGCCGCGTTCATGTCGTAGTAGTTGATGTAGATCCTGCGGGGCGTGGAAGCCAGATTCAGCGGGCTGCGTTGTCACGGGCCTTGGGCTGCACCCCTCGGCGCCCCCACCGCCCCTCGGCGCCTCCAGAGCCCCACGCACCTATCAGGGCTGACGCGCAGGCGCTCGGCCAGCAGGCCACACAGCAGCTTGCTGTAGGAACGGTTCTGCGCGCCGCCGATCTTGCCGATGCTGTGCAGGCTGCAGAGCGCGCACGGCTCGCTGGAGCCGCCGAAGACCATGAGCTGGTCAGGGACCACGTGCACTGCGATGTACTATGGAGAGACGGGGTGCGGTCAGCCGGCCCGCGAGCCCTCGCCTGGGCCCGGGCGGCCACCCATTCCATCCCTTCCCTGCCCAGAGCCTCGGCCTGGAGTCGCCCCCTCCTCGCCCCCAAGCCCGGGACCACCTCGTCCGGCCCACACCCCTTCTCCCTGTTCTCTCCTGGCAAACCTGGGCCGGCTTGCCGGTGGCCTGCGCCAGCTGCTGAGTGAGCTCGGAAAGGAGCCCGTCCGGCACGGAAGCGCGGGGGACATTGGTGTTCACCACGAACATCGGCATGCTGGCGAAAGAACGGCGGGGACGGGTGCACAGGAACCCACCAACGCGCGAAAGGCTGCAGCACAGTAACCTGAGCTACGTGACCGCCGCCTGGTGCAGCCCAACAGGAAGCTGAGGCCCCGCCTCCTGTGACGCCACCGCCGGCGGACGCCCCGCCTCCGTGCCGCTGTGGGGCCCTCCCGGCTGGTGACGTCATCGGAAGCAGAGGCCCCGCCCCTGTGCGGCCACAGCTCTCTCCTGACTGGTGGAGTCCAGGCTGGCGGAGACCCTGTCTTGGCGGAACTTGGGTTGCCGGCTTCCTGGCCCCACTCACCCTCTCAAAGCCGTTCTTCACGCGGCGGCCAGAAATCTTCCTATCCTTCGTTTCTTCGCTAGTCCTTTACTTTAGTTACTGACGTTTATTCAGCGACGTGTGTGTGCCAGGAGTTCGAGATGCAGCAGTTAACTGAGCACGTGGCCCCTTGCCACCCTCCAGGAGCTCACAGCCAGCAAAGTAGATGAAGTCCCAGCCCATTCCACCACACGCACCGAACCTTTGTGTGCCCTGAGTCTCCAGGGCTACATGTTCCCCAAGGCTGTAGTCCTGGGCCTGTGTGTGTGTGTGTGTGTGTCTGTGTGAGAGTGATGGGGAGAGGTAGGCATTGCTGCAGGTAGAAGGGGGCAGCCAGAGTAGGGTCGGGCAGCATCCAGGTGCCTTCCCTGCACCCTTGCTCTTTAACGTAAGTGAGCATGCTGGGAGGTGCCAGGGGGAGGGGCAGGGAATAAGAGATGAGGCTCAGGCAGGGCTCCATAGACCAAAGGCAGTCAACAGCTCTGTCTCGGAGCCCCTGCTCCCCTGGACAACTTCTCTGCAGGTCTGGGAACTTTAGCTCCTCGGGGGAAGCCCCACCATAGTTAGGTCCTCTAGGAATGCCCTCCCTGAGAGTCTTGGTGAATTCTTCCCATCCCTTCCACCAATGGTAAGCTCAGGGGGCATCTAGTGGGTAGCAAGCATACAAGAGACCCAGACTGAATACTGGTTGAATGAACGAATGGGTGAATGAAGACAGTCATGACACGGCAGGAAGAGGATAGGGCAGTGGCTGGATTGGGACCCTGACCAGGCCTGCAGGCCTTGCCATCCCTGGGAAGAAGGGCTTGTGGCTACGTGGCCACCCCACTTCCACTCTGAAGAGCCCCCTCTGGTCAGGGTGCTGTGCTGGGGAACAGATCTCTCTCAGGTGCTCTAAGGGGCACATTGTGTTTGGCCAAGTCCTCGGAGCTCTCCAGGAAGGTCCTGTCTTTGGCATCTGGCAGGTGCTATCCAGTTAAGGTGGCACAGCACACACTGGCCTTGATATGCTACAGCAAGGACACTTGTGCCTGTGGGACCAGCCAGTATCCACTCAAGTAGGTCCCATGGCCCAGTTGTGCAATACCCTGCAAGTGTTTGTTCCTCCACCTAGGCCCCAGGCTGCTTCCTCACTCTCACACCCTATGCCCAGGCCTCCTTACCGCTGATGGACTGATGCACTCCACGCCATGTCGACAGCTCCCCCACCCCCTTCCGAGCTCAGTAGCCAATTCAGCACCTTCTGCTTCCTGTGTCCAAATCCAAGTGCGTGACTATTCCTCCCACACCTGTTGGCCTGCCAGTGAAATGTACTTCCCTCCACTGTCGCCCTTATCCTTCCCTCTCTCCACCCAGCCCATCACCACCACCACCACCTTAGTTTAAGTTAGCTGGCTTCACCTTTGGCCTAGCATTGACCCTGTGATAACACCATGGTGGACTGTTCTTCCTGGGAGAGGAGTCTATTTCCCTGCCCCCTGCCAGCGGACCTGGCCATATGACTTACCTTGCCCAATGAAATGCAAACAGAAGTTATGTAAGTGACTCCAGGAAGAATATTCAAGAGCCTGCACCTGCACCCGGTTCTCTGAGATGGTGGAAGTGTGACAAGATGGATCCACACCAGCAAACACCAGCAATGCCCCTGTAGGTGAGCCACTGCGATTTTGAGGTTTACTGTAGCATAGGGCAGTCTTCCCTAATCAGGACAGCCTATTTACTAATTACCCTTCCCTTTCCCAGTAGCAGTCAGTGCCATCTTTCTAGAAGGGCATCTGGGGAGGTGATATCATTCACAGGCCCACCCCTTACTAGCTTAGACACTTGACTCACCCCCTCTCTGAGATTCAGTTTTTCCCCCACCTGTAATTTGAAGATAGTAGTGTCCACCTTACAGAGGAGTGTTCTGAGGACCAAGCGGCCTAAATACTGGTGATAGTCCCCGCTGATATTAGAGGTAGTACTGTCACAATGCCCTGGCATGTCACAATGCCCTGCCCCACATTTTGCACCCCTCCCCCTTGGTCCCTGAGTCTGTGCACTGTACTTAGGGACCATGCTCCTGACTCTTGGCTCTGGCATTGGTCCTGAAATATGGTTTGCATGCACTTTACCTCATCTACCTCAGTTCCTTGGGAAAGCCCCAGAACCCCTGGCTTTAATGTGGTCCTGTAACATGCCCAGCACCTCTCCTTCCTTTGAGGCCATAACCTTATTCCTATTTGTGTGTTAATGTTTCCTTGCTAGGTGGTAAGCTCCATGAGAGAGGGGACTGGACTGTCTCTTTTTGGCCATCGCTGTTTGCCCACCTCCTTGACCCATTATTACCTCAGTGGTAGGCAGAGGGCCTCCAAAGATGTCCATGATCTAATCCCTGGAATCTGTGAATGTTATGTTACACGGCAGAAGGCACCACACAGATGTGATTAGAATTGCAGACCTTCAAATTGGGGGGTCACTATGGATTATCTGGGTCGGCCCAATGTAATCACACAAGCCCTTAAAAGCAGAGAATTTTTTCCAGCTAGACTCAGTGAGATGCGGCAGAAGGGGAAGTCAGACTCAAAAGCAGGAGAAGGACTTGATGCGCCATTACTGGCTCTGAAGATGAAGGAGGCTAGGAGCTTCAGTCATACAACCACAAGGAACTGGATTCTGCTAACAACCTGAATGGACTTGGAGAAGTGGGTTCTTCTCTAGTTGACCTAGGGAGGACACCTTGACTTTGGCCGTACAAGACCCTAAGCAAAAGACCCAGTCACTTGATGCTGGACTTCTGACCCACAGAAAGTGTGAGATAATAAATCTATGTTGTTTAAGCTGACAAATGTGTGTTGATTTGTTCTAGGAGCAATAGAAAGGTAATACACTTGGCATTGATAGGGGCTTGATAATTATCTGCTGAACGGCAGGGACACATGCACTGGGAGGTGTTGGCAGGCTGCTGAGCCGCCTGGGATCATCTCCCCTTTCCTCCTCACTGACCGAATCCCAGTTCTGTTTGATTAGAATACTCGCTGCCCCAGAGCCCCTGACAACCAGGCATGGCCACGTGAAGCTCATGCCATGTGTGGGGTTTATGGGGAAGCAGGTGATTTGCTAACGGAGGTGCCACCCTTCCCTCTTCTTCCTGCCCGCTCCCCAAACTTGGACCCCCAAGATATGCAGCAACAGTTAGGCAACCATGAGCTGGAAAAACACAGGCCAAAGAGCCAGGAGTGGCAGCCCAGAGGAGCCTGGGGCTCTGAAAAATAAACCCCTCTCTGCTCAAAGCACTGCTTATCAGGGTTTGTGTCATTTGCAGCCCCAGTGCAAGTCCTGGCTCCTGCAGAGGACTTCCTGAGTGCCATGTCCAGGCATTCTTACTGCAAGTGTTTTTGCTGCAGGCATTTTCATGGCAAACGTTTTTGCCACATCACTGACTGGTCACAAGGCAGTGTCGCCATAAAAGATAAAATCAAGAAAAATAAAAGAGGGACATTCATTAAAAAGGACATAACTAATGAAACATGAAAACTGAATAATAAAACTACTTGGCTGAGAAATACAAAATTTTTGGATACATTTATTTTTTTTAATGTTTACTCATTTTTGAGAGACAGAGAGAGAGAGAGTATGCACGTGCAGGAGGGGCAAAGATGGGGACAGAGGATCTGAAGTGGGCTCTGAGCGGACAGCAAAGAGCCCTATACGGGGCTTGAACTCACAAACCGTGAGATCGTGACCTGCGCTGGAGTTGGACGTGCAACCAACTGAGCCACCCAGGTGCCCCTAATATATTTGAATACATTTAAAACGTGTGTAGATTCTATGCAAATAACTGATTTTATTTTGTGGATTGTATCTATGTATGCTTTCAAGATCTTTCATTCATAGTATTGCACATTTTTTTTATTCATCTCATTAGGCATCACAGTTTTTCTTTTTTCGCTAAACTTTCTTCCTTCATTAAGAGAGATACCTGTTTCTAAACACTAGGATGCATTTTTTTGTTCGTTTTTATTTTGTTTTTACTTTTTTTTTAATTTTTTAATGTTTATTTATTTCTGAGAGAGAGACAGAGAATGAGCTGGGGAGAGGCAGAAGAAAGAGAGATACAGAATCTGAAACAGGCTCCAGGCTCCAAGCTATCAGCACAGACCTGGATGAGGGGCTCGAACCCACGAACTGGGAGATCATGATCTGAGCCAAGTCAGATATGCAACTGACTGAGCCACCCAGGCGCCCCTGTTTGTTTGCTTCTACAGGTGTAGTTTTGAGAGACAAGGAGAGAGCATGAGTGGGGAGGGGTGGAGAGAGAGGGAGACAGGATCAGTGGCAGGTTCTGCGCTGACAGCAGAGAGCCCTCTGCAGGGCTTGAAGAACCATGAGATCGTATATACATATACATAGGGTGTATATCACATCTTTATCCATTATCCATTAATCAATCTATGGACACTTGGGCTGCTTCCATAATTTGGTATTGTAGATAATGCTGCTATAAACATAGGGGTGTATGTGTCCCTTTGAATGAATGTTTTTGTATTTGGGGGGTAAGTATCCAATAGTGTGACTACTGGATAGTTCTATTTTTATTTTAGTTCAGTTTTAGTGGGTTTTTTTCTTTGTGAAAAACTTCTACATTGTTATTTGTTCTTGGTATTTTGTCACATGTCCATTCATAGACCTTCCATAGTTCTATGGGAAATTCAGTCAATACTCTGCACCCCTGTATAGACCATTATGAAGGCTAAGATTCATATAATACACAAATGGGAACACTGTGTCAATGGAGAAACAAAACCAAACCGTCAACCAGTTGATGAAACCGAAGAGCCCAACCAGTTATTTTTTTTTTTTTTGTATCTTTTACAGCAAAATTGTTTCACAGCCAATTAGTTATGTGGTGAATTGCTTACGGCGAAGATGCTTACAGGAAAATGACCTAGAACCGTCTGGTGGGTAAGGACTGCCAGGCACGAAGCAGCAGGGAAGAAAACCTCCCAATGTAGGGACACGCCAGCTGGGTAAGGGGGAATATGGCCCACGCAAGCACTCAGCAGACTCTAAAAGCAGGGAGCATTTCTGTGGGCAGGATCTGAGTTACCTGAGCTGGAAAGAGGGCATAGGGAGGACAGAGGCCTGCTGGCACCCCACTGTGGGGCTACCTGCTCTTCCCCTTGCTGCCTCTCCCCTGCCAGCAGCCCATGTCCCGGGACAGTCCACCCTTCCACAGCCTCCCACAAGCCTCATTTCCCTCAGCATCTCTCTCCTGGTCACGCAAGGCTCGTCACCCCTACAGCAAAAACCCAGCCAGCCCTGAGCCCTCAACAGTCCCTGAACTCATCAGTCCCATGCCTTGTTCACTGAACACATTGTGGTTCACATGTGGTGAACACATTCAGTGAACAAAGACACGCGAAGATGATTCCTCCCCACCTCATTCCTGCTTCTGGTCACAGTGGAAAGACACATGGGGGTCAGCTGTACCTGAAGGTACGGGATTGCAGAGGGGGGTGTCTGCCAGGAGACCACCACATGGCAAAGAAAGGGTCTAGGTGTGGTGGGGAGCCAGCAGTCACAGCCAGTTCTCCCCACAGTACCCTGAGACACGGTCCAGAGAAGGTGATCTGGGTGAAGTCACTTCAACTCTCTGAGCCTCAGTGTCAGAATGGGGGGTGAGGTGGTGACTCCTTTCCCAGAGGCTTGTGTGAAGATTAAAGGGGCTAAAAGGACAAAGGGCAAAGTCCCTGGCTTATAGTAGGTGCTCAGTGAATGCCTGAACTTACCATATTGTACCCAAGTGTCCTGGAGCAGGAAATGAGCTAATAGACCTCAACCCCAATGGTGGACATGCAAGCCAAGAGGGTGACTGTGCTCTCCTTCCCTGGTGTCCAAGTCCTGTCCCAACCCACCCCTGTCCTCACAGGATCCTGTCAAAGCCAAGGCCAGGCTGCTCAGAAGGCCCCCAGGCACTGTTCTGCTCCTGGTGCTGCATAGTCCCGCTCAGACTCACATCCACGAGAGCTCACAGCAGCCTGTCCCAAAGGTAGTGTCCTGGACTTCTTGGAAATCCTTATTTCCCAGAGGACACATAAGCATGCACCCTGGTGGCAGGGCACCTTAGAGAGTATGAGGTCACTGGTCATTGGAGTGTCATGGGAAGAGACCATGGGAGGGTCTGGCTCCCTATAATTACAGGATAAATTCCCCACCTGGCCTTCAGGCCCCCCCCCCCACTTCACCTTAGAGCTCTTCTGCCCCATGGATGCTAGGCTTCCCCGCCCACACATCAGCTCTGTCCCAGGGCTTTCCCATCTCCATTCAGTAGCATCTATGGCCCTCATGAAGTCTTCCTGACACCTCTAGCTGGAAACCTACCCATCCCTAGGCCTCATCACCCTGGGACACCATGGACACATTTTCATGGTCTGCCTCCAAAGAAAGCTGAGTATGTGTGTGTGTGTGCACACATGCACAAAAAGTTGGCATCCACCCCTGGAATGTGGCTCCACTGCTGGAGCCACAGGGATGAGACCTGGGCTCCCCCTCAGCATCCTTGTCCTTCTTTGAGTGTCTGGTTCTCCCTAACCTTTGATTTCCTGCTGCCTGTAGAATGGAGCCAGGGAACCAGCAGCACAGGGACTCTGATCTCCTGCAGGGTCTGTAGGAAGGGCCAAACTGTGGACTCTCTTCCCTCCTGCCTCTGCAAAGCCTTAGCTGTGGCCCTTTGGCCTTGGCCTCCATGCCCTGCCACCAGCCCTGGATCTACCCTCAGCACTGGCTCGAGCCCCAGGTCCACCACTAACCCATAGTGTCACCGTGGACACTTCAGATGGCCTTTGGACCTCCCCCACAGAATGGGATCAGATAGCAGAAGAGCCAGGGTCTGGAGGCAGTGTACTGCAGTGGTCATGACCACCCAGGTTCAGTCCTGGCCTACCACCTGGTGGTGTGACCTTGCTCCTTGGATAAGCCACTGCCTTCATGTGCCTCTCCTGCTCCTGTGTAAAACAGGGATAATAAAAGCACTTATTTCTGGGGGCATTTGCTCAGGTTAGAGGTGCCAATGCTTGTGAAGCACTCAAAATAGTCTCAATAAGTGGAAAAGCCTCCATAGATGTTGGCTCAGAATGGTGTTGTTGATGCTGTGGTTGTGAGACTGTTTGACTTTCTTCAAGGTGAAGGTCACCGCTTCCTCCCAACCCTGGTGCAGCCTGAGGACAGGGACAGTGGTGGACACCTCGGGATACAACAGGCCCTAAGACAATAAACTGGATAAATTGAAGGAATCAATGTAATCAATGGATGATTCAGCTGAGGCATGGAGAGGACAACCTGTGCCCCAATAAGAGGGAACCAGAGTGTCAGGGTCTGGAGAGGGGTAGATGAGGGTGAAGGCAGGAGAATCAACTGCAGCCCTTTGGAAGCCATGCGGCCCTGACCCTTGAGATCAGGGCATGAGAACTGGTAGCCAGGTTTGCTGGCCCAGCAGGGAGAGGCTGGGCCCTGGAAGCTGAGACTCAAAGCCCGGGTAACTAGCAAGCCAGGGAGAAGGTGTGTGAGTCAGGAGAGGGAGCTAACCTGGTGCTCTGGAAGATGGGAGAAGCCACACTGTCTGGGGTCTGGGCAGGTGAGTCAGAGCTGGGGGGCTTTTGTCTATGGAGAAGAGCATTTCAGGGGGGCTGGGGGACTGATAGATATCAGTAGACAGGGATGTGAAGGGGCTGGCTGGTGGGACCCCCTCCATCAAGGGTAGTCTGAGGGCCCAAGGTCAGGGACTCACCCACCAGGCAGGCCTCCCTGTCTCTGCAGTCAGGGAGGAGGTAGCACAGGCTCTCAGGGAACAGGGGCAGGGAGACAAGCTGGAGCAACCCAGGCACCAGGCAGCTGGCAGGCAGCAAGGCCCAGGCCTGCGTGGGTTTCCCAGGAGCTCCCTGGGGAGGCAGAGGAGAGTCCAGGTCAGATGCATCCTTGCTAGAACCCTTCCCTTACCCCTTGTTCTCTTGCCTGCAGGCCTACAGAAGGTCTGCATTGTCCTGTGCTTCTTCCTAATCAGGATGTCAGCCCAGAAGAGGAGCAGGAAGTTTCTCCTGTCTCATAATGCCCTCACTCTTTACCCAGGGGCCTAGGCCCTGCCCCTCCCTGTCTTGAGAAAAACAAGGCTCTGAGGCTGACACCCTCCCACAATCCTTCCATCACCATCACCCCCTACCCTGTGCAGCCTTCGCTCTGCCCCCTGCCCTATGGAGTCTCACCAGGCAGTTCACACTCAAATGGGAAGGCTAGTAATAGCCTTGGCCCAAACTGGCAGATTGCAGGCCACGGGATTTGAAAAATCATTTGAGGACAGAAAGACTTACTGGTGTCCCCAAACCCTCCATGCAGGTTGGCATCCAAGTTGCCCAAGTCTGACCCCTCCCATCAGGATCCCCAGGGTTGGGAAGATAGCTGAGGCCACAGATTCAACCCTTATCTCATACCATAAACAAAAATTAACTCAAAATTGATCATCAATGGGGCGCCTAGGTGGCTCAGTTGCTTGAGTGTCCAACTTTGGCTCAGGTCATGATCTCATGGTTCAGTTAGTGGGTTCCAGCCCAGCGTGGGGCTTTGCACTGACAGCATGGATCCTGCTTTGGGATTCCCTGTTTCCCCCCTCTCTCTGCCCCTCCCTACTCCCTCAAAAATAGATAAACATTAAAAAAATTTTTTTAACTGTTAAAAAAAAAGATCAACATAAATATAAAAGTAAAAGTTAAAACTACCAAACATTTAGAGGAAAATCTTTGCAATGATAGACAAAGACGTCTTAGGACACAAACTGCATTAATCATATGAAATAAAACTGATAAATTGGACTTTATCAAAATAAAAATTTCTGCTCCTAGGCACTATTAAGAAATTAAAAATGTGGGGTGCCTGGGTGGCTCAGCCGGTTGGGCGTCTAACTTGTGGTTTCAGCGTGGGTCCTGATCTGGCGGTTCATGAGTTCTGACTATCAGTGCGGCCTATCTGTGCTATCAGTGCAGAGCCTGCTTGGGATTTCTCTCTCCCTCTCTCTCTCTGCTCCTCCCGGCGCTCTCTCTCTCTCTCTCTCTCTGAAAAAAAAAATAAACATAAAAATTTTATTAAAAATATCATTAAAAAGGTAAGTTACAGACTGCAAGAAAATATTGGCAATACATATATCTGATAAAGTAATTGCATCTAGAATGTATGAAGAATGTTCTCAACTCAAAACTAATGCAAACAACCCAATAAAAAATGGTGAACACTAGGGGAAAATCTAGATGATCAACCATGGGTTTGGTGATGCCTCTTCAGATATGACACCAAAGGCACGATCCATGGAAGAAAGAACTGATAAGCTGGACTTCCTTAAAAGTAAAAATTTCTGCTCTGTGAAAGACACTGTCAAGAGAATGAAAAAACAAGCCACAGACTGGGAGGAAATATTTGCAAAAGACATATTTGATAAAGGGCTGTTAACCAAAGTATACACAGAACTCTTAAAACTCAGTAATAAGAAAATGAACAACTTGATTTTTAAAATGGACAAAATAGGGGCGCCTGGGTGGCTCAGTCGGTTGGGCGTCCGACTTCGGCTCAGGTCACGATCTCGCGGTCCGTGAGTTCGAGCCCCACGTCGGGCTCTGTGCTGACAGCTCAGAGCCTGGAGCCTGTTTCAGATTCTATGTCTCCCTCTTCCTATGACTCTCCCCTGTTCATGCTCTGTCTCTCTGTCTGTCTCAAAAATAAATAAATGTTAAAAAAAATTTTTTTAAATAAATAAATAAAATAGGCAAAAGACCTTAACAGACACCTCACCAGAAAATCTACACATGTCAAATAAGCATATGAAGAGATGCTCCACATCATATGTCATCCGAGAAATGCAAATTAAAACAACAATGACATATGGGGAGCCTGGGTGGCTCAGTCAGTTGAACATCCGACTTCGGCTCAGGTCATGATCTCACAGTTTGTGGGTTTGAGCCCTGAGTCGGGCTCTGTGCTGGCAGCTCAGGGCCTGGAACCTGCTTCAGATTCCATGTCTCCCTCTCCCTCTGCCCCTCTCCTGCTCGCGCTCTGTCTCTCTCTGTCTCTCAAAAATAAGTGAACATTAAAAAATAAAATAAAATAAAACAACAATGAGATATCACTAGCAGTTGTTAAGTTGCCAACATCCAAAACACTGACAACACCAAATGCTGGAGAGGATGTAGAGCAATAGAAACACTCATTCACTGCTACTGAGAACGCAAAATGCTACAGGCAATTCGGAAGATAGTTTGGCAGTTTCTTACAAAACAAAGCATACTCTTTTTTTTTTTAATTTTTTTAACGTTTATTTTGTTTTTGAGACAGGGAGAGACAGCATGAACGGGGGAGGGTCAGAGAGAGAGGGAGACACAGAATCTGAAACAGGCTCCAGGCTCTGAGCTGTCAGCACAGAGCCTGACGCGGGGCTCGAACTCACGGACCACGAGATCATGACCTGAGCTGAAGTAGGATGCTTAACCGACTGAGCCACCCAGGCGCCCCTAAAACAAAGCATACTCTTATCCTGTCGTTGAGCAATCATGCTTCTTGGTATTTGCCCAAAAGGGTTGAAAATGTATTTTGACACAAAAACCTGCACGTGGATGTGTATACTAGCTTTATTCATAATTACCAAAACTTAGAAGCCACCAAGATGTCCTTCGGGAGGTGAATGGATAAATAGGCTGTGGTTCATCCAGACAATGAAATATTATTCTGTGCTAAAAAGAAATGGGCACGCAAAGCCACGCAAAGACTTGGGGGAAACTTAAATGCATATTACTAAGTGAAAGAAGCCAATCTGAAAAGGCTACATACTGTGCAATTCCAACTACAGGACGTTCTGGAAAAGGTAAAATTATGAAGACAGTAAAACCTCCCTCATTGGTTGCTAAGGATCAGAGGAAAGGGAGGGATGACTAGGTAGAGAAGAGCACTTTTAGGATGGTGAAAATACTCTGTATATACTACAGTGATGGGTGCGTGTCACTATACATTTGTCCAAACCCATAAAATGTAGCACACAACATGGCTGCTGGGTGCTAATGATGTGTCCACATAGGTTCATGGATTATAACACATGTATCACTCTGGTGGGGGATGTTGATAATAAATGAGGCTATGCATATGTGGGGGTAGGGAGTATTTGGGAAGTGTCTATATTTTTCTCTAAATTTCGCTGTGAAATGAAAACTTCTCTAAGAAAAATAAACTATTTTTTAAAATCTTTTTAAAGATGTTTTATTTATTGTTGAGAGAGAGGTGCCTCTAGTATTTTTTAATATTTAAAAAAAAAAGTAAGTAATTTCCATACCCAGTGTGGGGCTCAAACCCACAGCCCCAAGATTAAGAGTTACATGCTCTACTGACTGTGCCAGCCAGGCACCCCTAAAAACAATAAAGTCTTTGGGGCACCTGGGTGGCTCAGCCCAGTAAGCGTCTGACTTGGGTTCAGGTCATGATCTCACAGTTGGTGAGTTCAAGCCCCCCATCAAGCCCCACATGGGGCCCCGCATGGAGCTCCATACTGTCAGTGTGGGATTCTGTGTCTCCCTCTCTCTCTGCCCCCCCCACTTGCATTCTCTCCCTCCCTCTCTCAAAATAAATAAATAAACTTTAAAAAATAATAAAATAAAACCTTTATTAAAAAATCAGAGGACAGGCTTTCCCTCTGCTCTGGGAACATGGTGGCAGCCTCAGGGAGAGCTCTGCTGTGAAGGGGCAGTGGGGAGCAACCGCCAGCAGGAGTGTGACTTCAGCCTCTGTCACAGAACACCGTCATCATGGAGTGCTGGTGGAAGGTGCCACAGGAGGGAGAGGGCTGGAAGCTGTGCCTGCACTGGTGACACTGCATCTACGAGCTGGTAGAGAGAACACCCTGGAGCTAATCCTCACAGTCAGTGGGAGGACTTGGAGTACTAGCGACCTGGACTTGGTGAAGAAATCTTTAGGCAGGAATTGACTACTGTCTCCAGGTCTGGCAGTAAATGCATCCCCTGAGACCAAGAAATTGGCCGAGGAGGAGAAATTGCTGAGACAAGAAGGAAAGTTAGAAAAGATCCAGAGCAGGGCAGGTGAGATGACAATGACATTTCTAAGAAGCTGTCACCTAGAGGCAGGAATGAAGAACATCTTCAAATGGGAACTAAACCCTGAAATAGTTGCCCACCATTTCTTTCTTTTTTTTTAATTAATAATTTTAATGTTTATTTATTTTTGAGAGAGAGCGTGAGCAGGGGAGTGGTGGAGAGAAGGGAACAGAGGATCCGAAGCAGACTGCGCTGACAGCAGAGAGCCTGATATGGGGTTGGAACTCACAAACCATGAGACCATGACCTGAGCCGAAGTTGGACACTTAACCCCCTGCGCCACCCAACTGCCCCTGCCCTCCATATCTTAAAGAATCCTGGTTGCTGTGGTCAGCCCACATGTATTAAAGTTACCAGAGGACCCATCACTAGGTGGGGTGGACACTGGTGCGAGGGGATGGTAAATGGGCTTGATGCTGTGAGGTTACCTATGTCTGTGGTGAACTCTGAAAGGCCCAAGACCGAAAGGTACAAGTACTGGATGATCCGAACCTACTCTCCTTCAACAGCAACACAGCAAAATCAGAGGAGCGGTGGAGCAAAGATGGGTCATCACCCTGAAACCACTCCCCCCTCTGACCAAGTAATGGAATTTTATTCTATTTTACTATTTTATTTTATTTATTTTTTATTTATTTATTTTGAGAGAGAGAGCACGAGCAGGGGGGAGGGGCAGAAAGGGATAGAAAATCCCAAGCAGCCTCTGCACTGATAGCGCAGTCAGACATGGGGTTCCACCTCACAAACTGTGAGATCATGACCTGAGCCGAAACCCAGACTTGGTGGCTTAATCAACTGAGCCACCCAGGTGCTCCTATTTTTTTTATATATTTTTTTAAAAGTTTATTTATTTTGAGAGAGAGAGAGAGAGAGGGTGAGCAAGAGGAGGGGCAGAGAGAGAGAGAGAGAGAGAGAGAGAGAGAGAGAGAGAATCCCAAGCAGTCTCCATGCTCTCGGTGCAGAGCCTGACACGGGTGTGATCTGACAAACTGTGAGATCATGACCTGAGCAGAAACCAAGAGTTGGATTTTCAACCAACTGAGCCACCCGGGTGCCTTCAAATAGTGGAATTTTAAAGAGGATATGGGGACATTGGCCTAAACTGCATGTACACGTTGAATCCTCCATATTTCCCACCTCCGTCATTGACTGTTACACATCCAGCCTTATTGGGGCAGTCCTGCTCAAGGAGTACTAGGCTGTAGATTTGATAAGCTGAATACTAACAGATGGAAACAGTCTAGATCCTATTTAGCCGCCTCCTCCCTTGGAATTTAGTGGAACAAATAGGAGAGCTAAACACCATCTCCAGTACTGGGCTCATCTTCATACACACTGGACATTTGTACCTCAAGAGGAGATAAAGAGGTTGTGCTCTTTTTATTTTTTAGGTTTTTTTCATTACAGTGATACAGTTAATGTTATGCAGTTATGATTTAATACCGCACCTTTATGTTTATTTACATATCTCTCTACTGCAAATGGCACCATGTATGGTCTTTAAGTGTTTGCATGCATAAGTTTTGATAAATTTTAACTTTTTTTTTTTTTAGACAGAGAGAAAGAGAACGAGTGGATGAGGGGTAGAGACAGAGGGGGGGGAGAGAGCGAATTCTAAGCACACTCCACGCTCAGCAAAGAGCCTGACTCAGGGCTGTATCCCACCACCCTGGGATCATGAGTCAGATGCTCAACCGACTGAGCCATCCAGATGCCCCTAACTTTGTTTTGTTGTTGTTGTTGTTGTTAATAGTGGACAAAAGATTTGAACAGATTCTTCACAAGGGAAGATACATGAATGGCTATATTGAGTACATGAAAAGGTGCTCAACATTATTATGATGAGCATTATAATCATTAGTCATCAGGGAAATGCCACCATTAAACCACAAGGAGACAGTATTGTACCACCAGCAGCATGGCTAAATTAAGAAGACAGACAATACCAAGTGTTGGTGAGGGTCTGGAGCATCCACAACTCTTCTACATCACTAGTGGGGATGTAAAACAATACAGTCACTTTGGACAATTTCTTCTATAGTTTTTGTTTTGTTTTGTTTGTTTTCCTCCCATAATTAAACATACATTTACTACGGGTTTTTTTTTAAGTAACCTCTACACCCAATATGGGGCTCAAACTCACAACCCTGAGATCATGCTGTAACGACTGAGCCAGCCAGGGGCCCCTAAACATACATTTGCTACTAAACTCAGTAATTCACTTACCCAAAAGAAATGAAAACATTTGTCTACACAACTTGTGCAGGAATGTTAATAGAAGTTTTATTCATGAATGGCCAAGAATCAAAAACAACCCAAAATGTCCATCGACAGGTAAATGGTAAACAAATTATGATACATCCATACAGTAGAATATTGCTCAGCAACACAAAAGAATATATACTAATGATGTGACAACATGTGTGAATCCCCAAAACTTTATTTGGAGCAAAACCGGACACAAATGCATACATATGGTGTGGAATTATATCAAACTCCAAAAAAGGCAATGTGACCTATCATGGCCTGGGCCTGCAGGTGGGATGGCTTACTAGTTGCAAAGGGGCATGAGGGAGACTTTGGGATGATGTAAATGTTCTACTTTGATTGTGGTGGTGGTTTCTTGGGCACATACATCTGCCAAAACTCATTAAGTGTATACTCAATATAGATTCATTTTACTGCATGTAAATTACACCTCAAGGTTGATTTTTTTTAACATGTATTCATTTTTGAGAGACAGAGACAGAGCATGAGTGGGGGAAGGGCAGAGAGACTGGGAGACACAGAATCCGAAGCAGGCTCCAGGCTCTGAGCTGTCAGCACAGAGCCCAACACGGGGCTCAAACCCACAAAATGTGAGATCATGACCTGAGCCGAAGTCGGACGCTTAACTGACGGAGCCACCCAGGTGCCCCGTCAACATTGATTTTTTTTTTAAAAAATCAGTTCCGGGGCGCCTGGGTGGCTCGGTCGGTTAAGCGTCCGACTTCGGCTCAGGTCATGATCTCACGGTCCGTGGGTTCGAGCCCCGCGTCGGGCTCTGTGCTGACAGCTCAGAGCCTGGAGCCTGTTTCAGATTCTGTGTCTCCCTCTCTCTCTGACCGTCCCCCATTCATGCTCTGTCTCTCTCTGTCTCAAAAATAAATAAACGTTAAAAAAAAAATTTTTTTTTTAATTAAAAATAATAAATCAGTTACTCAGAAAAAAAAAATTTTTTTTTTTAGATTTTATTTTTAAGTAATCTCTACACCTGACATGGGGCTCAAACTTCCAACCCCAAAATCAAGAATTGCATGCTCTACTGACCAAGTCAGCCAAGTACCCCCAGAAAATTCTTTTCTGACCACCCTCCTCAGATAGGCCAGGCTCCCTAGTATGCACTCACTTCATAATCTGTATTTTCTCCTACTGCATTTCTCCAAGTTTGCAATAATGTTTTGATTGGTTTCCTGTTAGTTAACTGCCTCTAGATGGGGAGCACCAGTAGGTCCTGATCCCATCTCTCTGGCTCACCACGGATTGCTAAGCACCTAGCACCAAGCCTGCATGCAGTAGGTGCTACATAGGCACTCATTAAACAAATGAATGCAGGAAGGAGGGAACGCAGAGGGCTGGGACCCTGGGCAGGAAGCAAAGAAGAGAGCTGCCGCTGGATCTGGGGCCCACCACACCTACAGAACTACAGATCTGTGGCCTGGATGACTTCCGGGCCCAGCCACTCAGGGCCCTGGCTCTGTCTAGGGAAGTTGAGTCTGTGAAGTTCCTCAGAGATCTCCAGGAAGGTCTTGCCTTTGGTCTTGGGGAGGAAGAAGCCAGTACAGATGGTCCCACAGACACAAACACCCAGGAAAGGCACATAAAGAAAGTGGCACAAGCCTTCCTGTGAGTGAAAAGAGTCTCTGAGACCTGGTGTGTGCCCTGTTCAGGATCAGACATAAGGCCACATGACAGGTCATGATGAGGGATTTGTCCCTCTTTTTGAGTCCCATCCCCTCCAGCCTCAGGCTCCCAGGATGGAGACTTCCCACTGGGGCTCTCCTGCAGACACAGGGGAAAACCTAAGGCAAGGGAAGGGTGGGGAGGGTGCCTACCATGATGAAGGGAAACCCCAGCCCGACCAGGAAGAGCATGGTCCACATGAGCACCCCGCAGACCATAGAGGCAGCAGGCCGGGCCTTCTGGTCAAAGAGCTCCATGGCCAGAATCCCTGTCACTCCGGCTAGAAGGAAGAGCAGGGACAGGGGCTGCCAGCCAGGGCTGCCACCTTGTCCCCAACATAGGAGTGGGGGCCCCTTGTCCTCTTCTCCAGCCATTCCCTCCCAGAAGCCCCAGTATAGGGGGCAGGGCATGCGGGTGACTTTGCATTTATAGCCACTTGTCATTCGTGAAGACATTCGTGTTCCTTCGGCAAAGCCCAAAGTGCAGAGCTCCTTGGGCCCACTCACCAGGGCCAATGCCAAAGCTGAGGATGAGGGCAAAGACGCAGAACATGGCCAGGTAGGGCATCCAAGGGAGGGAGCTCTGCAGCAAAGGGGCAGAGGGGGTGGAGTGAGGTGGAGACCAGGCTGCCCCAAGCCACAACCCTCATGCCCAGCCCCACTACCTGCAGGCCCCCACTGTAAAGATACTTCCACAGCAGGCCATCAGACCATACCCCGCTATCAGCAGCTTCCGGCGGCCCACCATCTCGATCACTGCACACTGCAAAGGAAAGGAGCCCTCAGTAACTGACCTGTGCGCTGGAAGCATGCTTCCTTTGGTTTAAAGGCCAGCAGTGGGCAGCTCCAGGTGTGTGTGAGGGAGCAATTAGGAGCAGTTGACTGCTTCAGGAGATTAAGACATTATTAGGGGGGGCCTGAGTGGGTTAAGCACCGACTCTTGGTTTGGGCTCAGGTCATGATCTCAAGGTTTGCAGGTTCCAGCCCCACATTGAGCTCTGTGCTGACAGCTCTGTGATGCTTGGGATTCTCTCCCACCCTCTCTCTCTCCTCTCTCTCTCTGCCCCTCCCTTATTCATGCTCTCTCTCTCTTTCTCAAAATAAATAAATAAATAAACTTCAAATGCTGCTGACTCACCCCATTTGAGCATAGTGAACTGGAGTGGAAAAGGGCCCAAGGTAGAGGACTTGATAGAAGACACTCCTCCAGGTGTCAGAACCCGACGCACCCCCACCCCCACAGGGCTGGTGGAGGGTCAACCCCTGAGCCCACGACAAACTCAGATAAACTCACACTGATACAGGCCACGAGCAGCTCGCAGCTCCCAGTCCCCACGATAGCATACTGGACTTTCCCCTCGGGGATCCCGGCCTCCCGGAACACGGAGGAGGCGTAGGCATACACCTGGACAGGGGGGCAGAGGGGTGGGCTGCCAGCTGCCTGTGGTCTGCAGCCCTCCCACCCCCAACCAGTTGAAGGACGCAGCGGGGAGCCTCACCGAGTTGGTTCCGCAAAGCTCCAAGGCACTGCCCAGGACCATGAGGCTTGTCACCTGTCTCCACAGCCCGCGATCCTGGAACAACTCCCATGGGCGCAGGGCGCGCCGGCCCTGGCAGAAGATACGCTCCTCTTCCAGCTCAGCCAACTCCTCCACCACCTCCGTGGTGCCCCGCAGCCGCTGCAGCGCTAGAGCAGGATGCAAGGGCAGAGGGCGCTGGGCCTCATTTCCCCCAACCTCTGCTTGGTGCCCTGCAGTGAGCTCCCACCCCAGCTCCGTTCACTCTCTCTCTGGGTCCCCCTGATCAGATGGGGATGATCTTCCTGTCCCTGTCATTTCAGGGCATCAAGAACCAGAAAAGGTTTTAGGAGCTGGGGGTTCTGTGGATACATCAGAGGGGACACAATTGTGGCAGATGACCATTATCCAATGTCCCCAGTTCTCCACCCTTCCCTGTATCTATGCTCTCTGCTAGGTGATTTTTGTAGCTGCCCCCACAAAAGGGGCAAGTATGCATCCTGCTCCTTGGCACTGCGCTGTGCCATGTGACTCACTCTGGCCAATAGAATGAGGTTGTAAGGAGGATATGCAAATTTCTGCCCAAGCCTTAAGAGACCTTGCTCATTTCTACTCGCTTTTCTCCCGTCACCATAAAGACATGAGATGGGGCTAGCCCACTGGTCCCAGGAGGAGCAGAAATGACCCAGCTGAGACTCTCCTAACTTTGCCAGTGCCCAGCTGACCTGCATGAGTGACCAAGACCAGCAGAGCCACCAGCTAGGCACAGTCTGTATCAGCCAACCCCAGAGAACTCACAGACACTTGAGCTAAGTAATTGCTTCTTTGGTTTGCCATGAGATGTGATTATTAGGCAGCAATACAAAACTAATGAATTAACTGGTACCAGGAGTAGGTGCTACCATACTAGACCTGTGATCTATGGCATTGATTCCAAGACCAGGCAGAAGATGGTGAGGAGGTTGGAAAAATGGGTATTCAGGGCAGTAGTGTGGAAGAAAATACAGAAACACAAACAAACAGACCTAATGAACTTCTGGACTGGAGTGAAGAAACCTCTATATGTTGAAAGCATGAACTGGTTGCTGTTAGCTGAGTATTCTAAGCTTACTATATTGAAACATGAGCTCAAAAAACCTTCAGAGGGAAAAAGATTTAGTTCCAGAACTCACTAGGTTGGTTTAATAAAAAAACAAACAAAATAAACCTGTTGCTTATCTCCAGCCTCTCCAGTTAGCAAAAAGAGGCTCACATTAAGTTACAGCCTGAAAGCAAAGATCAAATCCAGAGCACTGCCAGTGAGTCATGGATGCAGGGCAACAATCAAATTAAGGGTGTGGCTTAATGCAGTGACTCACTGCAATGGAAAAAGAGGCATTTAGAAGGCTTAAGGATGTTGGTCCCCAGCCTCCCAACATGCCCCAAATTCCAGTAAGTCAGTCTCAAGAGAGAAGCATGCCTCAGAAAGACTTGTGGGTATGGCTTTTTGGCACATTGATCAAATACATAGAAAAATCACATCGGTTTCAAGAAAATTATATTGACAAAAGCTCTGCCAGCCTGGAGAGAAAGGGACCAAGACAATTTGAATGTGCCCAACTTTCTGTGGGTACATTTGCAATGCCCTCTTCAGAAGGTGACTAGGAAGTATATCTCAGAGGGAAGAAACAAGAACCTGGGGAAACCATGACCTGGGGAGCCCCTCCTAGGGGCCAGAGCCAGGACTTGATCATGAAACATTCCCTACCCCCAAGGCAGGGAGATCTGGCAGCGTTTTCTTAAGAGCGCATCGGCATTAAGGATTGGTGACTGCGTCCTGCTTCCTTGACTCCTTGTCTTTGGAATGAGGGTTAGTTCTGGTTACACTGTCCGACTTTCACATTGTGTGCTGAGTTCAGAGAGGCAGACTTGTGTTTTTAGTGCCTAGGTGTCTGGATCAAGAGAAGGCACATATAGATTTGATGTGATCTTAAGATCCTGGACTTCAAGACTGACACCATGATTGGGTGAGACTGTGGGGTCCTGGATGACATTGACCATGTTTTGCACAGGGGAGGGATATCAATAATAGCTGTGGCCACAACAGCAAGCTGAGAGGGTGCCTGAGTGGGCCCTGGTCTTCACCCTTCTCCAAATCTATACCCCTTGCCATGGGAGAGGATATGCCATTGATTTTCCCATCCCTTGACTTTGGGTTCAGGGACAGGACTCTCTTTGGCCAATGGGATGTTAATGCGCATGGGGGAGGTGGGGTGGACCATGGGTTTGAAAAGTGTTTGTGCAATTGGATCTGCTTTCTTGTGCCTCTGCTGTCGCTATAATAAGAACATTCCTGGGCTAGCTTGTTGGTACTAAGAGTGAGAGGAAAGTCATGTGCAGCAGAGCTAAACTACTCCAGCCCAGACCAGCCTGGACTGGCTGACCTCCAGCTGATTCCCAGACATCACGAGCTGGCCCAGCTGAGATCAGCAGTCATGCAGCCAGCCCAGCAAGTAAGTGGGTGGAGGATGCAGTAAATGATTATTGTTTTAAGCCAGAGATTTGGTATTGTTCCTTGGGCATCACTATCATGGCCATAGCTAATGAATAAGCCCATAAGCACCCAGTTGGCCTTGGGTTTGTGAGGTCTTAACATGTTTCATCTTACATATATGGCGGGAGGGGGGGGGGAGTCTTTATTGGCACCATCCTACAGTTCCTGGATGGCAGGGTTCAGGTCTGCTCTATCCCACTGCCTTGGCACTCAGGACAACCCCTTGGTAAATAGTTTTGAAGAGATGGGTTGTCAAAAAAGGAGGGACAGCTTTCTCCTGATAAATGAAACCCAAGCAATGGAGACTCACATGCTCTGGACAGATGTGCCCATTTGTCAAGGGTGGTCTGGGAACACAAGGACTCACCTGCCAGGCAGGCCTCCATGTCTCCACGGTCAATGAGGAGGTAGCGTGGGCTCTCAGGGAGCAGAGGGAGGAAGGCAAGCTGGAGCACCCCAAGCACCAGGCAGCTGGCCAGCAGCAGGTGCCAGGCCTGTGGGTCCCCCAGGAGTTCCCTGGGGAGGCAAAAGAGAGGCTGGGCCAGGTACTTTCTTGCCAGAGCCCTGCCCACTTGCCCCTTACTCCCCTGACCCACCCACCTGGCCCCTGCCTGCCCTCCTGAAGGCAGAGGATCTGCATTGCTCTCTGTTTCCTCAAACCAGTTCTGGGTCTGGACACCAAGATCCCTCCCTCCAGGTGTTGGCTCCACCTTATCTGTAGCAACTCCTCTTCCCAGGGCTCTGGGATCTGCCCTCTCCCCTCTCTTCTGGGATGACTAGGACACGTTCCCCTTTAAAAGCCCAAATCTTCACCCTCTCCCTTTTTAAGATCTGTTCTTTGCTCCCTGATCTGGAGAGGATGCAAAATGGTGATTTACACTGAAGTGTGGTTGACTAACACCCGTTTTATGTATTGGCCAGATGGGTGTAGACAGGATTTCAATACAAAGATTTCTTAATACAAAGAAGCAATGCGTTAATACTTAATGGATAGAGGAGAAAGTTAGGCGAAGGGCTTTTACTGGCACCCCTCAAACCACTCAGTGCACATGGAGGCAGGTTGCTTACCTGAGTCCAACCACCTGGCCTATCACAATCCCTAGGGCAGTGAAGATGACTGAGGTTATGGCCACAGCTCCTCGGAGCTCCTTGGGGATGCTTTCCCCTAGGTACATGGGCTGGACATTCATGCTCACACCTAGATGTGTGCACAACTAGTAAGTTTCGGAGTATTTTCTTTCATAGGAATAGATAACTAATATAGACATAGACACCTGGCCATATAAACAGTATTGAGTCAAGAGGGGATTTGTTGATGGGTATCCCTAAACACCCAGGTGGATGTGCTCAAAACTCTGCTTCCTCACATGACAAACCCCAGAAACTGAGGAGTCCCTAACAGCCTACTCTGCCTCTGTAATGAAAATCCAAGAATGCATCCTTTGTACCTTGGCTGCCAGGAAGCTCATGGCTTAGAGTATGGCTCAAATATGGGAACTCTGTCAGCACAGGTTTGGGTATGTTTGTACTCACACCCTGTGTGAGTTTTAGAAACTTTTTCATGTTTCTATATCCACTTTAAGTGTCTAGTTATATGAGCCTTTTTAAGAGAAACCATATTTAATCATTTTGCAAAAGAAGAGGTGGGCATGAATGAAAAATGTGAATGGGGTGCCTGGGTGGCTCAGTCAGTTAAGCATCTAACTTCAACTCAGGTCATGATCTCATAGCTCATGAGTTTGAGCCCCACATTGGGCTCTGTACTGACAGCTCAGAGCCTGGAGCCTGCTTCGGATTTGGTGTCTCCCTCTCTCTCTGCTCCTCCCCTGCTTGCGCTCTGTCTCTCTGTTTCTCTCTCTCTCAAAAATAAATAAACAGTTAAAAAAAATGTGAAGAAAGAGAATACATGAATGGATGAAAGAAATAAAGAGAACAGATGAATGAATAAATGGAATACACAAATGAGCAGGAAGAGAGAGGCAGGATGGGCTGCCCTCCCCCCATACCTGCACTGACTCCCAAGGGCAGCCTTCCCAGCATGACCATCTCAAAGGAGCCTGGTCTGTGGCTGAAGCCAAACAGGGTCGCTGTGGCCACCACAAAGATATTATTCACCAGGAGGGACTTCTTCCTGGGGGGAAAGTAGAATACAGGTAAGAGAGGCTCATGTTCAGTCTAGCGGAACTCTCCCTGGGGATCCCTCTTTGCAGCCCCAGCCAGCCCTGATCAGACCTGTGTGTGAACATGTGTGAGCCGTGTCAAGGAGTCTAAGCTACATGAAGGGAAATGTCCATTAGCCATTGTGCCTACAGACTACCTGGGGCATATTGTCACAACCATTTCCCAAGATACCTGAAGTCCCTCTCCTTTCTGCCTGCACCACAGTATGCAAAATTTGCATCTTACGGCTTTATCTCTTCAGATTAAGCATTGCTTTCTTCCTACTCCTTTGTAAAATGAGGGGCCTAACATCTGATTTCTTAGACACAATTAACCATAGAGAAGAAGAGCAGGGACTTTCAGAGTAAGGGAAGGGATGCATGGAAAGCCAAGTACAGTCCCCTCACATTTTCTTCCGTGTATTATAGAGTCACTTCTCAGAACTTTTAGGATGGCTTGATGGCCCAGGCCTCACTCAGTGGGACAGACTGCAAACCAGGGAGCAGGCAACAGAAATGTCAGTGAGGAGGCATCAGCTCTGAGA
Organism: Neofelis nebulosa; assembly: GCF_028018385.1. Lineage (NCBI taxonomy): Eukaryota > Metazoa > Chordata > Mammalia > Carnivora > Felidae > Neofelis > Neofelis nebulosa. The sequence goes on from NC_080792.1 coordinate 64,727,852, forward strand.
CTCCTGATATTGAGCATGGAAGTGCTGTCACACAGTGACTTGAGCTCACTGTAGATCATACAGCTTACTATACCAACAGGGAAACTGGAACCTAGTGGAGGCCAGTATTCTGCCCAAAGTCAACAGCACACTGGTGACAAAATGTGAATGTTAAAGCATAGATCTGCTGAGTCAAGAGAATGGAGAATGACATCCATTATAACAAACCTGATCCAGCAATAACTCCAGTTGAAAACCATACATGAAAAAAAAGAAAAGAAAACCATATATGGTGGCTTCTTCGGTGGTGTGAATTAATAAAGTACTTCAACTGTGGGGTATTTACTTGGTAAATGCATTTTGCTCCATTTCAATACACAGACAGCACCAGAAACATGCAGCTTTCACCTAGTAGGGGCAGTAATATACCTTTGCTGACCTGCCTGAGGCTAGAGCAGCTCTCCAGCTCTGGGCCAGAATCCCTTCCACCGGGAGCTACACATCCCACAGGGCACCCTGCTGGCCCACTTCTTTGATGACTTTATACCGAAAGGACATGGAGAAAGGCACTATAATAGTACACTAGAGGTCTTGTAAGGTACAAGCATGACAAAGAGTAGAAACTGAAAAACGAAGGGGCCGCTGCATCAATGAACTGCTGAGGTTCAACAGGCTAAGATATGTCATTATATTTCCTCCAAAGTGCATGAGAACTCTCTGCCCTCCCTCTAAGGATGGGCAAATCTCAGAGGATTTCTTCCCATTTTGGAGGGAGCCTGCACCACACAGGCTGTTGTGATTTAGCACATATATCAGTTGATTTGAAAACCTAGCAGCTTCCAGCAGAGCTAAGCAAGAAGAATATTCTCTAGGGAGTCCAAACTAAGTGCAAAGAGCTCTGCCACTTGCCCCTTTAGACCTAGGAGACCCTGTAATGCTCCAAGTGACTGTGGCAGTTGTCTAAAAGAACAATCACAATGCAAGACCTAGAGTTTTGGAGTACAGCCACTCTACTTCAGTGAATTACCATCCTCTTAATTAGAAATAACTCTGGCCTTGTCAGTAGGCCTTAGCGGGGAATAAACACAAGGCTGTAGGACCCCTAGTGGCCATGTACCCATCATGCACTGGGTGTCCTATGACACACCTATGCTAAGGTTGAGTGTGCCCAGTAGCATTCAATTGCTATTTAAGTGATGCCCCATGTGGCCCCAAAGGTTCTGATGAGCAGGTTACTCATGTCAGCATACCTACACGACCACACTGCCACCCTTCTCCCAAGGCACACCAGGGCCTCTTTCTTTTCTTCAGTTTTTTTTGTTTTAAAGTTTATTTATTTTTCTTTTATGTGGATCCTGGGAAACTTAACAGAAGACCATGGGGGAGGGGAAGGAAGAAAAAAAAAGTTAGAGAGGGAGGGAGCCAAACCATAAGAGACTCTTAAAAACTGAGAACAAACTGAGGGTTGATGGGGAGTGGGAGGGAGGGGAGGGTGGGTGATGGGTATTGAGGAAGGCACCTGTTGGGATGAGCACTGGGTGTTGTATGGAAACCAATTTGACAATAAATTTCATATTAAAAAAAAACCACTTCAGAGAAGAAAGAACTTGAAATATTTCTATCCCCAACTTAACAGAAACCCCTGGGGGAGGGGAAGGAAAAAAAAAAAAAGAGGTTAGAGTGGAAGACAGCCAAAGCATAAGAGACTCTTAAAAACTGAGAACAAACTAAGGGTTGATGAGGGGTGGGAGGGAGGGGAGGGTGGGTGATGGGTATTGAGGAGGGCACCTTTTGGGATGAGCACTGGGTGTTGTATGGAAACCAATTTGACAATAAACTTCATATATTGAAAAAAAATAAATTAAAATAAATAAATAAATAAATAAATAAATAAATAAATAAATATTTCTATCCCCAAAAATAGAGGGTGGCAAGCTACAGCCAACGGATCAAATCCAGCTTGCCCCGTTTTTCCAAATAAAGTTTTATTGGGACACACACACACACACAAAAATAAAATTTATTTATTTTTGAGAGAGAGAGCAGGGTAGGGGCAGAGAGAGGGGGATAGAGAATCTCAAGCAGGCTCCACGTTCAGTGGAGCCCAACATGGGGTTTGATTCCCCTACCATGAGATCATGACCTGAGCCAATATCAACAGTCAAACGCTCCACTGACTGAGTCACCCAGGTGCCCCTCTTGTCTTCAGTTTGAAACAAACAAAACAAAGCTTAACCCTGGTTTGTAGATGGCTCTGTGCATTAGTTCTAGCCAGAAATGTAGGGCTATGGCATTAAAGCACTCTCAGATGTGGCCCTAAAAGATACTGGAAAAGTGAAGCCCTTCCTGTAGACAGAATCTTGAGCATGGAATTTTGTCCCCTTTTCCAAAGGATTTGGTCAGATAGTCAAAGTCTTAGATGAAGCAGGATTTGAGGACTGGTTTCAAGAAGGTGTCGGAAGGTTAAACAGATGGATCTCTCAGAATTAGCCCAAAACTTGAACCTATACATGTCCCTGTTTCCACTCACCAGAATCTCCCTTCCACTGAAGAAAAGGCTCTTAAAAACCAAGCAGACAGAATGAACCCCTTTGGGATAGCATGCAGCAGCCTTCCTCAGCCCACCCAGTGGTCACTCCATTGCCTCATAAATCAGGTAGAGTCACAAGGATAGAAAATGCACATGGTGGACACCTAGGTGGCTGAGTTGGTTAAGCATCCAACTCTCGATTTCGGCTCAGGTTATGATCTCACGTTTCATGGATTCAAGCCCCATGTCAGGCTCTGCACAGAGAGCATGAAGCCTGCTTGGGATTCTCTCTCTCCCTTTCTCTCTCTCTGCCCCTCCACTGCTCATTCTCTCTCTCTCTTTCTCTCTCTCAAAATAAATGAATAAACTTAAAAAAAAAAAAAAAGGAAAATGCATATGGACTCAATGATAGGGGTCTCCTATCTCCAGACTAACCACCTTGCCACCCTACACACCCAACCCTGACTCCCAGAAATGGCAACACATGTCAGGACTTCAGTCTGCCACTGGGTGGAAGATGAACTGCACTGGATCCTTGCCCTGGGGATGGGACAGCAAGTTGTTTTTTTTTTAATTTTTTTTTTCAACGTTTTTTATTTATTTTTGGGACAGAGAGAGACAGAGCATGAACGGGGGAGGGGCAGAGAGAGAGGGAGACACAGAATCGGAAACAGGCTCCAGGCTCCGAGCCATCAGCCCAGAGCCTGACGCGGGACTCGAACTCACGGACCGCGAGATCATGACCTGGCTGAAGTCGGACGCTTAACCGACTGCGCCACTCAGGCGCCCCGTGACAGCAAGTTTTTATAACTGAAACAGGTACGTGTGCTGAATTTGAATTTTTAATTCCTTCCCTTCAAGCTTCTGCCAGTGCCATCACATAAGGACACTGTACCAAGTATCATTAGATATTTGGGCAACAATAATCAGATAATAGCTAATTTCTTCTATTTTGCAGGAAGAGCCTAAATTTGTTTGGGAATGTGCCCCTTCCCTTTAAGGTTCAGGTGTAAACCCAACAATCTAACCTAGCCTTGGTGATCTTGTTCTCCGTGCTAGTGGCCTGGTATTGGGCAATGAGACATGGCACCTTTTTTGAAAAGTTTTTTCTGGGGCACCTGGGTGACTCAGTCAGTTAAGCATCCGACTTTGGCTCAGGTCATGATCTCACGGCTCGTGAGCTCAAGCCCCATGTCAGGCTCTGTGCTGCCAGCTTGGAGCCTGGAACCTGCTTTGGATTCTGTGTCTCCCTCTCTCTCTGTCCTTCCCCTGCTCGTGCTCTCTCTCTCTCTCTCTCTCCCTCTCTCTCTCTCTCTCTCCCTCTCTCTCTCTCTCTCTCAAAAATAAAAACACTTAAAATTTTTTTTAAAAAAAGAAAAGCTTTTTCTCTTCTGGATTTAAAACATCAGCTAGGCAGGGGCGCCTGGGTGGCTCAGTCGGTTAAGCGGCCGACTTCAGCTCAGGTCATGATCTCACGGTCCGTGAGTTCAAGCCCTGCATCGGGCTCTGTGCTGACAGCTCAGAGCCTGGAGCCTGTTTTAGATTCTGTGTCCCCCTCCCTCTGACCCTCCCCCATTCATGCCCTGTCTCTCTCTGTCTCAAAAATAAAATAAATGTTAAAAAAAATTTAAAAAATAAAACAAACATCAGCTAGGCAGAAATCCCCTTTCTGCTAGATAATGTTGCCTCTGAGTGAGGCACTTGTAGTTTTCTAGCTGTAAGCCCGAGGACAAAGCCAACACACAGTGGAGCCGGCAGACAAAGTGCTCTCAGAGGAGCACATCCAGGGCACTGAGGTAGCCCTGAAGTCACCCACCTATACACTTCTTGTGTGAGACAAAGGACCTCCTATTGTTTCAGCCAACTAAGTCCTGATTTTCTGTTACTTGCAGTTGAAGGCATCCTAACAGATACACCTGTTAAATACACAAACATGGATGTAATCTGCATCCAAGAAAGGTAGTTACATCAATGAAAGAAGAAGGGCTGGTGCCATGGAACTCATTACTGCCTTGTGAGTCCCACCATCCAGAAGCAGATGACCTCTTAGGGTAATAACCTGCTGGACATTCCACGCTGTTAGGACCACCAAGCCCACTCAAGAATAAAGATTTGGGTCACCCTGACAGGCAAAGAGCCTCAACCAGTGGAAGTACTGGCTCAAGACAAGAGTAGAAAACTGGAGGATGAAGTCGCCAATGCAAGCAAAGCCTGGAACCAGTTCCAAAACCATAGAGTAGAACTCTACCTGCACTACCAGGCTTTCTGCGTCATGTGCTTCAAAATAAATTCACCCACTACTTTTTTGTTCCTTAATAAGTGTTTCCCCTACTCTTTATCCTTTCCTCCTTTTGTGGGATATCTTGATGACAGGTTAATTTGCCATTAATTGTGTAGATTGCAGAACATTGAGAAGTAATGGCAGGGCTGGCAGAATGGTCATTACGTGGAAATCCTGGACTCAGAAAGAATGCTTTCCTGATACTGGCCCTTGTGGTGTGACAAGACAAGGCTCTAAGTGGTCTCACTCAGGGAGAGGTGAATACATTTGCTGGTGTACATGATGAGATGGGTGAGGAACATTAGGAGGGCACACATGGAGCTGAATACACGGGACAAAGGGGTCTACACATGCGGGGTGGCCAGCAAACTGGTGGACTCTGGTAGCCATTTGTTTTTTTCTGCCCCACAATGCTTCTCTCCCACTGCTTCACTGGTGTAGATACGTGACCCACAGTGGGTCAATAATAATCTGTCTTTCTGGATTTGAATCTTGAATGAAGACAGTGGAGACAGAATGTGTATGTCGTTGGAGCTAATGCACTGAAGGCATCTTTCCCAGAAGGATGGTCCAATGCTCTGGCTGTTGAGATCTCAGCACCATCTCAGGTCCTGTTCTTCTTAAGACCTGGCTTCTGAGTGTTTCCTTTCATTCTATGAGCTACTCCAGTATCTTTCCAGTTATTTCAATTTTTCATCAAGTCAGTCCAAGCCTCTCTCTCTCTCTCTCTCTCTCTCAAGTAGACTTCTAAAAATTTTCATTTATTTATTTTTATTTTATTTAAATCCAAGTTAGTTAATATATAGTTATATAGTTAATATATATAGTTATATATATAGTTAGTATATATATTATATATATAGTTAATATATATAATAGTTAATAACTATATATATAGTTAATATATACAGTTATATATGTAGTTAATATATAGTTATATAGTGTAAATAATGGTTTCAGGAGAGGCGCCTGGTGGCTCAGTCGGTTAAGCATCCGACTTCAGCTCAGGTCATGATCTCGCTGTTTGTGAGTTCAAGCCCCACATCCGGCTCTGTACTGACAGCTCAGAGCCTGGAGCCTGCTTCAGATTCTATGTCTCCCTCTCCCTCTGCCCCTTCCCTGCTCATGTTCTCTCTCTCTCTCCCTCTAAAATGAATAAAAATTAAAAAAAGATTAATAAAATAAAATAAAAATAATGGTTTCAGAAGTAGAATTTAGTGATTCATCACTTATGTATAACACCCAGTGCTCATCCCAACAAGTGTCCTCCTTAATGCCCATCACCCATTTAGCCCATCCCCCTACCCTACCCTCCAGCAATGCTCAGTTTGTTCTTTGTATTTAAGAGTCTCTTATGGTTTGTCTCCCTCTAAAAATTTTTTTATTCAAGGGGCACCTGGCTGGCTCAGTCAGAAAAGCGTGTAACTCTTGATCTCAGGGTCATGAGGTCAAGCCCCACACTGGGTATAAAGATTGCTTAAATAAATAAAAACTTAAAAAAATTTTTTTTAATGTTTATTTATTTTTGAGTGAGAGGGAGAGAATGAGAAAGTGTAAGCAGGGGAGGGGCAAAGAGAGGGAGACAGAGGATCCAAAGAGGGCTCTGCACTGATGGCAGAGAAGCCTGATATAGGGCTCAAACTCACAAACTGTGAGATCATGACCTGAGCTGAAGTCAGACTCTAACTGACTGAGCCACCCAGGGAGCCCTAAACAAATTTTTTTAAGTAGGCTCCACACCCAATGTGGGGCTCAAACTCACAACCCTGAGATTAAGAGTCGCATGTTCTACCAACTGAGTCAGCCAGGCACCTCTTTTTTCTCTCTTTCTCTTCCTTCCTTCCTTCCTTCCTTCCTTCCTTCCTTCCTTTCTTTCTTTCTTTCTTTCTTTCTTTCTTTCTTCCATTAATTTATTCATTCATTATGAGCCTGTCTTGTTTGCACCCCAAGACTGCATCAGTTGGATACGGAGAGGGGAATGAGGCCTGAAGAGGAAATACTTGTTTACGGTCCAATATCACTTGCTGGAGAAATGGAACTGGAAACCAGGAGTCCTCCCTCCCTCAGGACACAGGGCTCTTCCCTCTACCAAATCCACTTGGAAATGTGACTCTTGTGGTGAAACTACAGGTAGGGTAGGAGGCTGGGGAGCTGACCTAGGCCTGGGCCTACAGGGCATCTTCCTTCTCCCACATTCCTCAGCTTACAGACTGGGGTACCAATCATCAAAGGGCATTTGGGGTGTACCCAGAAAGCCCTTACCTTCCCAATATGATGGCCAGGGGCCCAGCAAGCAGTGCTCCAAAGAGGCCCCCCAGGGGGTACAGAGACACGATGAGGGACCACACAAGCAGAACTAGGTGGTCGGGCAGTGGCTGGCCAGTATGCACCTGCCATGTCTCATTGATGAATTCCTGGATGGGCTGTGGACAGAGATACCGGTCAACTTCCCAGGGACAGGCTGGATACAATAGGCCTTCCCCTCCACAGGGCTCTGCCTCTGCAGAGCAGGCACCAAGTCCCTGAGCAATACTGCTCCCCAGCCATGGGGCAGGAACAGTCTCTGTTTGCCCTTCAGAGTCCACTTCACCCCTTGTCCTCCTGCTTTTGGTACAAGAATCCACCTGCATCAGTGGGCTCCTTGCTGACTGGCTTTCTGTTGGACTTGGATTTGGCCAATGGTGAGCACCAGCAGGGCATCAGAGAGAGGCAGAAGGGGTGTTTGTTCCCAGGTCACCCTAGGCTGGCTGTGACACTCAACCAAAGGTCACTGCTCCTCTCAAGGGGTCCTACTCCATATGGCTCTTTCTTTCCAGTTTCCAGACTCCTTCCATGAGTCCCTTTGGGGGTAGGAGTAGTAATGACTCTGGCATTACTGGGCTCTCCCTGGTCTTGTGTGTTCTCTCTGCCCCACTCAACCTTTGTAAATCATCCCTTGTGGTATCTAAACCTGCTTGGTTTATCTAGAGTGTGCCACTCATTTACTTGGGACCCCAATTTTCATAGCCTTTAGAAGTACTCTGTTAGATACACATTACTGTGTTCACTGTTTAGACTGGCACTAGGCCTGGGGAAGTGGAAGGACTTGCCCACGGCCTCAGCCACAGGTCAGGGCTGAAGCCAGGTAGTTAGGACACCCCAGGGCCCCACCCCCAGAGCTGCAGTTTCAGGGAAGTGAATGGAGGCCAAATGGTTAGGAAGGATTGCACTTGGGCAAGACCCGGGCATACTTCACTTGCTTAGAGATGAAATGTCAGTGTCTGGCTGATCTCAGGCCTCCCAACAGGATGTGAGGGAGGACCTGAGGAGGACAGTGAGTTTAAGGGCCGGGCCAGCTCTCCTCTGCTCAGGCCAGCTCAGGGTAATGGCTGTCAAGCCTAGCACCCGCCAGCTCCCTCTGGGGGAAAGACTGTACAGGGGAGCTAGGACCAGGGCAAGCCTTCCTGTCCCTTGGCGGAAACTCCTCAAGAATGACCATCTAGGGGATTAGGAGGAGCCTCTGAGGCCAAGAAAGTCCTATTTTGGGGGCGCCTGGGTGGCGCAGTCGGTTAAGCGTCCGACTTCAGCCAGGTCACGATCTCGCAGTCCGTGAGTTCGAGCCCCGCGTCAGGCTCTGGGCTGATGGCTCGGAGCCTGGAGCCTGTTTCCGATTCTGTGTCTCCCTCTCTCTCTGCCCCTCCCCCGTTCATGCTCTGTCTCTCTCTGTCCCAAAAATAAATAAAAAACGTTGAAAAAAAATTAAAAAAAAAAAAAAAAGAAAGTCCTATTTTGGGAGGCTGGGGATGGCCCATGGGAGATAAAGTCCAAGAGTGCCTGTTGCAGGTGGATCTTTCTCCAGCCTGTAAGTGTGCTGCGAAGTGGGCACTCACATGTGTGTTGAATAAACAAATAAACAAGCAAATACAGCTAGCTCAGACCTCCCTTTCTAAGCCCTGCATTTCATCCTTTCTTTAAGGCATTGGGCTGCTATCACTGTTTCTGCCCAGAATGTGGTCCCACCCTGGCTCCTGCTAGGCTATCCTCTCTTCCTTTGGGGACTTCTCTCCCATCCCCAGTTACAGCCTCTCCTGTCCAAAGGTGGTCACCTGACTCAGACTGGACAATGGGAGGGCTCCACCTCTTGATCACATGATTGGCTGGCCTGAATATGATCCAAATCAGCAAATCGGACTCTTCCCAGACCTTTCAGCTGGAACTACTAGGGAGGACTTTCCTTTGGGCGTTTCCAACTGGCAGGAAGTCAGTCTGGTACAGTTGCCCTCTTGTCACTGAATGGAGAGGGTAGAGGGAACAGGACAGGCAGGGAGAAGACAGCTGCACTTCTGTCCTGGGACCTGCTTTCTGCAGCTCTTTCCCCTGCACCTACAGTGTGCAGCCCCACAACCTTCCCAGCTATGGGACAGGACACTCACCCTTCTGATTTAAGTTACAGGCCAGTTTTTATCAATGGGCTGGAAGATTCACCTTTTCCATGGGCACCACTGAACATCAACATGGGTCAGGTCAGCATCAGGTGCTGGGGGCACAAAGATGATTCAGACACTCAGAGCAAACCAGCAGGAGGTTGCAAACAGCCGACATGCAACCTGAGTGGTGACAGTCAGCACAAAGGGCTGGGGATGGAGGGGTGACTTCCAGCCAGAGACTATTGAAGGAAGGCAGGATGTTTGGATGGTTCTTGTGGGGCTTCTGCAGATGCAGTGGAGAGGGCTTCCCAAACAAAGGAGGCTTAAAGAGAGGGCTGTGTGCATTTGAGGAACTGCATTTAACCTGCTTTGCTAGTGGGGTTCAGGGAATAAAGGTGGAAGACAGGCGGGCAGGTTCTGATCAAGGAGGCCTTGAACTTCAGGTGGATGAGTCTGTCCTGATTCCTATAGGCACAGAATGTTTCTGGGCAGGGAAGTGGCTTGATCAAACTTGAGAGGCTGAAGGCAGAGATGCCAATGAGGAGGCTAAGCCAGCAATCCAGGCAGGAAAGATGGGATCTGAACTGGAGTCATGGCAGAGACACGGGGAGAAATGGCTAGCTAGAGGTAATGAGCAAGGACTCAGTGTTTGAGGGGGAGGGGGCCAGAGTCAAGGCTGACCCGCAGTCACTGGGCAGACAGTAGAGTTATCTGCTGATATCAGGGACCCAGGAGGACATGCAGGTTCAAGAGAGGATGTAGAGCTGGGTTTGAATTTGAATCCAAAGGACCAATGGGACATCCCAGTGAAAGTAGACACATGGGAGAAAGTGCCACCAAGTGGATGCTGGCCCGAAGCCCCACAGTGGGCAGCTGTTAGCCCTCACCCAGCACCCACTGGGACGGTGACGGTGAGCACAGAGGATACATACCAACGTCGGGGCACTGATGATGGAGAGGTTGTAGCCAAATTGAAAAGTCCCACCAATGCCAGCCGCACAGATGGTCAGGAGCAGGACACTGCCCTGAATCTGAGGAGAGAGGGGAGGACACAGAGTGACCTTTGGCAGCCTCCATCTCCTCCCAGGACTGGAACCTACCAATCACACCATTGCAATCTATTTGAACCAGGCAGCAATGCTTCCACTTTACAAATGAGGCAACTGAGGCACAGAGGAGGAGAGGAGTTACCTAGGTCACATTGCTGGCAGGCAGCACAGGAAGCCCAGCCTTCTGTTCTGAGTCCAGGTCCCTGCTGGCACCTCACCCTCCACCCTCTCCCCCATGAGCATTTTCCCCAAATGGACAACATTTCTCTGGTCCCACCTGCCAGGCTGTCCCTGGGCAGGCCTGCTGTGGTTCAGGAGCACAGTGCCCTGAGCTGGGGCCCCAGGATGTGAAGCTCTGCACCAAACAGGACTGGAGCCCCTGAGCCCCAGCAAAACATTCTCCAACAGAGTGGCTGGGCCTTCTTCTCTTACCTGCCAGCCAGTTCCACAATAAAGCTAACAGAAGGGGTCACATGGGCCTACACATGTGGGGACTTGGGAGGCACAGGAAGAAGCAGAGAGTGGCTGCAGCCAGTGACAGTGCTTGGGTCCCAATGCCAGTTCTGCCCTTACTCCCTTGTCCTAAGTCACTTCTTTGCTGGACCTGGAGATGATAATGCCTACCTCCAGGTTGGGGGACAGCCAGGGTATATGTGCACCACACATACTTGGTACAATAAAGAACAGTTTTCATCCCTGTGCAATACCCTTAGAGATGGAGAGAGAACTCTCCAAAGTACCCAGCCACAAGAACTCAGTGCCCTAAGGTCCCATCACATTAGGTCAGTATATTTTTTAGGGACTCATAATCTTAATATTTTCCCTGTTATAATTTTTAATTACAAAATAACATGCTTGTTAAATTTTTTGAAAATTCAATATATGCTGAATGTTCTCCACTGACCCAAAGGCAGAGCATTGAATTGCTCCTCTCAGATACTTTCCTGGGTGTTCATGAAGTAGCTGACTACACAAAAATCAAAGTGTTGGTCTTTTCCCAGTAACGATCATACTGCCTTTCTTGTTCTAGCAAATCATCCTGCAAACCTGAAGTCCTACGAGTCAAATTTATGGTTTTTAAAATACTTACACACAACAAGTTCATAGTGGAAGGATGTTTAGCTGAAGATTTTATGAAGAATTTCCTGAACCTGAAGACTATTTATTCATTTTGTCAAATACCAAGTGCCTGTCCCAGCTAGAAATTATGCTGGGGGGGCAGATACAGCTGGGCAAAAGACTGATGTGCATTCTCCATTTGGTGAGATATTGTGCTGGCACTGGGCAGGCTGAGAAAGAGGCTCTGGGGGGCAGGATCCTGCCAAGGATCTCACCACAGTTCTGGAGACAGGTCCATCACAGGGCCTGCCAAAAGTTCCTATAATAAGTCCTAAGTAACTTCCTTCCAAGCTGGAAGCCACAGGAGGAAACCAGGTAAGGACGCAGGGCTCTGGTCTCACTGGAGTCACATTAAAGCTCCATGTGGGCTGCATGGAGGTAAGCGTTCCACTGAGACAGAAGATCTGCAGAAAGCGGCAAGAGACCCAGAGCCTGGAGCCCCTGGCTGGCTCAGTCAGAAGAGTATGTGACTCTTGATCTTGGGGTCATGGGTTTGATCCCCATGTTGAGTGCAGAGATTACTTAAAAAAAAAATAAAAAAAAAAAAGAGGTTGGGCGGGGGCACCTGGGTGGCTCAATTGGTTGAGCATGCAACTCTTGATTTCAGCTCAGGTTGTGATCTCATGGCTGTGGGATCAAGCCCTGTACCAGGTTCTGTGCTGGGTGTGGAGCCTACTTGGGATTCTCTCTCTCTCTCTCTCTCTCTCTCTCTCTCTCTCTCTTTCCTTCCCTCTGCCCCTCTCCCTGGCTCATGCTCTCTCTCTAAAATTAAATAAACAAACAAATAAATAAATGAGACACAGAGCCTGATAACAATTGAGTCCATGTGGCAGGCAGGATATGCTGGCAGGTCTCCAAGATAGCAGGAAATTATTTAATTCACTGAGATCATGCATGGAGATTGCCTAGTCCTGTGCCTGATCATGAAAAACATTCAGACATTAGCTATGGTGGTGATTATCAATTCAGTGAACAAACATCTCTTGCCTCCCTACTGGGCAATAAATCAACTGTTCTAGGTGCTATGGATATAACCAGCAGAACAGGAGACAAAAATCTGTGACCTCACAGAGCTGTCCTTGCAGCTGGGGAAGACGGGCAATAACCAAATGAACAAGGAAAATACATAGTCTGTCAGCTGGTGTGATGGAGGCATGAAGCAAGGAAGGGTGAGAGGGAGCGTTTGGAGAGGGTGGTCAGGAAATAGGCCCTGAGAAGGTGACATCTGCACAAAGACTTTAAAGAGACAGGGAATGTGCCATGCAGATATCTGAAGGAAATCAGCGCAGGCTGGCAGAGGAGTGAGGGGATTGGGGGAAGGGGAAGAGGCACTCAGAGATGGGAGGTTGAATGCTATGGTTATTCTCTTCTGGCTGCTCCCATTTCTCTGTGAAGGACATCAGGACAGGGTTTAGAGGGAGCATGGAGCATGTGAAGGCTGGGGAATGAGGCGAGAATGGTAAACAGTCGCAGAAGCCGGCAAAGCGGCCAGGACTGCAATACTCAAGAGCTGACCCGCCCAAGGACTCCAGACCAGCACGGGCATGGGGAGGGCTGCTAGGGTGGGATCCTGCGGGGCCACAGGTCCTGTAGACACATGACCCCATGCAACCTTGCACTGACCCCCAGGCCATCCCTGCGAGCGACCTCCTGTTCGTCTGAGCCCAGCACCTAACTCCACTGACAAATAAGCACCAGCTATTTTTGTACACCGACACCTCCGTTAAGCCTTCCAGAGTGGCTGCGTCTGTGCATTCACGCAGGTCTGCAATCCCTGGTCTGAAATACCTGGGCCGGGCGTGGTTCGGAATTCAGATCTTTCCCAATCTCAGGCGGGCATCAAGCACGTACACATCTCTCCAGCATTCGCAGCAACAGGGGCCTGAGCTAGCCGGCTTCTCGGCTCAGGACCGCCGCTGCCACAGGCGAGCGGAGTGGAAGCGCATGCCCGCCGAGAGGAGGGCGGTGCAGTCATTTCAGCAGGCTCTCAGGAGAGCACAAAGCCATGGCGCGTGCGCCGTAGGCGTTGAAGCAGCGTGTGCGATCTTCGAGGCAGAAGCGGATGCGCAAGCGCAGTGGGCGTTGAGGGCGCCCTGGTAAGCGGAAGGCTCGCGCAAAGCGTACCTCTGTCCGAGGCGCGCGCCCGAGACACATGCGTAGGCGCACAGGGAGGTTAAGGAGTGTGAGGTGTTGCCTGCAGGTCACCTGGCTCTGAGGCCGTAAGCGCCGCTCAGGTTCATACTCCATCCCTCCCTTTCGGTAGTTTTGAGGCGGAAAAGCCACACACTCCTTGGTCGGCCAGGCCTGGGGCCCATCTCCACAAACCGGAAGGGAGCTCTGGTCCGAGGTCACCGGAGCGCTCCAGATTCTCTCGCGATCCTGGCCCTGGCCTCTCCTCCTCTCGCCCGCGGCCTCCCGCGGAGTGAATCTCTGCCGGTTCCTGCCTCGTTCCCCCTCCGACCTTCGCCGCTGGCCCGCTTGGCCCCTCTGTCACGCTTCCTTTTACCCATTTCAGGGCCCTCCTTCCTTTTGCCCCTTTCGGGGCCCCCTGCCTACCACCAGGGCCGGGGAGCCCCCAGTCCCGGGGAGGCCCGTGTCACCAGGCACAACCTTTGATTCCACACCGACGTCCCCATCCTTTCCCTAGAGGAGGGGCAGAATTAGGAGGGACCGAAGGGCAGACCCAACCAGTCTCTGGAGCGATCTCATCTGTCAATCTTGGCAGAGTCAGTGATTCGGGGTGAGAAGAGAACCGGTCTCGGGTTGATTGCGTGAGAGGCTGGCCCTTTTGGAGGTGGAGAACCACAGGGTCCACCGGGCCTGATTAATCTTTTATTTCTCAAGGCTTCTCAGGCCCTGCATGGAATCCAGGAGTTGGATAAAGGCCAAACCGAAACCCGACTTGCCAAAGATGCTATTTGTGGTCATAGAAACACATACCTGAAAGTGGCCTTAGGAAGCCATCAGAGCAAAGGCTGTGATAGGACTTACACCGGAATGGAGACTGCAGTATCTCTCCTGCTCCTGCCTGGTTTTTGTTTGGTTTGGCGGCTCTGAACTTTTAAAAAATTTCTAAAAACACCATGCGTTTTTTAAGGAAAAACACAATAAATAAAATACTAGCAGTTGTATGCTTTTTCTGTGTCTGTTGAGATCATACAGGTTTTCTGCTTTGCTCCGTTTATGAGCTCAGTTACATCAATAAAGTTTCTAAAGGTAATTCATCCTTGATTTCTTGGGATAAACACAACTTGCTCGTAGTGTTGTAATTGTTATTAACACGTTGTTGGTTTCTGTTGCTAATATTTTATTTAGATTTATTTTTTTCAAAAAAAAACTATTCTTCCCCTCAATCAGTGGGGAAACAATGGACTAATAGTCCTGGAACAGTTGATTATATGGGGAAAAATGAAATTGGACCTCTAACCCTATACATAACAAATCATTCTGAGTGCTTACAAACCTAATTTGAAAGCAAACTTTAACCATTTTAGAAGAAAGTGAATATTTTTGTAATTGTGCAGTGACCCAATCGGGTGGAGGCCAGGGGCCCAGGTGGTGAAAGAATTCACCCAAGGCAGAACAAAGGAATAGAAGTTTACCTAATATGCTGCAAGGGACCACAGGCCTTTAGCAAAGGAGAGGCTGTCTGCCAACAGGTGGGGTGCACAGGGTAGGGCTGTAGTTAAGGGCGCGGGGGTTGGGGGGGGAGGTATGGAAACTATGGAATTCTCAATTTTTGGTACCTGTGCCTGGGTTTAAGTAACCCATTGTTCAGCTAGGACTTATGGATATTTTGATGTGGGTCACTTAATGGGCCTGTTTGTATTCAGTCAGCGGGTAGGAGGTCACTGTGGAACCTTCTACCTTACTCAGGTTTCCTTCCCCTGCTCAAGTTGGTTGCCTAAAAGTGGCCTCTACAATAACCTTAGGATAAATAAGGATAAAACATACAGGTTTCTTAGGAGGATTTAACATCATTAAAAATAAAAAAACTAGTAGCACCTGGAGGGCTCAGTGTCAGAGCATGCGACTCTTGATTTCATGAGTTCAAGCCGCCCAAACAAATAAATAATGAAATTCTAAGATTAAAAATCTATGTTAAAAGATACCATAAAAAGGTGAGACTAAAAGCTACCAAGTTGGAGAAGGGGTCCACAAGAATATGACCAAAAAAGTAATAGTATTCAGAATATCTAAAGAAGTCCTATATATCAATAAAAGCAAGAAAATGGCAACGTCTATGAACAGGGAATTTATAGAATAGGAAACTGAAGTGGCAAAAAAAAAAAAAACAACAACAACATGAAAAGATGCTGGCCTGTGTCAGCAATCAGGAAACGCAAGCTGGATCCACAAAAGAGTATTGTTTCACACAACAGACAGGCAACTAAATTCTGACAATACCAAAGTGGCAAGAATCTGCTGGACCGCTCACTGCTGATGGAAATGTAAATGAGGAGAACAATTTGGGCATATCCAAATGGGAGTTGCAAATACCCAGCAACACAGCAATTCCTGCAGTTCTACTCCTGGGCTTGCGTCAGAGGAACCCTTAATCCCATGCTCAAGAACTTCTGGGGGCACCTGGGTGGCTCAGTCAGTTAAGGTCCAACTTCAGCTCAGGTCATGGTCACACAGTTGGTGAGTTTGAGCGCTGCATCAGGCTCTGCACTGACAGCTCAGAACCTGGATCCTGCTTTGGTTTCTCTGTCTCCTTCTCTCTGCCTCTCCCCTGTACGTTCTCTCTCTCTCTCTCTCTCTCTCTCTCTCTCTCTCTCTCTCTCAAAAATGAATAAACACTAAAAAAAAAAAAAAAGAAAGAAAAGAACACCTGTTCACAAATACAGCATTGTTTTTAATAATGGAAAACTTAACAACCCAATGTCAATCATCAGGAAAACAGAGAAATAAATTGTGGTTTACACCAGAATGACTTCATCAGTGGAAAGTGACAAACTAGAGGAACAGCATTAACATAAAGTTCAGTGAGTGGCTAACACCGCCTGAATAAAGTTGCAGAAAATTGTATAGAATATAAAGCCTTTCTTTCTTTCTTCCTTTCTTCCTTTTTCTCTTTTTTCCTTTCTCTTTTTCTTTCTTCCTGTTTTTTCTTTCTTTTCCTTCCTTCCTTCCTTCCTCCCTCCCTCCCTCCCTCCCTCCCTCCCTTTCTTTCTTATAGTTTTATTTCAGAGAGAGAGAGAGAGTCCATCAGCAAGGGAGAGGGGGAGAGAAAGAGAGAGAAAGAATCCCAAGCAGGCTCCACACTCAGCACTGAGCCCGTCACGGGGCTCGATTCCACGACCCTGTAATCATGACCTGAGCCAAACTCAATAGTCCCAATGCTCAACCAACTGAGCCAGGCACCCCTAGACTATAAAGCCTTTATTTTAAGTTTGGGCATAAACAAAAACATACCTTATGTCTTACATAGGGATGCATGCTTATGTAGTAAAAGCCCAAGGGTGTGCAGGGGCTAAATACCAAATTCAGAACTAGGTTTATCATTCTGTGCCCAGGGCCACTGCTGTGATCACACTCGGGTGCCCCTCCCTCCTCCCTGAAATGACACCTGGACACTTCACTTCACTCAGCCCCCAGGTGCCTGGGTTCCCCAGCCATTAATTATTGTCCTCAAGCCAGGAAGCTTGAAGTTTCTCCTCAGCAAACATTAACTGGGAGTTTAACCTTGAGTATCAAGGTGAAGTTTTGAATAGTTGGTGGCCCCATGCTAATTACTAATCCTCTTAGCAACCCATTGTGAGTGGCTTCAGCCTTCCTTACAGAGGAGTCCCTGAGAGTCCACAAGGTCAAGCATGGGACTGCAACAACCCCGTGGGAAGTAAAAGTTGGAGCTGGTCTTCCTCAGATCTCCTGACAGATGCGCGCCCCCCTCATACCGCCCCGCCCCAGCCTAACCCCCGTAGCGCCCCCAAACTCAGATGAGTTGAGGAGAGTGTGGAAAGAACACGCCTGGACTCTTCCAGCCCTTGGCTTTCTGCATTTGATTCTCACCTAGTCTGTTTCCCGAGAAGGTAGAAGTGAAGGACAGGGAAGGAGGAGTGACCTGCCCACAGCGACCAGCTGCAGGAGAACACAGCAGCCAGTGACTAGTAGTGACTAGTAGCCGGTGACTCTTCCTCCCCCGTGGTGCGAGTCCACACCCCCACGGCCCCTCCTACAAGCTAGGGCCTTTCACGCTGCAGATAGGGAAACTGAGGCCCAGAGAGGGAGGGGATCTGCCCCTGGTACTCAGCAGGAAGCATGGAGGAGTGCTGCTCGCACTAAAAGTAATCAATACAGAAAAGCCAGCTGGCGACGACTCCCATGGGGGTCCGCGCCCCAACCTAAGCCAGCTGGCTCTGCTGGTCTTTACCCCTGCAGGAGCGGCACAGCCGCCCCTCCGACCCGGGCCGCCCCAGAAAATGCCTCTGCCTGTTATCCGGACCTGGGGTCCCAGCAATGGAGCGAGGGGCATCCCAGGGATTCGGCCTCCACACCCTCCGGGGACCCATTCAGTCTACCCGGTCCCGCTGGGTTGCCGAGATTTCCCCGACGCCGCCGCCGAGACCCGCTCTGGCCACGAGAGGGCGACAAAGCCCAGGCTGTGCAGGAGCCTGCACTGCGGAGCTCGGCCATCGCCGAGCACTCCCCTGTGGCTGGGAAACAAAGAGGCCTGTGTCAGTGCTCTCCCTGGTGCGGTGGCACTTCAGGGGAGGGAGCTGCCCCCACAAACCCTGGCCCTCCCAGGCCAGACGCCTCCCTCCTCCACCCACCCAGGGTGATTTCACTGCCTCTGTCCTGCTCACCCAGACTCAGACTGTGGCACACCAGGTGGGCCAGGTGGAAACTCTTGCCTGGTGGTGAGCCTCCCCTCCCTGCTCCATGAGGGGTAGGACAGGGGTGTCAGCTAGTGCCTTTCCCCGGGGACCAGGGCTCAAGCTGGACCCCAGGTCTCCTGGGCCTCTCATCCAGGGCTCAGGCCAGAAGGCCAGTCCATCACTGGAGGTGTGTGGTGGGAGGACAACTCCATCAGGCTGAGGTACCTAGCACCTGACTTAGGGCTGACTCTCTCTGGGCCTGCCTCTTAGCCTCTCTGAGCCTCCATTTCCTCCTCTGTCAGGTTTCTAGGAAGTGCTGCCGAGTGGGAGCAGCCTGTAGGCCCCCTTGGTTCAGGCCACTCAAAGGTCCCTCCTCCTTACAGTCTTTCCTCCTGTTCTTCCCACTTGGACTGACATCTCTGCCCCACACCAGAAGCCTCCCAAGGCAGCAGAGGTCAGGAGGCCTCTTGACCTTGGACACCAGGCTGCTAGGGTGACAGTGAGCCACCACCAAGCACAGCATGCTGCTATAAGCCTCTGTTTGCTTACCTGAAAAATGGGGACATCATAACAACTGACCTGCCCACCTCATAGGCATTGTATCTCAGGCCCTCATGTGTGTATGTTGACCCTCCCTGCACTGGGTATCCTAAGGGCCCTCTCTTGATCTCTACACTTGTCCCAGACAGACCTACACTTCGGTGTTTGAACACAGCAGGCTGCAGCCTCCTCGGGCATCCCCAGCAGGGGCAAGGTTCTGGGGTAGCTCCTGCAGGCCCTACCCCAAATCCTGCTTCACCCTCCTCCTCAGAGCTGGCATTCCCTCCAGTTCTGGGTCTTATTTCTCATTTAATAGTTCAAAAAAAGTAAGGAAGGAAGGAAAGAGGGAAGGGAGGGAGGAAGGAGAGAGAGAGAAAAAGAAAGAATGAAAGGAAGAAAGAAAAGGAAGAAGAAAGAAAGAGAAAAAGAGAAAGAAGGAAAGAAAGAAAGAAAGAAATGAAAGGAAGAAAGAAAAGGAAGGAAGAAAGAAAAGGAAGAAAGAAGAAAAAGAAAGAAAGAAAGAAAGAAAGAAAGAAAGAAAGAAAGAAAGAAAGAAAGAAAGAAAGAAAGAAAGAAAAGAAAGAGAAAGAAGGAAGAAGGAAGGAAGGGAAGAAAGAAAGGAAGGAACGAACGAACGAACAAACGAACTTAGGAAGGAAATAAGGAAGGAAAGGCTACAGCCAGCTGTCTCTCATGGCCACCTGTAAGGGTTAAATTGGACTGTAGGGCTAACGCTTAGCTTAAAAGGTAACAACTTTGTTCTGACACTGAAGGTCAAAAGATAACAACCTTGCTTTTACTCTTGTACGTCATACTTCATACTCTTGTGAATCAGGCTTTACCAATGAAGGAAACAAAACCTCAAAAAAGAGCATCAGAGACAAGGTCAAGGAGATCCACTGGTTGCAACTTAAGGGCAGAAAGTCTAAAATAATCACCTCATTCGATAACTGTTTCTGACTCATCTGGCAACTGTTTCTAACTCATCTGGGAACTGTTTCTCTGTTCTGTTCCCAGATAATGATAAAACGATGTGATCGGCTTTAAAAACTCTGTACCCCAGCTGTTCGAAGCCACACTCTTGTCAAGAGTGTTGGTCCCGATTGGTCGGCCTTGCCTCTCATTGTAATAAACTTTGTTGCAACTGTCACTGGTGCCCGTAGCATTCTGTTCCAGGAGTCGAGTGGATGCAACACACCCTTTGATATTTGAGGACTGAACAATGAGACTGATTGCGGCTAGGAAATCTGAAGCCATCTTAGTTAGAAGGAAAGAATGTCCTTGTGGCTGGCTGTTCTAAAAATATAGCTGTGCCCACATCTGGAGGGGAGGGATGGGAGGTGGGGGGTGGGGGGGTGGGGGTGGTGGTCAGGCTAGAGTCTGAAGAACCCATGCCTGAATTTCTTGGTGAAGAGATGACCCCTCCCATTAGGGTCCATGGAAGAGGGAGAGGGGAGGGCGCCAAAGTGCTCCAATCCCCTGTGGCCTGGCCACCTGCCACAGTGTGGGGATGTGGGAACTGAACAGGCAGCTCATCCCTTCCTGGGTCCACCCTTACCCCTTCACCTGAGCCCTCCCCCAACCTCAGCTGCGCAGAGGGGACATGCAGGGGCCTGGCTAATGCTTCTTTACCCACCGCTGCCTGACCTGGGACCAACACATCACCTAGCCACAGGCTTCCGACCCGGGCGGGGAGGGGAGGATTTTCTGTCTGGAGTTCATGATGTTGGGTGGTATTTGTCAGTTTTATGAATTTATTGTTTGAGTTCTCTAAGTAAATGTGCCCTTTTGTACTGAATCTTGCAATTTTAGCTTTGCATTTGTTTTGTTAAAGCCCCCTCCCCCCCCCCACCGCCCCCATAGCTCTTGTAAGCAAAGAGCAAGGAGGCAGGGAGTTCTGGTGGCGTAGACAGGGGGGGACAGACACGTGGCTCTTGTCCCTGCCTGCTGTTATGAGCATTCCCTCCCTGAGGCTGGGCCAGCACCTGTCACGGGGAGCACCTGCCCTGGATGTGTGTGAGCAGGGATGTTTGGCAGGGATATCGGTGGGGGCAAGCCAGGTGGGACGTGGCCAAACCGTAGCCCTTTGAGCCTCTACTTCCACCTCCCCAGAGCTCTGAGCCACTGGTCCTGGGCAGGGGCTCCCAAAGTGGCTGTAGAGTCGGGGTGTTTTTTGTTTTTGTTTTTGTTTTTTACCATGTCTTGAGGTTCTCCTGTCTCTGTGACCTGGCATCCCTGGCCCTGCCATTTGGCTGACTCTGCCAAGCAGATAATCTGCTTCCCCCAAAACACTGCCCACACGCTGAGCCTGAAAATAGCTGAGGCCAGGGGAAAGGAAGGCCCGGCCAGACGCTCTGGGACTCTGAATGGCTGGCCGGAGGTAGCTTTGACATTCCTGTAGTGGCCACAGAAGGAAGTGGGAATTAAGGGCAATTGCTGAGGATCAAGACAGCTGGGCACAAGCTCAGGCTGGCCTGGCAGCTGAGGCTGGGAAGGGCCCAGCTCATTCAGCCATTGAGGGTCAGAGACAGTGAAACTGAGGCCCAGGCAAAGAGCCAGGCACCCAAGCTGCCTGGGGGGGCATCACTGAAGGAGGAGAGTCTCATTATGGAGACACTTCCAGAAGCCCAGAGGCAGCAAAGAGCTTTTGCCTCCAAACTATGGCTGGAGAAGTGTCTGAGGCTGCACGACACTGGCTGGTTGGTGGCCCCTGCCACAGGCACCTGCAGGTGATGCCCCTCATTCCTTGTAGTGACAGCCCCCCGTGCCCCAACAATAGGGTGGGGGCAGCTCACCGCTTCCCCAGCAGCCCCTTCCATCACCCTTCCTGGTGGCCAGGCTAGCACCAGTACCTTAGTGTCTTGGTACCTCTCTAGCTGAGTGCCCTCAAGTAGGTTACTCAATCTCTCTGAGCATCTCTGAGTGAGTTACTTCACTCTGTAATAGTAATCTAGTTTGCAAGGTGGAGGTGCAATATTGTGATTTTTTTAAATCTAATCTCCTTTGAATTTTTTTTTAAAAATTTATCTATTTTGAGAGAGAGAGAGAGAGAGAGAGAGAATAAGCAGGGGAGGAGTAGAGAGGTGGGGGGTGGGACAGAGGATCCGAAGCAGGCTTTCTGCTGACAGCAGAGAGCCCCATGCAGGACTCGAACTCACGAACCGTGAGATCATGACCTGAGCCAAAGTCAGACACTTAACTGACTGAGCCACCCTGGTGCCCCAATATTTTTAATGTTTATTTATTTATTCAACGTTTTTTATTTATTTTTGGGACAGAGAGAGACAGAGCATGAACGGGGGAGGGGCAGAGAGAGAGGGAGACACAGAATCGGAAACAGGCTCCAGGCTCCGAGCCATCAGCCCAGAGCCTGACGCGGGGCTCGAACTCATGGACCGCGAGATCGTGACCTGGCTGAAGTCAGACGCTTAACCGACTGCGCCACCCAGGCGCCCCATGTTTATTTATTTATTGAGAGAGACAGACAGAGAGAAACAGAGATAGCATGAGCAGGGGAGGGTTAGAAAGAGAGATAAAGGGAGAGAGAGAATCCCAAGCAGGCTTTGTGCAGAGCCCGATGCAGGGCTCCATCTCACGATAGTGAGATCAGGACCTGAGCCTAAATCAAGAGTTGAATGCTTAGCCAGCTGAGCCACCCGGACACCTGTGATATTGTGGTTTATAAGAAATAGATTTGGTTATTCAGATGACCAAAATATATTTCTCAGGTATGGAAGACCAGCCCATTTCACAGACAGGGATGCAGAGGCCCGGGGGGGGCCGGTCTCAGTGCCAGCCCCAAGGCTGCAGATCCAGCCCTGGAGAGAAGGTTTCCACCTTCTTGAGGCTCAAAGATCACCAAGGACTTCTGGTGACTGGTGCCAGAGCAGACACCAGGGACAGAGAGCGTAGTGCAGCATGTCTGTGGGCATGAGGAGCACCATAGGTGCTGGGAGCACCAAGTTGGGTGGCCTGGACAGGGCTTCCCTGAGGCGGTCATGGCTCACAGCACCCCAAATTCAACCTGTCCCAAACCAGCGGGCGGTCTCCCTCAGAAACCTGGCTCTCCCCTGCATCTCACCCTTCTCCCAATCGCTAAGGCTTGTGGCTTCTACCTCCTTGACCCACTCACTCCGTCACATCCCCGCCACTGCCATCCTCCTCCACTCAGATGACTGCTTCTATTCCTGTCTCCTTCCTCCAGAGAGCTGTCATCCGATTGTAACCTCACCACCATGCTGAAAACTCTCTGAGGGCTCCTCATTGCCTTGGGACAAAGACCACAGCCTACACAGCCCTGCTAAGCCTCCAACTGCACACAGCTCCTCCTTGCCATGTTTTCTGCTTCTCTCTGCACCCCCACCATGGCACCTCAGGACCTTTGTACAGGCTGTTTCCCCTTGGGGCATGGCTAATGCTACTCATCCTCTGTCCCAGACCTCCTTGTCCCACCCCAGAGACCTGCTAATTCCTGGAGAGCCTGGAATCTGCTATCAAGCTCAGAGGACCAGGCCCAAGCCTGACACAGCCCACCTGGACAGTCTGTCATTCTTGCACTCCAGCCATGAGCAGCTGCTGCCAAGTAGGTTCTAGACTCAGTGCTAAAAATACTCCATGACCCAGACAGGAAGGGCCATCGGGGACACAGCTGTTCCTGGGAAGGGCTGGCTGGGGCTGTGATAGAGGCCTTCCCACTGCAGTTTGGGGTCCATGTTCTGGAAGTGGGTGGGAACTGAGCTCACAGACCCCGAGCAAAAGCCCCCAACAGAGGAGGCTCAGGGTCACTATGGGGAGGCCTTGTATTGTCAAAAGGAAAACACAGCTGCCTCCAACATGTACACAAACACCTTGTTTCTCATTCTTTGGGTTTGTTACCACAGGCAAGTGTTGGCTTTGGAATAAACTACATTTAAAAATTAGGTATATGGGGCCTTAGGTGAGCCTAGGTAGGTGAGCTCTGGTCCCCTCAGGGTGGGCTTCCTGGAGTAGGGAGCATTTCTACCACCTTCATCTAAGCTGGTAGGGAGGAAAATGAATGAATGGATGAACCAGAGATCTGAGGCAGTCCTTGGAAGAGAGAAGCCGAAGCCCAAATAAGAGGTGGCAGCAGCAGTGGTGGTGAGGTGTGTTGCAGAGATGAAAAGGGACTGGATGGGATGTCTGGGTGGCTCAGTCCGTTGGGCATCCAACCAGTTCAGGTCACAATCTCATGGTTTGTCAGTTCGAGCCCCACATCACGCTTGCTGCTATCAGCACAGAGCCTGCTTCAGATCCTCTGTCCCACCCCTCTTTGTCCCCTCTCCAGAAATAAACATTAAAAAAAGGCGGGGGGACTGGAGAATTCCATGGGAGCCTCAAGTTCCAAGTGGGCTGGGGAAGGTGGGGCTTGGATGACCCCAGGTTGCTGGATTGTCACTGGGGCTGATGATGGGGCCTCCTAGCATGTGAGGCCTGTAAGGAGGAAGGCAGTCTTGGTGGGCATGAAGGGGGTACTGTCCTGTTTGTGGGCACTAAGAGCCTAGACAGGAGATTTTGGGGTCCTCTGGGTGCCCCCAGATCTGGAGATGCTGGAGTTCCTTGCTCTGCAGCAGGCAGGGTTGCAAGGCCAGAGAGACAACTTGAGGAGCAGCGTTCACTGTCACCTTGCCCAGGGACCACAGGCCCTCCTTCAGCTACATCCTTTGCCCAGAAGAGAGGGTGGGCCCAGCTGGCCCTACTGCTTGGGACAGGAAGCTAAATAGACGTTGGCATCCAGCACACAGCCTGCCTACATCTTTAGGCCCCTGGGACCATGTGATGCTCAGGACTTCTCTCCAAAAATAACTGTCTGCAGGCACCTGAGTCAGAGGAGAAATGGGCCTGCCCTGGACCTGAGACTGGACAGGAAAAGTCTGGACTGGTGATGAAGGTCTGCCCCAGGCCCTGCTGTGCCTCCTACTGGGCCTCAGTTTCCCCAGGGTTCTGAGGAGGGAGCATCTGCAGTAAAGTCCAGCCACTGTTCCTGTGACTGTCCCTCCAGCTGGCAACCCCCACCTACCCTGGGCTCCCAGCGTCCCGGGGAATGTGCTTCTGGTCCCCAAACCAGGCGCCTGCCTTATCAGCCCCAATCAGAAGGGAGACAGACACCCCTCCCCTCCTCCACCCTCCGCTCCGCAATTGATAGCCCCTCCTATTAGCCTCGGCCTGACCCTGAGTGGAGGGCCCCTGCTAAGTGCCTGGAGGCAGGAACACCTCCCCTTCCCCATGCTGACATGAAACCTGACCTCCCTGGATGGCTCTTTTGTGCCTGGCAGGCGCCAGCCCTGGCATTTGAGGTCCTGCATTCCCACCAGCTGCCACACCTCCCCCCTAACCCTCCACCAGGTTGGAATCTACTCTGCTGGGCCCACCGCAGACCAGACGTGACCTTGGCCTGTTTTGCTGGAAAATGGAGGCTGCCCAAGGGGGGCTGTTCCCACCACCAACCTCTCAGCACCTTGGTCCAATTCCTGCTGTATCAGGCCAGACCTATTCTCACCCCTAAGCCAAATGCATATCCCCCTTCGGTGCTCCCAGCCTCTCCCTCCCCTCCCAGCAGCTCCACTAGGGAGCTAGTAGCTACTAACTACTCACTAAGGAATCCCTCTGAGCGCCCTCATTTTCTTGGGATCCACCTGAAATAACTTTATCAACTGGTTATCCCCCTTTCCAGTCTCCTCTGGGGGACCTCAGGGCCCTGTCCAGGGCATTCCTCATCTTCCACACTTACGTCCACACCTGAGCTCCCATATTGGTAAGGGCACATCTGTCTGGGCACCTTCCTCTCCCTCCTACCTTCTATTATCCTGATTACAGAGACATTGGCAGGGCTGCAACCCACTGTCTGTTCCCAGGCCATGTCTCTGTGAGCTTCTGTCTTGCTCCTGATGCCCTTTTCTGGCTCAACTCCTGGAAGCCCCCTCCCAGCCTCCCCTGGCCTCCCTGACCAGGTCTGCCTTCTCTGATTGTTAAAGGCTGAGCTGCCCAGGCCTCGCCTCTTCTCTTCTCCATTTAGCCTTGCCCCTTGGACGCTTTACGCAGGCCCAAAGCTACAAATGCCACAGGTCTACGGTTGACTGGCATCCACAATTGGACTGCCTGCCCAACCTCTTCCCGAACACCATACTTGGATTTCTCCAGGCAGATATCACACAAATACCCTAAACTCAACAAGGCCAGAACAGTACTCCATCTGCCTGCCTTTTCCCCAAGTGTTCTTCATATCTGTAAAGGCCACCACCATCCATCTGCCCGGTGGCACAGACCTCTAAACCACCGTTGATTCCTCCCTCACAGCTCTGTCCAATCCGTGGACAAAACCACCTCTCACCCCAACCCCACACTCCAGGCTCCATGCTGCCCAAGCCACTACTGTGCCTTGCAGCCTCCCCCTGCTCACAGATTCCTCTGACAGTCTGTTGTGCTTGCAGAAGCCACAGGGACCTTTTTAAAGTGACAATCAAGTGTCACTTCCTCACAGAGACTTCCCCGGCTTACTGCCCGACCCTCCACTCTTGGCGTTATTTGCGTCATTTCCTGGTCCTGTGAACACTAGCTCTCATATTCGCACAGGTCTATGCCTGCCTGTCTTCTCGGCTACACCATAAGGGATAGCATCCTTTATTGGCTGCTGTATCTCCTGAATTCAGAAAAGCACCTGGCACATAGTCGGTGTTCAGTAAACAGTTGACTTAATTAGTGCATAAACGGAGTTTCTCTTTTCCATCAAAATGATGAGGCCCTCTCCAGCTTGTCCACTCGTTCTGGCCCGCGTGGGCACCCTAGCGTCCCTGGGGGAGACCTCCCACAGGAGTCGGCGTGGGGTCCAATGGACTGAGGCGGGGTCGGAGAGTGGACGTGGTGCTGAGCACCTCCTTTGTTGTAGGCTAGGTGGCACTGTCTCTGGCTCTCAATGGGGGAGAGAGACAGGACCGAGTCTCCCCCAGCCCTAGGTGTACTCACAGAGCCCGGGGACCAGACACGTATTAATCCCGGCTTGCCCACGCTCCAGCGTGACCCCGCCCCTTCCGGTCTCGCTGTTTCTTGGTCCTGTCTTTTTGCCACTCGCGGAGTAATTTCAGTCCCGCCCCCAATACGTCCTTGCTATTGGTTCTCCTTAGATTGACGCCAAGCGACCAGTTCCTCATTGGCTACACGTTCTCCCGCGCCGCCACTACAGCCACCACAACAACCGCCACGTGCTCAACCGTGGGGCCTGCTCATTGGTCCCGAGTTCCGACCCGCCCACTCTCCTATCCCGCCCTCGTCTTCCAGCTTCCTCCTCCTATTGGTTACTGGGCCCAGGGACCCGCCCCCTACTCTGGGCGCACTGCGCTCCCCGACATGGATTGGCCAAAGTCGGGGAGTGAGGCGGGATTGGGAGGCGGGTTAAAGAGCGCGCAGCAGGTTGGGCCACGAGTGTCAAAGAAGGTTCAATGGCGTGGCAGGGACTGGCGGCCGAGTTCCTGCAGGTGCCAGCGGTGACGCGGACCTACACCGCGGCCTGTGTCCTTACCACCGCTGCTGTGGTAAGCTGGCCGGGCGGGTGGGATCGGTTCCCTGGCTGCAGCCCGGGAGGGGTGTAGCCATGGTTACCGCTAGATTCCCCGGGGTCGCACCTGACGCGCCCCTGGTTCCGCAGCAACTGGAGCTCCTCAGCCCCTTCCAGCTCTATTTCAACCCGCACCTCGTGTTCCGGAAGTTTCAGGTGAGGCCACCCGCCCCTTGCACCTGACAGCTGGGCCCTGCCTGCCCCGCGCCTGACCGCCCACCTACCCCCTATCCCCGTAGGTCTGGAGGCTCGTCACCAACTTCCTCTTCTTTGGGCCCCTGGGATTCAGCTTCTTCTTCAACATGCTCTTCGTGTATCCTGCGCCGAGCGGACGTAGGCGTAGGGTGGTGGGCGGCCCGCCAGGCTGGGGAGCGGCCCAGCGGGGCTGGGGGAGGCCCGGAATGGTCAGGAGCAGGGAAACCAAGGCTCCTCCCGGTGGCATTTCCTTTACGGACGCCGCAGGTTTCGCTACTGCCGCATGCTGGAGGAGGGCTCCTTCCGTGGCCGCACGGCCGACTTCGTCTTCATGTTTCTCTTCGGGGGCGTCCTCATGACCGTATCCTTCCCAGGCTCTGAAACCTTAGGCGCTGCGCCTCTGGGTCCAGCCTGTGTAGGCCCTGGGGCCCGACATGAGCGCCTGGGCCCGAGGGGGACAGAGTCGTTCACTCCAGTTTAGGGTGAATCTAGCGTACATCATCTGCTCAGCTCCGGACTACTAGCTCTTCAGTGCTGTACGCAAAGTATCACAGGGTGATGTGGAGAGCCAGGTAGGGTGCTTGGGGGCTGAGCCCCGAATGCCAGTAGCCAGAAGAAACTGGGGCAATGAAGGGCAGTGTTTGGAGGCTGGGGCCAGGTGAAGCAAAGCAGATCACGTTGGCCTGAAGGCCAGAGTGTGGCTTTGATTGAAGGGTCCATCACTAGAAGTGAGGAGGGAAGGAAAACTGGGGAGGAGTCCAGGGGTTTAGGCAGTCAGAGGGGTCCTGGGCAGGGTCTCTGAGGCCCGCACGAGAAGAAGGCCTCCCAGCACCTTGACTCTGGCTCAGCTGCTGGGGCTCCTGGGCAGCCTGTTCTTCTTGGGCCAGGCCCTCACTGTCATGCTGGTGTATGTCTGGAGCCGCCGCAACCCCCGAGTGAGGGTCAACTTCTTTGGCCTCCTCACCTTCCAGGCACCATTCCTGCCCTGGGCACTCATGGGTTTCTCACTGCTGCTGGGCAACTCAATCCTTGTCGACCTGCTGGGTGAGCCTGCCTGCGCATCAGCCCCAACCCCCCAGAAACAGGCTGTCTGGTACCTGATGACCTTTGGGAGGGCTCCCAGGCTGGTTGCTGTGCCAGAGCACAGCACCCACCTGGAATGGACCTCTCACCTGTCCTCCCACTCCCACTTCCTGCCCTGCCAGCTCCTCTGTTCTTCTGGCCCCTTGAATAAGCCAGCCAGATACCTGCTTCACATCTTTAGGCCTGATGTACTGATGCTTGTGGGGGTCCTGACCAGGGTGGGGTTGGGTAAGTCAAGATTCCAACCTTCGCTCCTGTTCCTCCCATGTTCTCAGCCCATCCCCTCTCCAAGTCTTGCCCACTTCTGGGCCAGGTAAGCCAATCCTTCAGGGTCAACCCTGGCCCCACCCTGGGCTGGCAGTCTGTGCAAGATGTTGTGTACTCGTGTTCTGGGGCCTGAGGTTACTTGGCCTGGCTGGCCTCCAGAGCTGTGCGTGGAGTCAGGGAGCAGGTTGTGCTGGCTCCAGACTCGGGACTGTGGAGGGTGGCCTCAGCAGTCCTTTGCTCTCCTACAGGGATTGGTGTGGGCCACATTTACTACTTCCTAGAGGATGTTTTCCCCAACCAGCCTGGAGGCAAGAGGTTGCTGCTGACCCCCAATTTCCTGTAAGTGCTAGAGATGACAGTTATCCCCCTACACTCCCTCGAGATGGCTCCTGACCCCACTGGGGACCCCTGCTGGCCTCAGCTCAGTGTGGGCCCCTCCCTACAGGAAGCTGCTACTGGATGCCCGAGAGGAGGACCCCAATTACCTGCCCCTCCCGGAGGAGCAGCCAGGACCCCTGCAGCAATGACCCTACCCAGGGCCAGGGCCAGCCCAAGAAGCCCGTTTTCCTGGTCTCTGACAGACCTCCCTCCCACCCCTAACTCCCGCTTTCAGGAGAGCAACCTGTCCTGCAGACTGGGCCTGTGCCCAGGGCCCACCCAAATAAACAGGATGACCTGCACCTCTTCGTCCACAGCACTGGCTCCCTGCCTCAGCTGGCCACACCTTTCCATGCTGTTGGCCCTGATGTAGAGCCACTAAGCCTGGCCTGCCCTCTCAGACCAGAAGGGAGGCCCAGAGTGGGTCAAGAACCTGCCCATAGTTGCCTAGCAGCAGTGAACTAGCAGATGGCACACTCCGGGTTTTCACTCTAGCTTTGCCAGTGCCTTGCTGGAGCCTTGGGCAAATCCCACCTGCACCAGATCTCTGCTCCCTGCCAGGCAGCAAGGGAGCTGGTCAGATCTCACTGGCTGGGGCCAGGACTGGGATGTCCCTGTTGTGCCAAGCCCAGTCTGTAGGGGCTCCTGCCCATGGTGCCCTCAGGCTGATGCCTCACTGTCCCTCATCAGCAACCAAGTGGACCTTTGCCCACTTTCCAGCTGAGCAGTTAATGGACTTGCCCAAGGCTCCATGAGGTCAGGTGCAGAGGAGGGCCAGGACTGGGTCCTCTGCCCTTTCTGCAACCCCAAAGCTTTGAGAAATTTTCACCATAGCAGAGCCTTGCAACGTTCTCTCCCTGATGTTTTTAGCTAAGGACCATGGAAACCTTATCTGATCACACAGCTCACTTTTCTCTTTGATAAAGCAGCCATCAGGCAACCTGGCCAACTTTCCTCATCACTCTAGACCAGTCCAAATTACAATTTATTCCTGGATGATTGGCAGCAATAGGGGCTCCTCCAGCCATAGGTCGTCATGTTCATGGGTGACACAAATATTCACCATGGGAGTCTAACCTTAATTTGGTAATGAAATCTTGCGGAGTAGCAGTGTAGCAGCATGGGCTGGCAATGCTCGGAGTGAGGGCTCAGCCCCTGGGCTGCCCTCTAGTTGTAGGGCCTCATGGACCAAGCAAACCCTTTAGCAATGGAGCCCACTTATTTCCAAGGCCAGTGGAGCCTGGGCCTGGAATCCTGCTCTTTGTTCAAGGCCTTCCAGTGAAGCCCAGGTGTCCCCTTGCTGTGGGGCTCCAGCAAGTTCCACTCCTGGATGAAGGGCAGGGGGCTTGAGTACAAACTCCCCGGGAGCCAGGAGCCGTCACATCCCAGGACATGATCACAGGACCCCAAGTCCAGAGGGCTAGGCGCATCTACCCCTACATCCTGGCAGTCAAGACCTCAATTCCTACTCAGAGCTCTGCCCTTGCCCAGTGTGGGGGTAAAGTTGGGAGCCAGGTGCCATCACACTCCTGCCATGCTGCTGGAGGGCAGAGTAGCCCTGACATGGCAGGGAAGACCTGCCAGCAAGTGAAGGAGGCAGCCCAGTGCTTAGATCTGGGTCCGTTACCTTCGTTAAGAATGTAGCTGTGCACCCAAGTCATCAAGCAGCACTCGCTCAGTGAGGAGACCCACATATGCCACCCTCATGGAGCCCACGTCCCTTCAGTAGAGTGAGGACACTTCCACATTAGACAAGAATGCAGAGGGGACACACAGCTCACTGGAGGCGGATCTGAGAAGAGGCCCAGAGCTTGCCTCCTTCTGAACACACAGCACCCACGGCCAGCACTGGGCAGGCATGCTGCTCCATGTGCCTTACTTCTCATAACCGACCTGGGAGAGAGGAGCTGGCCTGGGTGGAGTCACCAGCTGGGGGCAGAGCTGGGCCCCAACCACCTGTTGCACATGCACCGCTGCAAGGTGTGGCAAGAGCATTGCACGCCCGCTGGAGCCTGAACAGCCAGGCATGGGCCCTTGGGCACCCAAGCTGGTAATGCCCCTGCAGCAACCACAAAAGACGGGGCTGCTGTAAGGGACTCCAGAGAAGCAATGCTCCTGGCCAGGGGTGGCACAATAGCCCAGACGTGCAGAGCCCAAGGATGGCAGGAAAGCCTGTAGCTCCTTCACAAGGCCAAGCAAAGGGGGTGGGGTGGGGCCGTCACTGAAAGGTAAGTGGGCCCCCCTACCCTGAGCCTCATGACCTCACTTGTCATGTCCATCAGCTGGAGGGCCTGAGGAAAAGCAAGACTGTGCTATGGTTGGCCTTGGATAGAAACTTAGCCCCAACCTGCCCACCTGGGACTCTGAGGCAGAGAAGGCTGAGAGGCCTGGCATGCCAGCCTTGGTCCCACACCACCCCAGCCAAGTCCTGCTCCTCGTCCCCTTTCTTATTTTTATGCTACCACCTTGAAAAAATGGAACATGACCTGTTGTCTTTTATTTAAAAAGTGTTGCTAGCCCTGCCTGGGGCTCCTATACAAAAACAAAACATAACCCAAAACGAGGCCTCTTTCCAACCAGAGACTTGGATGGGGACTGGGCTCAACAAATGGAATGTGCCCAGGGGAGGGTGACCAGAAGCCCTCCCCACACCCCATGTTCCTCAGGATGGCCCCGGCCTGCCCCTTTGCCTCCCTCCTTGCCAGAAGATGAAGGAGAGGCGGTCCGATCTTCTCAATGCTCCGTGGGAGCCATGCGCAGACGGGCTGGTTACCAAGCTGGGGCAGTGTTGGCAAGACGCCTCATACGCCTGCAGGAGGAGAGGAGGTGATGACCCGGAGCCAGCTTCCAGCCCTGGGTGGCTGCCCTCCCCTAGGGATCTCTAGCACAGCCAAGGGAGCGGGGACGGAAACAGGATACAAAAGGTGGGATCCCCAGCCCCTCCCTCGGCCAGAGCCTGTTCACTGCTTGACGCCTTAACAATGCCCTCTCTCCTGCCTGCTCATGTCTTGCCTATGTCTCCAGGGTTCTAGACACATAGGTCTGGGCTGTGGTCAGATCCAACCTGAGGGCTTAACTTTTGTTCCCTGAAGGAAAACCCACCTGGGGTCTAGATAGATTGGGACTCATCACCCAGGGCCTGCCTCTGGCCATGCAGGTACCTTCTCAGAACCAGGGTCCCTCCCCTGCCTGCAAGACAGTGGCTGTGTGCAGAGCATGCTGCCAGGGGCCTAAAGGGGGAGGGGTACCTTGTGTTCCTGTCCTGGTCTCGGATCTTCTTTTCCATCTCAGCGTCTGTCAGAGTCTCCAGAAGTGGGCACCATTGGTCAGCATCGCCTGTGTTCCGGATGGCAATCTCCACCGTGGGTAGGGGGTTTTCACTGTGGGCCGGGGGTGAGGAATGGGGGTTGTGACTGTGAGCAGTTGTTGCTGTGAGCAGCAACCAGAAAGGCCCCCAGAGACCAGTGTCCACCCCCCTGCCAGAACACCGGAGCCAGGGCATAGCAAGGAAGGCCCAAGCCTTTCCTGCTTCCTCTTCTGTCTCCTCCCTGCTGGGCCATTTCATGCCCAGCTCCTCAGAACAAGAGTGGTGTGGTCAACACCCACCATCCGAACCTCAAGGCAGAATCACTGGAGACGCCAGGTCCCCCATAACAATAGCTTCTCTTCAAAGCACACTCAAACAGGCCCTTTGCTGTCGCCTAGGTGTCTCTGGTCTGTAAAGGAGTGGGGGTTCCCTGCAGAGGTGGTTCTGTATGACAGTATTGCTGGGAAGGTAGGGGAGGGCAGTCTGCCCCGCTCAGTGCCCGGGGCTTGGATCCACCGGCCTTGATGCCTCATCAATGAAGGCCACTTGGGCCAGCCTGCTCCTGAATATTCCATACATTTGCCCCTCAGTGCACTTTACTGACCCAACTAAATCCAGATAGCTGGGCCTGGAACCCTTGTCCCCTGACCACTACACTCCATGGCCCCTCAGTGACCACCCCAAAGGCCACCTATGCACCTATGCACCCTCTTGCCAAGGACACACAGCAGTAGGGGTGAGGGAGACACACGCAGAAGCACAAGAGAAGGGAGGACACAGCTGAGGTGCTGCCTCTCTGGGCCTTGATTTCCAAGCCTGTGACAGGAGGCTGAAGAGGCAAGGATGCTTCAGAGCTGACCGCTCAAACTCCTGGCCCAGGAGATAAGTCTCAGACTGTGGCCCTAACAGTGAATCTCTTCCACCCCCTTCCCCTTCCTCACCAGGCCCTTTCTCTCTCCTCCAGCCGGGCGGCCTGCACCTGTCTCTTGAGGCCCAGCACCCCCAAAAGGCTGGCCCTGCTCCACTGCAGCCCTATCAAGTGTCTGCCCACCTCAGCCTGGAGCCCTGCACAGCACAGTTCCCTCTGAGAAGACTGAAGGCAGGCAGGGCCCAGGGGAGGCAGGGAAGGACACTGACAGAATAAAAGTGGATGGACCCCTGATCTGTGGCCTTGCTTCTGGTACCTCATTTGGAAAATAGGAACAATTACAGGGCTGTGAGAGCTCTTCAGAGGATTACTATTATTTAAAACAGCCAACATAAGGGGCGCCTGGGTGGCGCAGTCGGTTAAGCGTCCGACTTCAGCCAGGTCACGATCTCGCGGTCCGTGAGTTCGAGCCCCGCGTCGGGCTCCGGGCTGATGGCTCGGAGCCTGGAGCCTGTTTCCGATTCTGTGTCTCCCTCTCTCTCTGCCCCTCCCCCGTTCATGCTCTGTCTCTCTCTGTCCCAAAAATAAATAAAAAACATTGAAAAAAAAAATTTAAAAAAAAAAAAAATAAATAAAACAGCCAACATATGTCCACTGAGGGGGCTCCCTAGGTGCCAGGAGCCTTGTCACGCAGTCTCCCTGGAACTTGTGCCCAAGGTTGTGTGAGTGGCCAGCTAGAGAGGGATGTCCACCCAGGCCTGACAAGAGGCTGTGCCCCTCACACTGCCAGCTGGCACACAGCAGCTGAGGGCCTGTTCTGGCTTCCCTTGTGTGCTAGTGTCCTCATCCTGATTCTCAAGGACCGGGAGCAGACAGGGCCCAGCCTGGTGTATGCACTAAGGCTGTCACCACAACCCAGAACTGCCCCTGGCTCCCCTGCAGAAACAGGGCTCACTTCTTCCTGCTGAGCTAGGTCCCGAAAGCCCAAGCTTGTGCTGGTGACTCAGAGGCTAGTGACAAGAGCAGCACCAGCCCCCACCCATGGTACCCTGGGGCCAACCCTCCTCAGCAGCTCCTGAGAGCTCTTCTCCAGCCAGTGTGGTGGTTTGGCAATCCTGAACCACCCAGCCACAGACCCAAACATCATTCCTCACCTCACCATTCCGCATTCCCAGCCACCTTCCTTGGGAGGGCAGACATGAAAGGCGCCAAGCCCACGCTGAGGGAAGCAAATCATGTTTTCCTCTTAATTTAAACAAGGGCTTGTGAGTAGGTCCTGGAGGCCCCTTTGTTTACCTTCCCTTGGCTCTGGGAAGATTCCACTCCAGTGGGTTTGTCCTAAAATAAGAACTGCTCAATCCAACCATGTAAGAATGGGCCGAGAGCCAGCAGGGCTCTCGGGTTTGGGACAAACACACACGCAGGGGTCACCTTGCCTCCCCCTCCTTTGACGGGATTCTGCATCATGGACTTCAAGGCTCCCTGTGATCCCAGATGTTCCTACCACCCTGCAGAGTCCAGGTGGGGACACAGAGCCTAGGCAGGGGAGGGCTGTGGCAGAGATGTCCGAGGGCCCAGGGCCATAGCTTGTAGGGTATCTCAGTATGGGCTCACTTTTATGCCCTCACATGATACAAAATGCCAGCCAAGAACCACTGCTCTACCCACTTTACAAATGAGAAGGACAGAGCCTTCAAGGGAAATGACCTACCCGCCCATGGCCACTCCACTGGGAGGAGGGGGAGAGAGAACTCAACAGCACCCTCCTCTTTATGGCTAACTGGCTTTTGACAAGGGTACCAAAGTCCATACAATGGGGAAAGACCAGTCTTTCCAACAAATGGGCACTGGGACAAGATGACCTTGGATTAGGCAGAGGTTCTGTAGGTATCATATTAAAAAGCACAGGCAAGGGGTGCCTGGCTGGCTCAGTCGGGACAGCATAGGACTCTTGATGTCAGGGTTGTTGAGTTCGAGCCCCACCCTGGGTGTAGAGATGACTTAAAAATAAAATCTTAGGGGCGCCTGGGTGGCGCAGTCGGTTAAGCGTCCGACTTCAGCCAGGTCACGATTTCGCGGTCCGTGAGTTCGAGCCCCGCGTCAGGCTCTGGGCTGATGGCTTGGAGCCTGCTTCCGGTTCTGTGTCTCCCTCTCTCTTTGCCCCTCCCCCGTTCATGCTCTGTCTCTCTCTGTCCCAAAAAGAAAAAAGAAAAAAGAAAAAAAAAAAAATCTTAAAAAAAAATTTTTTTTTTAAAAGCACGGGCAACCGAAATAAAAATAAAGTGGACTACACCAAAATTTAAAGCTTCTGTGCTTCAAGGGACACTGTCATGAAAGTGAAAAGACAAGCTACAACGTGGTAGAAAGTATTTGTAAACTGTACCTCTGATAAGGAACTTGTACCTACAATATGTAAAGAACACTTAACAACTCAATAATAAAAATACAAATAGCCCAATTAAAAACTGAGAGACCTGAGCAGCTATTTTTCTAAAGATGATATACAAATGCCCAATGGCACCTGAGAAGATGCTTCATCATCATTTGTCAGTGGGGAAATGCAAATCACGACCACAATGAGATGCCACTCCCTCCCCCTCCCCCACTAGGATGGCGAGAATCAAAAAGTCAGGTTAACAGGGGTGCCTGGGTGGTTCAGTCGGTTAAGCGTCCAACTTCAGCTCAGGTCATGATCTCATGCTTCATGGGTTTGAGCCCCATGTCAGGCTCTGTGCTGACAGCTCTGCTTTGGATTCTGTGTCTCCCTCTCTCTGCCCCTCCCCTGCTTGCGCGTGCACGCTCTCTCTCTTTCTCTCTCTCTCTCAAAAGTAAATAAACATTTAAAAAAATTAAAAAAAAAAAAAGGTAACAAATGTTGGTGAGGATGTGGAGAAACGAGAAAGAAGCCTGACTCTACTGGTGCAAAAGTAAAATGCTAGGCTGCTTTGGAAAGCAGTCTGGCAGGAACTCAAAATGCTACACACAGCTACCACGTGATCCAGCAATTCCTCTCCTACGATCTACCTAAGAGAACTGAAAATGGATGTTTAAACAAACACTTGGACATGAATGCTCACAGCAGTGCCACTCTCCACAGCCCAGAAGTGTCAACCACCCGACTGTCTGTCAACCGATGACTGGGTAAACACAATATGGCACATGTGTATGACGGCACTGTACTCTGCCATAAACAGGAATGAAGCTCCCATACAGGCTGCCACACAGAAATAATGACACTAAGAAATGAGCCACAAAAGAGCATGTATTACATGATTCGATTTATACAGAGTATCCACAACAGGCAAGTTGATAGCAAGTAGATTAGTAGTTGCCCAGGGCTGGGAGACTTGAGGGGCACAGCAGCAGCTGCTAAAGGGTGTGAGGCTTCCTTTGGGGTGATGGAAATGTTGTAAAATTGTGATGGTACCACTCTGTGGATGCTGAAAACCAAGGAACGGCACACTCTAGATGGGTGAACTGTACAGTATTTGCATTATAGCTCAATGCAGCTGTTATAAAAACAGACAAGCAAGCAAGCAAACCCTGCTGCCATCAAGAGGGCAGAGTTCCAGGAGTAACCTCTGTGGCTCATGGTCAACCAGTCCAAAATGACCCTGGTGTCTCCCAACCCTGATATGTGCCAGTGACACTGTCTCCCTGTCCCCCACCTATCCCAGCCACCAGGCTCTCTGACCCTCTGCCCATCTCCAGCTTCCTCCCAGTCAGCACCCTGCCCGGCCACCTCACCCCAGGTTCTATGCCTCCTACCCGTGGCTCCCCTCCTCACGCCTGCAGCCTCCAGTGCACTCTGCTAGATGTTTCTTCTCTGTGTCCCCAGCCTCAGGCACAGGGCTGGCCTGCAGGAGGTGCCAGTAAGTCTACTGATGCAACTTTCCAACCAGGTAGCAGCTCACAGGTTTGGGTCAATGTCTGACACTCCCACATGTTTTGCTCAGCCCAGGCCCTTCCCCTGGCAGAGCTCTGTCCCCCTCCTGTCACTCACTGTCACTCTGGGTCAGCTCTGTCCTCTAGAAGCTTGGGGCCCCCAATCTGTTTGTCACATGCGTGTCCCCCCAGGCTTGCCCACGTCAGGCCTGCCCGTCCCACTGCTGAAAGGAAGCAGCCTGCCTTCACTCCCCTGACTAGTTTGTGGGCATTCTGCCCCCACCCCCACCCCCCACAAATGTCCTGTGACCAGCAGCACGCCCTGCTCCACCATGGACACAACACCACCATCACCAAGCACTGCAGCCAGACACTGGGCTAGGTCTGGTGAGGGGGAGACAGACAGGACTGGCCTGCAGGGATTCAGAGCATCTACAACATGGGATGACAGAGGCCCAAAATTTAAAGTCCCTTTTAAGGAGTCATGTGACTCAGCAGGTGTCAAGTCTTGTGTGCAGTAGAGATCAGGTGGGGGCTCCTGGTCTGGCTCTCCATGGACCAAGTGGCCCCTGGCCGTGGGGACATGGCAGCCCACTCTACCTCCCCCAGGCGGCAGCCCACTCTACCTCCCCCAGGCCGCAACCCAGAGAGAAGGGCTGACACTGGTCTCCCCAGGGAGAGTTAAGAGAGCTCAGCTCCCAAGGGATGGTGTGGTGCTATGGTAAGAATGTGGGTCAGGGTCAGGAGACATAAGTTCCAATCCCCTTCCCTGCTTGCCTTAGAAGGCCATAGTTCTGTCCCCTGGATGATGGAGTCCACAATAAGCCAGCCTCTGACCCTAACCTCCCCTTCCGGTCTTGCAAGCTCTATCCACAGCATCCAGCTGCCCAGACCACACACAGCACACACAATGGGCCAGACCTAGCCTGAGGAGCTCAAGAGGCCTGGTCAGCTGGGAAAACACAAGCAGCTGTCCCGATGCAAAAGAGGCACTGGGCTGCCTCCCAGATCCCAGGCAGGCTGTGCCCCTCCAACCTGGCTGGCCTGGGCTGCTGTGGAGGGGATGTGTGCCCACCCTGGTCCCCAGTAAGCCGCCCTGCCTTCAATCCCAAGGACATGAAACCTGCACACTCAGCACTACAGACTGCAGCAGGATAGAGGTCTGTGATGCTCCCTGTCCACCAAACGGAATTCATTAACTGGCTCCTGAGATGGGGTGGGGGGGATCTGCTGTAAGTCCTGATCTGCCACCACCAGAGTTCCCAGGGGGTGCAGCCTGAAGCTTGACAAGAGTTTTAGGAGGACACTCGGGTCACCCAGGGGTCAGAGCAGGAGG
Source organism: Neofelis nebulosa (assembly GCF_028018385.1). Taxonomy (NCBI): domain Eukaryota; kingdom Metazoa; phylum Chordata; class Mammalia; order Carnivora; family Felidae; genus Neofelis; species Neofelis nebulosa. The sequence continues at coordinate 64,766,465 of NC_080792.1, forward strand.
GATGCTGCCACATGGCCAACACTCTCAGGGTCCTGCAGCAGGAATACTCCCTACTCCACACACACCATCTGCCAGTCAGAACATGGATTCAGGCTCAACCAGCATCTGAGGGCTCAGGTACCTGGGGTACTCACTCTCATGACCTGTACAACATCACCACTTCCCACCTCCAGGAGCATTCCAGGGAGCGGGGCCACCCCAGGCAGGTCTTCAGACCTGTCGGCCTTGGCTCAAGTACAGCATGAATGGACGTGCATGGCCACACCTCCAGCAGGGCTCTCAAGGACCCAGACACTACATCACAGCTCACTGACACCTCCTCCCAGGGCCTGGGCTCTGTCTGTGAAGCAGGACTACCCGGTTGGTAGGGCCACTGGGAGGTTCCGGGAAGGTGACATATGTGACATCTCAGACCAGATGCCTGGAGCGGGCGGTGCTTGGATCCCCACAGAACCCAGTGGTTTCCCAGGGCCGGGACCTCAAGCCCTGAGGGTGTACGGTCATTCCTTCTCTCTTGCTCAGATTTACAGGAAGCAGCAAGAAAGCAGTCTCCTGGGATTTCTGGGAAAACCAGCTGAGACACAAACATACTCACGAGCTCCATTAACTGTCCTATCTTTGCAAAAAGACCTTCGTACTTGCTCCTCATGTGCCATTTTAAGCTGCGGTCCTTGAGTAACGATCACCAAATGTAGACGATGACAGTTTGATGACCGGAATAAATCCTAACATCCTGTTTTGATGCAGGGATACTCAGCGCCACCCCCAGACTGTACTTTCCCAAGAGGAAAAGGAGCACAGGGAACAGGGCCAGTTATGGTGGAACAGTCCTGAGGTGGGCAAGCTCTACTATCAGTTCACGTCCACCGCCCCCCACCTCCTACTAGGCCTACACTTTGCACTGTGGGGCCACCACCAATAGGGAGGCCATGTCTGCCTCTCTGGGAGCCCCTGTCCCCTGGTCCACCCACAGGATACCGGTCTGGAATGTTCTGTTTATACTCCCACCTTCACAGGCAGCCTGGATGTGGCTCTTTATCTTCTGCGGCACCCTATACAGGGGTCCAGTCCAAATGGGTGCTCACCAACAAGTCTCTGACTGGCAAGATGCAACAGTAAAAAAGAAAACTGCTGGAGGTCTCCTGACTCTTACAAGCTGGGGAGGGCTGTTTGGAGCAGCTCTTGTTTGAGACAGAAGGCAAGTCCATCAGATGACAAACCCTGGGGTGGGTGACCCAACCCTGAGAGAGGGAAAAGTGTGGGAGAATACAGAGGTGGCGGCAGGGTGGAGGTGTGGAGGGGCTTTCGGCAACAGAGGATGGTCCCAGGCAGAGGGGTGGGGGTGCTGGAGGACGGAGGGGGCAGATAAACCACCTCCTCAGAGTCACCCCCACCATGATAAGGGTGGGGAGTCCTACCACTGAGACACAGGAGGAGGGAGGAACAAGCCAACAAGTTGCCACTGAGCTGGCTGCGGCTGCCCATGGCCAGACTGTTTTTCTGGGCTCCAGACAGACCCGAAGGCATAACCACACACAGGGAGACGTCTTTTCCCCAAAACAGGTTTACAAAGGAGGGCGGGGCTTGTCTGGGATCCTACCTGAAGGCATAGGTCTTCTGATGCCAGCTCAGCTGTCCCCGAATGCTGTACGCGATGGTGGTGACAAACTCCCCGCCCAGCCCCAGCTCTGAGCACAGCTTCAGGGCAAATTTCTCTGGTGAGTTCTCCTTCTCTGACATGTCCCACTCAAACTGGTCCACCAGCGAAATGTTTCCCACATGGATATTCAGCTGGGACAAGAACCAAAGAACACAAGTTAAAGGAGTCAGAACCGTACCCTACCTGGAGAGGCCTCAAGGAGATGAGACAGCCTACTAGGGAGCCACCAGGCCGGGCTGGACCCTGCCCACAACTTACTAGCTGAGAACTGGGGCTGGCCCTTGTCCTTCTGGCCACAGGTCCCCATCCAGAAATTGGAGATGACACTACGCACCTCCTGGGTGGCCTCCTGCCACAAGGGGCTCTGGCTCAAGGCCTGGCACAGCTACCCATCTCACATTAGATGCACACTCCACCTGAATAGCCCACAAGGTGCAGGCAAAGCCTGGGTGGGCAGCAGAGGCCCACAGCCAACTCCGCCCACCACGCACCCAGCAGATATCCTGCTGACATGTAAACTACAGCCAGAAGAGGGTCCAGGCCTCGCCTGTGCAGCACCCAGACCAAGACAGAACCTAGCCTGTGCCCCAGGGCTCCCCACTTACACCTGCACTCAGAACCACCATCTTTACTCCTCACCCCACAGATGAGCAGGCCTGCTCTGAAACTGGGCATCACTGAGACACACAGGAAGGACTCTTGAGGGTCTGGCTGTGTCCTGGGGCACTGTATCCACGAGACTCCTCCTACTGGGACCACCCCTCACTGCTCTCCAGGTGAGCAGTACTGCTCATTCTACTGCTCAGTAGTACTCCAGGCCACAGTACTGCTCATTCACCCTACTGTCCCTGAGTGCTCAGCTCTTCAAGACAAAAATCAGGGTGGCCACTGCTCAGGGCTCACAGCCACTGGGGCCTTTCCACTGCCTTCAAAGAAGCATGGGACCCCACTCCCTGTCCCCATTCATGAAGCTCTGCACCTTTGGACCCTGTATACCACCTTCTACTCACTGCCAATGAGCCTGGGTCCTTTCCCATTTCTGTGTTCTGCTCACGCTGGGCAATGAATGATGGTTTACAGAATGGAGCTGGAAGAGCTGTCCCTTCCCCTCACAGGAAACGAATGCCCACTGAGCCCCAAGGGCATGCTAGGACCAGAAAGACATGATGCAGCAGTCAGCCCACAGAAAAACATCAAAAAGAAACAAACAGGACCAACAGGTGTAGCCATCCACACCCAGGCCCGGCAAACCCTGCCCCAGGTGCCATACCTGGCATGCCTGGTGCCATATCTTAGCCACCGTGTGGACTGGGTTGCCTGTCCCCTGCCAACTGGTCATTAATGCTTGCGTCTATTAAAAAAATACAGATTGTGTGCTTATCACGGAGAGGCACAGGGAATGCAATGGTGGGTATGACAGATAAAAACCCATCTTCGTGGAGGATGTTCCAGCTGGGGAGAGACACCCAAGCAAGTTAAATATGTGAATGCATGGTATATGTCATACGTCACCAAGTCCTAAGAAGAAAATGAAGGGAGGAACAGAAAGTACAGAGGTGGCCACGTTAGCCAGGAGGCCCAAGAGGCCTCCTGGGGAGGCAGCATTTTAGGAAGAACTGCATGGGCAGAGAGAGAAGGCCATGTGGCTCCTCGGAAAGAAGGGTCCTGAGCAAAGTTGGGCCTGAGGCCGTCCTAAGGCCTCCAGCTTCCAGAGAGGGATCTGGAAGCCCTGTTTGGAGCACAGAAGAGACACTGGCTGCCACTGGGACCCTTACTGGAGGTAGCCATCTAGCTATAGGGATGGTGGGGTGGTGAGGACAGGAGTGGCTGGACCCTGAGGAGGTGCAGAGATGAGACAGGGCCAGGACTCCTGAGTAGGCATGCAGCACAGGGGCCAGGCTCCCCAGCTGCAACCCGTATCACCACACACACCTTCACAGAAGTCTGCCAGCCCCATAGAGCCTGACAGCTAGACTTAGGAGAAGCACTGAGTCCTCCCCAAACCCCTGAAGCTGAAGAGAGCCAACCCAGGCCAGGTGCCCCCGTAAAGGCAGCCAGATCTGAGCTATAGTCCCAGAGACCCCAAGAACATCTATTAAGTGGCCACTCCATGCTAAGGCACAGCTCTGTGAAGACAGACACTCCTCAGATGCCATCATGGCAAAGATTCCTGTCCTCCACCGTGTCCCAGGAGCCATACAAGGAAGAATATCCTCAAAGAAGTACCCAACTCTCCTTGAGTCCTCTTGACCAAAACCTTGGGTGTGACCTTCAGTTTCCTCACTTACAAGATGGGTGCTGTCCCCTAGGTCACAATGCCCATGAGGGCTCTGGCCTGATAAACACACCACTGTCCCACAGCAGCAAAGCTTCCCTGGGCCAGCCGTGTCAGACTTCGGTGCCAGCAAGACCTCACGCCAGAACCGGGCAGGGAACCCAACCTGGGGGTGGTCTCCCAAAGCCTACCTACCAGCTGACACCGTCCCACAGTGGGGATTACAGATGGGATGGAGGGCTTAAAGGGGCCAACAGCTGACAAGTGTCTAGTCACCAAGAAAGCCTCTGGTCAGGAGAGATGGTGGCAACCCCAGACAGGTTTTCAACTGCCTGACCACTTTCTGTATGGCTGCTCAGAAGCCCTGTCAGAATGGAATGGAATGGAATGGAATGGAATGGAATGGAATGGAATGGAATGGAATGGAATGGAATGGAATGGAATGGAAAGGGGAAGGGGAAGGGGAAGAGGAAGGGGAAGGGAAAGGGAAGGGAAGGGAAGGGAAGGGACAAGTGTCTAGTCACCAAGAAAGCCTCTGGTCAGGAGAGATGGTGGCAACCCCAGACAGGTTTTCAACTGCCTGACCACTTTCTGTATGGCTGCTCAGAAGCCCTGTCAGAATGGAATGGAATGGAATGGAATGGAATGGAATGGAATGGAATGGAATGGAATGGAAGGGAAGGGAAGGGAAGGGAAGGGAAGGGAAAGGAAAGGAAAGGAAAGGAAAGGAAAGGAAAGGAAAGGAAAGGAAAGGAAAGGAAAAAGGAAAGGAAAGGAGAAAGGAAAGGAAAGGAAAGGAAAGGAAAGGAAAGAAGGAAGGAAGGAAGGAAGGAAGGAAGGAAGGAAGGAAGTTAAGAAAGAAAGAAAGAAAGAAAGAAAGAAAGAAAGAAAGAAAGAAAGAAAGAAAAGAAAAGAAAAAAGAAAAAAAGAAAGAAAGAAAGAAAGAAAAGAAAAAGAAAGAAAGAAAGAAAGAAAGAAAGAAAGAAAGAAAGAGAGAGAAAGAAAGAAAAAAAGAAAGAAAGAAAGAAAGAAAGAAAGAAAGAAAGAAAAAGAAAAATTCTGAGAAAAATGTCAGGGATGCTAACTGGTCAGTCTCATGAGGACCCTGCCTGTGGCCAACCCCATCCATTTGGAAGCATGTTGGTGGGTGTGGCTAACCCCATAAGGCCACATCCCCACCACAGTTAACAGGACAAAGACACAGCACAGAGCGGAGTTCTCAGGGCCATCCTTTAGAGGGGACAGGCTATGCATGAGAAAGCAGGTAAGGCTCCCATTGCCCTCCATTTCTCTCCTATGAAGTTCCCCTTCTTTCTCAATTATGCCTTTTATCTTTTTTTGTTTTTTAATGTTTATTTTTGAGAGAGAGAGAGAGAGAGAGAGCAAGCGAGCATAGGCATGCAAGCAGGGAAGGGGCAGAGCACAGGGGGCGGGTGGACAGAGGATCTGAAATGGGCTCCAAGCTGACAGCATCGAGCCCTATGCAGGGCTAGAACTCACAAACACCAAGATCATGACCTGAGCTGAAGTCAGACATTCAGCTGACTGAGCCACCCAGATGCCCCATGCCCTTTTCCTGTTAGTTGGCCATAATATGAAACTAAAATGGGTTAAGAAAAACAGATTTGTATTTCTCTCAAAAGAAATTAACTAGTGGGGCACCTGGCTGGCTCGGTCAGTACAGCATGAGACTCTTGATCTTCAGGTCACAAGTTCAAGCTCCACGGAACAAAGGAAGGAAGGAAGGAAAAGGAAGGGAGGAAGGCAGGAAGGGAGGGAGGAAGGAACGAACAAACGAACGAATGAACGAAATTAACTAGTAAGGAGACTGAATAAATAAACAAAATCTTCCCCACAAAGAAAAGTCCTGGACCTGATGGCTTCACTGGTGAATTCTACCAAGCACCAAGAGAAGAACTAACACCAATCCTTTTCGAACTCTGCCAAAAAACTGAAGAGGAGGGAACACTTCATAATTCACCGCCCTCGTATCAAAGCCAAATACTACAAAAAAAGGAAAACTATAGACCAATATTCCTTATGAACACTGATGTAAAAATCTTCAAAACACTAGCAAACTGAATTCAGTGGCATATTAAAAGAATTATATACCATGACCAAGTGGGATTTATTTTAGCAATGCAAAGATAGTTCAATACAAAAATTTATCAATGTAATAAACCATATTAACAGATTGAAAAACAAAAATCACATCATCATCTCAACGCAGAAAAAGCATTTGGCAAAATTCAACATCCTTTTGTGATAAAAACAGTCAACAACGACAAAAAGAAAGAAACTACTTCAACCTAATAAATTCATATATAAAAAACCAACAGTGAACATTATACTCAATAGTGAAAGCTGAAACATTTTCCTCTAAAATCAGGAACTAGCCAAGGATGCCTGCTCTTGCCACTTCTATTCAACACAGTACTGGAATTTCTAGCCAGAGGAATTAGGTAAGAAAAAGAAATAAAAGGTATCCAAATTGGAAAAGAAAAAGTAAAGTTATCTCTACTCACAGATGATATAACCTTATACATAGAAAACCCTGAAGATTACACAAAAAAACTGTTAGAACGAATAAGTTCAGCAAAGCATCAAGATACAAAGTCAACACACAATCAGCTGCGTTTCTATACACAATAAAAAATGTGAAAAAAAATTTAAGAAAACAATTTCATTTGGGGCGCCTGGGTGGTGCAGTCGGTTAAGCGTCCGGCCCTTGATCTTGGCTTAGGTCATGATCTCATGGTTCCTGAGTTCAAGCCCCAAATTGGGCTCTGCACTGACAGTGCGGAGCCTACTTGGGATTCTGTCTCTCCTTCTCCCCGCCCCTCCCCGGCTTGTGCATGTGTGCACATGCTCTCTCTCTCTTTCAAAAAAAACCAAGATAAATAAACACAATAATTTTTAAGGGGCGCCTGGGTGGCTCAGTCGGTTCAGCGTCTGACTTCAGCTCAGGTCATGATCTCACGGTTCATGAGTTCAAGCCCTGCATCGGGCTCTGTGCTGACAGCTCAGGGCCTGGAGCCTGCTTTGGATGCTGTGTCTCCTTCTCTCTCTGCTCCTCCCCTGCTCACACTCCGTCTCTCTCTCAAAAATAAATAAAGATTAAAAAAAATTTTTTTTAATTTTTTAAAAATTTAATTTATAATAGCATTAAAAAGAATAAAATACTTACAAATTAACCAAAGAGGTGAAAAATTTGTACAATGAAAACTATAAAACACTGCTCAAAGAAATTAAAGAAATAATACTACAAAATATTATTATTATTATATTGTATTATTATTATTATTATTATTATTATGTAGTATTACCTTTTTAAGTTTGTTTATTTTGAGAGAAGAGAGAGAGTGAGAGCACGGGGGAGGGGCAGAGAGAGAGGGAAAGAGAGAGAGGGAAAGAGAGATAGAATTCCAAGCAGGCTCTGTCTACACTGTAGCATGAAGCCCAAGATGTGGCTCAAACTCACCAACTATGAGATCATGACTGAGCCGAAATCAAGAGTCAGACACTTAACTGACTGAGCCACCCAGGTGCCCCAAGACTAAGTATTATTTAGATGCCAAGACTATCCAAAAAAATTTACAAATTCATTGTAATCCTTATCAAAATCTCAACAATGTTTCTTGCAGAAATAGATAAAAATCTATCCTAAACTTAAATAGAATCTGAACAGTCAAAACAATCTTGAAAGGGGTGCCTGGGTGGCTCAGTCGGTTAAGTGTCTGACTTGACTCAGGTCATGATCTCATGGTTCGTGGGTTCAAACCATTTCAGAACTTTTTGCAAAGCTACAGTAATCAACACAGTGTGGTACTGACATAAAAAGACATATAGACCAATAGAATAGAAAGCTCAGAAATAAACTCAAAAATACAGGCATATAATTTTCAACAAGGGTGCTAAGACCATTCAATATAGAAAGGATAGTCCTTTCCACAGATGGTGCTAGAAAACAGGCTATCCACACACACAGAAGAATGAAGTTGGACCCTTGCCTAACTCAAAATGGATGAAAGACCCAAATATAAGAGATAAAACTATAAAACTATTAAAACAGGAAAAAAGCTTCATGCCATTGGATTTGGCAATGAGTTCTTAGATAGGAGACCAAGGGCACAAACGAAAAGACAAAGCAGACTTTATCAAAATGAAAACTTTTATGCAGCAAAGGACGCTATCAAATGAGTAAAAACGCAAAGAATGGGAGAAAATATTTGCAAATCACCTGTATAATAAGGGATTGATAACTAGAATATACAAAGAACTCATAAAACTCAACAACAAAAGAACAAAAAATCTGATTGAAAAAAGGCAAAGAACTTGAACACACATTTCTCCAAAGATCTACAACTGACCAACAGGCACCTGAAAGATACTAATCAACGTCACTAATCAACAGGGAAATGCAAATCAAACCCACAATGAGATACCACTTCACACCAAGCAGGCTCTGAGGCAGGCAGGCCTGGGCCCAAATCTCAGCACTCACTTCTCAGCTGGGCAGTCGGGGGCAGGTGACCTCACCTCTCCATGTGGCAACCTCTTCACCTGTAACACAACAGGCAAGGCAGCATCGCCCCCCAGCCCTGAGGCAGGTTACTACATGGTATGAGGTGTGCTTGGCCCAGCCAGTCCACAGGAAGAGTGTGGCACCACTGTTCCTCTCACTATGGGCTTCCCTGCTCTGCCTGGCAGCTGGCATAATCTCCTCTGGAGCACCACCTGGGCTCTGTTCAATGCCTGGTGGTGCCCTGGAGACATGCAGAATATGAGACCTTCCTCCAAGAAATCAGCCCATACTTTTCCTGGGGTAAAGAGCCACGAGCTACCCAAAAGATGGTTTTCCAGAAGTCTGATCCCACAGCAAGGACCCCAAAGACAGGCTTTGACTAAGGCCTCAGTGTACTCTCAGCACCCTATGGCCCACCCAGGAGCTGCCTACCTTGATGATGACACGCTGGTCTGACTGGTCCTCCAAGATGCTGTCTGTGGGGTAGGACTCTATCTGCTGCCTGATGGCAGAGGCGATGGCTGGCACAAATGTCAGAGGGTTCAAATCCAGGTCATCACAGAGGATTTCTGAAAACATCTCAGGAGTCATCAGCTTCTCTGAAATCAGGAGAAAGGACAGGAATTGCTAACTGATTGCAGGACCTGACCTCACCATGTTTGGCCCCAACCTCCCATCCCCTTCCTCCTCTGCTAGACCTCCCTGACAAAGTTGAGGATGAAGAGAATGACAACTGAGGGTGGCCCTCCCCAACATGGGGTTGCAGGAGGAAGCACAGGATGAGCACCACCCCCTCCTGGCCCTCATCCACACACACATCCTCTGACACCTTGATCTGGAACTTCTAGACATAAAACTAAGAGGAAATGGATTTCTGTTGTTTAAGCCATCCAGTCTGGTACTTTGTTATGGAAGCCCGAGAAAAATAACAGCTTCCTTCCAGATAAATCACTTTAAAGTCAGTGTCCCACGGGCACACAACCATCTGCCACTTCCTCACCAATAAAAAAATCCCTCAGAGATATTAGGCTGCTCTGTGGCTTTTCACAGACCCTTCCTCTGTTTCTGACTCTCCAGGCAACACACACATAACAGACATGCAGGTGTGTAATGGACCCTGCCTCCTGGAAATGTAGCCACACCAGGTGTGAACTTGTAGGGACCATCTGCAACTGGCCAGATTACAAGAAGGTCCCATGTGGTCAAATGTTTTCTCTCTGTTCTGCCCTGTTGTTGTAACCCAAACTCTAATGACCATGCACCACTTCTGGGATGAGCCAGACAAGGCAGTGGCCAAGGATGAATCACTTCATTAGCACATAGCATGATTTTGTCATCAAGAACCAGGTCTGCTCAACAACTGACCCCATATTTCCTCACTGGCCCAGAAGGGCTAGAGACCAGCCATCCTAACAATACCATCAGGACAGACCCAGAACACTCAACCAGCCTATGATCAATAACTCATACAGCAAGCCAAGTATAATTTTGGAGAGTGCAGCATGAAGCTGAAGTGTCCTATGAAGCACCCTACGAGTACACTGTGCAAAGCATTTATTTTTTAATTTTTTTTTCAACGTTTTTAATTTATTTTTGGGACAGAGAGAGACAGAGCATGAACGGGGGAGGGGCAGAGAGAGAGGGAGACACAGAATCGGAAACAGGCTCCAGGCTCCGAGCCATCAGCCCAGAGCCTGACGCAGGGCTCGAACTCACGGACCGCGAGGTCGTGACCTGGCTGAAGTCGGACGCTTAACCGACTGCGCCACCCAGGTGCCCCCAAAGCATTTTCTTATATTAAACTTTTTATTTTGAGAGAACTGTGGATTAATATGCAGCCTTGATTACTGTAGCTATATATGAAGACAAGATTGGGGAGGGTGATTCCTCCTTTGTCCTTCTTTTTCAAAATTGCTTTAGTTATTCTAGTTCCTTTGCCTTTCTATATAAATGTTATTTTTTAAAATATTTTTTAAGTTTATTTTGAGAGCGAGAGCACAAGTAGGGCAGGGGCAGGGAAGGAGAGAGAATCCCAAGCAGGCTCTGCACTGTCCATGCAGAACCAGATGTGGGGTTGAATGCACCAACTGAGAGATCAGGACCTGAGCCAAAATCAAGAGTCTGATGCTTAACTGACTAAGGCACCCAGGTGCCCCTCCATATAAATTTTAGGTAATTCTGTCTATATGTACAAAAAGCCTTGCTGAAATATTCACAGGAATTGCATTAAACTTGTATATCAATTGACATCTTGAGTATTCTAATCCATGAACATGGTATTGAGATCTTTAATTACTTTTATTGGTATTTTGTAGTTTTGGGCATATAAGTCCTGAACATGTTTGTCAGATTTACACCAAAGTATTCCTTTTCTTATTGAGTGATTGTAAATGGTAATGTATTTCTGAATGTCCATGTGTTCACCAACAGTACATAGAAATACAATTGATTTTTGCATGTTTATCTTGTATCCTGTGACCCTGCTGAACTCTTAGTGCTAGCAGGGTTTTTTGTAGATCTCTTGAGATTTTCTATGCAGACAGTCATGTCATCTACAAATAGGGACAGTTTAATTTCTTTCTGATCTGTATGTTTTTTATTTAATTTTCTTGCCCTACTGCTCTGGCTAATATTTCCAACACTAAGCTGAACAAGAGTGATAAGAGCAGGTATCTTTGCCTTATCATAGGCAGAAAACATTCAGTCTCTCACCATTAAATAAATGTTAGACATAGGATATTTTTCAGATGTTCTTTATTAAGTTGAAGCAGTTTCCCTCGATTTCCATTTTTCTTAAGAGTTTTTAACCAAGAATAAATGTTTTAAGTGCTTTTTTTTTTTTTTTTTTTTAATTAGGTAGGCTCTCTACCCAATGCGGCACTTGAACTCACAACCCTGACATCAAGAGCTGTATTCTCTAGGGGCACCTGGGTGGCTAAGTCAGTTAAGCGTCCAACTTCAGCTCAGGTCATGATCTCACGGTTCGTGAGTTCGAGCCCCACATCGGGCTTTCTGCGGACAGCTCAGAGCCTGGAGCCTGCTTCAGATTCTGTGTCTCCCTGTCTCTCTGTTCCTCCCCTGCTCACACTCTCTCAAAAGCAAATAAAGATTAAAAAAAAAATTAAAAAACAAACAAAAAAGCGTTGTATGCTCTAATGACTGAGCCAGCCAGGTGCCTCTGTTAAATGCTTTTTCTGCATCAACTGATATCTGTCTTGTCTTCTTTAGTCTGTTAATATAGTGGATTACATTGATCAATCTTCAAATATTGAACTAGATATCCATCCCTGGAATAACAAACCCCACTTGGGTCGTGGTGTATAATTCTTTTTATATCTAGTTCTGTTTGCTAACGTTTTATTAAGGACTTTTGTGTCTATAATCATTTGGGATATTGGTCTATAGTTTACTTTTTCTGTACTGTCTTTAGTTTTGAGATCAAGGTAATTCTAGCTTTGTAAAATGTTACTGGGAAGTGTTCCCTCTTTTATTTTCTGGAGAAGACTGCAAGAGAATTTATATTAATTCTTTTTTTTTTTTTTTAATTTTTTTTTAACATTTATTTATTTTTGAGACAGAGAGAGACAGAGCATTAATGGGGGAGGGTCAGAGAGAGGGAGACACAGAATCCGAAACAGGCTCCAGACTCCAAGCTGCCAGCACAGAGCCCGATGCGGGGCTTGAACTCACGGACCGTGAGATCATGACCTGAGCCGAAGTCGGCCGCTCAACCGACTGAGCCACCCAGGCGCCCCAATATACTAATTCTTTTTTAAATGTTTGGTAAAATTCTCCAGAGACACCACCTGTGCCTGGAGATTTCCTTTTGGGGAGGTTTTAAACTATGAATCATATTTCTTAGTAGTGATAGGACAACTCAAACTATCTATTTGATATTGAGTGAATTGTGGTAGCTTGTTTTTTTACAAGAAATTGATCCACTTTGTCTAAATTCTCAAATTTATGTGGGTAGAGCTTTTGTAATACTCCCTTTCAATATCTGCAGGGTCTGTAGTGATAGCCCATTTCGTTACTGAATTTGGTCATTTTTGTTTCTCTTTTGTTGTCAATCTTGCTAGGTTTATCAATTTTACTGATCTTTCTTTTTTACTTTTAAGTAATCTCTACACCCAACATGGAGCTCAAATCCACAACCCTGATATCAAGAGTCACATGCTCCACCAACTAAGCCAGCCAGGCACCCCCTTACTGATCTTTTCAAAGTATCAGCTGTGTTTTCATTAATTTTCTCCATCATTTTCTAGTTTCAATTTCACTGACTTCTGCTCTATTATGTCCTGCCTTCTGCTTGGCTTCATTTTGCTTTTTTTCTCAATTCTTGAGGTGGGAGCTTAGATTACAGACTTGAGACTTTTCTACTTTTCTAATATAAACACTGATGCTACAAATTACCCTACTTTACAAATTGATACTACAAACTGCACTACTTTAACTATATCTTAAAATTTTTGGTATGTGATACTTTCATTCAGGTCCATGTATATATTTTCACCAATTCAAGTGAAGTACAGAAAGCTGACTTCTCAAACATAGTAAGATATTTCCTCTGCATACATTTAAAACCACATCAGACAGCATTATCAGGTTTGCTTCAACTGCTGAGCATAATTTAGAAAACTTAAAAGGAGAAAGAAAGCTTATCGTATTTACCCATGTAGTTTTGTTTATCATATTCTTTCTTCCTGATGTTCCAAGGTTTCTTCTTTTATTATCTCCCTTCTTTTAGGTTAGGTCTACAGGTGACAGTATTCCATCATCTGAGGATTTCCCCTTCATTTCTGAAGGATATTTTTACTGGGTGTAAGATTCGAGATTGGCAGTTCTTTTTTTTCAGTGCTTGAAAAACCATGTGCCATGTCCTCCAGCCTCCATGGTTTCGGATGAGAAATCAGCAGTTATTCCAGGTCTTTCTCTAGAAGTCAGGTGTTATGTTTCTCAGCTCTCAAGATCTTTTGTGTTAGTTTTTGGAAGTTTAACTAGGATTCATCTTGGCATGGACTTCTTTGGGTTTATACTGCTGAGATCCACTCAGCTTCTTGAATCTGTCATTTGGGGTTTTTAAGCATCCAAAGTGAACATGTGGATATATATCTCTAGAACCTGCTTCCTGTAGCCATGCCCTGTAGTGTTAACCAGCAGGGCCCTGGTCACCCTTGGCCTGTGTGCAGGAGCAGATTCCACCCCTTTTCCTGATGCAGTTCCTGGCCCTGCTCTGGGATTCCCTTGCCCCCATTGGGGCCAAGCTGGCATCGATGTGTCCTTGTTCAGCAGCTCGTTCTTCCTGGAGAATTTTAACACACCCCAAGGAGGCTAGCTATTGAGACAAATGATGCTATAATTCACCAGCAACTCAGATAAACTCTCTTTCATGTCCTTCTAAGAGAAGATAACCTTGAACTCACTGTTAACTGATACCTACCAAAAGCTGGTTGGAGACAAATCCTGGTTATGAAGAATGTCCTGGTTCTGAAGGACATGTAGTTCGTTCATGCTGCTCAACATTTTTAGGACCCTTTGTGATAAAGAGTCTCACACTCACCTTTAAGGTTACTTGACATTTCAAAGTAAATTAGGTAGGACTATGAAAATCACCAGCAATTTTGAACATGTGCTTTTAACTACCATGCCAGGGGCGTGGCTTCCTAACCACCAGTTAAGAATCACAGCCTGTAAAGTTTATTTATTTTGAGAGAGAGAGAGAGAGAGAGAGAGCGCGCACCCACAAGCATGGGAGGGACAGAGAGAGAGGGAGAGAGAGAATCTCAAGCTGGTTCCACACTGTCAGCGTGGAGCCCAATGTGGGGCTCAAATGCATGAACCCATGAGATCATGACCTGAGCCAAAATCAAGAGCTGGATGCTTAACCAACTGAGCCACCCAGGCACCCCAAGAATCACATAAATACCACTAAGGAAGAGTTCACAGAACAAAATTATTTTGGTTCTCCAAGTGTCTGGACCAAATTACACTTACTGGGATATGGAATGTTATGTAAGGGCTCCTTTGGGGAACAGCTTGGAGAAGCTCATGGCAGAGTTCCTGGACAGATGCAGGTCTTCACTGCATTATACTGTGTCCACTTCTTGAGGGTCAGGGGGAAAGCTTCTCTCTAATTCAAATGCTATGTGTGATTATGCTGCTTCTGAGCCACCAGCGGCTGCTCACCTTGACCACGCTGAGAACTGCAGAACTGATCATCCTGTCTCTGCCCGGTTCTAAAGGGCCAGGCATCATGCCCTCCCCTAGCAACATATGCCCACTGAACTGTGAGTATGAACCAGAGCACTCACTTCATTTTGTATCTTCTTGTTCCATTTTCCCCTTCACCCAATTCTTCCTAACCACACCTTTTGCATTTGCTTTATTCTTTTGTACCAAGAGTTCTCATGTAAGATGCCTTACTCCTTCTGGAATAGGGTGGAAGTTTAAATAAATAGTTGGGGCTTTTTATGTGTTATTGAAAGGAAAGTAACAAGGTAATACACATAGTGAGTCAATCTGAACAACTAAATTCCTATGTTATGATCTATGGCCAGGTTCTGTGCCAAATGCCTTAAGAAAAGCAGCAATAAAAAACAAGATCCCTGACCTAAGGGGTTGAAATGGAGAGAGAGAGAGAGAGAGAGAGAGAGAGAGAGAGAGAGAGAGAGAGAGAGAGATGAATTAACTATAACACAGGCCTGCTGAGATTAAGCACAGAGTGGTATAATAGGGGATGTACAGCACTGGCCATGGCCTGGCACTCATGAGCTGTCCTGTGCCCGAGTTGGGAGTATCACCACCACACCTGCCCTATCTACACTCAATACAACCTCCTGGAAACCCCTCACCACATCTCCCTTTGGCCACATCCTCTCTCGCCAGCTAACCTGTCAACCCTGGAGGACAGACACTCGGCTCTCAGGCCTCATTCCCAGGGCTCGGCAGAGGCCCTTGGACTCAGGCCTGGCACACCAAGTGCCAGGAGATGAGCAAAGGAAGTAGCCTAATCCTTCCAGAAAGCTTAAGGCAACCACGTATCAACAACCACACACGTTCCTCCCTGAGGAAATCCCCTGTGGGAGAAACAAGCTGTAAGTCGTTATGTTTTCTGCCATGGAAACATCTAATAGCAGAAGGAGTTCTAGTAAACTAAGGCACCACAACTCAACAGAAAATTGTGCACCAATTATGAAAAACAAGGAAAACAGGAAGACACTTACAAGTGAAGAAAAATTGTATTTGCACTACAATTACAACTCTGTTAAATACATCTGCATGTGGAAGTGACTGGCAAAAAAACTATTAGCAGCAGTGAGGTTCTGGGAATTCTAAACTTTTCTTCACTTAAAAATGATACTCTTTGGGGTGTTGTTATTTGGTTTTGGTCTGAATATAAATAATGTGTTGTAAAAAGCCTGAAAGATTCAAGAAAGCAATAAAGAAACAATAAACACTCCTACAGTCCTCTTTCCTAGATGGGATAAGGACTAAGTGTTATGGTGAATGTCTCCTGTGCTTTCTCTGGTTCATTTGCAGAGTCACGCTCGGACTCTGGGAACCAGGGAAGAGCAACCATCTGACCTGGGACTTACAGAGCGAGGACAAAAAGAGGAAGAGCAGAGAGTGAGGGCAGACCTCATGGGGATGACAGAGGGACAAGCCTGCACACGCAGTACCGTGAGAGGCCAGAGGGGTGGGCAGGGCTGAAGGGTGGTGTGCAGGCGGTCAGGCAGCAGAACCGGTCTGAGCAGCATCAAGGTCATTATCGAGCTCTGTGGACCGACAGCCTGCATCACGGCTGACCCCTGACCCCCCAATCTCACTGGGGGAGGGAGGAACCTGAGGTTCACGGGCTCAGCCCACAGGAAACGGTGGCAAAAGCAGGATTTGAACCTAGAGTCCAGGATCCAGCACAGCAGGCAACAGGCAAGAAAAAGGTCTGTTCACACAGCAGCTGGGCCTGGGCCATGCAGAGCCCAGCTTCCCACGTACCATTCATGTTCCAAGTAAAGGCATCTCGCAGCTTCTGCCCGTCGATCTCCATGTCCAGCCGGATAGGGACCAGCACTTCAGGCTGGGAGGCATTCTCATGGATCACAGCTGGGTCATGGTCATCAAAGCTGGAAGTGAAGAGGCAGCACAGTCAGCCAGGAGTGCCATGGGTCTCCATGCTCAGGGCTTCCCTCCCTGCACCGCCTGTCACTGCAAACCTGGCCGAAGGGGAAAAGCCCACTTTTTATGGGGACTTGTCAGCTAAGGGCTGAGACAGCAGAGATGAGGCAAGCAGGGGTCCTGGGGTCACAGAGGCAGTGCTCCATACTTCAAGGACACACAGGGAAGGGAGAGGGAGTTGCAGCCTTAGGCAGTGGGATATGACCTAGACATACCCTAAGAGGGAGATTTAAGCCCCAAAGCAGGCAGAACTTTCACTGGTAACTAGGAAAGAAAAGGTATCTCCAGAAGAGGAAATACTTGAGCAAAAGCCAAGGGGTGCAGGAGAGGTGAGGAACTATTGAGGAAGCACAGCCAGAGCACAGAAGATGGGGTGCAGACTGCGGGGGTGGGGAGTAGCATGGGTGTCCCAGTGCCCACACTTCTCCATCTTGGGCTACAGGATCCAGCCTCTCCCATGAGGGAGCCCCAGGAGAACCCAGGGCAAGGCAGTCCCGTGGTCATATCTGTATTTTAGGAAGACAAAGAGGGAAGATGCCAGGGAAGAGATGGAGGGAACGCTGGAGGGCAAGGGGACCCTAAAGGTGTCAGTGGAATAAAGCAGGCTGAGAATTACTCTTGGGAGGGACACAGATGACAAACAAGGAAAGCACACTGCATGCCAGACACCAATGCTCTAGGAAACATGGACAGGGAAAGGGACAGGAGTGCCAGAGACAGGAGCAGCCATTCTACCAAAGGGGAGGCAGCTCTGAGAAGTGACAGTCAGCCAGTGATGGGAAGGAAGGGAAGGAAGGGAGGGAAGAGCGAAAAGGGGTCAGTCATGAGGATGTTGGTAAGGAGTGAGCTCTCGGCAGAGGGAACTATAAAGGCAGAAGCTTCTGGGTGTTCTGGGTGGCTCTGAAAGCAGTGAAGAGGTTCACATGACTGATGCAGAGTGACAGTGGCAGGGGATTAGGCCAGAGAGGAGGGGCCACTACACGGACTCCAGCCCTGGTGGGCATGTGACGGGGTATCTGGAAGACCTGCGTCCAGGAGAGGAGCCATCTGCCCTGGGTGAGGGGGCCCACATCTTAGGAGGAGCTGGCCAAGGGTGGTCCAACTCTGGACACGTGGAAGGCTGAGAAGGCAGGAATTTGCTGAGACTAGTTCTGTGGCTGGAGAAGGAGGAAGAGTCGTAGGGTTGTGGCCTGAGCGCAGGAAGGATGGGATTACTATGTCCCAGGATGGAGGAATCTGTAAGCAGTGTGTGAGATACCTGAGGACAGCGTGTAGGGGTGAGGCTAGGCTGCAGAGATGATAGTGGGGTGGGAACTTGAAAAATGCCCCCCAAAAGATATCTAGTCCTAATCCCTGGAGCCTGTGACCATTATATGGCAAAAGGGAGGGAGGGAACTTTGCAGATGTAATTAGGGATCTTAGGAGGAGATTATGCAAGTAGCCCTAAACCACAACACAAGCGTCCTTTAAGAGAAGGGCAGTTTCACACACACAGGAGGAGCCCGTGTGGCCACTGAGGCACATGCTGTTAATGCAGCCACAAGCCACAGAATGCCGGCAGCCACCAGAAGCCAGGAGAGGTGGGAACAGCTTGTCCCGCCGCCCCACCACGAGAGCCTCCAGAGGGAGTGGGGTCTGGCCAACACCTTGATTTTGCTGCACGGAAACTCCTGGTCCCAGAACGGTGAGAAATAGATTTGTGTTGTTTTAGGCCCCCCATTTGTGGTAATCTGCTCCAGCAGCCACAGGGAACTAATGGTGGGGTCTCAGTGGGATGGCGTTTGAAACCACAAGATAAGATCTCCAGTGCTTCCAGGAGCACTGGAGACACTGGGAAACAGGAGACAGCAGGGACACTAAAGCAGGCAGAGCTCGGAACTGAAGCAAGCCAGAAACCAGCTGTCCTAGAAGCCAAGGGGGAACAGTTTCAAGAAGGCAGCGTGTTTTAGGAAACACAAGGTCAAGGCAGAGGAGAGGAAGAGGCTAAAACATGTTTGAGGACTGAGGCAGAATCAGTGGAGGGTGAGGCGTGCTCACCACAGAGGGAAGGTTCTCTTCTTGTCCCGGCCCATGCGGTTCCTGTTGATGGTCGTGGAGCAGGGCACAGCATCCAGATGGTGGGAGCTATTGGGCAGGGTGGGCACCCATTGGCTGTTCCTCTTGGCTTTCTGTTCCCTGGAGAGACGTGAGAAATGCCCCTGCTCAGTCTAGGAGCCCGATACTGGCCATCAGGCTCTAAGTCATGGTCAATGGATGCCCACTGCACCCCCGCCGGTGGTGAGCACTACGCACCCTAGACTCTGTACGTGTCTACTCCTCAGGCGCCCACTGGCACCCATTCACAGGCACCCAGGCTAGGGGAAGGGTACAGAGGGGACCCCAACACAGCAGAGCAGCCCCCAGCCCAGTGCACAAGTCACAGTGTAACATGCTATGTGCCAGGCATGACTCCATGAATGCACTCTCCCTTCTTGCGGAGAATGTGCACAAGGAAGCAGCTTCCCAGAGGAGCAGACCCTGGAGTAGAGCCTTAAGTATGGAGTTGGGGCTCACTAGGGATGGGGAACAACTGGAACGGGGAGGGTGTTTCAGGAAGTGCATGGCCGGCAGAAGAGAGGAAGCACGGATAGATTGTTGCCTCAACTAGGGCTGGAGAGGCGGACATGGAGAGGGTCCCGATTAGGGGCAGGTGTGCTCCATGAGAAATGACTGTACTCAGCAGGCAGCTGGGAGTCCCCAAGGACTTTGAAGAAGGGAGAGACAAGATCAGACCATTCTTTTAGATATATGGGCCAGCCAGAGTATAACACTTCAATAATGCTTCTGCCTTGCAGGGGTCCAGACCAGTAGGGTATGAGAAGCTGGGTTAGTAAAAACTTTCTAGAAAGTGAGGCTCAAAGTAGTTTAAGTAACCCACATACCATCAAGGGTTCACTCTTCTGTCCAAATTACAGGTTGCTTTTACTACTAGGAAAATACCAAAAGGCTTTTTTATTTTAAAGATTTCTATTTTTGAGTAATCTCTGCACCCAACATGGGGCTCGAACTTACAAGCCTGAGATCAAGAGTCACATGCTCTCCTGACCAAGCCACCCAGGCACCCCCCAAAAGGCTTTTTTAATCTGAAGCTCCAGTGCTGGCTTTGAAAGGCAAGCGCTCGGGTTCCCACTATGCTCTGCACATCATTTTATCATCCTCGGACGCTGCCTTCCGTAACAAGTCTGAGCATTGTAAGGGCAGCAGCTGTGTGTCATTCACTTTTACATCCCCAACACCTGTACCACATCTCCTTCCATAACTGTTTGCTACAGTTTAAAGGATGTGACAGCAACCACTCAATTTCCCTTCCCTCACTGTCCTCACAGAAGGGATGAGGAGATGTGGCTTGCAGTCATTCTCTCCATGTGGTGGTGAGGACCAGAAGCAGTGGCCATGACCTGCCCAGGCCCCAGGCTCTTTGACTCTTTTCTCTTCTAAAGCTGGAACCACTGGGGTGCCTGGGTGGCTGTCAGTTGAGTGTCCAACTTTGGCTCAGGTCATGATCTCGCAGTCCATGAGTTCAAGCCCTGTGTCTGTGCTGACAGCTCAGAGCCTGGAGCCTGCTTCAGATTCTGTGTCTCCTTCTCTCTTTGCCCTCCCCCACTCACTCGCTCTCTAAGATAAATAAACATTAAAAAAAAAAAAATTAAAGCTGTGACCACTTGCACCTCAGATGCTGTGGTCCCAGAGCACCCCTTGACTGAGGGTGGGGGCAGGGAGAGATTTACAGTACCAAACTGTAAATGGTGGGACTCAATCAAGTCTCCTGTACCCAAGTCTTGCTCAGATCTTATGACCAGCTTTACCAATACCAGAGGCCTGGGAAAAGGAGGAACTTGGAACTAATCTGGGCAGGGCTTAGAGCTACTGGGCCAGTGGTTTTGAATCCTGGCTGCAGACTCCCTCAGAGTGCGAAATTTCAAGTAGGAAAGCTCTGAGCTCCACCTAGACCAAGGGACTCCTGTCTCTGGAGAGGACCCAGGAAAATGGGTTCTTTGTAACTTCCATGTGTGATACCAATGTAGCTGGGCCCATATTTGGGAACCTCAGGTCTAGACCACCACCTCTTTTCTGAGCCCAGGAATATGGGTTCTTTACAACTTCCATGTGTGATGCCAATGTAGCTGGGCCCGTATCTGGGAACCTAAGGTCTAGACTGCCACCTCTTTTCTGAGCCTCCTAAAGCTGGCACTGAGGCTCCCCCTCCACCCTAAAAACTCCTGCCCTATCTCTGTAGTGATCTAGTTCATAACCAGGCCTGGGCTATTCTGCCAAACCTCTGTCAGGTAACTATCTCAAGTAGAGTGCAAGTTCTGTCAGACACAGTGAGTATGTCATACACCAAATCCGAGAATCTGGGTCACATAATTCAACCTTTCTTCTGCTACAAGTAGGTCTGCCCAAGGGAGGGGGACATCCAGCCTCTGCCTAGCCTATCCAGTGATGAGGAGGGGAGGTGCTGGTCCTCCTGTGGGGCTGACTGGGCAGTGGGAAGGCGCTTCCTGAGCACAGAGCCCATGAAAGCAGCTTCTCGCGAACCTCAATGCCCAACTGTCAATGTAGTTTTGACCTCTGGGGTAACAGTACTCTCCTGCGTCAGCTGTTCTTCATATGACATGATCATCAAGAAGTGTTTATTGCACCATAAAAGGTTCCTGGCTGACATGTGCAGACTTGAAAGCCCCAGCCATATGTACATCACTTCTTCTGCCACTTCCCTAGGAAAGTCTAGCCATCCTTATGTTCTTACCGCATCCCTTGGGGAAAGAGGAATCTGCAGAGCACACATCTATAACACTGGCCAAGTTGGATGTGGGCCACCTTTACATGGGGGTTGTGGGGAGGATTATGAAAACAATTCAATAGTAAAATTGAAAGAAAATCTGGAAAGAAATGATTTTTCCATAGCCACATCACTTGAAACAATAACCCTCCTCTCCCTCCTCCTCAGTGCCCCTGGGGTGTTGTGCATGTAAATGCACTCATTCTAGATATTCTGCACATCACTCAGGCGAACCACATTTCTGGCTGCCGCAGGGTCTACTTAGTTATGACATAAACAATTACCTATCTATCCAGTCTACCTGCTTCCAAGATCTAGTCTATCCTGGTCTATATCCTACTCTGTAATACCTTAGTCTATTCAGCTGGCTGTATCTTCACTCAGTCAGCCTCTCCCTAAGGCTGAACACTCAAGTGGCTCCATACTGTCCATTATTACTCACAATGCTACCTCCTACCATATAATAGTTTCTGTTGGTGGTGGTGTTCTTTGAAGTTATTTGTCTGGGACAGATTCTTAGGGGTGAAATTAATGGGTCAGACAATGAAAACAGGTTTGATGTCATGACCATGCCCGTGTACCAAAGCCTGTGCAGGGTGCTTGCGTGCCAGCTCTATTGTATCTTCCCCAACTCTTTATGTCGATAGTTGCTTATCTGTTTTACTTTGAATTCTTAATGTTACACGAGGACAAACATCATCTCCTTATTTGTTTACTCCTTATGCTTCCAGGATGGCCCACCCTTTACCTATTTAGCTATTGGGGTATCCAGGTTTTTCTTATAAATCTGAATGAATCAAAACCAAAGAAAACTACCTATGAAAATGACGAAAAGGGGCACATGGGTGACTCAGTCAGTTGAGCGTCTGACTCTTGGGTTTCAGCTCAGGTCATGATCTCACAGTTCATAGGTTCGAGTCCCACATCAGGCTCCGTGCTGACAGTGCAGCGCCTGCTTGAGATTCTCTCTCTCTTCCTCTTTCTGCCCCTCCCCTGCTCAAACGTGTGCCCTTGCTCTCTCTCAGAATAAATAAACTTTTAAAAAATTAAAAAAATTAAAAAAATAAATCTGAATGAACAGACTCTACAACATAATCACCTCTCAATTACTTGTCTAATTATTACTGTAAATACTCTTTTTTAAAGGTTCTAAGCTCACACACTAAGATCTATTGCTCGTTTCTTTTGGGAGTTTATCTGGGCCACTCATTTTTCTGATAGATTAGTCCCACTTTCAAACCACTTCTAATGACTTTCCAGAACCCAAGACTTGGCTTTCGTGTCTTAGAAATTCCACAGACACACAAGAAACTTGGCAATCTGGCTAAGACAATTTGTAAGCACAGCAGGTGAAGTGTTTAAAGGTATTTTGGTTCAATTTAACCCCAACTAGTTCTAGGGTATGAGAAAAATATCTGTGGGTGTTATCCTGAGAGCACGCCCTGGCTGGGAGTACATTACCTGAGGTAGGTGGGGGGTTCCGTGCTGATGGAGACGGCCTTGTACTTCTCATCATTGCCGTCCAGAATCTCTTCCACCTCTGAAGCTTTTAACAGCGTCACGCTGGTGGCCAGGGTTGTGTATCCATGATCTGTAACCAGAGACACCGCTGCGGTCACCCTGCTGGTGGGGCAGCAAGAAGCAGCAGCCAGCAGATGCAGCACATCGAGGTCCTCACATGCAGGAGGGAAAAGCGAGTGTCAACCTTACTACTGCTGAATGCTGGCCTCTTCCAAAAGGGCAATCTGGACCGAGTGCTTTAGAGGTCCTACTGAGAAAACACTCCCATGGGATTTACTTGCACTGATTTGTCCCAGGAGCACTGGCTCCGGGCACAGGGCAGCAGCTACAGTGCAGCATGGCCAACGGGGAAAAGGGGGGGCTCCAGAGTGATACCACCAGTGGGAAGAGGTCTGACACCAACTGCAATCCATGACACGAAGCAAAGTGGAGAGATGGAATGAAAGATGAAAAATACTTTTCTTTTAAAACAAGAGCCCAGAGAGTTACAAAGAGCTGCCTCACACCCAACATGAATTCCCGGCACCGTGCAGTCAACACGTGCTATCTGGGAAGCAGGACAGATTCTAGGCAACTCGACCCACAGCTCTTCTAGGGAACCTCGGTCAAGAGCTGCTACCTGTCTGCAGATCCAGACTGGCTTCTCCTGGAGAAACAAACCGGTTATGGGGAAGGTATCTCCAAAGCACAAGGCAGAAGAGTCACTGAGACTTCACCTGAGGCTTGCAGAGGGGAAAGCAAAGCTAGGAACTCACTGCGTTAGTGACTGGTGCTCCACTGGGGGGCAGAGGGAGGATAAAAAGGAGACTTTTTAAAGCGAGTGAGTGGCAATGTCATAGCAGCAGATAAAAAAAGAAGCCCCGGCTCCTGAATTAAAAGAACCACTACTTTGCCCACAGTGGACAAGACCACAGCAATACCTACAGACACAACCAAACAGGACAGACTGTGAAGTACACACACACACACACACACACACACACACACACACACAAGGCTTCAGGCAGAGTCTTCACCCAGGCCCAGGGCAGCTCTCTGTAAGGGGCCACAGCCGAGTCGAAGCAGTTTCGCCACCTGCCAAACATCGCATAGCATCCGAAGCAAAACGTACAGTGAGACTCCCCTGATGGAGCCCTCGGAGCATCTGAAGAGCATCTTCTGAAGAGCCAAAGCACACTTGGCTCTCTAGCATCAGGCAGCTCACCCGCCAAGCCCCAGGCACACACCTCAGGCACACCACGCAGGGACATGCACATGAGCTCTAGCACACTGGCTGCCAGAACGAAGTGCTACGGGATGGAGGTGCTCTGGGAAGCAAAGCGGTGAAAGCCCCAGAGGGGAGTGGGAGCTGGGGCCACCACCCGCCACTCGGGCTGCATGGAGGGTGACTATGGCGACACGCCCACGGCAGATGGCAGAGCATCACAGCATTCCTAAAACGTTTTGAGACCAACATGTCTTCACAGCACCCATTACTGTCCCAGACTTGCCCCCCTCATGCTCCCCCCATACCCCCCCCCCAACCTGGCCCTGCTGAAAATACCTGACAAAGGACCCCTGGCTACCTGAAGCTGCTTTGTCGCCTGAGTTGCATAGCGTGCTCTGCAGCGACTCTGCCCCTCACGTGCTCCTGCCACGCTAAGGTCAGGGCTGCAGTGAAGACACTCTGGAGTGAAAACGTTTTAACTTCATGACATAAGCGAGTGGTTTTGAAACAGGTTTACAAACCCTCGTGAAGACGCACCCTTAGTGTTAGGTTTTGTTTTTTTACCATGTGACGATGCAACTATTTTCTTCCTCTCTTCCACAGTGGCTAGTCGCCTCCAGAGTGAGGGGTATCTCTTGTACAGAGAACCTCGGAACATACGGAGGTAGTTTCCCACCTATGGGTAAAGCAAGAAGGCTCATTATGAGGGTCACATCTTGATGCAGAAAGGGAGGGTCCTGGTGCAGAGGCTCTGCCGACCGAGTAACAGAGCACAAGCTGGCCTCCAGGCACCAGGCTTTCTGCAGCCATAGAAACACATTCTGCTGACATCAAGGGTTCAATAGCAGTGCACATCTGGCCCACATCTGCCTCTCTAGGCGGGGGCAGTACCATCTGCATCCTAACGACAGGGCTAAGTTCCAAAAGGCCTGACCAGGCGCTTCTGGGGCAGACCCCCAGAGCTCACTGAGACGCTCAAAGTGATTCTGACTTTAAACTAAGGATCCCGAACACTTTCCAGAAATGTAAGGCCCCTTTGACTTTCTTTTATCTTAAGAACAAGACTTTGATATTTTTATGATGCCATAAACACCAAAAAGGCCTTTTAATTTTAGACAGATGTAGGATAATTTCCCCCATGGCCCCTGTTGCTTTGTTTAGTAACAAACTCAAACCAGGAACACCAAAAGAATTTTCCGAGAGTTTAAAAAACACTTACTGGCAATCACCAGATTGCTATATAAATCACTATTGCCTCAAACAATAGCTTCGGTTTATCTATAACAGATACTCAAAGTATAACTTCTTTAATGAAAAGAAACCTAGTCTCAAAGTTTTTATAAAGAAACTCAATTATTTCACTGACATTGCAAAAATGACCACTCGAGTCAAAATGACCATATGGCAAAGGACAGCCAGTGGACTGGGTGCCACGTGCTGGTTCCACCTGTGACTGGGAATCACCTCCCTTTTCTGGGTCTCCTTACTCACCTGTCAAATGCTGAGCAATTCTGAACTTTGCCCCACGAAGCACCATTTCTATTATTTTTCCCATTTACCTACCCAGCACAGTATGTTTATTAAATGTGTTTCTCCATTTTTCATGAATCAAAGATTTTTATGATCGACAACCAGAGCTGCTGAACAGCCTAACAGAAGAATGGCCACAGGGGTGCCTGGGTGACTCAGTGGGTTAACTGTCCAACTATTGATTTTGGCTCAGGTCACGATCTCAGGCTTTGCTGAGTTCGAGCCCACATCAGGCTTGGGATTCTCTCTCTCCTTCTCTCTCTCTCTCTCTCTCTGCCCCTCCCCTGCTCACACACACTCTGTCTCTCAAATAAATAAACTTATCACAGGTCCTATAGTGCTCCAGGACGCCTAGATCCTTCCCAAGACCCCTGAACTTTGGAGACTGGAGCTTGCCTTCCTGGGTTTCCCCCAAACCAACCTGTGTCCTCTCTGGACCTGTTTCCCAAATGTAAAATGAAGGTGTGAACCTGGGGATTTCTTAGGGTCCTCTCAGCTCTGTGACTCTGGCTTAGTGAACACAGCTGCCTGCAGATGGGGGGAGAAGAGTGACACACGCACTTGCTGCAATCACACATGCCTTCCCAAAGCTGCTCCACAGATGTGGCATGGGGGCACTGGATGTGTTGCTATGGCTGACCCACCTCTCTGAATATGGTGCCTGTTTTCCAAGGGGAAGGGACCTGCAGGCCATCCACCACCCAACGCTGTCACAGAAGCTTCTGGTTATCAAGAGTCAGCCTCCTGATCTTGAACCCTTCTCAGACCTCCAGAGGTTCAGCCTGGCCCAAGAGAGTAGATGTCTCTCCCCTCTCCCATGTGGGACTCTATAGACTGGGTCTCAGGACAATTGTTTTTACTCAACAGGGCTGAAAGAGAAGACTGCAATTAGCCTTCTAGAAACGAAGGCATGTTACGGGGAAGATCTTGAGGCCATCAAGTCTAAGCATCTTCCACACATGAAAAAAGTTACCAGGATACAGACAGCCCTTCTTCCCATCTGGCTACATGCTCCCTCTCAATATACTCCACCTAATAAATGAAAGCTTCCTTCTCAAAAGTAGCACCCACTGAAAGTCAAAGCCAAACTGACTGCTTTTCCTGTCCATTAGATCAGTTAAAGGTTAAACAATCTGCCCAGTATCATTTGGGAACTCCTAAAGTGCCTTCTATCCTACATTTAGGCAGCTTCCTACTGGTCAATGAGGATGATTCCAAGCTGTGGCACATGGATAGGCACTGACTCCACTTCCCCGGTAATATCTGAAGAGCAGCATTTATGTCATAACATGAAAAACGTATTGCATCCTGCCCTTTTTGTTTTATAAAAATTGGTGAAAAACGGAAACACTAAAGTCCTGATAGTGACTGACAACAGTGGTATCCTAACCTGATCCAACTAAAACAAGTCAGGAACCACAGGGGGTCATTCATTCATGCTATGTTCAGTTGTGAAGGGGAGAAAAAAAACTATTAAAAAAAAAAAAAAGAATGAAACATTGGCATAGGATACTAAACACCACTACAAGGAAAGACAACGCTGGGCATTCTGAAACTGCAATCCCTCCAGGATTGGCACTTACCTCATTATACAGGAAAGACTCTACAGCTTGGTATTTGCACATCTGAACTGCATATCCCACAATTAAAAAAAAAAAAAAAGGAATATACACTAGCTGGGGATTGCTTTTGGATCAAAAAGGGGTAGTTTGAAGCAACCTGGAAAAACAGTAGACTTAGTACAAACTCCCCTTTGAAGGACGAGGTGTAGGGTTTTCCTAAAATCAGCTGTTCAGCTGACTCATAAAAATGCTGTCACTTCTGGGGCGCCTGGGTGGCGCAGTCGGTTAAGCGTCCGACTTCAGCCAGGTCACGATCTCGCGGTCCGTGAGTTCGAGCCCCGCGTCAGGCTCTGGGCCGATGGCTCGGAGCCTGGAGCCTGTTTCCGATTCTGTGTCTCCCTCTCTCTCTGCCCCTCCCCCGTTCATGCTCTGTCTCTCTCTGTCCCAAAAATAAATAAAAAATGTTGAAAAAAAAAAATTTTTAAAAAATAAAAAAAAAAAAAAATGCTGTCACTTCTGGTCAAGAATCAAAGATATTTAGAATCCTTTCCTCATAATTCTGAGTTAAATTCAAGATAGCCAAAGCGTCAACTGGTTCTGAACTGATCTAGCTCAGGGACTGGGGCCTTATCCACCCAAAACAGGATATCCATCCTCCTCCCTATTTCCTCATTGGTAAGTGGCAACCAACACTTTGCGAGATGAGACATCAGTAAACCCCATGTTTTCAATCTGAGATTTCACGATCCCAAACGCAGCAGTGGAGGAGGGATACAAGCGAAGCTTCCAAAATCTCTCCTCCAGGCGCCCCAGGGGCTAACCGAAACATCCCGTTTCTCTGCGGCTGGCTGGAGCTGTACCAACTCAGGATGGAACCAGTGGCTCCTCGCAGTGCCCTAAGCCCCGGCAGCAATGGGCGACCCCCCACCAAGACGAAATGAGTAAGTAATCCCAGACAGCCGACGTGCGCGGGGCGGAGCCAGACAGGCCCCACCCCGCCCTGACGCAACGCGCGCACGCGCCCGCCCGCCGCGATGAATGGAGACGCGCGCTCCCGGCAAGCAGACCCGCCCCGAGGCTCCCGCGGGGCCGAGGCTGGGGAGGGTGAGGACGCGCGGCGGGCTACCTCAGAGCCGATCATGTAGAATTCTCCGTCGTCTTCTAGCTGGAACTTGACGGGCTTCTGCCCGAAGGTCTTGCTCAGCGCCATCATCATCATTTCGGCGGCGGAGGCGGGCGGCCGAGGCCGAGCTGCAAGGGATCGGGAGGACTGAGGAGGAGCCGAGCCTTGCCGAGCCGAGAACAGCCGAGACCGGGCGGCGAAGGGTGGACAGATCAGGTGCTAGAGCCGCCTCCGGGCTCTTCAGCCGCCGCCGCAAAGGACCAGGCCGCCCTCAGTGCGCAAGCGCGGGCGTTGACGCTGACGCGCGCGCCACCGCCTCCCTAACAAAAGGCCGGAGAGCGCCCCTTCGGGCCGCTTAAAGGAACCGCGACCCGTTTCTTCCAGACTGCTTCCCAAGTGGAGGTACTCCGAAGAATTTCTCACGAACAGAAATAGCAACAGAGGCCCTGACTCAAGCGGTGATTTTTCCAGCCTCACAGCTGGGACTAGAACTCAGCCCAGTGGAGGAGGAGCAAAACGAGGCCTGAGGCCAAGAGGAGGCCAGAGCTACCTGTGCCTCAGTTTCACCACCCGAAACACGCAGTGTAGTTGAGTAGATAAGAGGGATCCTAGGAACAGATACCCCAGTTCCAGGCCCACAGGTGTTCCTGCGGCTGTGGAGATGGGCAGAATGGCAACACTGGGTGAGGGGTTG
Source organism: Neofelis nebulosa (assembly GCF_028018385.1). Lineage (NCBI taxonomy): Eukaryota > Metazoa > Chordata > Mammalia > Carnivora > Felidae > Neofelis > Neofelis nebulosa. Next base: position 64,795,559 of record NC_080792.1, read on the forward strand.
GCATGGGCAAAGGCTCCCCAGGCTTGGCAGGATTCCAAGGCCCAGGTGGTATTTGGTTTGGCTGGGGCATCGGTGAGCTAGAGGGGAGGGAAACTTCTCCATTTCTCTGCACTCTTCCTTAACTCTGCACTCTGTGTCTACAGCAGGTGCAGCCGTGGGGTGCTGAGCAAAACTAGATAAGCCTGCCCTGCAGAGCTTACAGCCAGGACTGGGGCTAACAATAATGAAAGCATCAAAGCATCCGTGTTTGGTTGCACAATGCAGCAGATCAAAAACGGCCCGCTGCTGACAGTTTCATATGGTTCAGTCTAATAAAATTGCAGCTGTGATAGGTGCTACTATGAGGAAGATACACATGGGGCTGGGAGGCAGGGCAAGGAGACCCTTGAGAGTTAGGTGGGGTCAGCTGTGGTGACCATGAGTTTTGTTCCTGTCCTGACAGCAGTGAGAAACAAAGTATTTTAGGATCAAAACTGCGGTGTGGCATGACCAGATAAAGTGGCCACCACTTGGTGGAGGATGTTGAGGGGCCAGCGGGGAAGCAGGGAATCAATTACAAAGCCACTCCAGTCCCACCAGGCTAGATGGAGGAATGGAGCAAGAGGAGCCATGGCACTGCATCCAGCCCCAAGGACCAGAAGCTTGGGGGGGTGGGAGTAGGCTGTGACCAGGACACAGCAGGTGCTGAGTTGGCTCCCAGGTCCCCAGCTCTTCCCCCCTTCTGGCCTCATAGTTACAGAAAGAACCCAGGCAGGCAAGTAGAAAATAACCATATTTAATGACAGTACTCAGTAGAAAAAAAAAAAAAAAAAAGGCTTTGTACACACTGTACACACATTTACATGATTTTGGAGGATCCCAGTGCTGGGATGAGGGCTGGGAAGGATCTAGCCCAAGACAGGATTGAGGTATGTTGGGGCTTCAAGGGCCCGGGTCTCTAGCAGGAAGCACTCCCATCCCCAGCTGACTCTGGACCTTTTGGCCTGGATCCTGGGGAACATATCCCTAGGATCACCAACTAGAAAGCAGCCAGATCCAAGCACCTGCCCAGAGCTGACCTCTCAAGAAAAGGTAGAAGGCAGTGGTGCCCCTGGTCCCCCTATGCCAGCACCCTGCAGGAACCTCACAGCAGGGAGGGAATGAGGGCTTCAGCTCCCCCAGCCCTGCTGAGGTGCTACCCTGAGGGATAAGTATAGAAACTGAGGGCAGAAGGCTTTGACTGTGACCTGCACAGGTTGGGTAGGGCTGGCCTGAGACCACCCTCACCCTCAAGTAATGCCAGAGTCTCCTCGCCTAGTCCAAAGCAGTTGCTGGCAGGTGACCACGACCTGCGTGGCCCTCCCTGCAGTTGTCAAGGTGACAGCAGCCCCTCCCTACCCTCCTGAGGAAACACAGGCTCCATCCTGTGCCTGGTACCCACAGCCACAAGGATGGCCACTGGTCTCTATCCAATATCAGTGGCCTGGCAGGAGTCAGGAGCGCTGAGGGCATCCAAGTCAGTTAGCGGAAAGTGTTGGCAGACTCGGTACAGCCGAAGAAGTCAGGGCCCACGAGGCGGGGAAAGCCCTCCAGGGCCTTCACCTTCACAGGGTCGAACTTCCAATAGAGGCGACCTCGTAGAAAGTAGGCATAGCCTGAGGAGAGAGGAGGGTCAGACCTGGGTGAGTGGACACTGGGCCCTGCACCTGCCAGTCAGGATGTGCCCAGGGACAGGCACAGGAGGAAGTCAGATTCTCAGGGCTTGACCACTGTTGTGTTTCTTGAAACCTGCAGGCCCCAGGGTGACATTTCTGGAACCTTCAATGCCTTGGAGTACTACCTGTCCCAAGATCTGATCTGGGCTATCATTCCAGCTTGACAGATGCCTGGAGCCTCAGAAACTCAACAACTACCTCTCAGGAAAGCAAGTCTCCCTCCCCTCACCCCACCCCACCCCACCCCACCCCCATGTCAGTTCTATTCCTGTACCTGCCAGCCAGACTATAGACCAGCATCCTGAGGCAAGGTGGGCCATGCAGGTGACCCAGAGCCCCAGAGCTACCACAGGACTACTCTCCCAGTAGGTCCTGATGGGGGAGAACACAGAAGCAAGCCTCAGGGTATGGGGGAAAAAGTACTGGACTGCAAGTCCCACTCTAGTCCTTCAAGATAGTAGGCCAGTTCAGTGGTTAGGAGCAGGGACTGCCTGGGTGGGAGGTCTGGCTCCCCACTGTCCATCTAAGTGGTCCAGTTAGGGACCTCATTACGTGAGCTTCTGTTTGCCCCTCTGGAAACTGGGTTCACAACAAGTGTTATGTCAGAGGGCTGTTCTGAGAACTGCATGAGACATAAGGAGCTTAGCACTGTGCCTAGAACATCATCGGTCCTCAGTGTGCAGCAGCTATTATTTTACCAGCTATACTGAGAGACCTGGGCAAGTCCTGGCACCTCTCTAGCCCTCAGTCTTCCCATCTGCAGTATGGGGGCCTGGCCTTGCCCTGGCACAAGGAGGAGGGTGGACAAAGGACCCGTGATGAGGAGCTAATGCCCAGCTACCACCAGGTAGGAGATGTGGCTCTTACACCACTTGTACCAGCCACTCCTCTCCCCCCCTCAACGCACCATCAGCATCCTGGAAGGCGGCGTCAATCTCAGAGGGCACTCCTCGCCAGTCAGTCACCCGGCGGGGCACAGGGTTGTCCACACGGCGGGTGCTAAGGTGGAAGCGCCAGTAGTCTCCATCTCGGAAGAAGTAGATCTTGTTCTTCTCAGGGCCCCAGGCCAAGGCAGCCTGGATGGGGGGCCCCTGCAGCCCCAGCTCAGAGAGGGGTGAAGGGCCCAGGACTGGCTTCTCACCATTGTATACCCAGTACTGAGTGCCTGCCAGAGAGGGAAGGCTGCAATGGAGCTGCCCAACCACTGTACCTGGCCACCATGGACCTACCTGGCCAACACCACCGCCAGACTTTCCCGGTGTCAGTTTCCTTGTCCATAAAACACTCGGGCCAGAAATCCCACTCAGCACCCTTATCCCCAGAGGGAAGTTAGTGCCAGTAAGGACAAGTTTGGGTGATACATGCTCTGGGAGCTACTGCATGTGGAAGGTTATTCTAAACAGGAAGGAAACCTCCTGAGCTCTCGATTCTTCCCCTGCCATTTGGTTCCTTGTGACAAGTGCTTCAGATCATTCCCTGGGCCCCATCCTTGCCATAGCAGGCTTGGGCCTCTCTTGATGAAGTCCCTGCCACCTAGAATGCTTCAGGCTCTTGTCTCTCCCAGTTGAAAGTTAACAGCACGGGCTCTGGGGTTGCCAGAATGAGATCATATCCCTGCTCTGCCTTTTCCAAACTGTGCCTTTAATGAGTCACTGTACCACCTGTACTTCCCAGAGATCTCATCTCTAGAACAGGCGTACTGATCACACATACTCCCTAGGATGGCTTTGAGGGTTGAATGCATAGATGCACAGTCCACTGTGCAATGCCTTCTATCCTGCTCCCATCTTGAGAGCCACCTCCTCTGGGAGCCTCCCAGCTGTGCCCAGAGAAGTGAGTCATACTCTCCCTTGACACTGCCCATCATGTCTGCCTGGCTGTCCCTACCCTGGGCCATGATATTCCTGGCTCCTGAAGTCTCCTGAGCATGAACCCCAGTCCCCCTCACCTTGGAAGAACCAGATGTGGCCCTGGGAATCTTCAAAGGCTGCATCCACAGGACTGGGCAGTCCCTGCCAGTGACGAGAAGCCAGTGCAGGGTAGCCAGGCTGCAGCCGGCCCCCACGCAGCCGCCACACAAAGCCCACTTTGAAGAAGAAGAGCTCGCCACGGATGGTGGAGACTGCATCAAAGGTGATCTCGCAGGCATCTGGTGGCACTTCCGGCTGGTGTGGGAGAGAAAGGCTGAGCAAGAGCCCACATTGGAGCCACAGAGGCCAAAGAGTGAAGGGAGCTGGGAGCAGGGCCTCACCTCCAGCAGGGCAATCTCGTTGTCGTCCACCCCAGCCTGAGGGCCCACAGCCGGGGGCCTAGAGGTGGGGGCTGGCCGGGGTTGGCCGTAGAGGTGCTGGATGCCCCTGCGGTCATCCGGGCTAAGACTCAATGGGTAGCGGAATGTGTAGAAAGGGGACATAAGTGCCTTAGCAGCTGTCGTGTGCTGCAGCCCCAGCACATGGCCAAATTCGTGGGCTGCCACCTGCAGAAGGTCTGTGCCTGAAAAAGGGAGAATAGCCCAGCAATCCCCAAACCTCCCACCAGAAAACACTCAAACTCCAGAGCCCAGGTCAAGGACTTATCCCCATTCTCTACTATCTGTAGTTGCCCCATCCGGAAAATGGGTCCCCAGCCCATACCCTGGTTGTTCCCGATAGTCCAGGTCTCGTCATAGTCAAAGTGGACATCTCCTTCTCGGTGAGTCTTGGGGAAAAAGGCATGAGCCAGGATGCCCCCAGGTCCATCAAATGGCAGGTTGTCTCCATGCCAGTACCTATGGGTGGGTGGGCAGAGTCAGTGGCTACTGACAGGTGGGGCTAGTTCCCAGAGGGGTCTTAGGTAACTGGTTCACCTGGTAAAATCAATCATGATGTCAGCATGGCCCTCATGGACCTCGGTGAAGGTAAGTGGCGTCACCTCGCTCCACACTTGTAGGGCCTCTGCCACCGTCTGCCGCACCTGCTCCCGTACCAGCTGCCAGGGGAACCGGAGGATCCTGGGGGAAGGAGGAGGGGTCTGGGCCTTGCTTGGGACAGCCCCCTGATGGCTGTTGGACCCGGAGTTGCCCCTGGATGCTCAGTGGGGATGCATGCACATGGGACATGTGCCAAGTGTGCTCTGGGCCTCAGCTATGGTCCCTCGTCCACATGGGAACATCTCTGTGTGGGTTTGTATGGCCTTTGGTACACACAGGTGTCTGCATTTGGTGGAAAGAATGCAGGACCAGGAGCCCCAAGACCCACCTTCTAGACCTGATGGTGCCACTCACTGTGTGGAGACCTTGCCCTTTCACCCCAGTCTTGGTTTTCAGTTCCCCACCCAGGATATTTCTGAGCTCCAATCTGTGTGACACCACACCATCTGTCACATGCCATCCATCCCAGGCCAGCTCTCCACCTGCAGGACAAGTCTGACCTTCCACATCACTCCCAGTATTACTTGCTCACTCACCACTATTCCCATCGGCATGGACCCCAAGCTATGATGGTAGGTCTGAACAATGATGTGGTTAATGCCGAGAGGACCGGCCATGTTTCCCTCGTTTACCACAGAGTCCCAGGGCAGGCCTGGTGCTTACTATGTCCCCAGTAGGGGTTGCCTGGGTGACTGAAGGCCCCCCGCCCCACATGTCAATGGAGCCACCAGGTGTGTGCTGAGATTTTTTGTGTGTTGACAGAGCTACTGCCCCTCTGATGTGGGAAGGCATGGCTATGGTGGGGTGTTGTCTGCGTGTGCATCTAAGTTGGGGTTTAGTGAGTTGGTCCATGGATGGCTCAGGGGTCGGTGGACACACAGGTCTATTAACCACAGAGATCTGGCTCTAGCACGTGTCTCAAGAAGCAAGTGTGAGGGTGGCAGTTCACACACAGACACACAGGTAGGTCTAGAGCCTGCTCCCACAGCCACTGGCCCCTACCTGTAGGTGAGGTCTGTTTTCTCCCAGCGCCCGCCTGATAGCACAAACCGCTTTTGTCGGTTGCGGGCACTCAGCCCATCGGGTGGGTCAGGCACACCGCAGCGGGGAGGTCTGGGGCTGCTTGCTGGCTGGAGAGTCTCCTGGGCGGTAGTGGCAGGTGCCAGGCTGCTGGGAGCAGCTTCATGCCAGGACTGTGGCCCCCTCCTCACATGGCGGCGGGGTGCATCCTGGGCAGGAGAGAGGATGTGAAGGCCTGATCAGGCCTTGGGACCTCATGGCCCATCAGCATACTCATGCTCAACCTGGCCCACCTTGCAGATGGGCAAACTGAGGGCAAGAGAAGGGGTGTGCCAGCCATCACACAACAGGGCCCTTTGTCATGGACTGGCTCAGATTTCCTGTGTCTTCCTGGAGGGCCTGGGCTGTCTGTCCAGCCACTTGGGCCAGTAAGGTCTGGGTGGGGATGCAGCCCCTGACTCCACACACACCCAGGAATGGATCCCACAAAGCTTTCAAGGAAAGGCCAAGCAAGCTCCTCCTGCTCCCCCTACTGGTCCCCACCCCTCCCACCCCAGCAAAGCTTTTTTGCCTCCTTTTCTTCCTTCCTCCACTCCGCCCCCCAACTCTACCCTCTCCAATTACCTAAGCAGGCTCCTGCCCAGGGCCCCCAACACTGCCACACCCCAGTGTGGGTCTGCAGCCCTGTGGCACAGCCTTGGTTTGCTCACCTGACAAATGGGGATGATACCTCCCCAGTGTTGGGCCATGCTTGGGCAGGGGGAGACAGACAATTCCCAGATGCCCAGCCCCACCCAGCCCTGGGGCCAGACTGGAGCCCCAGCACCGCAGATGGGGATTCTAACACAGAGCGCCCACCCCCTGCAACATCCAGGGCAGAGGTCACAGTTTTCACACTTGAAAAAAGCACAAGCTCAGAGAGGTGGGGAGACCCTTCAAGATCATGCAGCAAGGGTATGGCGGAGCCAGGTGAGGAATCTGGTGTCCAGGCAGGAATCAGAAGGTAGTTTCGGGATACTTTGCAAAGCTGGAGAGGCATGGAGCTGTACCATTGGCTAGAGACTAAGTGCCTGCCTGGTCTGGGGCTGACTGGTCTGGGTGGTTGGGGCCTCCCCCACAGCCATATTTGGGGTGGGAGCCAGGTCACCCAGGCCCCACCCTCGCCCTTAGCCTCTGGCAGCTCTCCCAGGCGGTAGGCGTCCCAGGGCTCTGATCCTTGTCCCAGTGCCTCTAGTCTCTCAATTCCAGGGCCACTAATAACTCAACCTCTCAGAGTCACCCAGACTCAACCCTAAGAACACCCCACTAGAAAGGGGTCTTCTGAACACCCAGGGGCACAGCTACCTGAGATATGAGAAAAAACCCTGGACCAGCTTTCTGATTTCAGAACTTGCTTATTGAATGGTTAGTTACCTGGCAGAGCCCAGCCTCACTGGGTTGTGGGTTCCTGTTGATATTGGACTTACTGCTAGTTAAGTACTTCTCACTCTTGCAGTTCACCTGTATCCAGGACCCTACCAACAGTTCCACAGACATGCTCTTAGCCCCTGATGGTACCTCTCACTAACTCTACTGTCATTATCCCCCATTTCTCAGATGAGAAAACAGAACCCAGAGAAGTTAAGCAACTAGCCCAGGTAACAGCTGACTGGTGGTAGGCTGTCTTTGCTCACAACCCACTCCCTATCTGCTACCTCTGCTGTGCTCTTCAGGCTGGAGCCACCCTTCCCCTGGAGGAGGGATCCAGGCTGCCCTCACTTTGGTGACAGAAGAGAAGGAATGGGAAATTATTAAGCACCTGCTACTTTCCTGGGCACTCTGTCAGCTCTTTGAACCTCCACCCCCACACCCCCAATAAGGTGGGGATGATATATATGTGAGGTCTCCCATTGAGGATATGGACCCCAGGTCTGTGTGCCTAGCCATAAGAGCCTGCCCTTTCTCCTCCCCACACTGCCCCCTTGACTTCCTAGATAAACAGATTCCTTCCCCCAATCCTGGAAAGGGTAAGACTGGGTTGTCCCCTGGGATCCCCAAGTAGCCCAGAGCCCAGCTGACCAGCTCTATTTACGCCTGTAAGCAGAAATCCCTTATCTCCTCTGCCCTGCAGTGAGGCCTGGACCAGCCAGCCATGGAGGGAGGGTAGGTAATGGACACACACACCATACCTTCCTCTCCTGCCCCCATGAGGCATGACAGGTCCTTGCCCAGACCGCTGGATCATGGCACTCTCAGTCCAACAGCAAGAGTCACAGTCTGAGATTCAGAAGGGCCAGTTCTAGGCCATGCTCACCCTGGATAGAGTGCCCCTGGCCAAGTCCCTGCCCTCTTTTTAGCTTTGACTTCTCTGTCAAAGGGGGAAGGTACTACAGCAGAGGGCTGAATAACCTCCCTCCCTGGTGCCCACTGCAGCATCTGGCACAGAGAAGAGCCTCTTGCCTGGCCCACCCCCTTGCCCCTGTGGGCCCTCCCCTCCCACACCTGGAAATCTGCTCTCACCACACATGCTACAGCTCCCACCACCCACCTCGTGTCCTGCTCCCCCAAAGTTCCCAGACTACATCATAAACAGGAATTGCAGCTAGCGAAGGTAGCTTGCAGGCCCAGAGAAGACTGACTTGTGCAGGGTCTCCCAGAAAGCCAGAGGTTCATGCTCACTGTCCATGTCACATTCATTGGTCTTGGAGAGTGAGTGAGCAGGAGGCCCTAGAATCAAGGTCTCCAGCCAGCGGTACTTTCCAGTATTTGTTTTCTGGAGCCATCATTTAATGGCTCTTGGCCTCAGTTTCCCCATTACTGGGATGGGACACATGCTCCCTGCCCTGCTGACATCCTACACTTCATCTTTATGAGCCTTTTCTCGCCTGGGGTCAGACACCCTAACTGAAAGTCCTGGCCCAGAGCCCCTTTCAGATCCCTAAGACCGGTGTGCTTGGTTCTCCCAAGGCTGCTGGGATTCTGTGAGGTGGGGTGGTGGGCACAGACCATGCCTGGTCTCATCTACGGGAGGGTTGGGTAGCAGACACCACCACATTTCTCAGAGGAAGAAAGAGAGCCCAGAGAGGTCAAGGACTTTGCCCAGGGTCACACAGTAAGTCAGAAGAGAGCTGGACCTAGACCTGGGGCCCTTGCTTCTTCCACCCACAAGGCCCCCCTCCCCCTACCTCCTCAGCTCTTGGCCTGTCTCCAAAACCCACGTTCCTGAGAAGTGTTTCTTCTTTCGATGCCTTCCCTCCTCCTCCTCCTCCTAGGCCAGGAGCCTTCCTTGGCCTGCCCTGTGGTAGGCACTGAGCTCACTCACCCTGCCTTCCTCTTGCGGGGCACCAAATCACAGCCTCAAACATACAAGGAACTTCTCAGCTGACTCAGTCTCCTGGCTGAGCTAGATAGAGCCTTGGGGTCAGTGCCTGGGCAACTTCCAATCCAGAAAACGGGAGGCACCCCGTAGAGGGGAGATAAAGGACCCCAAGCCAGGAAACTGCTGGGTAAGGCCAGGTTAGTTTTGCCCCTCTCTGAGCCTCAGTTTGCTATTGGTCCAACGGGGATAATTAATAAAGACGGCTCTGCCTTCTGCTGTTGGTAGGAGGCGACCCTGATGGGAGGGCACTTTGTTAGGCTGTGAGAAAGAATGGGGAGCATCACTACACCATTCTATGCAGCACCATGCCCCTCTGAGGCTCAGAGAAGTCAAGCAACCTGCCCAAGTTGTGCAGCCAGGCAATAGGCAGGTCCACCAACTGCCCCACATTGAACCTAATCTTCTCCCCACCCCGGTCCCTGCTGGCTCCAGGAACAAACGCAGCCTCTGTCCTACAGGACTGCAGGGCTTTCATCAACCCTGAAAGCTGTGAACTGGGATGGATAAATATTTACAGAGCTTTCCTGGCCCCTGTGATGGCAGCCTGGGGATAAACACGTTGAAGGCGACCCCAAATGCTCCCTGCATATCTGCAGAGTGACAGACAACAGCCCAGCTCAAACCTGACCCCAACTGACGCTGCACAAGTGTCAAAGTGGCAGCCAGAGGTGACATTGTGTCTCCAGAGTGACTGGTTGTGCCCTCTCCTCCCATTACCTCATTTAATCCTCAGTGCCCTGTTATCCCCCACCCACCCGCCAAGACTGAGGGGTGGGATCCTAAGACACAAGAAGGCTCACCTAGGGCACCAGGTTTAAGCCCAGATCTCTCTAATTCCTGAACCTGTGAGGTCAACTGGCTACCCAGGGTGATTTCTGACTCTCCCAAGTTCAAAGGGAGTGAGAAGAGTTGGGGAAGAGGCAGAGCCTTGGGACTGAGGTACCTCCTTTCCCTAACCTACCCATCCTGTCCTCTTTTGCTCCCATAGCCAGGATGGGGCAAGCTGGCCAGGGTAGAGCTGGTGTGACTGGAGAGAGGGGCCCAGGCTGGTCAGATCTCCCTCCTCCAGATGGTCTCACGACTCCTGCCTGGCACACCTCCTAATGCTCCCATCCCTACCTGGGCGGTCTGTATGCTTCAGCTGAGATCCAGGGGGCTTGTGGGCTTGCAGCTGCCCAGGTTCTGCCTGGCCACCCTTGTGATTGGTCCCTCAAGGCCCCAGCTGGAGGGGAGGGTACTGGGCACACACAGGCTGTCACACAACACCCCACGACTGTCCTTCCTCTACTCACTCTGCTGCCTTCTCACATGGACCGTCTTCTCTCTTCCCTTTCTTTTCCCAGCCCCTTCCTTTCTGAGGGTCTCAGCCGCCCACTTTCGGTTCTTCTTTCTCTGTCATAAACACACGCGTGTGTGCGCGCACACACACACACACACACCACAGCTCTCACACTCGTGCTGTCCTGGCTTCACACCTCCCAAACTTGCCACTTGTAGGTTCCCAGTTGGAGCCACCTCTTCTGGGCTCAGACCCCATTTGCCCCAGGGCAGTGCTGTCCTCCCAGCTCTTCTTTAATCCTCCAGCTCACTGCACCCCTGGAGGTGTGCTCACCGAGGCCACACACCGGGAGACTGACACCAGCCTGAGGCTTTGTCCTCGCGAAGAATAGGAGGCCCTGTAACCACTCCCTCTGCTACCTGGTCCAGGAAACAACCCAGCTTCTGCAGCTGGGGAGCCGAGGAGCAGGTCCCCACGCTGGGAGGGGGCGTGCGTCTAGCGCAGAGTCCCGCCTCACCAGCCTGAGCAATCCTGGCGCAGGCTCCACTTGCACACCTCCAGGGACGGGAAGTTCACTATCTTTCACGTCCATAGGGACCCAGAAAGCGTTTCGGGTAACGTGCCGCTCCAGGCCACCCGGGCGCCCCCGTGGGTCCGGGTCCAGCTCGGTCACTGGGCCCAGCCCGCGTGCCCGGCACCCCCTCGGCGAGGAGCGGCCGACCAGCTCCAGGCACTCACCAGGGGCCGTGGGTCCCGGGCCAGCAGCTGTGGCGGCGGGAGCAACAACAGCAGCAGCGGCAGCAGGAGAGCGCGCGGGGCCGCGCCGCGGAGCCGGGCGGCCCGAGCCATCCGCCCCGGGGCTGCTGAGCCTGCTGGGCCGCGCCGGGCCACCGCCCCTTATAGCCTTCGCCCCGCCCCGGCCCCGCCCCACACGCCTTTTGTTCTAAACTCTCCCGGCGGAGGCCGCGGCCAGGGTGGGGGAGGTGGAGGGTAAGGGCTGGTCCCGCTAGGGCTGGAGGCTCGGAGACCCAGTCCTTCCTAGGATCGGGAGAGCCTGAGGTCTAAGAGTCCTGGTGTTGGGCGCCCAGGCCAGCTGGTGCTACTCCAGGCCTCACTTTCCCCGCTGTGCTGTGGGGAGTCTGACAGGAGCCGAATTTGACTCCTCCTGGTCCCTACCCCACCTTTGGAAGGGGCTTCCCTAGCTGATTTCCCTCGTGGCCTAACCTCTGACCTACTGCTAGCCTATGACAGGTGGTTGTTCCCAGGGCAAGTTCTCCTTAGAGCCTTAGCTGATGGGTCTGGAAGATGGCATAACAGCCCCTGTGAAACAAGGGATGTGTCTCAGGGGAAATTGAGGCATAAGGAGGTGGCTAGCCAGTCCCCAGCTTAGAATATGTAGACAATTTATAAATGGGAAAACTGAGGGCCCAAGATCAGGCTTTCCCATACCAGCAGGCAAATGGAGGGGTCAGGAAGGAGGATGCTATCGGTAGACTGAGGCAGGCAGGGAGCCAGTCTCTGAGTGGGGACACTTGTGGCTCAAGAGACTAACACACTCCACAAGGGCCCTAGGGGCTAGGTTTCTGAGACCTGAGAGAGAGGAGGTGAAAATCAAAGGAGAGGGTGATGTCCATATGCTGGAAGGGATCCTCTACTCGTGACCAGGTGCCTCACCACTTCACGAAGGCAATCTGCTCCATCATGGCCAACCCCGCAGAGCCAAAACCCAAGCAGTGGCTCCCATCCTAGCAGGCAGGGTCCTGAGAGGCTGCAAGGTGAGGCTGTGGGCACCCAGCCAGGGCGTAAGAAGGGAAGGAGGCCAACAGGGAGAAGAGGGCGATCAGGCTGACTCAACCCCTCCCTCCAGGTTCGGGTCCAGGGAGCCCTCTCAGCCTCTCCAGGAAGGCTCCACAGAGACTCCTAGAGGGCCAGGAGAGGAGAGACAAGGCATCAGCTATCTTTACTACCTGGAGTGTGAACAATCTGTTTCGTTAAAGTGACTCACTTTTACTTGGGGTGATTTCATCTTCCCTACAATCCCGGTGCTACAGGGCCCCCCACTGGCACACGGGACAGTGATAGGGGAGGGTAAAGAAATTAGAGCTCCTTCCTGCCCAAGGGTCATATGTGATTACTGCAAAATCACTCAGAAAAAAAAAACCTATAAACCTCAAGCTCCTGGAGGGCTGGGAAGCGTCCTAAATCCGCGCCTCGGCCCTTCCCTTGGTCTGGAACCAAGGTGGTAAAATCGCGAGGCCACAGTATTCAAACCTGCGGCCAACGCCTCTGGGCACCCAGAGGGCCTTTGGAATGGGCATGCTGCTAGTATGTCGCTAAACACTGTCAGTGTCCGGCGCTGCATCCGTGATGCAGGGTAGGGTGTCAGGCAGGGTGCTTGGCCGCATGGGGTGTTTCATCCCACCCCAAGAGGGTGCTGCCCAAGACTGGCCAGGGTTGTGACTCATTTAGGGCAGGGAGTCGAAGAAGGGCTCCGGACGCCCCCTGGCGGAGGTTCTGGGGATGGGTCGCGCTGGGCTTTCCTTCGGGAATTTCTTCCCCGCGACCCTGACACCAAGTCGTAGTCAGTAAACCCAGTCCGTAGGAGGGGGACCAGAGTCTGGCCTGACGCCCCGTGCCCCCCCCCTTGCTGGCTTCAACCGGTCGCCCCCCTGTCAAGTTCTCCCCTGGCCCTCGGACATGAACCAACTCCACTCCCAGCGCTCCGCGATAGTTTCTGAAGGGACTTTGCCCGTCGTAACCCCTCGTCACTTTGCAGCGTTGGTCCGTGTCCCCAGGGCCCACACAGCTCGGGACAGGCGCAAGGAGGAAGCAGGGTAACATTTCCAGCTAAGAAGTGAGGTGAAACGCTGAAACGAGGTGATGCTGGAAGGGACAGGTCTCGGAGACCCGCGCGAAGGTGAGAGCGGCCCCAGGCCTGGCTACTCCCTTTGGGGGCGTGGCCCCTAGGCCCCGCCCCCTGGCGCCAGCTGAGTTTAGCGGCGCCACATTCGTCCCGAGACAGAACCGCTGCCACTGTCGTCTCTGACTGCGCTTGGCCAAGTCCCACCGTCATCCATGCCCCGGGGAAGCCGCAGCGCGGCCGCCCGGCCAGCCAGGTGTGAGCAGGACAGGGGCCGGGTGGGGAGAGGGCTAGGAAAGCGGGGGCACTCCCCCACCAGGGCGTGATAGTGTGACCTTGGCGACTGCTACGCCATCTTGGTGGGGGGAGGGGCGGGGTGCTGCAACCACGTGTCTAAGACTGTGGTCGCCCACCCTCTGGGGGGAGGAGGGGAGGGTTCGTGCCCGGGAGTCGAAGGCCCTTGGGGTCCCAGTTCCGGGGTCCGGCTGGGATTGACCCTACGTCTCCCCCCACACGCAGCCGCGCCGCCGCGCCCTCAGTTCACCCACCAGCGCACCCGCCGCCCTCTGCTGCTGCACCGGCCCCCACCCCGTCAGGCCAGCCTGGCCTGATGGCGCAGATGGCGTCCACGGCCGCTGGCGTGGCTGTGGGCTCGGCTGTGGGACACGTCGTGGGTAGCGCCCTGACCGGAGCCTTCAGCGGAGGGAGCTCAGAGCCTGCCCAGCCTGCCACTCAGCAGGTGAGCTGCGGGCTCAGGAGAAACTGAGGCCCGCTTCTCTCAAGGCCACATAGTAAGGAGCTGCTGGAATGTCCATGAAGGAGTGCCGTGGCGTGTTCAGAGCTGCCTCAGGCCCAGGACTTTTCCCAAGAAGGGTCTTATTCCTCACTCTGCTGTTAGCCTCCTGTCACTCACAGGCAGGCTCTCCTAGTCCCTTCCCTGAGGCCAAGGTCCCTAGACTCCCAGGGATACACCAGCACTTTAAAAATGGAAAAGCCAAAGTCCTTAGCGGTTCAGAGACTGGCCCAAGGTAACCCAACCTAGTGGAGGGGGGGGATGTTGAAGTTCTGAGTCCCTGCTCTCCCTGTTCCCAGGTTCTGCCCTGTAGACCTTGCATCCCAAGGGCAAGGGGTAGCCAGCGACTCTGGGCCTGTTTCCTGCTGGCTTATCCCCTACTGGGTGCCCCACCAGTCCTGAGCCACATGCGGCTTAGTGGCAGGGTCAGGGGTCATAAAGATCAGTATGGCTGAGGCTGGAAGCTACTGGTACTTGTGCGGGTGGGGCTTATACTCCAAGAGTACAAGCACAACGCCATGCTTTTCCAGAGCCTTCTCCCACCTCTCAGGCCCTACATGCCCAGTGAGCCCATTATGAGGCAATTGGGAAATGCTGTCTATAACAGCACTAGCATCGGCTGAGTGGGTTTGACAGGGCTGTGGGCTCCTTCTGTTTCACAGAGGGAACAGCTGAGTGTAGACAGGGTAGGCTGCCAGGGATCCCAGGGGCACCTGGGCTGGGGGTGTGGGGAGGGGCAGGCAGCTCCCAGCTTTGGAACCCACTTCTGGGTGCCAACCTGGAGCTGACATTGCTGCCTCCTGTGCCATACCCTAGGCCCCCATCCACACTGGCCCCCAGCCCCTGCAGATGGGGCCCTGCGCCTACGAGATCAAGCAGTTCCTGGACTGCTCCACCACTCAGAGTGACCTGTCCCTGTGTGAGGGCTTCAGTGAGGCCCTGAAGCAGTGCAAGTACAACCATGGTGAGCAGCTCCTGAATGGGGCAGGAGTGGGAGGGGCAGTCCCTCTTCCTGAACCTGCAGGCTAACCCTGAGCCTGTGCCACCCCTCCCTCCACAGGTCTGAGCTCACTGCCCTGAAGAGACTGGTGTAGACTGGTGCAGATCCATGAGCCAACCCTGCACCCACCTTCACCCCTTCACCAACAGCCAGACCACTACGTCAGATTGTACCCATGTAGCTGGGTTGGAAGTGAGGAGGGGGTTTCTCATCCCGCAGATGACCGGAGACGCAAATGTGCAATTAAAAGAGTTTTAGACCATAGCCTGCTGTGTGCCCTCTCATTTAGTTTATCTGCTGGGGTGGGGTCAGGGGGCATGGATGGATGTCCAACTGAGGGGTGGAATGTTTCACTTCATGCCAGCCAGCATCCTGGGTGCGGGAGGGGGAGGAGCCCTGTTGTAATTTGATGACCTTGACAATCCAAATAGGGATGAGTCGTTAGCAGGGACCCCAAGGGCACCTGACTCTAGGTGCTGGAATCCCTGGATAAGCCTGTTGTCTCCCCCTGTCAGGGTTGCTTGCCCCCACACCTTTGGATCCCCTTCTCTGCACCCACATCTTAGGGGCTCCCCCTTGGTGGCCTCACGTCCAGTCTGTGACCCTGCTCCTCTTGCTGATGGCAGCTTCTCAGTAATTCCAGATTCTGCAAGAAGAATGCCACTGGGCTGCTATCTGTTTGGGCCTGATCACACATGGCAGAGGTCATGGCCAACCCCCTTGGATCTGAGTCCAGCTCAGCCACTTGGCTGTGATGTGCCAGGTCACAGGGCCTGCTGAAACAGAGAAGCAGGCCCTTAGATCCCAGGGCAGACCTCACTATCATGTGCTCTGTGCTACTGCCTTCCTTGAGTTCACCAGCTATGTGTTGAGCACCTACTGTGTGCCAGGCCCTATTCGATATCTCTGGGGGCACTGAGGATGTTCCTGCCCTTGGGCGTTTATATTCCAGTGGAGTGGTGGGAATGTCTCTTGGTGCACTGTGTTCTAGCTTGTATGTACTTCTGCGTGTGGGGTTTTCTGGGGGAGGGGGGTTTGGAGTCTACCTCTCAGCACACATAAGTCTGTTCGCTGGGACTTCTGGGTGTGAGCATTCCTCCAGGTGTCTGTGTCTCCTCCTTACCTGGCTCCTGGCCCCAGCTAACGGGTCCTGGATGGCAGGGATCCCTTCCTTCGTGGCTTTGAAAGGGGGCCTTGCTCCTGGTGGTCACGCCGAGTGCTCGTGCGCCTCCTCCGGCCATCACTTGTGGGTTGTAGGCCTGACAGGCAGCGAAGCTCCTCTGGAAGGCCCAAGAAGCCCTATCTATGGGAGGTGGGGAGAAGGCGCACCCTCCCCCTGGGGCTGTAGTGTGAGACTCACCTGCCAGCTCTGGACACTGGTCATCCAGGTTCTCCAGTAGGGACTCATAGCGGGTGGGGGCCCCATCATCCCCCTCTGTGGAGGGAGTAAGACTGATTCCTGACTGGCCTGGTGGTTCCCACCTTCACCTCTCACTCGACCTATTTGCTGGCCCTGGCTGGGGTCAACAAGGCATTGGATGGGAAGGGTCAAGGCTAGGTCCTGGCCAAAGTGGGGGGCTGGCCCGGGCCTTGGGTGGTCTTGGACTGGTGTCCCCCTCTCACATCCCAACATAACTCCAAGGGGAAATCTTGGGCCCCACTTACTGATGATCTGCACAAGGACATAGGTCCCACGCTCCTGCAGCAGGGGGCTGCCCATGGAAGGGGCCTGGGAAGCCCCTTCATCCAGGCTCACCAGGTGCCCATCCTCAGCCAGGAGGGCAATGGTCGCTGGGAGGGTAGGGAGGAAGGCAAGGCAGGGGCTGGTACCTCTGCCTGGGGACCCTTGGCCCCTTCTCCCCAGCACCCCTCCATGCCCCCTCACCATCTGGGGGCACCTGCCCCCTCTGCCTCAAGTGGGCAGTGAGTATCACCAGGCTGCACCAAGTGTTCACCAGCTCCCAGCAGCCAGCTGTAGGGACAGGGCAGAGGTGAGTGAATGGGACCCTCTGTTTCTCCCAGTCTGGGACCATCTGTCTTGCTTTCATCTCTTCTGTAACCCGAGGAGGGAACAGGTCTCCAGGATTAAGACTGTACCCTCCTCCACCCATCTTCTGAGATGTCAGTGACCAGGGCACATAGCTCATGCCTCCTGCATTGGGTGCCCCCCTCCCACTCCAGCGCCGCCTCTACACCGGACTTCTCTCCAGCACCAGACCCCCCCATTCTCCTACCCCAGCCCCACCTGCCACCAGAAGTCTGGAAATCTTTAACTGTGGCTAGAGCTTTAGGTGCCTAATGTGCCCTGAAGCTTGAAGACAACTGACTGAATTAGAGACTGTGTAATTTAACAACATGCCCTGTGGTGTTGTGGTGGGTGTTCTCCTAGAGGAGCCCACTGGAATTTCCCACAATCCAGCCACCGGCGTTTCCCCTCAACAGACTCCAAGCATTTGCTCTGTCTTCTCATAGAGCTGTTTCCCTAAACCCCCCATCCCCTTACCCAAGTGCACCTCCCTTCCTCACACTGCCTCCCCACCCTCCCCTAGGGTGGAGGAAAGCAAGCCTCTGAATGTACTCTCCCCCTACCTGTCTCGGGACAGGGGATCCTGCTTACCTCCAAACATCACTGTGATAAACATGCCTCTGCAGGGGAGAGTAGACAGATGTGTGGGCTTCGATCCCCTAACCTGCGACTTCCTGACTAAGGAAGGATCTGGGGCTGAGATCTATTCTGGGTGGGGCCCTGCCAGGAAACGTGCATACGTGTTTGGGAATGGGTGGGTGGATCCAGGCTTAGGTTCTTGCTTGGCCACCCTTGGAGCTGGGCTCCACCAGCCTAGAGGGGTCCCTGCAGCTAGTTCAGGACGCCTGGCCTCCTCTTCCTCCCGCTTGCTGGGTCAGAGCAGCTTTCTGGGTCAGAGCAGCCGGAAAGCAGACTGAGGCCCTCCCAGCTTCCAATCTGGTCTCCATGGCAGTGGGAGCTGCCAAGTCGTCTAGGCAGCAAATGCCTTCCCCACAGTATCCTGGTAACAGGATCTGGGGCTGGAGTATGGGCACTCCCTAAGGCAGGGCTAGAGTGCGGGCTCAAGCCTTGTAGTCCAGGGATGGCCCAAGACCACATCTCCCCACCAGTACAGACAGAGCTCGCAGGCTGAAAGTGGGAGAGGACCCTGTCCCTGGGAAAACTCCCAACTATGAGCTGCGGCCATGGCCAAAGCCTGGCATCCTCACCAACCTTGCTCTCCCCTACCTTCTCAAGGCCCTCTTCCCTGTGCTCACTGTCTTTGCTCTCCTTTCCCTCTCTGCTTTCCTCCACACCTTCAGCCTCCTCTCTCTTTCCTTCTCTCCTTGTTCCATCAAGTTTATTGAGATACACTTTACAGTAAAATTCACTTAAAGTGACAAAAATCTGACAAATCGCATAGAGCCACCACCACACTGGGGAGGCAGATCATTTCCCTCACCCCCAAAATCCTTTATGCCCCGTTGTAGTCAATGCCGGCCCCTGGCAGCCACTGCTCTGTGTTCTGCCCCTGCCTTTTCCAGAATTGTATACAACAAATCATAGAGCATGGAGCCTTTTGAGTCTGGCTTCTTTCGCTTAGCATGAGATTCACTCAGGTTGTTGTGTGTATCAATGGCTCATTCCTTCTTATTGCTGAGAAGGGTCCCATTGTCTAGATGTGCCACAGTTTGTTGATCCACTCACCTATTGTTTGGATTGTTTCCAGTTTTTTGCCATTAGGAATAAAGCCAGTACAGACATTTTTGTGCAGATAGGTTTTTGTTTCTGTACCAATCCGTGCCCATCCTTTAACTTTTTCTCTCATTTTCTCTATCATCTTCTTTCCTTCTTCCCCCTAGCGCCTTTCCCTGTCTCTACCTCTTCGTTTCTGTCTCCTGCCCCTTCTCCATGAGCCTCTACCAGACCCCTTCAGCCAGGATGCCAGGTAGGTGTCTGGAGCAGGCTCCCATCCTGTGCCAGCTCCCTTTTCCCCAAGGTTTTAGAAATGCCTTCTCCCCCCTTCCCCCACAGTGATTAGGCTGTTTGTCCTGCCCTCTGGGCCACTGAGGCAAGAGGAGGACTGGATCCTCCATGCGGCTCCCCCAGCACCACACTCTGCCTCTGTTTCAGCACTCAGCTCAGTGCTTCCACCTCTAGAAAGGGGGTTAAGAACATGACTCAGCAAAGTCCTTGTGAGGATTAAATGTGGTAACACTTTGTTTATTTAGTAGGCTCCACGCCCAATGCAGGGCTTGAAGTCACAACCCTGAGGTCAAGAGTTGCATGTTCTACCAACTGAGCCAGCCAGGCACCCTTTAAAACATATTACCTTGGTCTCAGCATGCAGAAAGTACACATTCAGTACTGTAGAAACAGGTAGTGTTTCCCCCGAAACTATTTAAACACAGGACACTTTCTTCTCGGGACAGCACTATCTCTGGGACTTGTGTCCTGCAGAACACAGCTCAGGAGTGGCTGCAACCAGATTCCAGAAGAATGGCCACTCCAAGCCCGGGAGCCTCAGCTCCAACCATCATCATGGTTGTCCCAAGAGTTCATCTTCAGTGCGACCAAGGAGGAATCAGATGTTGAGTGTCTTAGAGATGCCCTGAGGAGTTGTTAGGAATGGGATGGGACCCATTGGAGGTAAAGTTCCCCCAAGGGAACTCTCTAGTCTTTGAGTTAATAAGAGTGCACTGTTCTAATTACTTTTATTATTTAGGTATGGCAAGGCCAGCAGACCAGGAGGTTGCCATTGAGAAGATAGTTTGTTCCCTGCAGATCTCTAAAGGAGGGGGCATGCCGCACCAGAGGGGAACACATGGGGAAACACCCAGTAAGTCAGCAGGCAGAGGGAGAGGGGGAGTCTTTACTGGTGGTTTCTGAGGCTAAGAACAGAGGAGGAAGGGTAAGCAGGCTCCAGATTGGCTAGTTTGAATAATTTCAGGGCTCTGGGGCATAGAGACTTTCCCTGGATGTCAGGTACCTGGCCCTGGGTGACTAAGGCAGGATGATATTGCCCCACGGTATGAGAGCCATAGAGGAGGTGGTTGCGGGTGTGGGCTCTGGATTGGTTTGCATCTGATAAGTGCCTGCATTATTTCAGGAACTGGCTAGCTCTGAGAGGGTCAGTGAGTCCCTCCAAGGTCAGCAAGGCCCCAAATGTCAAAGCATCAGAACACAGAAAATGCAAGGCATGATTAATAGATGCACTGTCCCCGGCACTCGGCAAATAAATCCCGTCTGCTTCTTCCCAACCTTTGGGCTCGCACTATGCTCATCTTCATTTTCCTAATGAGGAAACTGAGCCACAGAGAGGGCAAGGAACTTGCCTGAATTCATGAAGACGAGGAGATTCTGAGATTCAAGTTTGAATACCAACTTGGGAAGTCAGCTCCCCTCTGTCTGGCAAATTAAAGGGACTGACCATGTCAAGTGCTGGCAAGGATGTCCCTGGAACTCCCCTACCTGCTGGTGGCAGTGCAGATTGGTACAACC
This sequence comes from Neofelis nebulosa, assembly GCF_028018385.1. Lineage (NCBI taxonomy): Eukaryota > Metazoa > Chordata > Mammalia > Carnivora > Felidae > Neofelis > Neofelis nebulosa. Next base: position 64,815,977 of record NC_080792.1, read on the forward strand.
ATGTGGGGAACACTTATGTAATCTACTAAAGCGAAATGTACATGTTCCCTATCACCAGACAACTCCAGCCCCAGGTGTCTACCAGAAGAAGTGAGAGCACAGGTGCGCCAAAGACATTGACAGGGATGTTCACAGCGGTTTTAGTTGTAATAGCTAAAGACTGGAAAGCACCCAAATGTCTAATAACAGGAGAATGGTATAGTCATCAAGCCATACACTTAAAATCTGTGAACTTTACCTCATGTGAGTTACACCTCAATAAAAAAGGATCTACCTGCTATAACACACATACGGGTGTATGTGTAGATTTCCAGGCTCCTCGGAAGTCCCTGTGGGCCAGGACCCCAAAGACATCTGGGAAGATAGGGCCAGCTGTTGGGCTCCAGCTACTATACCCCCAAGTCCCCACCCCCAGTTAATGGACTGATTTGCATGCCTTGTCATGGTCCAGGGGCTTCCCCTGCCTGTGCTCTGAAGCACCTGGAACACTCCCAACAGAACAACTCCTGTCTGCCTCCTTGCCTCTGGCCATGGCCTGCTGGCATCTGGCCCTTCTTCTGACTGGGGCCCTCCTGTCAGGTGAGCTCTCCCTAGGCCTGGCTCACCTGGGGTGGGGTGGGGTGGAACTGGCTCCAGAAGGCCCCTGCAAGGAAACAAATCAATGTGGGCAGTGGGAGGGTTCTAGAAAAGGCATTAAGGTGGAGGGGAGAACTGGCTATAGATGGCTCTGCCCTAGACCTGGGGCAAGTCACATATCTGTATGGGCCTCAGTTTCACCATTTGTGAATTACGAGATTGTTAGGATCCCTTTGGATTCGGAGTCTTTGGGGTCTTTTTAGTTTTTCACAGGGGAAGCTACCCTACAGGACCTCAGGGACAACCTATCCTTGAGAAGATTCCCAGCAGCCAGTTGTCTGAGGTTGAGTCGATGGGTGAGACAGCCCAGGAGGCTTCCTGGTGGTGGTTAATCCATAGCCAGGGTTTGGAAGAGCCAGTGTGACTGAGGGGTAGGGGTCTGCAGGGCAAGGAATGGGGGTGGGCAGCAGAAGGACCCAGAGGCCACCAGTCCCACCCTCTGAACTCTAGGCGCTCACTGAACACAGATCCTTGGGAACATACCACCGACGAGGATTTAACAGTCACCAACTCTGTGCCCCATCCAACCTCGAATCCATGGCACTGGGCTATGGGCCTTTTGGGAGTCAGTCTCCATGGAGCCTTCACCAGGTTGGGGCAGGAAAAAAAGGAGCCCATGTCAGGCCTGGGCCCATGGGTGTCTCTCTCTCTCTGTCTTTCAACCAGGCTTGGCCCAGCCGGATCCACTGCTTGTCTTCCCAGGTCAAGTGGCCCAACTCTCCTGCATTCTCAGCCCCCGCCATGCCATCATTGGGGAGTACGGCGTGTCTTGGTATCAGCAACGGGCAGGCAGTGCCCCCCGACACCTCCTCTACTACCGCTCAGAGGAGGACTACCACCGGCCCCCTGACATCCCTGACCGCTTCTCAGCAGCCACGGACGCCGCCCACAACGCCTGCATTCTGACCATCAGCCCTGTGCAGCCTGAGGATGATGCAGATTATTACTGCTCTGTGGGTTACATATCCTAGGAGTAGACTGTGGGATGAGCGCCTCTTGACTGCCTCTCACATCTGCACCCTGGCCTTAGGCCCCTAACTTTCTCTGAATCTTGATTTTCCTCCTCTGTAAGATGGGTTAGTAATATTAAACGTGAACAATTAACTATTCTGAGAACCATGAGATCCCTGCTGAAAGAGTGACTGGGAGTGTGGGGGTAGGGATACAGGGGATTGTTACAGAAGAGGAAGCACCTGAGACCCTTGAGGCGGGCCCAGCCCCTCCACTGGCCCCCAGGGGACTCAGACTGGTGGCCTGGGCTTCCTGTTACCTGAGGAACTGGAGAAAGAGAAAAAGGAACCAGCCCTTGCTGCTCCTAGTTCCGCATGGCAGGTTGTGGTCCAACGCTCAAGGGGTGACTGGACTGGGTTCTCATGGAGCCCAGGCTGTTAGCTTGGAGGGCGGAGGGGAGCTCCTGCCTACTCCCTGACCGGGCAGGGAGGCAGGGGTGTGTGTGTGTGTGGGGGGGGACTCAGAGGCACCTGTGGACCAGGTCAGAAGGTACTGAACACAGGTGGGCAGCATCTCTCCTGTCAGGAACATGTGTTCCACTGGTCTCCAGTGATAGGGGCTATGCCCCTCTCCCCACTCCAGGCTCTCCCACAGGCAGGGAAGGCCTTACCTGAGCAACTGAGCCCAACAGGGAGCACTGGGTAGAGGGGCAATTCTTACCAGAAGCAGAGCTGAGCGTCTGGGTATGGGTTGGGCGGGGTGGGGTTCAGGCACATACTCCTCTTCCATCCTGGTTCCCCCAACAGGCGCCTTATGTCCGGAGGTCATTCATCCCTCAGATGTACTGGAGTTGGGGGTCTCCAGGGAACAGAGAGAGTCCCGCCCACTCTGCCAGCCTCCTGGATCCTCACTGGGCCACTTCTCCATATCTCAGTCTCTATTGGTACCGGCTGGGCAATCAAGACCAAGGCTACTTAGGGAGGGTGAATCAAACAGGCCCCCTGGGCCTGTGCGGGGTGACGGGCTCCACAGCTTTGGGAACACCTTTCCTTCTCCCGAAAACCCCAGCCGCCCCAGTGTCCTCTGGCTTGCCCCCACCCCCAGGGCAAGTGCAGCCGGAACTCGGCCCTCGGCCTGTGGCTTTAGGCCGGCCTGCCCCTCCCGGTCTCAGTTTCCTCTTCTTCACTCCCGCCAACGCCTACCCAGCTGTTTCCCCCACGACCAGGAAGCGCTTTGAGAACGGACCCGGGACCATTCCCAGACCTTGTGCCCCGAGCCAGAGCGGCTAAGCGGAGGACTACCGGCGCGGCGGGACCACCGAGACGCGAGGACCTCCGCGCGGCCTAGAGCGGTCCCGGAAGTGCCCGCGGGTGGGGGCGGGGCTCCGGGCGCTCGGGCCGCCGCGGGCTACGCGTCAGCAGCCGCCACGGAGCGAGGCCGGGTCAGCCGCGGGTTGGAGCAGCTCAGGTGCGGCCCCGCCCCGCCCGCCCGCGGCCCCGCCCCGGCCCAGGTGAGTGGCCCCGCCCCGACCTAGGTGAGTGGCTCGGCGTCAGCCAGTGTGACCACCTGCCCCTCCGGTGGCCCCGGGTGTGGGCGTCCCCCATCGGCGGGAAGCATGTAGGGGCTCCAGCGTCGCCGCTTGCGTGGCGTGTGCGTGTCCGCGGCCGCTCGAGGGCCTCCATCCAGGAAACCCTGACCGGTCCGAGGGTATCCCCAGTGCCCAGGCCCTGGGGGCTCCCTGAAGCATAGGGTGACAGATGCAGGAGGAGCCGAAGAAGACCCCGGGAGAGGTGGGATGATGGGGTCCCAGACCTTTGGATCTTCGGCACAAAAATATTTAAAACATTGTTGAGGACAGTTAAAGGATTGCCAACTTTCTAAACAGAGTGGGAACGTCAGCGTATAGGTGGTCCGTAATGGGAATGGAAAACCCCTAAGGAGGGAACTTTAAAACACCAGGATTTAACAGGTGGGTGGAGGAAGAGTTGCAATCACAGATACCCAAGAAAAAAAAAAACCAGAAAGCATTAAAACTAGGGGGAAAACTTGCAGAAACGAAGGGAATAAAACAGGGGGTGGGAGTGGGTGGGTGGTTCAAAACCTTGAGGTGTTCAGGTAGTAGGCAAGGTGGGTTTAATGAAGGGGTGGACCTGTATTATCACATCTCCCAGGTTTTCAAGAGAAAGCCTGAAACTTACTGAGTTTTCAGTATTGGCAGCTAAGTCAAACAAAAAGGAAAAGTTCAACTCTTTGCGAGCCAAGCAAAAGCGGCTGTGGCAGGATCCCCAGGCTGCCAGTTTGCAACTTCTGAAATGAAGGGTTTTGAGAAGGGAGCTATTGGTGAGCATTGCCAAAAGGGGTGGGAAAGTGAAGTCTGAGAAGAGAGGGATTGGCCATAAGGAGGTCATTGGATGCGACAGCTGAAGACCCTGCTGAAACTGGAAACTTGAAATCTGTCTCAGTGCAGTACACAGTCGTATGATTTTCTTTGGCAACATTTAACATCTTAGGAGGAATTGACGGAGGAGGTTGGTAGTTGGCAACTGGTTACAGCAGGGCAAGGAGGTGAGGAACGTGATGCTGGTCAGAGTCCATAGTTGTTAGATCCACGATAAAATCTAAGCTAGACAGGGAAGGGTGGACTAAAAGAGGAGAACCTGGGTGAAATTGTTGGGTTGTTAGACCTGATGAGGTGGATTTAGAGAGCCTGAAGGATTGGAGATTATGGTTCCTGAAGAGGAGGGGGAGGAGAGTTAAGTGGTCAAAGAATTTTTGAGAATCCTTCAGTTCTATGCTTCTTTTTACACGGGGCTTTTTTACCCCCTGGAAATTCATTTAAAACAAAACAAAACAAAAGTTTCCAAATAGAAATGAGTTCCATCGTGACTATGCTGATTAATTTAGCATGGCATGTCTTTTGAGCAGCTCATTCTCCATGCTTCAGTGTACCGTTAATAATACCTGGGTATAGAGTTAGGGTTAAATGCAAATGTGCCTGTAGAAGATCTAGTGGTGCCTAGCACATAGTAGATACTCAGTAAACATGAGCTGTTATCATTATCCTGGTACCTGGGGAGTTTCCCTTCAGCTTGCACAGCAATTTCGGAAGGGGATCCTGAGGGGTTCCCTCAGAGGCCACCATAGTGGGATGGTGGGGGGGACGAATGGGCAGTCCCTATGGAAACAACCCCTGTTGATTGGAATCATTGTCTTTCTTTCTTTATTGGTATCTCCCATACAATTTATTTAAATAAAGAATTCTTTGCTCCCTTCCCCCCAAAAAGTGTGACCATCAGTTCTAGCACAAAAACAGATGGCTTTCCCTCCATTCAGTCATGTATTTATTCAACAAATGTGTGTGGAGCTTGTCCTGTTGTGCTGGGAGCGCTGGCGATTCCAAAATGAAAGAGCACAGTACCTTGCCCTCAGGGAGCTCTCAGGCAGTGGTGGCGAGAGTCCTGATGGCAGATGTTTGCCATCCACGGCCATGGGTGTTGTGAGAGACATGTGCACTGAGCTCCATGGGCCACTCAGGGGATGTGCTGAGATTGTGAGAGTTGTAGGGTGAGTAAAGACATTTGGACTGAGTCTGGAAAGATGAGCCAGTGGCAGTGTGAGAAGGGAGCAGGATCAGTTAGGAGGAGGAAGCAGCAGGCACCTGGGTGGCTCAGTTGGTTGAGTGTCTGACTTTGGCTCAGGTCATGTTCTCACGGCTCATGAGTTCGAGCCCCATATCAGGCTCTGTGCTGACAGCTCAGAGCCTGGAGCCTGTTTCGGATTCTGTGTCTCCCTCTCTCTCTGTTCCTCCCCGCTCACGCTCTGTTTCTCTCTCTGTGTCTCTCAAAGATAAATAAACATTTAAAAAAAAAAAGAAGAGGAGGAGGAGAAAACAGCAACTAGGAGTATGTGGAAGGAGAGGCTACAGATGGTGCTGGAAGGGCCAGGTGTGAAGGGCTTTGTGAAGGATTTGACCTGCTATAAGATCCTGAGACGGACGATCGGGCCTGTGTTTGGGGATTTGACACTGGTGTAAGTGTAGAGAACTACCAGAGAGAGGGAGTAGAAGCTGGAGGTTGGTGGTCAGTAATGAAATACTCCTGGGGAGTTGCACTGAGGCCTGAGCTGTGACCTGACAGACAGGCAGAGACCTCTTAATAAAGCTTCAGGAAATGGACAGACTAGACATATGGGGTGAGAGAGAGAGAAGTCTAGGCTGACTCCCAGTGTTGTGGCTTAGGCTCCTAGCTGGAGGGGGTGCAGCCAACCTAGTGTAGGAGGGAAGTCTGTGCCCTTCCTCAGAACCCCCTACCCCCAACATCCTCCAGTAGCTAGAATCTTGCCCCTTTTCCACAATGGCTCTACTTCCTATTCTAGTCCGCCTTTCAGAACAACCTTAGCCTTTTGATTCTAGACACTACAGTGTGGCACTTGATTCTGTCTTTTTTGTAGTTTTTTTAAATTTTGTATTTTTTTTGAGAGAGAGAGAGAGAGAGAGAGAGATTGTGAGTGGGGGAGGGGCAGAGAGAGAGAGAGAGAGACAGGGACAGAGGACCCAAAGTGGGCTCAATGCTGACAGCAGCAAGCCCGATGCGGGGCTCTAACTCACAAACTGTGAGGTCATGATCTGAGCCGAAGTTGGACGCTCAACAACTGAGCCACTCAGGCACCCCTGTAGTTGTTTCTGATAAATCAAACTGTTTGCTAATTCAGTGGGGATCATCTCAAGGGCAAAACTGTATCTTCTGCTTATTTTGTTATGTCCACGATAGAGTATGACACAAGAAGGAGGCACTTACTAGGTACTTGATTTGCAGACTTGACAGTGTCCCTTGGTTTCTTCCCAGGTGACGAGAACAGTAAGCGTGTCCTTAAGAAGACCATCTTTTAAGAAATACAGTCATTGGGGGTGATACTAGATTCACAATGGAGGTTCCCCCAGCAGCCAAGCTTGGTGAGACCTTTGTGTTTGAGGACGGATTAGAGATGCAGCAAGAACTTTTCCCAGAGGAGGACCTGGGGGACCCTTTTCTTCAGGAAAGAGGCTTAGAGCAAATGGCTGTTATTTATAAGGAGATCCCTCTTGGGGAGAAGGACGAGGAACATGACGATTATGAGGGCAATTTTAGTCTGTGCTCAAGCCCTGTTCAGCATCAGAGTACCCCCCTGGTACACAGACCCCAGGACGATGACCTTTTCGGCCAAACCTTCCTCCAGAAATCAGACCTTAGTATGTGTCAGATAATCCACAGTGGAGAAGAACCCAGTAGACGTGACTGTGAACAGGTGAGCAGGGTGCACGCAGGACCTAATGAACCTCACAGAACTGCGCCGCCAGCAAAACCCTACGCGTGTCGGGAATGTGGGAAGGCCTTCAGCCAGAGCTCCCACCTTCTCCGGCACCTGGTGATTCACACCGGGGAGAAACCCTACGAGTGTTGTGAGTGCGGGAAGGCCTTCAGCCAGAGCTCGCACCTTCTCAGACATCAGATAATCCACACGGGGGAGAAGCCCTATGAATGCCGGGAATGCGGAAAAGCCTTTCGCCAGAGTTCAGCCCTCACGCAACACCAGAAAACCCACACTGGGAAGAGACCATATGAGTGTAGGGAATGTGGGAAAGATTTCAGCCGGAGCTCAAGTCTCCGAAAACACGAGCGCATTCACACAGGTGAGAAACCTTATCAGTGTAAGGAATGCGGGAAATCCTTCAACCAGAGTTCCGGCCTGAGCCAGCACCGCAAAATCCACACCCTGAAGAAGCCTCACGAGTGTGAGCTCTGCGGGAAAGCCTTCTGTCACAGGTCCCACCTGATTCGGCACCAGCGGATTCACACGGGGAAGAAACCTTACAAATGTGAAGAGTGCGGGAAGGCCTTCAGCCAGAGCTCCAACCTCATTGAGCATCGGAAGACGCACACTGGCGAGAAACCCTACAAATGCCATAAGTGTGGTAAGGCCTTCAGCCAGAGCTCATCCCTCATCGAGCACCAGCGCATCCACACCGGGGAGAAGCCCTATGAGTGCAGCCAGTGCGGGAAGGCCTTCTGCCACAGCTCGGCACTGATTCAGCACCAGAGAATCCACACAGGGAAGAAACCCTACATGTGCAACGAGTGCGGCAAGGCCTTCCGGCACAGGTCAGCCCTGATCGAACACTATAAAACCCACACCAGAGAGAAGCCCTATGAGTGTAACAAATGCGGCAAGTCCTTCAGGGGAAGCTCACACCTTATTCGGCACCAGAAAATCCATGCTGGAGAGAAGCTCTAGAAAGAAGAGCTCACACCAAAGCTCGAAACCCTTTCCCAGATGGAGCCCACACCCCATAGCTTTGTCTCTGAGACCCCACCCACCCCCCTGATCCCAGGGCCAAAAAGAAATGTGTCAAACTAGGTGCTCCTGGCCATCCACACTAGCAGCAAGGCCCCCTCTTGGCCAGCTGGGTGCCCCACACTCAGCAGGTTTGCGGAGTGGAAGGGAGGGTAAACTAACAGGAAAGCTGCTAAAATGGAGGCCTGCCCAAAAAAGAGAGCTGGCCTTCGATTGTTCATGTTTGACTCCCAAGCCCAGGAGACTGAATTTTGCCGTCTCTTCACCTTTGCCAAAATTCAGAAGAATGAACGCCAGAGGGAGAAAGTTGAGTTAAACATACAAGAATGTCAGGTGAACTCTTTTAACATCAGGTTGCAGTTTGGCACTTTTAGAAGACAGAACTCTGCTTATAGTCCAAATCAGCTGAAGGAAGATGAATCCAAAAGTAGATACATTAGCAGCAAAATGGAATCTTTCACCTGGCTTGGGCATTGGTGGGGACAACCGAAACAGGCTACAGAAGAAAGGGAGGGTCTGGAAGGATTCGTTCTGGGGTTGAGGGAGAGGGTGGCAAGCCCCTGGTGTGGTGTTTTAATCTCTGTTCTGGATTAGAGTGAGGTTGGTCTTTGGCAGGTGGCTCTTTTTTTTTCAACATTTTTTTTATTTATTTTTTTTGGGACAGAGAGAGACAGAGCATGAACGGGGGAGGGGCAGAGAGAGAGGGAGACACAGAATCGGAAACAGGCTCCAGGCTCCGAGCCATCAGCCCAGAGCCTGACGCGGGGCTCGAACTCACGGACCGCGAGATCGTGACCTGGCTGAAGTCGGACGCTTAACCGACTGCGCCACCCAGGCGCCCCGGCAGGTGGCTCTTTCACAAGAGGGTTGAGGTTTCATTCCATGGGCCAGAGGATGTTTCACACTGCCTTGGACTCAGCCTGGCACAAGGAGTTAGTGCCTTCCAGTGATAACCCCTCTACAAGACCCAGGGCCCCCAAGACCATGGTATGCCTTGGTTGTCAGCAGGGCCCATGTCTGGTCTGGCTTCCAGTGCTGGGGGACATAGGAAGCAGGGCGATTCAGAGGTCCCAGTTCTGCCCCTCCTATTCCAGTGGCCTTGAGGAGGCTCCAAGGCTCGGTTTCCCTATCTGTGAGATGTGGATGGTGGGACCTGGCCACGTACCTCTGAGGGTCCAAGGCTCCTGTTCGCCATGAAACCACCCATGAAAGTGCTTTGGTGACTGGCAGTTGAAGGTGGGTGGAGACCCAGTGTGACCCTTGTCCCACTCAGAGATCTGAAAGGCAACCCTGTCTGTTTTCCAGGTGGCCGCTCTCACAGCAGGCCCTCCCATTAAACCAGAGCTTAGGCTTTCCTTCACTCCCTCCAGCCTGCACCCTGGGCCTTGTCCCAGACAGGGACCCTTCCCAGATGCCATCCTGAACCTCCCCCTAGCAGCAGCATGGTCTGTGTGGCCTGTGTCCCATGCTTTGGGCTGTCCTCTCCCTGGGTATTGTTCCAAAAGTACCATCGCCTGTGTCCTGTTAAGACCAACTCAGTCGGTATCCCCAGAGGAGGGGCTCAGACGGGTGTGTTTTTAAAGCTCCCCAAGTGATTAGGGCATTCCGTCCAGGGTGTGAGCCCTCTGCTGGGCATCCGTGCAACCCTAGCATCACCCAAATGTCAGGTCTGCTTGCCGTGAGCAGAGCTTGAAGGTGGCAGTTCTGTCTCCGTCCCCATGCCTCCCAGCCCCCAGGAATGGGCTCAGGCAGTGCTATGTCTGGCTAGTTGGTAAGTGTCCCAGGTGCTCAGGCCTTCATTTGGCCACTGGGATCTCTTTGGTGCTACTTTCCCCCAGGCTCCTCAGAGGCAGTCTGAGCTATTTTGAAGTTTTCCAAAAGTTGATGGCTGGAATCCCATAACCCCATCATGGTAATGCTGGCTATTTCAGCTAATCAAGGGGTTGGCTTGGCAGTTATGTATAGTTTTGATGAATAAAAATGAGCAAGTCATAGTTGTTAGTAAGTGGGACTTGGCAGGCTAGGAATTTTCAGAGGACTGGTCTCCAGCTGGGGGATCACAGTGGGAGTCCCAGCCTGGAGAACAGCAGTTGCTCCCGTCCAGCTCTTCTCCTTGAAGGAGTGTGTGAAACATAGCACCGCCAGTTGGTCAGGTCACCTAGAACCTGCTGTACCACTAGCTTGACTGGGTGGCCCCTGGCTGTCTCCTGCAGGTGGCCTGTGCTGAGGGTCTTCAGTCATTTACCATGAGTGCAGAGAGAATCAAGACGCCTGTTCAGTGTGGGTGGGACAGCAGACCCCTCCCCTAGATCTACCTCCTCGGCCATCCCTATTTGGCCTTGCCTGGGCCCGGCCTCTCCTTATTGAGCAATCATCTGGGTCCTACCTTTGGTGTCTCTTTCCGTGTGCCTCTGCACACCCCAGCCAAATCGATTTTCTTAAAGCATCTCTTTGCACATGTCACCACTCTCCTTAAAACCAACCTGCAGGGGCTTTTCTGCACATAAGCCCCCATTTCAGCCAACCTGGTTTGCCCCTTCTGAACAAACCACAGGGAGTTCCTGGCCACCCGCCCAGACGCTCTCTCCACTCCCAGTTTCTCTCCACTGTTTTATGCGGTTCTTGCATTTTGGAATATGCACTTTCTCCTCCTCCTCCCCCCACCCTCTCTTCCCTCCTTTCAACAATTTATGGAACGTGGGGAATGAGACCCCCTTTCTGAATAGTTGACGGGTCCTCACAGAACTATGGTAAGACCAGGTACTTTTCAAAGCGTGAGCAGAACCTAGTCCTTTCTTTTCACATTTCTTCACTGTTTTATGTGTTTTCAAATCCTTCATTTTATTTAGGTTCTTGAACAGTGTAATAGAACATCCTGGTAATATTTTAATTGCCCTTGAATTTAGTTGTCATTTTTGTTTGGTTGTCTTACTTTTTTTCTTCTTATGACAGACGTTGAGTGTTGTAAAGCTCCAACTCTTGGTTTTGTTTACTAATCGAATTGTTTTGTCCAACTGTATGTATTCCATCTCTCTCTCTCTCTCTTTTTCTTCACATTTCTAAGATTAATTATTTAGATACAGTTAATTGTATTTTTAATGTTTCTAGTAAAAGTAGTTACTTTGGTCTACAACTTTTTTCTCAGAGCTTTTTCTGTCCTCTGTCACTTTGACATGTGCTATTTTTTGTTATTAGGAATCTCCTTTTGGCCCAAGTGTTATTTTTTATATTTCCACATAATGAATGCATAGGTCATTGCTGTCATCTTACTGTACTGTGGTGTCAACATTTCTAAGTGTCCATAGAACTTCTCTGGGCCTGAATATATGATCCATTTTTATAAAGCATTTGTGTACTCTCAAGAAATGTATTTTTACTCTATCACTTCTATTTGTGAACTCAGTTTTTAAATTACTGTATTCAAATTCACACCTTCTCTGTTGCTTACTTTCCAAGTTCTTAACCTGGGGTCTGCAGATTGCTTAGGAGTCCATGAGCATGCAGATCTATTTTGGAGGTTGTGTAGAGGGATCAAACAAAGCTGTGTGGTTATGTCCATGAATGAATTGCTCGGGGCTGGGGTGGGGTGGGGTATCTGTAGCATTCACGACATTTTGGAAAGGCTCTGTGACCCCAAAATAGTTAAGAACACTCATTGGCCTGGTCAAATCATGGTCTGATGTGTTTCTTACCCTACCTATTTCTGTTTCACTTTGTTTCTATTTTATGTATGTCCTTGTAATATTAGATGTACAGTTCTCTCCAATCCTTTTTGAGAAGTAGGCAGGGTATCACTAAGTAAGTACCATGATATTTGGAACATATATATTGAACAGTAATATATTGAAAAATTGTGCCTTTTAGTACCCTCCTTGCCTTTCTTAAGGCTTCTAGCTGAAATTTCTCTTTTTCAGATATCATAATTGAAGACCCTGGCTTTTTTCACTTCGCATTTGCATGAGTTTATTTAGCTCAGCATTTTATTTTTAAAATTTGTGTATGTACTTTGCTGTATAGCTTATAAACAGCAAAGTGTTGGATTTTGTTTTCTGATTCTATAATTCTTTTTCTTTTTATGTAAGAAGTTCTCATATCATTATCATTTAGAGTAAGGTATAAATTATCTTCATATTTATATTTTAACATATATTAACATATTTAACCCAGAAAGGCCATGTCTTTTAATCTCTTATCTCTAGGAGTTATTAACCATATGTGGAGTATCATCTCTGGGTAGGCTAGAGGCTCCACCATTGGGCACACCTGCTCCTCCCTGTCTTCGTCAGTGCCAGGCTCTGTCCTGAACCCACTCTAACTACCTGTGGCTTCAGTGTTTTTGGCTGTAACACGGAGGAATGAGGCCACCTCACAGCCTTGTGGAGCTCAGAGGAGTAAGAAATACAAACCTTCATGGCAAACTGGAGGCGTAGAAGATTCTTATACTATTAGTGTTTTGAAAGATTTCTTTAATTTTCTGTTCTTACTACCAGAGTTCTTTCAACATAACCTAGGTGCTTTGCTTTTTAGAAAATATTGCCAGATATAGCAAGAATTAGACATCACAGATCCGTCCCATGCTCCCTGAGTGAACCTGTATGGTAATTTGATCTCATAACCTCCATCCCCATCACCCGTCTGTCCCAGGTGGGTTCCCTGTCAGCCTTCCCTTTCCCCCTCTCCATGGTGGGAGAAAAGCACTGCCATAATTGCAAAGGATCAAGAATATGGTCACTCTGGCCACTCCTCTTGGCAGGTAGGGAAACTGAGGCCAATGACTTACCAAAGGTGTGGCGAATTAGTGTCACATCTACCTGGCAGCCATAGGGAAGAACAATTCCGGATGTTATGCTGGAGCCTTGGTTACTTGTTGCCAGGACTTCTCCAAGGTGAAGAGTGGTTTAGTCACCACCAGCCGAAGTGAAAACCATATACTCTCAGTGTGCTGAGTTGCTCAGCCTTTGAGGGGCAAGTTGCTGAGTTGCTCAGCCCTTGAGGGGCAAGTTGACATTTGCCAACATTACACAAGGCGGATATATATATTTGCCAGAATGTTGATGCACAGATTTACTGGGGGTAGGAAAAGAGAAGCCCTTTTCGGATGGAGAACCCCATCTTCAGTATCTAATAGCCCAGGAAACTGCATCAGAAGGTTGCCTGGTGAGTGTGGAATTGGGGTGTCAGGACATGGACCATCCCTCCTGCAGTACAGGCCATACAATTGCACAGTCCTCCGAATGCTGGTGGGGGGCACATGCTGAAGACCTCCAGTGTCTGTGGCCTCCCCCCTGGGGGGTGTCCTCCCTCTGAGGTCCAGAGCACCTGGTGACAACCTGCAAACCTGTGAAAGGCTCTTACGAGAGCTCCCCAAGTGAAGTGTCTTCCTTTTGCCACCACCCTTAGCCAGGCTAACTCTTCTCCTCCCCAGAGGTAACTGGATGCACTACTCTTTCTGCTCCCTGCACCTCACTTAGGTCTTCCAGGTCCACACCAGAAATGAGAGAAGGAGTCACAAGCAGCCAAGTAACAATGTGCTCCTTATGTAGCCTTCATGTTGCCTCATCTTCAAGAAAAGGAAGTGGCACCTTGTGTGGTTCTGGATAGGTCTCCCAGGACCACAGGCACCCCCAAAAGTGAAGAGCTGTCCTGGGTTCATGGTGGGAGTGAAAAGGGGGTAGAGTTAGTTGCCTTCTTGGAGGCTAGTGAGGTTTTATCTGGTCTTATAAATAAAACCCAAGGTCTTTCCTTTCTGATAGCCCATCCTGGAGGTCTCCAACAGGGGCCTCTCTGCCCATCTTCCTTTCTATCTGACAGCTCTGGAGGGGAGGAGCCTGCCACCGGGTCCCACACTGCACTGTGGAGCAAGTGCTGTGTGCACAAGAGACTTACTCCTGCCTGTTCTGCATGTCAAGAATGCTTTTCAACCCTCTATCACCTGTTCTTTTCTCCAGACTCTGATTTCAAGCCAAGAGCTAGAAACCACTTCCTGCTGTGCCTTCTCATTCACTGATTTCCACCACCCCCCCGCCCCCAAGTCTTGCCCTTAATATCTCTTGATGCCACCTCTTCCTGTCATTTGCTCCCACCTTGGGCTGCTGCCATCCACTGCTGGCCTGCTGCACCACCCCCTCCCTGGCCTCCTACCACTGGCCAGACTTCCCCTCCTGGTTTTCTCCCCTTGGCAGTCAGAGGAAGCATTCTACTCTCTGATGGGGTCACTACCTTCCTCAAGCACCCCTGTTGGTTTCTGTCAACCTAAGTTTTGAGGCCAGCCTGTAGGCCCTTCCTGATGTGACACCCTCCTTCTCACCCAGGCCCTCCATGCTCCAGCCACACTGAACCCCTATGTTCTGGAACATGCCTTCCTCTGGCGGGAAGGGTCCCTAATGGTACACCCATCTCCCACCCATGGAAAGAGCATGGGCTGAAGATGGGGCATCCTTCTCCAGGATTAGCTATTCTGAGAAGGCCTGGCTCCCCTCCCCCACACAACCTTCCCCAGCCCTGTGCTGTATTCTAGGTGTCAGGTGCAGCTGGACCAGGGAGGAAGACCAAGTTTAGGGTCAGGGCCAGCACTCTGGCTAGTGGAGAATGAGAAGATAGAGTGGGTCCAAGATAGGGTGACTATTCTCCTTTATGTCACACTATGACACTTTCACATCATCTCAACACCTGGCATATTTACAGTCCTCCTAAAAATGACTTTGCAAGCACCCTAACTATGGTTTTGACTGAGCCCTCACCTTCCACAGCCTAGCCCCTGACCAGGACAGCCAAATCTCAGACTCTCACAGTGACTGAATCTCACCTGGTCCTTGGTTTCTTCCCACTATGATGGAGCCAGGGCCCAGCCGGAATTTCAAGGGAAGGCTAGTTCATAGAAGAGTGAAGCAGGGAGAGCCTGGAATCAGTTTCAAGATGACAACAGAAGTCCTTGGCATCTTGTGTTCTCAGGCACTGAAGGGGAGAATGCTGGCAGGAGCCTGTTTCCCCATAGTACCTGCAGCAGGAGAGTGACAGGGAGGGAGACAAAGAGACCAGCCAATCCATAGAGACAGAGAACTGTCCAGGGCAGCAGTGGGTTCTCCTTGTCTGAGACCTCAGTGCATTCCAGGGCTAAGTATCTGACATGAAGCAAGAGGTCACCAGGGGGTGCTGGGAGTCTGCCTGGCAGAGATCAGAGAAACAGGACCCCACCTACCTGTGGAGTGCACACCAGCCTATGGGATGCCCAGCAGCTGCCTCCCCTCTGGCCTCTCCACAGGAGCAGATCCAGCATCTCCTTCTCACCTTTGCTTCAGCCATTCTGTGGGTCTGAAGCCAGAGGGGAGGTAGCTGCTGGGCATCCAACCTCCACCTCCACAGGAAACCAAGCTTGGGGACTCCTACTGGATGCATGGGTACTACCAGATTTTTACACATCCCTGCCAGGAACTAACAGAACAAGTGTGCTGTGAATGGAAAAGGCTAGAGAAGACTTGAACAAGACAGTTAACCTCCTAGTCATCCATGGAGCAGCACATGCTGAGTGCAGAACACACATTCTTTCCAAGGCACACAGAACAAAAAGTGCATACATGCTGGGCTATAAAGAACAGAATCAGCAGATGTCAAAGGGCTGAAGTACAAATTATGTTCTTGGAATACAACACAGTGATGCTAGTAACCAGAAACATGTAACCAGAAAACCACTTTGAGCTGCCGCTTACCCCCCCTCACCAAGGTTCACCAGCCTGGGACACCACCAGCAAGAATGTCCTCCCAACTTTGGGCTCTACTAGTTTAGAAGTTTTCATTCCCAAGAGAAGCAGACTTCTTCCAGGCACACAAGAGGCCACCCCCTTGGCCACTGTGGGCATCTCATATCAGTGAACAATTGGGCACGGGTGATTGGTCTGACTGTCAGGTATTGGGAGCTGGAAGGAATGTGTTTGGAACTCTGAGGACCTCAGGGTACCTTCATCCCATGATGACAGTTAATGCCAACTATTCCCGACTCCTTCAAGCAGGAGTGCTCATGTCCTAGACCCTCAAGAATGGAGATTTGGGTTACCCCACTGGACAAGTAACCCTGACCAGCTGAGGTGCTTGCTGAGGGCAAAGGGAATACAGAATGGGCAGTGGGAACAATAAACACCAGCTCTAACCAAGTAAGTAGGTTAGTACTTACTGCCATGTCTTTCTTGTTTCTACATGAATATCTATTTTAAGATTAAAAACAATTTTTTTAATATTTAATTTGAAATTAAGAGAGCACGAGAAAGGGAGGGGCAGAGAGAGAGGGAGTGAAAGAATCCCAAGCAGGCTTCACACTGTTAGCACAGAACCCAACACGGGTGCAAGTGGGGAAGGGGATGAAGGAGAGGGAGAGAGATAATCTTAAACAGACTCCTCGTTCAGTGCAGAGCCCGACTCAGGGCTCAATCTCCCAACTGTGAGATCATGACCTGAGCCGAAATCAAGACACTTAACCAACTGAGCCACCCAGATACCCCTAGAATTTTATTTTCAAGTTCTCTCTACACCCAATATGGGGCTTAAACCCACAACCCTGAGATCAGGAGTCACATGCTCCACCAACTGAGCCAGCCAGGCACCCCTACATCTACATGCATTTATAATAACAGCCCCCCCCCATTTCCATACAATCTAACACTAGATGTATTAATAGTGGGTAACTTCTATTTCAGTATCTAAGTTACAGGATATCAAATGGGTGTGTGAATCTTGACAAAGACTCTTTGCTGGATGGAACTGCAGTCAGGCTCCTGAACCTTCTCCTAGGCTCATCTGTGCACTTCCTTCTATTATCTGATTTTAGCAAGAACTCTCTGAAGTCCGTCTAACCAGAATCCCCCCACCCTCAATTCTGATTGGGTTCCTCTTCCTCTGCCATCCCCCGGGTAAGGTCTGATCACCCTGGCCTGTCTTCAGTAAAGAATCCTGTTAGGTCGGGTTAGCCAGAATCCCCCTTACCATGGTGTCCCCTCTTAGTAATCTTCTATCCACTGCCCCTTGCCCTTTGCCTTGGCAACAAATCCCCACCTGCCCATGCTGTATTTGAAATGAGCCTGGTTCTATACTGAGGTCTCTTTCCTCCTATTCCAATAGTTCCTGAATAAAACCTGTTTTTACTACTTTAATTTGTTGACCTTAAAAATAGGCAGCCACCGTTATTTTACCAGCAAAAGATAGGATTACTCATAGCAGGGAATTGCAATCTGTGACAAGTAAGCTACGGCAAACATCATTGGCTGGTCCAGCAAACAAAGCAGAGGAACATTATATTATTGAAAAGAAAGAGAGGAAGTTGGGAGGGACTATTTTAAATGAAAGTCCATTGGAGGGGCACCTGGTGGCTCTGTCAGTTGAGTGTCTGACTCTTGACTTTGGCTCAGGTCATGATCTCACGGTTCATGAGTTCGAGCCCCGTGTTGGGCTCTGTGCTGATGGTGCAGAGCCTGCTTGGGATTCTCTCTCTCTGTCCTTATCTCTCTGACCCTCCCCAGTCTCTCTCTCTCAAAATAAATAAACTTTTAAAGAAATAAAACTTCTATTAAAAAAAGACAAATGAAAGTCCATTGGAGAAGGGCAAGAGTTCTGGGTGATGGCCATTTCTCACTGCCTGAGTTGCTGGGGTAGTCAATTTTTTGTAGGAGATGCAATGTTCCTCTTTTTCTGTGAGCCTGTAATTGATTCTTTCCTATTGAGGATTCTTCTTTTGTAGAAGAATTACTCAAAAGTAATTGATAACTTTTGAGTCTTGGTATGGCATGAGAGTTTCCCTCTTCTGGCTTCCCGACTCCAACTCAGTGAGGTTTGCCCTTTATTAATTTTCACATTTCATCTTTTGATGAAGATCTTTCTCTGAAAGCATTGCTGATCAAGAGCCATGTCTTCTTTTAATTTTTAAAAAATGTTTATTTTTGATAGAGAGCGAGAGCATGAGCAGGGAAGGGGCAGAGAGAGATGGAGACAGAGAATCTGAAGCAGTCTACATGCCATCAGAGCAAAGCCCAACATGGGGCTCGAACCCAAGAGCCCTGAGATAGTGACCTGAGCTGAAGTCAGATGTTCAACTGACTGAGCCACCCCAGTGCCCTGAGAGTCAGGTTTTCAGTGGTCTTTTGTTCCTCAGTGCCAGGACCTTTCCTGGGTGTCATGTGTCACAATGTAGAGAAGTTGTCCAAATTGGAAATCTACTGAGGTCATGTTCAAGTAACAAGGAGGTGGAGCAGAAGAACTCTCAGGCACTTCCCAGCTATAGTCCGTATTTATCAAGATCGTAAACACTGGAGGTCATCTCCTTCTTGGACACATCCTTTTTATAAAGGTTGGACAGCCAACAAGTACAAAATGAAACATAATATGATAATTCCAAATTGCATGATGATCCTAGGGTTTCAGAACCCTAGGTATGAAGACAGCCAACTGAAAATATTTCTTGGCACTTATTCTAACTTAGGGGAGAAAAGTTCTCCTTGTGGAGGCAAACCCGGAGTCACGTATGCCTCCTGGAATTCCCCACTTTAAAGCAGTCATGAAAACAGAATAATGAATACTGCAAAAGCACACTTACAGAATTAACCAAGTGCATTGGGGACAATGTAGTGCAGGTCTAAACATGAAGCAATAGCTGATGAACTTTTTGCAAAACAGCAAAACCTTAAAGACATTTTAAAACAGCACTGTTATCTCAAAATGGAACTGAATGTATTATCCATGGTACAGTCTAATAAATTCAGAAACCATGAACTTGGGTAAGAATCCAGAGTTATTCAATGGTCCAGATGAAAAGCACAATCTTCTGTTAATCTTGAGCCTTCTAACAGGTCTTGTCTGGACATCTTGGGAAAGTGGTCTTGTCAGATGTCGTCTGCTTCAGTTCCAGGTCACCAGATGCTGTACAGGTCCAGTGAGATTTTGGTACTTTCTTTACACGTGTTACATGAATCCAAGAGTCTGTTCCCTGGAGTTTGGCAGCACAAGGGTTGGTTAGCAGCCCCTTTTAAGGACCTTTCCAGCAAGGTTGAAGGGAGTCTTTCTGAAGGTATCTTTTCCAATAGACAATATCTCCAGATTGCAAGGCGTGATGCTTAAGGTCTTAATCTCCTGGGAGTACACGGTGAAAAGACTGCTCTACTGAAGCATGGTTATTTTTAATAGAAGCAACTAAACCTTAACAATATTGAAATATATCTCCTTTATCAATTGTGGGTCAAAGGAGGGAGGGGCCAAGTGCATTTGAGGTCTTGTGACCCTCTCAAAGGGTGAGAGTCTCCAAATTCCAAAGAGGGTAGATCTGAGATGTAGAAGGACTGATGGCAATGCTTTCAGCCATATATTTGTAGGGTCTCTACAACTTTTGCCAGTCGTGTCTTAATAGTGCCATTAGTGTGTTCAACTATCCTGAGGATTGAGGTTGATATGTACAATGGAAGTGTTGTATAATTGGCCAAACACACTTGCTGAAGCAAATCAATCAGCAAAACGGTTTCCCTGATTATTATGAAATTCTAAAGGGGTTCCACAGGTAGGGATAATCTTTTCTAACAGAATTTTAGCTGTAGAAGCAGCAATGGTCTGTCTACAATGGGAAACTTTGGCCTAGTGAGAAATCCTACAAACCATGACTAAAACACATTTATATCCATGAGACCAGAGAAGCTGTATGAAATCTATTTGCCAAACTTCAAATGATCCAGTGGGCAGTTTAAAGTGTCTGGGAACAGTTTAAACAAGGTTCCCTGGACTGTACTTTGGACAGTTGGGACAAGTGAGGTAGACATTTTTTGCAGCCTTATTAATATTTCCCCACCAATATTGGTTCACGAATGCCATAATTTTGTCAGTGCACCAATGTTTTAATGCATGTGCAGTGGTAGGTAGTGGGAAATCTAGAATTTCTGAACAGGCCAAATTGTTATTTATCATCCTGATAAATCAGAGTTCTCTCTTTTTATCAAACCAACAATTAATTAATTAATTAATTATTTTAGAGAGAGGGAGAGACTACATGAGTGGGGTAGAGGGGCAAAGGGAGAGAATCTTTTTTTTTTTTTAATGTTTATATATTTTTGAGAGAGAGAGACCGTGCATGTGCATGCAGGAAGGGCAGAGAGAGTGGGAGACAGAAGATCTGAGGCAGGCTCTATGCTGCTAGCAGAGACCCCTGATGTGGGGCTCAAACTCCTGAACCATGAGATCATGACCTGAGCCAAAGTCAGACACTTAACCGACTGAGCCACCCAGGGGCCCAGAGAGAGAGAATCTTAAGTAAGCTCCATGCTCAGCGTGGAGCCTGATGCAGGGCTCAGTCCCACTATCCTGGTAGCATGACCTGAGCCAAAATCAAGAGCTGGACACTTAACCAATTGAGCCACCCAGGCCCCCCAAACCAACAACTATTAGATTTCCAATATTGTTTTTCCTTTTCTGGGGCCAATTGTTGGGTGTCAATTTTTCCAAATGATCATTTGGGAGAACATCTCTTTGGACCATGAGAAAGGTTTAGTCATTGTTTTTTTAACAGCATCATTTTTGCCAGAAATATCAGCAAGGTGATTTCCTTTGGCTTCCAGGGAGTCCAGTCTGGAATGCCCAGGTACATTAACAATAACGAGAACTACCAGCCATGTGTATGTCATCTAATAAATTTTTGACACAGGAGCCACTTTAGATTTTATCCCCATTAGAGGTAAGGAAACCTTACATAACGTTGCTGTTTCCATAACATTCCAAAGTCATGAGTGACCCAAAAGGCATACGAAATATGGGTATAAACATTTGCAGTTCACCATTGGTAAGATACAAGCTTGAGTAAGGGGGTAAATCTCAGCCTCTTGAGGAAGTAGCTAAAGGTAAAGGTGTGGTCTCAAGTTCAGAAGGAGTTGCAATAGCATACCCAGCACAATATTTACTATTTTCATACTTTATTTTATTTATTTATATTAACTAATTAATTAATTAATTAATTAATACTTTCATACTTCTATGAAACCCATCGGTAAACCCTGGAAAATATTCAGTGGTTAAAGGAATTGTTAACAGGGGCGCCTGGGTGGCTCAGTCGGTTGGGCGTCCGACTTCGGCTCAGGTCATGATCTCACAGTCCGTGAGTTCGAGCCCCACATCGGGCTCTGTGCTGACAGCTCAGAGCCTGGAGCCTGTTTTGGATTCTGTGTCTCCCTCTTTCTGACCCTCCCCTGTTCATGCTCTGTCTCTCTCTGTCTCAAAAAAAAATAAAAACGTAAAAAAAAATTTAAAGGAATTGCTAACAAACTGTCATGGGGAGTCAAAAGGTGATCTGTCAATGTTAAGCTGTTACAAGGGGTCTTGTCCATGAAGGAGGAACAATAGCCAGGTTAAGGTTACTGCAGCAAGAAGGAATTCTAGGGGGAGCAGGCTGCAAGAGGATCCCCTAGGAAGTGAGGCAGCTGGCTGAAGAGTATTGACTGACAAGAATTTAGGAGGGCTTCTACTGCATGGGGCACAGGGATGATTAAAGGGGACCTCACAATTACCTCTTCAGTTGTCTTAGCCGAAAGGGCAGTGGCAGGAATGGCTCTGGGGCAATGGGGGATATCCCCATGCCACAGGGTCCAGTTGTTGGCTAGGGTACCTTATGGGCTGATGATTGTCTCCATGTTTTTAGGCAAGTACTCCAAAGGTATTCCCTTCCCTCTCACATAAAAGGAAAAAAAGGGAAGGCAATAATTAGGGTGCCCAAGAATGGGGGTTTTTGTCTCCCAAACTATGTTGTCCCAATTTTTCTAAATAAGAAGGACAGGTTTGTCATTTCTTAGTAAAGCATTTAGAGGTTGAGCCAGAAAAGAGAAGTTTCGAGTCCAATTTCAACAGTAGACAGGCAGTCCAAGAAAACCTCATAACTGGCGCTTAGTGTTAGGTTTGGGGAATTTCAGATTTCAGGCTGCCACAAAGCCTACCTAGATCCAAATGTAGTCCTTGTTCCAAGATCAGGTGCTCTAAGTATCAAATCTGAGTTGGAGTGAACTGCAATTTTTCTTTGAGGACTTTATGGCCCTCTAGGGCCAAAAGTTTTAACAGGTAGATATTGTTTTCCTGTGAAGAGGTTTGGGAAAGGGAGCAGAGAAGCAAATCATCTGTGTGTTACAACAAAGTAGAGCCTGCAGAAAACATTCTGTCATCCAAATCAGCTTTTGAGATTTGTGAAAAGTAAGGATTCTCTGTGAAACCCTGGGGCATCACTGTCTGGGTGTATTACCGTTCTTCCCAAGTGAAAGCAAAAAGATATTGGCTATTTCTATCAACTGGATTACTGAAAACACACTGCACAGATCAATTACAGTGAAAAAATTGGCTTTCGGGGCAAACAGATGCCAGTTAGCAGGTGGGGGGTTAGGAAGACAGAGTGCTAAGGGATAACAATGTTATTCATTGCTCAGATGCCCTGGACAAACCTCTGTCTCCACCAATGGGCTTCCTCACAGGTAAAATAAGTGTATTTCAGGGACTAGAACAGGGGGTAATGAGGTCCTGAGCCTTACAATCTTCTGTTATGGGCTTGATGCCTTGAAGGGTTCTTTATTTATAGGGTATTGGCCAATTTGGGGGAGAGGTTTCAGGAATCTATTTGAATGTTGAAAGAAGTTCACTGTGGAGATTTTGCCCTTACAGGGGATGGTAAGTGATTCAATAGGGACACATTTTCAGTGTCCCCAGACTCTGCTATCATGCCATCCAAGATAGAGAAAATGAAGGATGTCCAAGTGTCATTTAATTGACCTGGTTGGCTTTTTTTATTACCATTGTCAAATTCTAGAACTAGTTCTCCCCTTTGATATTTCCTAATAAATCTTGTCCCCTCCATTCCCTAAAAAAGAAATCTCAGCCCCCAAAATGATTACGAGCAGAGGAACTAAGAAGAAAAGAGTGGGTATCTCTCAAAGCACCTTAGCAAAAGGGGATAGGTTTTGAGACAGGAACCTTTAGAGATTTATTAGAGCCCCCTAGTATTTGAGCTGCTTTAGTACTCTGAGGAAGAGGCTGCTTTACAGCAGTGGGGTTGAGTACCAAGAGTGTAGCTCCAGGGTCAACAATGACAGAGAGGAGCACTTGGGTGGCCCAGTCGGTTAAGCGTCCAACTCTTGGTTTTGGCTCAGGTCATGACCTTATGGTTCATGAGATCGAGCCCTGCATCGGGCTCTGTGCTGACAGTGCGGAGCATGCTTGGGATCCTCTCTCTCTGCCCCTCTCTGCCTCTCTCTCTCAAAATAAATAACCTTAAAAAATTAAAATAACAACAGAGAGATTTATTGCCAATCTGGAGCATTGTTTCTCTGAGACAATTAAGAAGGAGGATTGGGCAGAGCCCTATCCTTGGGAATTAGGACATTGGAGAAGCTGACTAGGGGGCTGAAGGCATCTGGAACACTTCACTTTGTAACAATCTTTTCCCCCATGTCCTGGGTCTCTGCAGTAACAGCACAGACCATGAGGCCTTTGGTTTTGTCCGGGGGCCTCCACTGGTGAGAGTTGAAAATTAAGAATTTTAGAAGTGTTTCTTCTAGGTGTCTCATCTGGGGTGTGAAAGCTGGTTTGTCAAACTGATTATATCTGGAGGGGACATAGTCTCCCATTGCATCCTGGTTGTTTTAACTAAAAGAGAAAGATCCAGTTCAGCCCCTTAATAAACATGGCATTAAGGTGACCCGAGTGTTCTCAACATCTAAAGGAAGACCAGAATATTCTTTGAAAACAAACAATTGTTGATTACAATAGTCACAAACAGGTTCATCAAATTTTTGTGAGCAAGCCTGAATTTCATTCCAATCAACAAGCTTACGCAAAGCTATTGTACAAGCTCAGTGGAGGTTTTCAGCTAGTGTTCTAACATTTTTGTCAAAAGTTAGGTTTTGTTTTTCTCTTTCAGGATGTTCCCATTGGGCAAGTTTCATCCCCCAATGTTTGGCCTGCCCCTCACCAACAAACACTGGATTAACTGGTCCAAATCTGAGAGATGAGGTTGGTAAGTTTTAACAACTCCATTAAAATCCTCAGCAAACTTATGGGGATCCTCAGTCACTTTAGGAAACACTTTGATTATGGCTCCAAATTCGGCCTTAGTCCTGGGAACGGAAGATATTTGGCATTAATTTGGATCCTCAGAAGGTTTGACTTTAAAGGGACAGGTTCTGGGGTGCCTGGGTAGCTCAGTAGGTTAAGCATCCGACTTCAGCTCAGATCATGATCTCATGGTTCGTGAGTTCAAGCCCCACATTGGGCTCTGTGCTGACGGCTTGGAGCCTGGAGCCTACTTCTGATTCTGTGTCTCCCTCTCTCTCTGCCCATCTCCAGCTTGTGCTTGGCCTCTCTCTCTTTCTTTCTCTCAAAAGTAAGTAAAACACTAAAAAAATAAAGGGGCAGGTTCTGATAGGTTCAAAGTAGGATGGAGCAAGGAGAGGTTCAAGACATTTGGGCAGGATAATTGGATGGGGAAACTGAGGAAATAGAGGAGATGGAGGTGGTGCAGAGGGGAAGAAGATGGCACCCGAAGTGGGGCCTGATGAAACGGCTGCTGTGTATTTGGAGACAAAGAAAACAGGGAGGGGAAAACAGGCCTCAGATGCCTTTTTGTCTTTGTCTCAGCCTAGAAACTGTATTTTGCAGAGATAATTTTAGATTCCTGATAATATTTGAAAGCTTCAAAACCAATCCAAATAGAACTGAATACCATCCCATTCAGTTTTGACAATTTTAGAAGCATGGCTGTCCAATTCAGTTTTGAGAAAAGGACCTATGGAGAGACTGAAAAATCCCCATGATGGCCAGAGTGGCCTCAAATTCTCCATAATGGCCATGGGTGTTCTTAAATTACTTTTGATCAAGTCAGTCCATTTAGTTAGAAATGTGCATGAGAAATGTGCACAGTTTTTAAAGATAAAACTGGCCAGGGTCCCAGAAGGGGAGGGCCCTCTTAAAGCATTTTTGGAGCTTAAAGCATTTTGAGGGCTGGGACCCCATTTCTTAGAGGTTTTTATCTAGAGCAGAAAAATTCATAAACAACACAGTTTTAATAGGCACAGTCTGGTTCCAAAAGAAATCAGACCAAGGGCTAGGACAGTTTCAACAGAAATAGCTGGTTCTAAAAAGGAGCTGGACAGGGGCACCTGGGTGGCTAAGGCGGTTGAGCCTACAACTCTTGATTTTGGCTCAAGTTGTGATCCCAGGGCCTTGGGATTCAGCCCCACATCAGGCTCTGCACTGAGGGTGTAGTCTGCTTAAGATTCTCTTTTCCTCCTTCTTTCTCCCCCACCCCCCTCTCAGGGCACCTGGTGACTTAGTTAAGTATCCAACTCTTGATTTCAGTTCAGGTCATTATTTTATGGTTGGTGAGTTCAAGCCCCAGAGCCTGCTTAGGATATTCTTTCTCTTCTCTCTCTGCCCCTCCCCCTGGTTGTGTACACATGCACACTCTTTCCCAAAATAAATTTAAAATTTTTAAAAAAGGATTCTCTCTCTCTCTGCCCTTCTCCCTCACTTTCCCTCTCTCTCTAAAATAAATAAATAGGGGCACCTGGGTGGCTTGGTCGGTTAAGCGTCCGACTTTGGCTCAAGTCATGATCTCACAATCCGTGAGTTCCAGCCCCGCCTCGGGCTCTGTGCTGACAGCTCAGAGCCTGGAGCCTGTTTCAGATTCTGTGTCTCCCTCTCTCTCTGCCCCTCCCCTGTTCATGCTCTGTCTCTCTCTGTCTCAAAAATACATAAACGTTTAAAATAATAATAATAATAAAATAACATAAATAAATAGGAAATTGGACCAAAGTCCAAATGAGTACTCTCAGAAAGAACAAAGAAAGCTCTAAAACCAATCCCAAATGAATCCTAGAAAGCTCAAAATGCAGAAAGTGGAGCTCCAAATCCAGGAGAGACTTATCCTCAAACTCAACAAGAAAGCAGTGAGCTCTGTGGGTACCAGCACCTGTTTGCTCACCTGCCTCGGAATTGTTGGGGGGGATGGGTCTTCTCTGGATCCTACTTCTGATCTCCAAGTAATGTTGACCTTAAAAAAGCATTTCTTTTTTTTTTTTTTTTTTTAATTTTTTTTCAACGTTTTTTATTTATTTTTGGGACAGAGAGAGACAGAGCATGAACGGGGGAGGGGCAGAGAGAGAGGGAGACACAGAATGGGAAACAGGCTCCAGGCTCCGAGCCATCAGCCCAGAGCCCGACGCGGGGCTCGAACTCACGGACCGCGAGATCGTGACCTGGCTGAAGTCGGACGCTTAACCGACTGCGCCACCCAGGCGCCCCTAAAAAAGCATTTCATGTTCCCAGCAAAAATGGGTTTATTAGGGAATACCAGAATACTGCAATTCAAGCTGGGGCAACAACCATAGGCTAGTCCAACAAAGGAGAGAAACATTATCATATGGAGAAGGAGGAAGCTGGGAGGGGTTGTTTTGAAGGAGATCACTGGAGAAAGACAAGTGTTCAGGGTGATGAAGGCTTCTCATTGGTGGAGTAGCTGGGTGGTCAGTTTCTTGTAGGAGATACAATGCCCAGCTTTCTCTGTTGGGGCCTACAATTGATGATTCTTTCCTGTTGATGCTTCTGTTGAGGATCTGTAACTGACAACCCTTGAGTCTAGTGGTAAGTCTTGAGAGCTGCTGCACTCCATTTCAGGAAAGTTTCCCTTTATTAATTTTCACAAACTTCTCTGCGGCTCTGGTTTTTCTTTGAGGGGAAGAGAAAGAGGCGTATGTGAATCAGCTGGGAGAGGAATGAACATCACCTACATACATTCATACTTGCTCACACCCAGACGCCTACAAACACTCACCCCACACACAATCCCTCCGACAAGCATTTTCTTGACTCCTCACCCTCCTGTCCAAACCTCACACTGTTTCATTCTCATTCACTGGTCCTCTGGAGCCAAGGGAGGACCCTTACTATACACGGAAGAACCTCGGGCTAAGAAAGAGAACCCCAGGCAGGATGGGAACCTGGTGGGAGAGTGGGCGGGGCCGGCGACGGTCTGCAGCTTGAGAGGAAGAGGTGTTCCTTGGGCTCCAGGACCCTCCTGCCTTCAACCCCAGAAGCCGGGCTGCCCTGCCCACACTGAGGGGCGATCCGGAGAGGGCCCCCCTCTGGGCACACCGCTAGCTTCTGTCCACAGCGTGGGTCCCAGGGAGGTGGTCCGGGGTTCTCTGTGCTCTCCGAGGGTCGCCCTATGCCATCCCTCTCTAGCCCCCGGCAGCCCCACCCGGGCTCCTGGACCCACCTCACCCTTTTCGGCCGCCAGGGGTCTCTGTCCCCTCGCTAGATGCTCAGGTGAGGGCTCCAGGGCGCGGACACGAAGGAGCGGAGACCAGGACCGCGGGGAGGGCTCAGGGAATTCCGAGTGAGGCCACGGGAAACTGAAGTTCCAGAATCCAGGGTCATATTAGGCAGGGTAGAATGAGGACAAGGACGGCGGGACTTAGTGACTGCCGATTGACGCCAGTGGGCTTTACCCGGGTTCCCAGTGCTGCGGCGGGGCCCGAGGAGGGGGAGGGGGTGATGCACACCGCGGGGGCAGCAACCTGGGAACGTCAAAAATCCAAGGAAGCGCACGAACGTGGAGAGTGGGGCCATGACCTGTCTCCAGGCAGTAAATTAGTCCGGCTGCTCCTAAGAGCTGGCTGCAGCTCATAGCAAAAGTGAACATAGACACCCCATGTCCCCGCGGTTGGAGGAATAGAGACGCCCTGTGTCCCTGCAGTTCTAGGTCTGCTGTGTGCACCAGAGATACGCAGGGGTTCCCTGGGCCAGTGTTTGTGAAGGAGGAATGGGACCTGCCCAAATGTTCATCCATCTACCTGGATGGCCAGTACCATGCTGTCTATTCACACACGGAGCCATGAGCTCAGTGGTTAGAGCCTGGTTGATTATACGTAGAAAGTTAGAAGGAACAAGATATGTCAACATGATCTTCGGGTACATTTGAAAACTTGGAACAAAATGCAAGATGCTCTGCATAAATTGCAAGGCCCCAAGGACACTCTGGCTCCCTCTGCCGCCTCCCAGCCTTCCTTGTAATCAGGCCACACTGGCCTCCTTGCTGTTCCTGCAATTTGTCAGGCACATCCCTCCACAGGACCTTTGCACTTGCTGTTCCTTCTGCAAGGGAGCACTCTTCCCCAAGCACCTTCCCTGGCTGATCCTCTCACTTGTAGCCTCTCCTGACCATCCATCTAAGCTAACAGTTGCCACACTCTTCCCTTAACCTCTACCTTTTCCTAAAGAACTCATCACACCACATACTACAACATAACATGTCTTTGTTCTGACCTCTGCCACCCACTGGAACTTTGCTTCAGGACTTGGTCTCAGCACAGTCATGTCCCCAGGGCCTAAAACAATGCCAGGCTTCAGAGCAGATCAGTAGCTATGTGTGTAATGAATGACGCTGGGTTTCTTTCCAAGAATAGGGAGTACATAGAACTAGGAGACAAGGGCGGAACAAGGGAGTCCAGCTTGGCCAGCTGTTTTTCTTCTCTTACGGAAAGCTGGGAGCTGGTTGACCACAGGTTAGGATTTGTTGCTTATGTGTGGTGAATGTGCCACAACCATGTCAGTGTTCTTGGTATTTTTGTGTTTCCCCCGCATCTAGCATGGAGAGACCCCTCTCAGGGACCCTCTGGTCTGGAAATTCCTTTTCCCCATGATGCTTTCTTCCCTCATTGGGGGGGGGCAGTCTGTGCACCCTGTTTTGGGGAGACCTGGAGGTTCAAGACTCTAAGCTCCTCTGTCCCACCCCTCCCCTGGGAGAAGGCCCAGCATTGGGGCTCTGGGAGGATCCTGGGAACCCAAATGTGTGTGTGTGTGTGTGTGTGTGTGTGTGTGAAAGAGAGAGAGAGAGAGACAGAGAGAGACAGAGAGACAGAGAGAGACAGAGCATTGTACAGGGATGTCTTGGCCAAGAATGTAGCCAGGACACCATGTGGCCCATGGAGGACAGCTGGGTAAGATGGTGACATCCCTGTGTGGGTGATACCTCTGCACCATGCATGGTGACTTCCTGGCTGGGCTCCTGACCACTTGGCCATCAGCTCCTGACAGACCCAAGCTCCTCTCCTCAGGCGTGGACCTGAGGTGTTTGGGCTAGGGCAGTGCTAGGAGGGTGGGCCTGGCCCATCAGAAGGAACCTGGAATGTGGGTGTGGGGTAGTGGGCTCACTCGGCTCCCCCAGGCCTTGAAGGAGAGGTGGCTGGAGGGGAGGGTGAGGATAGTTTCTCATTGGCTGAGTTGCAGACAGGGTGGGTTTATTACAGAAGTTTCAAGGTACGTCTTGTCCCTTTGGGCCTGTAATTGTGGTCATTCTTTTCTGTTGATGATTCTTCATTTGAGGTCTGTAACTGACTGTTCTCCCTATAATTGACATTGAGTGGTACAGCTCCCTTTTCTGGCCTCGCCTTCTATCCTCCAGGGTCCACTTCAGTGAGGTTTCCCTTTATTGATTTGCACAGTGACAAGTGCCAACTGCTCCAGGATGTGTTTGAATGTGCTCCAGCTCCACAGCCCAGAAGCGATGCTGTGTCTCAGGGTGCAGGTTACAGGGCTGAGGCCCAGCAGAGAGGGGGCCCCTCAGGGCCAAGGACATGTGAGTGCCATGTGAGGGAGAGCACTGGGCCTAGAAGCTGGTAGCCAGGCTCACAGTGTAACCTAGGCAAGTCCTTTGCCCCCTGTGGGCCTCAGTTTCTGCTGTGAAAGCTGAGTGGGTGGAGCCCATCTCTAAGGTCCCAGTGACCCCACCCCCTTCAAGCTCCCCTCTGGTTCCTGGGGCAACTGGGGCCCCTGCTGGGCCTGACAGCCAAGGCTTTCAGACCCATTCCCAGAGTGGGAGCCCCAGGCCCTGCTGCTGGAGGTGCTGGGGCTGGAGCTCCTCCCTCCAACCTCCACATCAAGGGCAGGTGCCCCAGGAAGGCCAGACTTGGGCCTCTGGCCTCAGAAACTGAGCAGCCATGTGTTATCTGGGGCAGAGGAGACCAAACACCTCCTGGGGCCCTGACTGTGGGGACCAGCAGCAGGCCTCTTGCGCCTTCTCACAGCCCAACATGTGCAGACCCCACAGACCCCGGTCCACAGCCCCCCACTCGCAGCCCTCACACCCTCCCAGCACCCCCCAGAGCTCACAGTCCCAAGCCTTCTCCTTCCACCTGGGGCTCAGTGCTGCCAAGGAAACACCATTGGGGAGAGGCAACCATTGGGGAGAGGTTGCCTCCTCTGAGACCTCCTGAGGAGGGACCACCCTGTGGTGGATGCCCCCAGGAACTGGGAAGAAACCTCAGAGCCCCTCTCTGCCTCCTGCCTCAGAGCAAAGCAAGAGTCAGGGTGGGACAGATAGAAGGGCAATGTCCTTGGGTGCCTGTCTATCCATGTCCATGCTGTCCCTTCCTTAGGTTCCAGGAGGGCCTTCTGGGCTCTGACGAGTGGGGTGCTGCCTTTCTGGAAGTCAGTCTGTAACATGCTTCCAGAGCCTTAGACAGGCATGACCTTTGATCAGTGTGGCAATGGTCAACTCAAAGTCAGTGGTGGGACAAGTACATAGGGATGGAGGCCAGGGGTGTTGGCTGCATCTTGTATGGAATGGTGGTGCTAGTGGGACCCAGAACAGGCTGCCTGAGTGTTGTTAGAACCTCAGGTTCACAAGTGTGATGCATGCCCAGGTTCACCTGCCCCTGTGTGGGTGTGCTGTTCAGTGACAAAAGAAAGCTCTCTATCTATCTATCTATCGTCTATCTATCTACCTATCATCTATCATCTATTTGTTGTCTATATGAAATGCAAGGTCAAGTCTGGAAGGACATACACCAGATACAACCAGCACAGTCTCCAGGCTGTGCTAGCAATTTCTTTATACTTTTCTTCTGTTTTATTTTAAAAGAATCTTTGTATTCCTCTTTGTAACAGGAAAAAAACTAAGCTGTCTCCATTTTTAAAGACAAAACAAATCAAAACAATGGGTTGCATGATGATAGAGCCCCGAAGAAACCCTCACTTGGGGCTCCAGAGGTGGTGGCGGGCTGGCTCCTCAGGCAGACCTGCCTAGTGTCGCTGAGGGCTGGGCACACAGCCAGGTGGTGGCTCCTCCACCAGCAGTGAAGAGGAGCCTCATCAGCATGGATGGATATGAAAGACACAGTCTTGAGAGAGAGAAAACACATGCAGTCTCACTGAATCTATATGAAGTTCAAAAACAGACAAAGCTGAAATACAGATGTTTCAATGGCACCCAGAGGACATAAAACTATGGGAAAAAGTATAGAGATGGTTAACGCAAGGGCTCCTGAGGTCCTGGTCACGTTCAGATTCTAAGATGGTACATGACCTATTTTATTACTACTTTTTAAACTTTACAAATACATTTTATGTATACTTTTTATGGTTGTTCTAGTTTACGGTTAAAGTAGAGGAAGTACATCAAAATATCAGCAGTGGCTCTTCTGGGCAAAGTATGAGGGGGGGATTTTCTCTCCTGTTAGCGTTTCTGTACTTTCTACATTATTTGGAGTGAGCCGTTGTTATTTTTAAACTAAAGACCAAGATGAACGAATTGTATTTTAGCAAGAACTCAGAATACAAATAAGGCAATTTTCCCTTATGTTGAGCTGAGCTCGTCCACACTCTATTGCTTCCACCTGAGCCTGAAGTTTAGGGGCCCCAGAGACTACTTTCCATCAGGATGGTCCCAAGATAGGAGAGAAATATCTCCCAGGCCTGGATATTTCCTCCCAAGATTAGCCCCTCCAGGTCCTTTGGCTGACTCCAAACCTTTGAAGGCACAATACCAAAAGTGAACCATAATGTAAACTCTAGGCTTTGGACAATAATGACTGGTCAATGTGGGTCCGTCAGTTGTGACACATGCACCCTCTGGAGGGGGAGACTGATAATAGGGAGGCTGTGCATGTGTGGTGGCAGGCAGTAAACAGAAAATTCCCGCACCTTCCTCTTAATTTTGCTGTGAGCTTAAAACTTCTCTAAAAAAATTGTTTGAAAAAATCAGTTGGCACAGGTGTATAGTTTCATTTTTGGACTCTCAATTCCATTGCATCGATCCTTATTCTTATGCCAGTACTGCATTTTGGTTACTGTCACTTTTACTAAGCATTGAAATTGGAAAGTGTGAGTTCTCCAACTTTGTTCCTCATTTTCAAGATACTTTTTAAAATTTTATTTGAGAAGGAGAGAGAGAGAGAGAGAGAGAGAGTGAGTGGGGAAGAGAGGCAGAGGGAGAGAGAGAATCCCACGCAGGCCCCATGGGTTCAGCATGGAGCCCAACATGGGGCTCTATCCCATGACTCTGGGATCATGACCTGACCCAAAATCAAGAGTTGGACATTCAACTGACTGAGCCATGCAGGCGCCCCTCAAGATATTTTTGACTCTTCAGGGTGCTTGCATTTCCATCTTTCAGTGCACAAACCTCACACCAGCTTGGTTAAATGTGTTCCTAGGAACTGTATTCTTTCTGATGTTATTGTCAGTGGGATTGTCTTAATTTCCTTTTTGGGATTGCTCATTGCTAGTGCATTCAGGTGGTGATGGCCCCAAGGTCACACTCAAGTCAGCATCAGCATCAGAACCCAAGTGTCGGGTTCAGTCACTTTGCACAGAACTGCCAGGCACCAAGTTTCTGTGTTTCTCATGGTTAGGATCTATCCACCCACCCAACTATCTATCCACCCATTTACCCATCCAATTACTAACCTACCCATGAACCCATCAATACATTTACTCATCTACCTATCCATCAATCATCCATCCATCTATCTACACATCCACCCATCTACCTACACATCTATCATCCACCTATCTCTGTTCATACACCCACCCACCCACCCAACTACCCATCCATCCATCCATCCATCCACCCACACATCCATCAATCATTCACCCATGCACATATCTATCTATTCACCCATCTCTTCCTTCCTCCCTTCCTTCCTTCCTACCCTTCCTTCCTTCCTTCAAACTTCCTTGGTAGCCTTGCAGTTACCAGGTACTGAGTGGAAGATAAGATAAAGAGTCTGCAGTCCTAGGAAGAGACTGCACTCAGTGAAGGTCCTGGAAGAAGGAGGTGAGAGACCCAGAGGTATGCCCTCTAGGATTCCAGGATTCTGAGCAGAGCTCAGGGAGGCAGCCAGGGGCCAGCACCAGGCCCAGGCTGGGGTGGGGAGAGGGCTGAGTGTAGGGTGAGGACTCTGCTACCCTCTCCTGTGAGCTACACAAACCTCCAGCTATAGCCTTGAATCTGCTTGTCCCTTTCCTGGGCCACACCTGGCTCTGTTTGTCACCTGTCCCACGCCCCGCTGACCATGGGGTCAGTTTCTCTTCCCCTTATTTCTCCCCTTTTATCATCCTGAGTTGTGGTTTAGATCAAAGTTAGGATTAACTTTAGCTTGGGGGTTCCCATGGGTGGCCAGCAAGGCCACTAGAATTGGGGGAAGGCAACTTACTCCAACCCCCTTTAGCTTTATGCCTCACTGCCCCTACAGGCCCAGGGCCTCCATGCCAAATTCCTTTATGTAGGTATCCTCCTATTTCCTGGCAGGCTGGCCCTTGAAGCCTCTCACCCAGCAGTCCTTGGGCAGAGGGAAACGTTGGAGCCCAGAAAGGGGAAGCAACTTGCTCACAGTCACACAGCATGTCAGAGGCATCCCCTGGGCAAGAGCCCAGGAGATGACAGCAATAGCTGGGGGGGGGGGGGGGGAGGGGTTAGTGAGGGTCATTGTGGATCAGGTACATCACAGACATTGTCTTGAATCCCCACACTTACCCTGTGGGGGAGAGACTAGTTATCTCCCCCTTGTACAGCTGAGGAAACTGAGGCCCACAGAGGGTTTGCATGTCACCCAAGGTCAAGGGCTGAGAAGGGCTGCATTTGGGTGAGGATCCCAGCCTGCCCAAATCTGGGGTGTGGGCTCCTACCACAGAGTTTCCCCCAGGACCTTTGCCTGTTGGCCCTCCCTCTAGTCACCCATGGGTAGAGGGACCGTCACTGGGGTCTGCAGCCCCGGCTCAGCCTGACATCCACTCTTGGGCTTCCTTTCTGCGCTTCTGAAAGGGAGTTGGGGCCGCAGAATGACAGAGGGAGGTCACCCCACGTGAGCATGCCTGGTGCTTGGCAGAGGGCAGCTCTCCATACAGGAGCAGTTCTATGTGAGCTCAGGTAGGCCCCATCCTCTTCTGGCCTCAGTTTCCCTGTCTATCAGATGGGAGGCCCCAGACTAGGAGTTGGGACATGTAGGAGTTGAGTCTGTCTTGCTCTTTGGTATGTTAATAATTTGGGGCCTCAGTTTTCCTACCTGTGAAATGGGGCCATAATCCTGGCTGTCGACCTCACAGAATCTTTGAATGGCTCAGCTGAATAACATGTGTCCCCATGTTTTATAAATAGTATGGGCACAATAAGGCCACTCTATAATATCTTAGGGTACAGTTGCCTTTTGGAACCACAGATCTGGTCAGGGCCAAGGCCTTCAGGAGTTCTACCCCTGGGCTTGCTTCCTCTGAGCCCCATCCCTGTCCTTCTCCTGGGCTCTGGACATTCCAGTCAACTAGCAGGGCTCAGCATGTGCGTTCATGCCCTTGTCCTGCCTATCCCCTGCCTGTGGCACTGAGCACTCCTCCACCCTCAAGAACTCTTGCCCCTGGGACCCTGCCCTGGCCTGCCTCCCAGCATCCTCAGCACGTCCCTTCTCTGCATGGTGGCATCAGTGGGGGCATTCAAGGAAGGAAAGTGGACATCTCAGGAGGGGGTCTAATAGCAGACAGTGAGGCCCCATGTCCAGGGAGGAGCTCAGACATTATCCAGGAGTCCATGGGCTTCAGTACTGCTGGTGACTGATGTGGTCCATGCAAGAAAAGCAAGCATACAGACATGGTGGAGGATGGTCTATCTTGGTTCGATTTGTATCTCCTATTCTGGAATATTCTCTGGCAATTCTGGATGAGAGTAAAACTACCCCTCAAAAAACATGAGGATGCCTTCTGCCAACTCCTTTCCCACAGGATGAAAAGAATGGTGTTCATGTTTGAAGATCGTTGAGTTTAGGGCACAAAGTGATGAACCCCAATGAGAACACGATTTCTGATTGAATGAAGGACTTTTTATTGAGCATTGATTGGGTGCAGGGAGAAGGGCTGGGATGATCCTGGTGGGAGGAGAGACCTTCCTGGAGGTCCATTGGCTGCACATCCTCTTGGGTGGGTGGGGGTCTCAGGCACCTAAGAGCACTCTGAGGGCACCACCCTCTTCTCCACGGTGCTCCCCTCATGTGTGACCTGGCAGGTAAAATTGCTATGAGATTTCCACTTGTCAGGTGACAGACTCAGGTAGCTGCTGGCCACATACTTGTTGTTGCTCTGTTTGAAAGGCTTGGTGGTCTCCACGCCCTGGGTGACAGGGGTCCCATCTGCCTTCCAGGTCACCGTCAAGTTGCCAGGGTAAAAGTCACTGATGAGGCACACCAGGATGGCCTTGTTGGCTCTGAGCTCCTCAGAGAAGGGCAGGAAGAGCATGACCAAGGGTGCGGACTTGGGCTGACCTGTGTGGACAGAGGAGAGGGAGGAGAAACACAGGGAGAGTCCAGGCTTTGGGCAGCCCTTTCCCCATCTATAGCCTCTGTGACTTTTCCCATGGTGGCCATGCTGGTTCACCCAGGGGATCCTCCTTTCCACTTCAGCCCTGGACAGCAGGCAGTTCCCCATGCTCCCAATAGCCCTTCCGTGTCACCTCTCCCAGGTAGGTGAAAGGTGCATCTGCAGCCTCGGTTTCCCCCTCAGCCCAGCATCTGGCCCCCATATCACTTCATTTCTGGATCCGGGTACTTCCCCTGTGAACTGCAGTCTACCACCCAGCCTGCCAGCACAATCCTGATGACTGCTGACTTTAAGGGGCAGCTGTGTAGCTCTGAGCCTCCACTCACTCTCCACTTGGTCACTCTCACCTTAGACAGGTGAGACACCTGGGGCCCTGGGATTATGGGGCTCCAGGGACAGAAAAAAACTCTTCCCATGGGAGCTGCTCCTTTCTTTTCCTTTTTTTAAAAGTGTTTACTTATTTTTGAGAGAGAGAGAGAATGGGGGGAGGGACAGAGGGAGAGGGAGACACAGAATCTGAAGCAGGCTCCAGGCTCTGAGTTGTCTGCACAGAGCCCAACACGGGGCTAGAACCCACTAACTGTGAGATCATGACCTGAGCCGAAGTTGGACACGTAACCAACTGAGCCACCCAGGTGCCCCAGGACCCACTCCTTTCTGATCAATGTCCTGGGAGGGCCGTGCTTCTGGTCACCTTGTCCTGCATCACTCATGTCTCTGTGTCCCTGCATCCTCATAGCCTCACAGAGGCCCCGAGCACTTCAGCCTGGACCAAACCAGACTGCTCTGTCCTCCTCCCATAGACCTCCTCTTGGGTTGCTCCTCTATGTTCCTGAAGGCTGAGGTCACAGCCCCAGCCATGTCCCCAACCTCATGGATGGGCATCAAGCCCTTAGCCAAGACCCCAAACGACTCTCTCCAAGGCTGCCCCAGTGCCCCTAGTCAGAACCAGTCTCTGGACCCCACACAGGTGTCTGCTCTGGAAGAAGGGAAGGAGTCCCCAGTTTTGGACCAACGCCCCTAACCCAGGCCCTAGGACCTGACCACGTTCAATTGTCAGACTCTAAAGGTAAATGCTTGTACCATTGAAGTTCTTCCTTCTGGTTTCCCTGAGACCAACCCACCTCCCCCAGATCCCACAGATTTGCTAAGGAGTTAATCCTTAAGGCTGGGAAGCAGACAGGAAGCGGCCTCCAGAGAAAAGTAACTTTCCTGAGACAACAGAGGGGTAGGACATGTTGGGAAATATGCTGAAAGCCACTTACCTAGGACGGTGAGCTGGGTTCCTTCACTGAAAACAAGCCAGGGTGATTGAGTTTCGGACCAAAACCCACCGGGCCAGCACCTGGGGCCTGCCCCATGGGGGCCAGGCCAGAACAGGAACCTGTGATGGGCACAGGGCTGTAGCAGGTGGGGCTGGGCAGCCAGCCTCCCAGAAGCTGTGGCACACCTGGATGAGCCCACAGCCCTGAGGTGTCCCTGTGCCTAGCCCTCTGTTTGAGGCCAACTCCACCCATGGTCTTGTGTATTACCCCTTTCCAAGGCTGTCTTGGTCATCTCCTGATCCTCAGTGCTGACAGTGACACTGCATACAGTAGGTGTTCAATAAATCCCTGAGTGCCTCGTTCTTTCACATGGTGTGGCAGAGTGAGTCCTAAACTGGCTCAGACCTGTCTGACCTCTCTGGCCTCATTTAGGGATTCTAAGGGTCCCTCTTCTACAATTTCTCATGGTCTAGCCAGGTGGCTTCCTCCCTGAGCCTACTGGTCTGGGACTGGGTCATTCCTGACTCATGGTGCTCCCATGTGAAGACCCACACGCACACTTTTTCTCTACACATCAAAGACACAATTCAATTCCACCTCTTTTATGAAGTTTTCTCTGATCTCTCAGACCACTGTCTTTCTGAGACACCTGTCTGTCCATCTATCCATGTGTCCATCCATCCACCCATCATCCACATATCCATCCATTCATCCATCCACCCACCCATGCATCCAACAGTAGCTCCAGGCACTGTTTCACATGCTTGGACATGGCAGGCTCCCCTGGCTTTCATCTCCATCT
This sequence comes from Neofelis nebulosa, assembly GCF_028018385.1. Taxonomy (NCBI): domain Eukaryota; kingdom Metazoa; phylum Chordata; class Mammalia; order Carnivora; family Felidae; genus Neofelis; species Neofelis nebulosa. Next base: position 64,853,591 of record NC_080792.1, read on the forward strand.
CTCCCTGAAAGCTCTCAGGTCAGAACCAACAATGTCCTCTTCCTGGTCAATTCCCTAGTTCCTGTTGTACATTATGGCTCTACAGGATTCAACACAGAGTCAGCCTCTCTTTTCAGTGACTCTCTTCTTGTTGGCACCTGAGATCCCACATTCTTCTCCCCTGACTTCTCTTTCACCCCAGTAAATGCATGGCAGCTGACTCCCAGACTGGCACCCTGGGTCCTCCTCCTTCTTTGCCATCTTCCTACATTGTGGATTCCCACTACTGCCCATTTTGTAATGCTCGAGTCTATTCCAGACCCAAACCCTCTCCTTGGCTCTCCCTAAATTACCTACTGACCATCTCCAGCTGGATGTCCAATAAGAATCTCAAACTCTCCGTGTCCAAATGAGACTGACCACCCTTTCCCCCTAACCCAGCCCTTTGTCTGTCTTCACCTTGTCACACGTGACCACGAGTGCTCTCACTACCCAACCCTCAGGCCCAAAACCTGTCTTCTTAGATTGTGCATCTAAATACTCCCTTTTAAAGTTAAAACAAGGGGCGCCTGGGTGGCTCAGTTGGTTGAGCGTCCGACTTCAGCTCAGGTCATGATCTCATGGTCTGTGAGTTCGAGCCCCGTGTCGGGCTCTGTGCTGACAGCTCGGAGCCTGGAGCCTGCTTCAGATTCTGTGTCTCCCTCTCTCTCTGACCCTCCCCCATTCATGCTCTGTCTCTCTGTGTCTCAAAAATAAATAATAAAACATTAAAAAAATTTTTTAATTAAAAATAAATAAATAAATAAATAAATAAAATTAAACTAAGACTCAGAATAATTGAGAAGCAATAGAATCACCCTCTGATACTCCAAAACCACAAGAAGCCCCAGGTTTTGCCTTTGCTGATGTTAACTCCTAACTGATACAAGGATGTGACATTAAGTTGGGGCTTATTGCATGCAAACATCTCTGCCAGAGGATTGGACCAGTGCATTTCCACCTTAGAAGCTGGTCCAGTCAGATGTTGTTGGTTTTGTGATGCAATATGACTTTTGTTTTAAAATTATAATAATATTACATATATAACACAATTAAGCAATAAAATACATTTAAATACCTTTTTAAAGTGTAATATTTATCTCTCCATCTGTCCTGTTGTGTGTAGTGCCATTTTCCTCTTTTTTTCTTTTTCTTTTTCTTTCTTTCTTTCTTTCTTTCTTTCTTTCTGTGTATGTGTGGTAAAACATACATAGCATAAAATTTTACCAATCTCAGTCATTTTACGAGGCTAGCATTACCCTAATACCAACACCAGACAATGACATTATAAGAAAACTACAGAACAATATCTCTTATTAATATAGATGCAAAAATCTTCAACAAAATATTTGCCAATTGAATACAAGAATGTATTAAAAGAATTATACACCACAACCAAGTGGGATTTATTCCAGGCATACAAGGCTGGTTCAGCATTTAAAAATCAATTAATGTAATCTATCATGTCAACAAGCTAAAGAAGAACAAAATCACATGATCATATCAATAGATGCAGAAAAAGCATCTGACAAAACCCAACACCATTTATGACAAAAAAACTCAGTAAACTAGGGCTAGAAGGGAATTTCCTCAAGTTGCTAAAAAATATCCACAAAAACCCCTACAGCTAACATCATATTTAATGGTGAAAAACTTGAAGCTTTCCTAATAAGGTCAGAACATGGTAAGGATGTCCCTTCTCACCACCATTTTTCAATATCATATTGGAAGTCCTAGCTAATGCAATAAGACAAGAAAAGGAAACAAAAGGTATACAGATTGGGAGAGAAGAAATAAAACTGTCTTTGTAAGTATGTGATTATGAAGAAAATCAAAAGAACTGACCAAAAAACTTCTGGAACTAGTAAGCAATTATAACAAGGTTACAGATACAAGATTAATATACAAGTCAATTACTTTTCTATATACTGACAATGACAAGTAGAATTTGAAATTAAAAACAGTACCATTTATATTATCATCCCCTTCAAAAGGAACTACTTAGGTATAAATCTAACAGAATATATACAAAATCTATATGAGGAGAACTACAAATTCTAATGAAAGAAATCAAAGAAAACCTAAGTAAATGGAAGACTATTCCATGTTCATGGATAGAAAGACTCCATATTATCAAGATGTCAGTTCTTTTCAACTTGATCTATAGATTAAATGCAATCCCCAATCAAATTCACAGCAATATTGTTTTCCCAGAAATATTTTGTGGATATTGGCAAACTAATTCTAAGGTTTATATAGAGGGGCAAAGGACTCAGAATCGCTAATACAATAGTGAAGGGAAAGAACAAACTTGGAAGGATGGCAGATATTATAAGGTTTTGAGAATCACTATAAAACTACAGTAATCAAGACAGTGTAGTATTGACATAAATACAGACCAGTGGAATAGAACAGAGAGCCCAGAAATAAACTCTCACACATAAAACCAAGTGATTTTTGACAAGGGTGTCAAGGCCATTCAATGGGGAAAGGGCAGTCTTTTCAACAAATGGTGCTGGGAAACATGGATATTCACAGGCAGAAGAATGAAGTTGGACTCTTACCTAACACCATATACAAAATTAACTCAAAATGGATGAAAGGAATAAATATAAGAGCTAAAACAATAAAACTCTTAGGATAAAAGCTACAGGACAAAAGCTTTATAACATCAGATTGGCAATGATTTCTTAGATATGACACTGAAATCACAGACAACAAAAGAAAAACTAGACAACTTTGACTTTTGAAATGAAAATTTCAAATTTTTGTACAACAGAAAACACTATCCACAGGGTAAAAAGGCAACCCACAGAATGGGAGAAAATATTTGCAAATCATATATGTAATAAAAGATTAATATCATAATATATAGGGAACTCCTAAAACTCAACAGGAAAAAAACCAAACAACCCATTCAAAAATGGGCAACAGATTTGAACAGGCATTTCTCCAAAAAAGATACACAAATGGCCAATAAAAACATGAGAGATGCTCAATATTACCAATAATTAGTAAATGCAAATTAAGACTACAATGAGATACAACCTCACACTCATTGGGATGGCTACTGTTAAAATTACAAACTAGAAAACAAGTGTTGGTAAGGATGTGGAGAAATTGGAACATTTCTGCACTGTTAGTGCTCAAATACTGCATGATTCCACTTATGTGAGGTATTCATAGTAGTCAAGATCATAAAAGCAGGAAGTAGAATGATGGTTTCCAGGGGGTTAAAAGATATAGAGTTTAAAAGGTATAGAGTTTCAGGGCACCTGAGTGGCTCAGTCAGTTAAGTGTCTGACTCTTGATTTCGGCTTAGGTCATGATCTCATGGTTCATGGGTTTGAGCCCCTCATCAGTCTCTGCACTGAGAGTGCAGAGTCTGCTTGGGATTCTCTCTCTTCTTCTATCCCTGCCCTTCCCCCATTCTCTCTCTCTCAAAATAAATAAGTTTTTTAAAAAGTATAGAGTTTCAGATTCATAAGATGCAAAGAGTTCTGGCAATGTGCAGTGGTGATGGCTGCACACCAAAGTGAATGTATTTAATACCACCAAACTCTACACTTAAAAGTAATTAAGCTGATATACTTTATGTTATGTGTGTTTTAACACGATAAAAAATTATATTTAAAGACAAAATAAGGGATACCTGGGTGGCTCAGTCGGTTGGGTGTCCGACTTCAGCTCAGGTCATGAGCTCACAGCTCGTGAGTTCAAGCCCTGCATCAGGCTCTGTGCTGACAGCTCAGAGCCTGGAGCCTGCTTCAGATTCTGTTTTCATCCTTCTGCCCCTCCCTTGCTCGTGCTCTGTCTCTGTCTCTGTCTCTCTCTAATATAAAATGAAACAAAAAAATAATAAAGACAAAATAAGACACACATGATCTTAAGGAAATATTGGGAAATAAAGAAAATCAAAGAAGAAACTTAAAGTTAAAATTATTTGTAAGTCCACTATGGATAAACATTATTAATAGTTTTAGTATATTTTCTTCCAGGCTTTTAAAAAAGTATATTATTGGGGCACCTGGCTGGCTCAGTTGGTAGAACATGGAACTCTTGATCTTGGGGTTGTGAGTTTGAGTCCCACATTGAGGGTAGGGTTTACTTAAAATAAATAAGTGTATTATTCATATTTTAAAACAAAATTTATGTGATACTTTTCTTCTTTTCTTTAGTCTCCAAATATTGTTATCTTTCCACATTTTTTCTTGTGGTTGATTTCAAGTTTCATAGCGTTGTGGTCTGAAAATATGCACAGTATGATCTCAATCTTTTTGTGCTTATTGGGGGTTGATTTGTGTCCCAGGATGTGATCTATTCTGGAGAATGTTCCATGTACACTGGAGAAGAATGTGTATTCTGCTGCTTCAGGATGAAATGTTCTGAATATATCTGATAAGTCCATCCGGTCCAGTGTGTCATTCAAAGCCATTGTTTCCTTGTTGATTTTCTGTTTAGATGATCTGTCCATTGTTGTAAGTGGGGTGTTGAAGTCCCCTACTATTATGGTATTATTATCAATGAGTTTCTTTATGCTTGTGATTAATTAATTTATATATTTGAGTGCTCCCCCTTATTTTCTTATATAAGCTTTCCCTTCTAAGCACTGCTTCATCTATGTCCCATAAATATTGATATTTTGTATTTTCTTTTTCATCCACTTCAGTTCTCTAAACTTACACCCTTAAGAATTTAGAAAAATAAGATAAAAACAGAGAGGGAGACAAACCATAAGAGACTCTTAAATACAGAGAACAAATTGAGGGTTGCTGGAGGGGAGGTGGGTGGGAGGATGGGCTAAATGGGTGATGGGCATTAAGGGGGCACTTATTGAGATGAGCACCAGGTGTTATATGTAAGTGATGAATCACTAAATTCTACTCCTGAAACCTATAATACACTGTTTGTTAACTTTGTTTAAAAATTTGGGGGGCTAAAAAAAAGAACATTCTAAAATAGAAATTAAGGGGAGTTCACCATATGTATGATCAGACTGCTTCCTAACGTACAAGGCAGATGCTGCCTAAAACAATCATCTACACACTCTGATTCTCTCCCAAGCAAGATAAAGCAGATCATCTGGATCCACTGAGTTTTTATCTTGTTAATTCAACTCTTTCTATCAGGCTGGCAGTTTCTGGGGAGTATGATCTTAATACGGCTGTAAGTAGAGCCTGTGGTTGTGAATCTACTTCCATACTTTGTCACTGTAAAGTTGCTTTCCTGGTTAAAGATTCTATTGTGATATATAGTTTCAATAAATCTTAAGTCCTTACATAAAAAAATAATTTAGAAAATCAAGAAAATCAACCCCAAGTAGAAGAAACAGTGAAGAGCAGAAATCAATGAAACTGAAACAGAGAAACTTAGAGAAAACTAATAAGATAAAAATCTGATTTTTGAAAAATCAATACAATTGATAAATCTCTAACCATACTGAGCAAGTAAATGAGATAAGACAAATTGTCCATATCAGAAATAAAAGAGGGGTATTACTACAGATCCTGTAGTCACTAAAGTGCTAGGAAGGGAATGCTAGAATAAACCTTATGCTAATAAATCTCACCACTTAAATGAAATGGACCAATTCCTTAAAAGACACAAACATTTAAAGTTCACCTATATCTATTTTATTTTTTAAGCTTATGTACTTATTTTGAGAGACAGAGACCATGAGCAGGAAGAGAGAGAGAGAGAGAGAGAGAGAGAGAGAGAGAGAATCTCAAGCAAGCTCCCCACAGCATGGAGCCCAACATGGGGCTCTGCCCTGACAGCACAGATCCTGCTTGGGATTCTCTCTCTTTCTCTTTCTCTCTCTCTCAAAATAAGTAAACTTTTTTTAAAAAAAGAAGTAAGATTTCAAACCAATAACTTAACTCTACCTTAAGGAAATAGAAAAAGAAGAGCAAGTTAATTCCAAAGCTGACAGAAGGGAGGAAATAATAATGAGTAGAGTAGAATAAATGAATTAGAGAATATAAAACAATACGGAGAATCAGTAAAACCAAAAGCTGCTTCTTCAAAGTTTAACAGCTTTGAGAAACATTTACTAGACTGACAAATACAAAAGAGAGAAGGTTCCAATTAAAGTCAGAACTGAAAGTTGGGACATCACTACATACCATGAAAAAGTGAAAAGGATTATAAGGAAATAATATGAACAACTGAATACCAACAAATCAGATAACCTAGACGAAATGAACAAATTCCTAGAAAGACACAAACTTCCAAAACTGACTCAAGAAGAAATAGAAAACCTGAACAGGCCTATAACAACTGAAGAGATTAAAATGGTAATCAAAAAAACATTCCCACAAAGAAAAGCCCAGGACCAGATGGTTTTACCAGAAAGTCCTACTTTATTTAAAATTTATTTTAATTTTTTATTTTTGTTTGTGTACAAATATTTAAAGAAGGTGACACCAATCCTTCACAAACTCTTCTGAAAAATAAAAAAGAAACGAAAACTTCCTAACTCATTCTATAAGGCCAGAATTACCCTGATACCAAAGCTGAATGAAAACATCACAAAAAACCTGCAAACTAATATCTCTGATGAATACAATGCAAAAATGCTCAACAAAGTACTAGAAAAGTGAATCCAATAGCATATTAAAAAGAATCATACAGCAACTGGGGTTTATCCCAGAAATGCAAGAGTGGTTTAGCTTAAGAAAATCAATCAATAGAACATATCATAATGATGGAATTAAGGATGATAGCCACATGATCATCTCAGTTGATGCAGAAAAATATTTGACAAATTCAACAAAATGTCATGCCAAAACACTTTAAAAACTTGGAATGGAAGGGAACTTCCTCAACTTTATAAAGACCATCTATGAAAAATCCACATTGAACATCATATTCACTGGTGCTAGACTGAATGCTTTCCCCTCAAGTTTAGGAACAAGACAAAGATGCTTATTTTTGCTCCTTTCATTCACCACTGTACTGGTGAGTGGCCAAACAAAATGTAATACACTTAAAGTGGAATCCTTCTCAGCAATAGAAAGGAACAGGCTATTGATAAATGGGATAACCTGAGTCAACTGCAAAGGCACTATACGGAATTAAAGAAGCCAGACTCAAAAGGTTCTGTATTTGGAATATTATTATTCAGTTATGAAAAGCATCAAACTATGATCCACCCCAAAATCTGAATGGACATCCAGAAAATTATGCTGGGTGAAAAAGCTAATCGCCAAATGTTACACAGTATATGATTCCATTTATACAACAATCTTGAAATGACAAAGTTGGAAATGAAGGCCAAATTAGTAGTTTCCAGGAGGAAAGGAAGGAGCTTGGAAGGGAGGGAAGTGGGAGTGGCAATAGAAGAGCAAGGTGAGGAATCCGTGGAGAGGGAAATGTTCTGTACCTTAACTGTATCGATGTTGTGATATTTTACTATGGTTTTACAAGACATTACCACTAGGGGAAACTGGGTGAAAGGAACATGGGACCCCTCTGTATTGTTTCTTACAACTGTATGTGAATCTAAAATGATCTTGAAATTAAAAGTTTAATTTCCAAAAAGGTTACATACTCCAAAATTCCATTTGTAAGATATTCTGGAAAAGGCAAAACTATAGGATCACAGAGAGATCAGTGGTTGCCATGGTTGGGCGGAGAAAGAGACTGACGACAGAAGGGACACAGGGAAGGTTGGGTGAGGGTGGAAATGTTCTCTATCTTGATTGTGTTGATAGTTACATGATTCTATGATTTTATTAAAATTTATATAATTACTATATGAAAGAGAGGGAATTTTACTCTGTGTAAGTTAAAATAAAATAGAAATAGAAAGATTGATATGGAACAGATTGTAACCTGTTTTAAAAAATCCTGGTTATGTGGGGTGCCTGGGTGACTCAGTTGGTGAAACGTCTGACTTCAGCTCAGGTCATGGTCTCACGGTTCATGGGTTTGAGCCCTGTGTCGGGCTTTGCGCTGACAGCTTGGAGCCTGGAGCCTGCTTGAGATTCTGTGTCTCCCTCTCTCTCTCTGTCCCTCCCCTACTTGTGCTATCTCTCTCTGTCTCTCAAAAGTAAATAAGTAAATATTTTTTAAAAATTTTAGATCCTGATTATGTTATTGCAGTCACCTAATATATATGCATACACATATACATACATGTATGTATGTATATATACACATGTATGTATATGTATGTACATATACATGTATACATGTATGTATATATGTATGTGTATGTATGTAATGAATTTCTTATTCCCTTCCATGGATATACCATAGTCTATCATTGGACATTGAGGTTGTTTCCACCTTTTCCCCACTTATAATATTTAGCAGAAGCTCTGATTATTTCTTCAAGATAAATTTCTAGAGATGGAATTACTTGATTAAAAGAAATGCAGATTTTTTTTTGAATCTTGGCACTGATGTTATTTGTTCCAAGAATTTCATCTCCCACTGACCATCCATGAGAGCACTCATTCCTCCCCTGTCGACCCTCTGGTACCATCATTTTAAAAGTTTTTTTTTTTAAGTTTATTTACTTTGAGAGAGAGAGACAGACAGACAGAATGCACCCCCAAGTGAAAGCAGGGTAGGAGCAGAGAGAGGAAGAGAGACAGAATCCCAAACAGGCTCCATACTGTCAGCACAGAGCCCCATGCCAGGCTCCAACTACTAACTGTGAGACCATGACCTGAGCAAAATCCAGAGTCTGGCACTTAACTAACTGAGCCACCCAGCCGCCCCTGGTACCATCACTTTAAATTCACTTGTCAATTTCACAGGTGATCTTGGTCATTGTGTAGACAGCCCCCTCGCTGCTCCTCTAATTTGGCATGGAAAAATCCAGAGCCATTTTTCCAAGACACAAGTCTGACTGTGAGTATCCCTTACTTAAGTCCCTCAAGGTCTTCAAGAAAAAATGCAAGTACATAAAACCCCCTGCGGTCTGCAGCCACTCTCCTTTTCCCCTCCCGCAGCTCCCTGATGAACCTCACCCTCCCTTTGCCTGGAGAGACCCCATCACTGGCCAACAGTCTTCCATCTGTAAAACCAGCTTGGGCCTCCTCCCCCCTCCCACTTTACTGCTCCAAAAATGGTCTAAGAGGTCTATCCTCAAGTGTGCACATGACCCCCTTGGTTCAGGCCCATCCTGTCTGCATCCACTGGCCCTGAGTGGCTCAAAAATGAATGGACCTTCTTGGGAGAGACCAATACCTTGCAAGACTACTCCTTCTCTTGGACCATTTTGTTAAAATATAGGACACACTGGTGCAGTCACAGCATTCTCTTAGATATCTAGCAAAAAATCTGGGGTTGGGCACCCTGGATCTTCCCTTTCCTGTTCCCCCTCTTCCTGAATCTCCAATTGTCTGTCCACTCCTCCTGGGACACTGCCCCCACCCCCCAGAAAAGTCACTCTACATCTAGATTCCCACCCTCACCCACCCAAGTCTGCTCATGTCCTTTCCTTGCAAAAGTTCCCTGGAATCCCCCAGATGAAGTCTGTCCTCTAGGGATCGGTCCTCTAGGTTGGAGACTGGTCACCTGTTCAGCCTTCTCTCAGACCATCTTAGCCCCAGTACCCACTCACTGCAGCTCTGCAGATGGCTGAGAGCTTCCTGAGCATTCTGTGCCTCTACTACCTTGTCGTTGTCCTTGTGTGTGGCTGCTGTTTCATCTGGCCCCCTCTCCCACTGAACCTTGAGATGGGGCCAAACTTTGCTCCCCTGGAATCCTAGCCCCAGCACAGGGCCTGACCCCAGTGGGGGCTCCATCTCTCCTTATGTTTTCCTGGGCCCTGACGGACACCAAGATGCCAGTCCTCACCCAACACCCATAGGTGTTGACCCCCTCCCTGGCTGGACTGCTGGTACCAAACAAAATCAGCTCATCCTGTTCTAACCTTTCACTGAGGCAGCCCCAGCATCTCTGGAGTGGGTGTCAAGTTACAAGGCCCTCACTCAGTTAAGACCCCTTGCCTTGCAGAGTAGGCAACTGAGATGGGGAGAGGCAGACTTGTCAGTTCCACCAGTTAGGAGATGGGAGTGGGGACAGCTGGAAACCATCAGGTTTGAGTGTTGGAGTCTGCACCAGCTGGGTGACAATGAGCAGGTCATTTCATCTCTCTGGACCTCTATCCTTATCTGTAACATGAGGGTAACAGCAGCCTCTGCTTTATGGGGTTGCTGAAGGCGGTTCTGCCCCTAAAATGATTAGTGCCCACAATGAACGTGCTGTTGTGTCATTCATTATCATAGATGGACCCAAATTCTCGGCACTTTGTCCAGGGACTTCCTACCACACACAGAGAGGAGGGCCTGGGGTCACTCAGCAAAGGGGGATTATACCTTGGGTGGGCTCAGGGTCTTAGGGGTCAGTCACAGGAGGCAGCCCTGGCTGAAGGTCCTTGGCTAAGGGTCTGGTGACCTGGGGACAGCAGGGAAGGCCCACTCCCAAGTCAGAAGTATCAGCTGGAGCCTGCACCCTACTGCTTCAGGGAGTGGCCTCTGGCCAGCAGGGAAAGGGCAAGGAGGTAGTCCTCATCAGCTGAGAGGAGGAGGCCTGGGCACCCTGGGATGACAGCACCCACCACCCATGTGGATGTCCTGCCACTGCCTCCTTGTTTCTTCCCTACCCAGAATACCAGGATGAGGTGAATGAGGCACTAGTCTTGGGCACAAAATTTAAGGGATGCTAAAAACTCAGTAATTCAGATAAATCATATTTTAATACAATACAAAAAAATAAAAATTAATGCAAACGCACTCTGGAAAACTGTCAACACTCTAAATAAAGCTAGCGTCTGTCCAGACTGCCTCTCTTCTCACTGATTCTTCCTTGTCCCCTTTACTGCTGTTCTGTGTCCTATTCCCAATTCTGGCTACAAAGACCCTCTCCTCCCTCACCTTCATGACTCACTCAGCCCCTTACCTGTCCCATAGGCTCCGAGGGCTGCTTCCTGCTGGGGCTCCAGGGCCTGGGACCCTGCTTGGTGGAGCTGCTGTCATTGGGGGCAGCTGGCAATGGGCGCCCATGGCCAAGCCCAGCAACAGCAGGGGCCAGAGCTGCTTGGGGCCAAGGCTCTGCCCCCTGGGGGTCTCACAGCCCGCCTGGCCTGTCTTAGGCCTCATCCACCCTCAGAATCAAAGGACCTGCAGGCTTGAGCTCCCTGGAGGAGAGTCAGCAGACACCCCTGGTCCTTCTTGCTCGCAGTGGCTGTCCCAGTGCTTTCTGGCCCAAGTGACCCCGTCCTCTGCCTGGACCTTCTCTCCAAGGACCATGGCTGTTACTCCTGGGGGTCTCTCCCAGTGGGCCATCGGCCAACTGCCCTGCTGTGGTCACATCCATAGCTCAACACCCACCACCACAACTGCCAGCCTGGTCTTGCCCTTGAGACCCTGGGTGGAGCACACCTGCTCCTGCCTTCCTTCCCAGAAGGCGCCTGGGTCTGTGGAGCATCTCCCCTGGGACTGGAGGGGCATGGAGGGCAGCCAAGTGCCAGTAGATCAAGAGTCACCTGAGTTCAGTGGGCTGGGACTGAAGCTGCTGTTCTGACCAGCCTGGGGGCAGGGGTGGTGACAGGGGAGGAAACAGGTGTAGTTTAGCAAGAAGCCAATGTTCAAGTTCAGGAATCATGATATAATTATAAATATGGTGTTTAATGCACCATGTTCAACACCTTCTGGATGTCATCTCTCTCTCTCTCTCTCTCTCTCTCTCTCTCTCTCTCTCTCTCTGACACCCACACGCACATGCACACACACACTCACACCCTCATAGATTTTATCCAGAGGTCACCATCATGAGCACAGCATCTGCAAACTGCATGCAGTAGTGGCTTCTGCAAGGCCCCTTTGCCATCTCCCCCAAATCCCTGTGAACTGTCGGTCCAGGAACTCCATGCTTTGGTGTGAGGTGGGCAGCGGCAACAAGGAGGGACCGAGCACCTGCGTGGGGTGGCAAGGGTCTGGCTCTGCTCTGGCACTGCCAGGAGGGATGCTCCACTCACTTCCCAGGTTTCCAGTCTTCTTTGTGAAGTGAGGCTGGCCACACTGCTAGCTCTGCTCACTTTTGGGTCCATGGTGAGGTCCAAGTTGGCAGACAATGGCTATGAAAGTCCTTTTTTTCCCATTAGTTTTAAAAACATTGTCGTAAAAGATGCATGAAATGAAACTTGCCATCTTAGCCATTTTTAAGTGCACAGTCCAGTGGCACCAAGCACAATTATGTTTTGTGCAACCCTCACCACCATCCATCCATCTCCAGAACTTGTTCATCTTCCCAAACGGAAACTCTGTTTCCCTTTAAACACTAACTCCCCATTCCTCCTCCCCCCACCCCAGCCCCTGGCAACCATCATTCTACTTTCTGTCTCAGTGAGTTGGACTACTCCAGGGACCTCAGATACGTGGAATCATAGAGTGTCCTTTGAAAGTGCTTTCTAAACTGAGAAGTGCCACAAGCATAACACATATGGCTGGCTGTTATGATTATTTTTATTATTGTCACCACCAACTGGCTGTTACGATTATTTTTATTATTGTCACCACAAGCTAGTCCATCTGCTGTGGCTGAGGAAAAATCATAGGCCATCAAAAAATAGTGAATTCCTAATTATATATCAACTGTCACTTTTCAAAGTTTGTGTTGTAATTCAGAGGGCTGTGACATCGTCCAGTCAGTTGCAATCAGCATTTTGCAAAAGTGAAGCAGCCTAGAGCAGACAGGAGAATGGAGAACATCCCATGCAAGGGGAGGGATGGTGATAGTTCATGGGATTTTGCTTCAATTATAGAAATACATAGATGTGCTCTGGATAATGATGAGAAATGCATTTCTTTTCTTTTTAATTGTTTTAAAAGTTTATTTATTTATTTATTTATTTTGACAGAGACAGAGACAACATGAGTAGGGGAGGGGCAGAGAGAGAGGGTGAGAGAGAGAATCCCAAACAGGCTCCACACCATCAGTGAACAGCGCAGTGTGTGGCTTGAACGCACAAAATCGCGAGATCATGACCTGAGCCGAAACCACTTAACCGACTGAGCCACCCAGGTGCCCCGATTTTATTTTTTAATTTATTTTATTTTTATTTTTGGGAGAGAGAATGCACATGAGTTGGGGAGAGGGACAGAGGGAGAGAGAGAAAGAATCTGAAGCAGTCTCCACATCAATGCAGAGCCCGTCGCAGGGTTCTGTCCCACGACCCTGGGATCATGATTGGAGCTGAAATCAACTGTTGGACCATCTGAGCCACCCAGGCAACGCAGGGAAATGCATTTCTTACTGGGAGTTTTGATGCAAAAACTTATGGAAAACACTGTCCTGTGAAACACTGGTTCAGCTCTGCATATGAGACACAGCTAGTTTTTAAATTTACCCTTGTACCTCACCGTTGGCTGACCTGGTGTTCATGTTTGAAAATACCCTTTGTTTTAGGTCTTCTGTGTCCCAGTGTGTCCTGGAGCAGTGTGGTCCTGGTGGCTCATCCATGTTTATGAGGCTCCCCCTAGGGTCCCCCAGAGTGAATTTCATGGATGCCGTTCACCCTAGGGGAGCCAGGCCATCCCTGGCATCCCCTTGGCATCTGTCCAGCAGTGGTCCTGGGATGCTGTAACATGTCTGGGTCTGTCTGTTCCATGTCTGTAACAGACAGACATAAGGACATCTGGGTATCACATGCAGCTCATGAGGGCCATAATGAGGTCAGACTCCATGGAGGATTGTGACTCTTCTTGGATCCCTGTGTCCCCCACATAGTGACTGAGTATCCCTGAGGGCCAGGCATTGCATCCTGGGGACCTCAGGGTCTGCAGGAAGTTGGACACGGCACTAAACAGTAACGGGAGTAGGCACCCTAATAGACGTCATGCAGGGGACAGGGACAGCCCCTGGAAGGCCTCTGATTCAGTCTAGCTTCTCCTGATGCTTGGCCCATTCCTGCCTCTGACTTCGGGCTTCTTGCACCTTTGGAGCTGGGGCAAGGCCTGCCCAGGGGTTCAAGTTGAAACCCCTCCCCCATCAGCTCCCCTGTGTGGGTGTGACAGGGTTCAAAAGTGGTGGTTCCACCTGGGACAGCCCCAGGTCTCAGGGAGAAGGGGCTGTCCCTAAGCCTAGTGACCCTAGCTGCCCTCCCACAGCCACTGGGCACAGACCACATCCTCCTATGGTGGCTGAGATTGAAAATCTAGGTCTGGCCAGATCCTGGGGACCCCTGAGGTAAGGGATGGGCCTTCCCAGCCAGTGCAGCTGCAGCAGCAACTCTGATGCAAAAACCCAGTCCTTTCCCACCCCCTCCCTGGACTGGATTCAGGCCTGGCCTGAAGGCCCTTTGCATTTCAGGTATATCTTTAATATTTTTTTTGAGGGGGGGCGCAGACAGAGCGTGAGTGGGGGAGGAACAGAGAGAGAGAGGGAGACACAGAATCTGAAGCAGGCTCCAGGTTCTGAGCTGTCAGCACAGAGCCTGACACAGGGCTTGAATTCACCAACTGTGAGATCATGACCTGAGCCAAAGTCGGACGCTTAACTGACTGAGCCACCCAGGCACCTTGGGTTAAGAAAACCAAGGTATTTCTTAAGCCTTGGTTGAAACAGACAAACAGGAAATAAAGCCAATCCTATTCACCCACCTATTCTAAAACTGCTTGTCTTGGAAGTTTTAATGGAGGAAGAGTGGCCACCAGCAATGTCAAATGCTTGTCTGTTTCCCTTGCAGCAAAACTCAGAGGGGTATTCATGGGATTGAGGAAATAAAAGGAAGGCAGCAACAGCCTCAGCCAGGGGTACAGGCCTCCAGGTCCTGCTGGGTGAGGGCTGAGAAAGTAGAGGGTGCAGGGGTGGTAGGGTGGGGGTAACCACCCCCACCCAGGTGGAAAACACTACTGCCAGGGGAAACTGGATGCAGGAGGAGGGAGCTGGCTCCCAGATGCAGGAGGGGCAGTGGCAATCAAAGAAGCAGGGCTGAGAAGCTACAGTTGGAGGGTTGCTCGAGATGTCAAAATAGCCCAGACTAAGTAGGAGGGAGGGGTCTGCAGTTTTAGAACCCAGTGGAGTCAGAGACCAATGGGAAGTCATGTTCTCTGCTTGCCCAAATTTGTGGTTTCAGTGAAAGTGTCTCAATAGGTGAGGTTGAACCAGATAATGAGGGCCAAGGAAGTGCTTCTCAGACTTTGATGTGCATGGAACGCCAGGGATCTTGTGAACATGTGGATTCAGATTCAGCAGGTCTGGGATGAACCGGACAACGTGTCTTTTAAATTTTTTTATTTTTTACTATTTATTTCCTTTTTTTTTTTTTTTAAACAAGTTCCCAGGTGGTGGGGTTGCAGTCAGACTATGGACCACACTTTGAGCCACAAGGTGCAAAGGCAACTCTGTACTGCCCCCTGGCTGCCCTGATGAATGGTGTTTGCACTTGTCCAACAGGTAATGGAAGTCAGTGGTGGTCACCTGGGTCCAGAGGGGCGATCCCCAAAGACAGATCTGATGTCTGCTGAACTGAAGCCGAGATTGAACTGGATTGTCAGAGGGTAGAACCTTCAGAAGGCCATGCCTCTTCGTGTGCATGTGCATACTATTGAGACTCAGGAAATGACAAGAGAGTGCAGATTTGAGGGACTTTTCCATACTTCCCAGTTAGAAGGTACTCCCTGGAGGTGGAGGGAAGGGTGTGGATGGCCTGTAATGACAATAACCCTTTCAGCTCCTTCTCCCTCAGCTGCATTCCAGATAACCCTGCATAAAATTCCTGCTCACACCATCTTCTGGCCCCCGCACCATTATGCCTTAGCTCTGGGCTGACAATTAAAGCCTCAGGGGGAGAGAGAAAGAGGCTTGCAGAGGATGGAAGTGTTTTCCTTAGACTTTAAGTCTTTTTCATATTTTTCACTTTGAGGGAGTGACGTAAGGTGAAGTCATGTTATCCTGCACTTATGCTCAATGTTTTTTTTTCTTCTGTGAGGGTGAACTAAAACATCTTGTACCCTCCTCCCACCCCTTGATCTGATCCCAAGTATCAGAAACCATATTCAGGATTTGTTCAAACAAGCTCCTTCATTCAGTAATAGTGGTTGGAGACTCTGATCTTTCTTCCTTCCTTCCTTCCTTCCTTCCTTCCTTTGTCCTTTCTCTTTCTTTCTTTTTTCCTTATCTGACTGCTCATTGAAACTTTTTGTTCTGGGTTCCTTATGGATCTTTTTGTGTTGTTGTTTTAATTTTATGAAGTTTTTAAATTTTAGTTCCAGTATACAACATACAGTGTTATATTAGTTTTGGGTTCCTAGACTCCACTTTAGATAATACATAGAACCACTAAACAGAAGATCAAGAAGGCAATACAGGGTTTGAACAATGTTGAAAGCCAACAAAAGCTAACAGACATCTCTAGAACAGTCCATTCACTCAACAATAGCAGTGTACACATTCTTCTCAAGTGCACATGGAACATTCCCCAGGATAGACCCTGTGGTAGGTGATAAAATAATTCTTACTAAATTTAAAAGGATGGAAATAATACACAGTATATTCTCCAACCACAAAGTACTGAAATAAAAAAGCAATCACAGAAGCAAATTTGGGGAATTCACAAATATGTGGAAATTGGACAACATGTTCCTAAACAGTTAATGGGTCAAAAGAATAAATCACAAAAGAAATTAGAAAATATTTATGATGAATGGAAATGAAAACACAACATACCAAAACTTATGGGCAATGATGTCTGGGATATTGCACCAAAGGCACAGGCAACTAAAGAAAAATAAACAAGTCAAACCACATCAATTAAAAAACTTATATGAGTCAAAGGACACAGTCAAGAATGAAAATACCATACACAGAACGGGAGAAAATATTTGCAAATCATTTATGTGATAAAGGATTGATATCCAGAGTGTATAAAGAACTCCTACAACTCAAAACAAAAAACCCAAACCCAGTTTAAAAATGACCAAAGGATGGGGCGCCTGGGTGGCTCAGTCGGTGAAGCATCTGACTTCAACTCTGGTCATGATCTCACGGTTTGTGAGTTCAAGACCCACATCGGGCTCTGTGCTGACAGCTCAGAGCCTGGAGCCTGCTTCAGATTCTGTGTCTCCTTCTCTCTCTGCCCATCCCCCACTTGTGCTCTGTCTCTATCTCTCAAAAATAAATAAATAAATAAGTGTAAAAAAAATTTAATGAGTGAAGGACTTTAACAGACATTTCTCCAAAGAAGATATACAAATGTCCAACTAGTACATGAAAAAATGTCCAACATCACTCATCATTAGGGAAATGAAAATCAAAACTGCAATGAGGCTCCACTTTACATCCTCTGTGATGCCTACTATCAAAAGAACAGAAAATTACCAAATGTTGGTGAGGATATGGAGAAATTAGAACCTTTGTCCACTTGGTGGGCATTTAAAATGGTGCAGCTGCCCTGGAATACAACATAGAGGATCCTCAAAAAATTAAAAATAGAATTACCATACAATCAAGTCATTCCACTTCTGAGTATATACCCAAAAGAATTGAAAACAAGATCTCAAAGATGTATTTGTACACCCAGGTCATAGAGGTATCATTCACAATAGTTAAAAGGTAGAAACAACCTAAATGTCCATCAACATATGAATAAATAGAATATAGTCTATCCATACAGTGGAACATTATTCAAACATAAAAAGGAATGAAACTCTGACACCTGCCACAACATAGATACACCTTGAGAACATTATGCTAATGAAATAAGCCAGACACAAAAAGGATAAATGTGACTCCACTTCTATGAGGTCCCTAGAATAGGCAAATTCATAGAGACAGGAAGTAGAATTGAAGTTACCAGAGGCTGGTGGAGGGGGAAATTAAAGTTGTTGTTTAATGGGGGCAGAGCTTCAGTCTGGGAAGATAAAAAAAGTTCTGGATATGGAGGCTGGTGATGGATGCACTCTATTGTGAAAACAATACTACTGAATTATTCACTTAAAACAATGGTTAGAATGGTACATTTTATTCCACATGTATTCTACCACAGTAAAAAAAAAAGTTAAGAATTCTTAAATTATATCTGACTGGATTAGAGCATTTACCTTCCACTGTGTCCTACATTCATCGCCTGCATGAGTGTGGGGACCCAAAGATTGCTGCTGGATGCTTCCATTCATATAAGAGAAACAGCAAAGGTTTGATGGTTCATTTTATGCATCAACAGCCATGATATGTCCAGATATCAGATTAAACATTATTTCTGGGTGTGTCTATGAAAGTGCTTCTGGAAGAGATTCAAGAGATTAGCATTTGAATTGGTCGGCTGAGTAAAGCAGATGGCCAGCGTCCATACCCATGTCCCAACGTGGATAGGCATCATTCAATCTGTCGAGGGCCTGAATAGAACAAAAAGAGAGGAAGGGTGGAACTGCTCTCACCGTCTGCCTGTTAGCTTGAGCTGGGATATTGATCTAACTTAGACTAGAATCTACACCACTGGCCCCCCAGTTCTCAGGCCTTTGAACTAGACCACTAGCCTGCTGGGCTTCCAGCTTGCAAGTAGCAGATGATAGGACTTCTCAGCCTCCATAATCACGTGAGCCAATACCATATAATAAATCTCTAGATATTGTTGTATCTATTTATCTATCTATCCATCCATCTATATCTTCTATTGGTTTTTTCCCCCTCTGGAGAATCTTGACTAATACAGAAGCTGAAAGTGGACACCTGGGTGGATCAGTTGGGTAAACGGCCAACTCTTGATTTTGGCTCAAGTCATGATCTCATGGTCATGAAATTGAGCCCCGCACGGAGCCTACTTGGGATTCTCTCTCTCTCTCTCTCTCTCTCTCTCTGCTGCTTTCCCCTGCTCATACTCTCTCTCTTTCTCCCTCAAAAAAAAAAAAAAAAAAAAAGAAGGTAAAAGTCAAGAAGAGTATAGGGTTTGAGAATGGGGTAAAATTTTATCTGAGTACAATTTTCCATTAAGAATTTTAAGTATAATTTCGCTGTTTAAATTTTCCACCTGTACATATGATAATCCATCATAAACAAAGTTTTTGGCTGAGTTAAAGTACATGGGGAATATAATTTAACCAAGAGGGGAGGGAGAGGGATCTGGGGATATTTCCAAAAGATAGGAAGAAAGTAGGGCTCTGGGCATCAGGCTGAGCAGGTGTTAGGATGAAAGTGAAGTGGAAGACATGAAGGGGAGAGAGGCAGGGGAGTGGCCCAGATGGCCCCTGGAGGTTGAGCCATGATTGCTCCGTGGGCTCCTGTGTGGTCCAGTCAGAAGGTCAACCAGTGGAAAAGTGGAGCTGGTGGTTTCAGATGAGTGACACAGTTTGAAGTGGTGGTCACTTATTCATTCAGAATACCCTAGTGCTTAAAATGCCAGGCATTGTTTCCAGACAATGCCCTGCCCCTCTTCCCTGCCATATCTGGCACCAATGGGAAGATGAGACCCCAGCTCATTGCCCATCTGTAGGCCCTTGACAGAGGTTGACTGCCTCTAAACCTTGGTCTGACTTGCAAATAGCCAAAAACACAATACCCAAGGGAGAGCCTTTGAAAAAGACATCTGTGTTACATGCGGTAAATGAGATTCTCCAAGGTATAGAGGGTGAGAAAAGCTCTTAAAAATATTTATATCAGAAACCACTAGGACACACACAAGCCTGACACAGGCATGCAGGTGGGGGGAGGTGTCTCAGATTGTGCAGACCCCTCTGTCTGATGCCTGCCCTTTCTTGCACCTCAGAGATTCTCCCCTGGGTTTGACCACCTGGTTCATGTAGGTAGTGCCCTCAACTGAAGCAGTCTCAATTTTGAAAAGAAATAGAATTTGAGTATTAAAAGCAAAACGAACCAAATAAAATATAAGAAATAACTTGAAAGTGTTTTATTTATCTTAGCCAATAGGAGATGCACATTAGATTCAGCATTAATAATATGATTGCTTGTTCTCTGAGCAAATAATAGCAGAAAAGACTCATTAATGCCTTAAAGGGTGAAGCACAATATAAACACATATTTAAGTCTTTTGTTATTAAGCCTCACAAAAACTTGCCACATTAAAAAAAATGCAACTATCTCCTCTGTATGCAAAAATATATTTCAGATATATTGAATAGCTAAAATCAAAGCCAAATAAACAATAAAAAAGGGTATTATTAAACCTCGAGTTAGGAAGGTTTATGTAACAAGATGCAGGAGCGAAGAAAGAAGAGATGGAAACGTTCGGCTGCCTAGAAATCCATGTTGGCCATCCCATCTCTCAGAGCAGCATTGGCATCTCCAGGACTTGAATTAATATCTGTCTGGTGTGGGGTCTTGGATCTAAGAAACCCCTCAAGGAAAGACTGAAATTTGACCTGTGACCAGCAGGGTCGCTGTGGCTTCATCCCAGGGTGTCCACACGCCAGCTACTCACAATAGCCTCCAGGTCTGGGGACTGGGCTCCATGCTCACTGATGGAGACTCAGTGGCAGAGTCCGCTGCACCTGGACTTGGGTGCTGCCCCAGCAGCTGCTTCCTGCCTGGCCCTGTCACGGGGAAAACAAGTCCCAGCCAGCCCAGTGTTCCAGATCACTACTGATTTTGAAGGGTGCTCCTCTGCCTCACCCTCTCCCCAGCCTATAGCTGCTGCTTGACTTTCCTCTACTCTCCATGATCTTACAAACTATGAGCCAAAATAAATGCATTATCAGATTTCTCTACAACACCTTTCTCCTCCTCACTTTGTGGTGACTTTGTACTGTTTCCACTGAGCTCAGCTAAACCACATTAACAGAATTCTCTTCTATGCATGGCTTAGCTAGAGTGAGGTATAAGAGAACATTTATGTAAGATCTGGAAGTTGAATGCAAAGCTGTAATCATTATTTCTGTGCCAGCTTCTTCTGCAGGTCACCACCAGCACCAAGGTTAAGGTGAGAGAGTTGCTGATGTTCTGGTCCACACCTTGCTTTCCTTCCCAACTGTGGATCTGGATGACCTAGAGCGAGCACAGGATCAACACTAGAAGAGAGACAGTACCCCTCAAAGATTGCTACTCCTCAGTATGAGGTCCATCCTCATGATAATCCCTTGTTCTGTATCCCTCACAATGATTCTGCTTCTCTAATCAACCCCAGCTGACACTCACCTAGAACCAGGACCTTTGATCTATATATATATACACATCAGGACTCTCCATTTCCCTCCAACACCTTTCATATTAACATACTCCTCTTGGTCTCCATTGCTAGTACCTTCATTCAACCTCTGGATATTGTAGTAGATGCTGTCAGGAACCTGCCCATATTCCCTCAACACTTGCATTTCTGTTTGACTTTTAGTTGCTATCACCTGGGCATCTCTGGCCATGCACGCCATCTGTGCCTGTGTGCCGGTGGGGGGGGGGGGATGCAAGAAGCAGCTCTCAACCAATGACCAATGAGAGCTGATGCAGTCAGTCTCCCCCATGACTGAGACACCTACAGTTGGTCCTAATGGGATAGTGCTTAAAACTTGGATAAATGGTACCCTAGTGTCAAAAAGATAAATGCTGGAATGCTGGAATTTCCTTGACCTTGAGGAATACGGTCAAAATGAACAGAGAGAGGTGTTCATGCTACAATGGATTTATTATAAAGGACCAGAGAAACAGCAGTGAACCATTTTCCAGAGGGCTCAGATGACATTCCCTTCATGAAGTGAAGCTGATAGGAGGCACTGCCACTCTGGAGAAGCTCAGTGGTGGCTGTCCACCACAGGCTGGGGCTTATGGTGGGGATACTGCCATGGAAGTGGACTAGTCTTTTTCAATGAGTATAGCAGGATGTTTCAGTGGCAGCACCAAACCACAGAGACCAGATGGAAGTACTTACCATGAAGGCAGTGTGGTGGCCTTATGCAAGTGCCCTACCCAGATTTCCTTTCAGAGCACCTGTTGGAGGGGGGTGGGGCAGGAAGGCTGGGAGAAGACATGTAGAATGACAACCCTCATCTGCTTCATTCAGGCTGTTCCCATCATTTTACTGGCTGGGTTACAAATGATGGCCCATTCCTGCCCACATGGACATCCTTAATGGGCAACTTTTGATTGGGGACTCCCCATCAGTCTGGATAAGATTTTTCTAGAACTGCAGTCTGAGATTTGTTCTCACCAATCCTTCTTTCCCTTTCTCCTTTCCCAGGTCTCAGACTTGGTCTGGTCTGGAGTAGCATGGTCTGGTGATTATCCCTACCGATTCTTGCTCCTTTCCCTATGAATCCTTACAGCTATTTGTCCTGAAAACCCTCACGTATATCTAATCCCATCTTGGTGTCTAATTCTCAGAGGAGTCAAACTGACACAGGCAGAAAGGTTGACTCTGGCCCACAGGGAAAAGTGGAAATGATTAATAGACCATGGTGCACCTAGGTATTGGATGTAGAGGCAGTCACATATTGCTTGACTGATGACCACAAATGAGTGAGCCACACCAATGATTCAGCCACACCAATGGAGAGTCACAAACCTTTCCCAGTTTGCAGACATAAGCTATTTCCAGATCCAGAACACATCAGTAGGAAAGCCAGGTCCACTTGAGGGAGGAACTTGCAATATTTCAGAAATCTTTTTCCAAGGGGATCCTCCCATTATTTACCCAAATAAGTGCCCCAGGACATGGGAATATCCAGATATTTTGAAGGCTGTTGACACAGCATCTGAGGTGACACAGAAGGCAGGATGACAAAAATGCCACCCTGTTAGTTTGCAGGTAACTACAATACAGAGGACTGGTGATGACTGGATTCCTCCCCATGTCAGTTTCACACTGTGTCCAGTGGGTCTATCTGCAAAACTGGTTGGTGATCATTTTCTGTTTCTGGATGTATAAGTGGTATGAACATACTTAGCTGGTAGAATCCTCATATTCATTCATGACCTGTGGAGCAGGAGTCATTATGACAAAAAAGGCCAAATGCAAGCTCCTGAAATCATGCTCCACCCTCACAAAGCCAATATAGGTGATCAAAAAACCAATATGGCGCATTTAGGTGGAATGGCAGAAAGTATTCTTACCCCCAAAACTTTAAAGAAGATGTGGTGATCCTCATCTTATTACCTTTTAAATCACTCATCTGGTCCTTGAAATTTCTAGTTCGATCAGGGCTAAGAATGGTGACAAACTTAATGGCAGTAAACTTAATCAAGTGGCAACCATAACTGTTCCAGATGTGGTATCATTACCAGAATACCATAGCACTAACTGTATGGAAATTTTTTTTTTTACCTCAGGTGTATTAAGACACAATTTACATATATGAAAATGCACCCTCTTTAGTGTATAGTTTTGAGTCTGAACAAATGCATCCAGTCTCACAGCCACCACTGCAATCAAAATATAGAAATTTCCATTACCCTAAAAATCCATCATACCCCTTTGTCATCACTCCCTCCCTCCACCTCCAACCCCTAGCAACAAACTGGTCTCTTTTTTTGTCCCTAGAGTTTTGCATTTTTAGAATGTCATGTAAATGGAATCACACAGTATGCAGCCTTTTTGAAACTGAATCTTTTACATAGTCAACCACACTTGAGACATTCCATGCCTTGCATATATCAGCAGTCACTCATTCATTTGTGTGGCTGAGTTATTATTCCATCGGATGAATGTTCCAGTCATCCATTCACCAATCAAAGAACATTTTTGTTAGCAATTTTTGGTGATTATGAGTAAAGCCACTATAAACATTTGTGTTAAAATATGTTTTCATTTCCCTTGGGTAAATACCTAGGCATATTGTTGAATTGTAAGTAAATGTACATTTAACTTTATACAAAACTGCCAAACTGCTTTCCAAAATAGCTATATCATAATACAATGCCTTTAATAACAGTTATAGCTAGGGGCGCCTGGGTGGCGCAGTCGGTTAAGCGTCCGACTTCAGCCAGGTCACGATCTCGCGGTCCGTGAGTTCGGGCCCCGCGTCAGGCTCTGGGCTGATGGCTCGGAGCCTGGAGCCTGTTTCCGATTCTGTGTCTCCCTCTCTCTCTGCCCCTCCCCCGTTCATGCTCTGTCTCTCTCTGTCCCAAAAATAAATTTAAAATGTTGAAAAAAAAATTAAAAAAAAAATAACAGTTATAGCTGTTCCACATCCTTTTAACAAGCTATTCTAACTAGGTGTGTAGTGTTACCTTGTTGTGGTTTTAATTCCTAATGATTGATGGTGTTGAGCATCTTTTCATGTACTTATTGGCCTTCTATATACTTCTTTACTGAAGTATCTGTTCAAAACTTTTCCCTTATTAAAATTGAGTACATTGTTTTCTTATTGTTGAGTTTTGAGAGTTCTTTATATATTCTAGATAGAAGCCCTTTATCAGCTATGTATTTTGCAAATATTTCTCCCAGCCTGTGGCTTGTATTTTAATTTTCTTAACAGTGTGTCTGAAGAAGAGACATTTTTCATTTTTATAAAGTTATCAACTTGTTATTTTATGGATTGATAGTACTTTTGTTTGTTACATCTATGAAATCTTTGCTTAACACAAGGTCACAAAGATTTTCTCCCAGAAGTTTTATAGTTTAAGGATTTCTATTTATGACTATGGGATATTTAGAAATATTTTTGGATGTGATGCTACCCAAATGTTTGTCAATGAGAGAGTGGTTATACAAATGTGGTAATCCATTCCATGAAATATTATGCAGCCATAAAAAAGAATGAGTTACTGATACACGCAACAAATTGGATGAACTTCAAGGGAATTCTGCTGAATGAAAAAAGTCAGTCTCAAAAGACTACCTACTATATGATTATGTTTCTATGACATTCTCAAAAGGACAATTAAAGACATAGAGAATAGATGAGTGCTTGCAGGGGCTGGGGATAGAAGGGATGAGGAGAGGGTGTGGCTATAAAGGGGTAGCATGGAGGAGCCTTGTGGTGATGGTAGAGCTAAATATCTGGATCAGTGGTGATTGTGCAAAGATACATGTGATAACATTAAATGAGCACAGGTAGAATTAGAGAAACCAAAATAAGATCTGGGTTATACCAATGTCAACTTCCTGGTATTGATGCCGTACTCTAATTATGGAAGATGTTAACAAGCTGGGGAAAAGGTGCATGGAACCTCCCTGTACATTATTTTGCCATTTCATGAAAATCTATAATTATTTCAAAATTAAAAGTTTGGAAAAATTCAGTTGCAGATGTTTTGACACTTTCTCCTAAAAAACCACAATACCATGATCCCATCTAATAAAATTATTATAATCCCCTTATAGCTAGTATCTGCTACCCAGTCAAATCTCCACAATGGTCCACAAGATGATTTTTATTTATAGCTACTGTTTTGGAAATTTTGTTTGTTTGTTTGTTTTTTGGTTTGGCCTGAAAAGAAGACCTAATCTCAGTGCATACATTCTGGTTACTTGTTAGATATCTTCAGACTCTTCATTTAAGAATATATACACCTTTTCTTTCTTGATAATCACTTTTCTGACAGTCCAAGCCAATTTTCTTTTCCAGCGTTCCACAGTCTGGGTTTGTCTGGCTGTTTTCCTGGGGCCCCTGTATTTCCTGAGAACTGGGGATAAAAGCTAGAAGCTTGACTATCTTCAGGTACAATGTTTTCAACTCCACTGGCATAGAGTACTTCCCATTATTCCCTCCAGAAGGGACCCGTGTTGGATCATCCCATTAAGACAGAAGCCAGGATGGAGTGCCTGGGCGATTCATTTGGTTAAGTGTCTGACTTCGGCTCAGTTAATGGTCTGGAGGCTTGTGGGTTTGAGTCCTGTGTCGAGCTTTCTGTGTCAGCACAGAGCCTCATTCAGATCCTCTGTCCCGCCCTCTCTCTCTGCTCCTCCCCCCCCCTTTCTCTCCCTCTTAAATATAAATGAACATTTTTTAAAAGAGAGAGAAGCTAGGGTTGAGCCCTGCATGGGAGGTGACTCTGCATTGAAGGTGACAGCCAAATTTCTCCCATGGAAATGTCCATGTTCCTTTTGTGAGTAGACTTGTGGGATGACATGACTGCACCAAGCACATGCTTTGTACCCTGCTAACCAAGAATCCAAGAGTTTTGGCACATATCTATGGTTCTTGCCTTAATCATTACTATGATCACATTAAGCATTGCAAAAGACTGATTTTCCCATTCCGGGGGTCTCTTTCCTTTCTCTTTCCTAAAACCCATTTCTCCATTCAGTGTGTTCTAAATCATCATCCCTTTGAGAAGTAGCTGGAATGAAAATTGACCCACATTTGTGTAAATACTGAAAACAAAATTAAACGTACTGTTTTTGACATATCCACCTGTTCCTGATTACAGACCAATTTGAATGGGCTTCTACTGGTCAAAAACAGAACTTCCAATAATTGCAATGGATTTAAACACCTCAGATATGCTTATATCCATAGACTTAGCATGACACTAACAAATCAAAGTTGGATGAAGCTGGCACACAGCCTTGTTACTTTGATAGTTGGTAAAAAAAAAAAAAAAGGAAAAAAGATCAAATATTTATCCTGCCTTTGCCATACACATAGTTCCTCAGGTGACTAAATCCCTGATGAGGGGAAGTTTTCTTACCAAAGGAAGAAGGAGGAAGGCAAGAATGAGAACATCTCCAGCTAGCACCCAGTAATGAGCGAATGGCTTTGGGCATTGTGCTCCCATCACAAATACACGATTTAGAATGAAACACAAGAGGCTTCCATGTCCTAAAGGGCCTCTGGAGGCTAATTCCACCCTCCCCTGTTGTGGGGACCACTTCCTCGAGCTCGTCTTGCCAAACTGTGTCACAACCACTCTGACTGTCTATATGCTCCGGGAACCCCTTGCATCTTCACTCTGTCTGCTTGGCATGCTCCAGCCCTCAAGACCCTTGGGTCTTCCTCAGATTTCAAGGGTCTCAGGGTCTAACTCAGGTCAGAATGGTGGGTTCCCTCTTCAGTACCACTGATGCCATACCAAGCCCATCGGGTTCTGTGTTTCTGTCTCAAATTTGTGAGCTGTGTCGAGCATTTCTGTCACAGACCACAGCTCTGAGCACCACACACCTTTGTTCTGTGTCACACCTGGGAGCCCTGTAGAGAGAGGCTTAGGGATGATGGGGGTGGGGGAGCTCTTTACAGTATCAGCGACCAGATCCCCCCTCCTCTCCAACATCTCACTCTTCTGTTACTGATTCAGAAAGTTCTCCCTGCATCGGCCGATTTTGACCTATTCCTTCCCACACCATTCCCAGTTGCTGTACACCATCACCAGCTTCATATGTAAGGCATCAGAGGTGTGTGTGTGTGTGTGTGTGTGCATATGTGAGAGAAAGACTCTGACAGAAAGACAAACAGATGGACAGAATGTGGCCACTCACTGATGTGACATGATTTCCCTTCTTAGGGAATCCCAATGACCCCAGCCATCTCAGGGGATCTTAGAATGAATGAATGGCAGGGTCTTTGCAACTCAAGAATTCATTCTGTTATGTGATCAATTACTCATTCACCTATTCGCTCAACTCTGTTATCACCTCATGTTTACCAGACACATCAAATGAGTAGAAGAGATCCTGCCCACCAAGAATGTGCAGATTAGTGAAGGAGAGAGACCTGCAGGGTAAATTTAGATCTGTCTGGTAGGTGCTAAACATAGTTAGGAAAACACAATAGCTGCACATGACAGGAAGCTAGTAACTGCCTAAAGAGGTCAGGGAAATCTTGGCCAAGGAGTGAGATTTGAGATCACTGTGGAGCCCAGAGTTGGGGAAGTCAGCTGGAGGACACTGTAAAGGGACAGGGAGTTCTGTCTGCAAATGAATGGCTTAGGAAAAGCGTCTGAAGCAACCACGAGGATGAGGTGTTGGATCAATTGCAGATGAATTAATGTGGCAGAAACACTGAGGGCAGGTGGATAAGACCTTGGACTTGGGACCAGATCTGGACCAGCTTCCGAAGGCTTGTCATGAGAAGGAGTCTGAATTCAATCCTTTCAATCTGTATGGTCCTGCCCAAGACACAGACGGCTGTTGGTCACTTGGAAAGTAGCTGGTCCAAACAGAGAGGAGCCACGAGTGCAAACTACACACTGGGTTTTGAAGATTTTGCATGACAACAAAAGAGTTTAAACCGTCTCATAGCTAATTTTTAGATTGCATGCCAAAATGATAATACTTGGGATGGATGGAGTTAAATAAAATGTACTATTAAAAATCATTGTGGGGGCGCCTGGTGGCTCAGTCGGTTGAGCGGCCGACTTCGGCTCAGGTCATGATCTCGTGGTCTGTGAGTTCGAGCCCCGCGACGGGCTCTGTGCTGACAGCTCGGAGCCTGGAGCCTGTTTCAGATTCTGTGTCTCCGTCTCTCTGACCCTCCCCCGTTCATGCTCTGTCTCTCTCTGTCTCAAAAATAAGTAAAACGTTAAAAAAAATTTTTAAAAAATCATTGTGGGGCACCCAGTGGCTCAGTTGGTTAAGCGTCCGACTCTTGATTTCAGCTCAGTTCACGATCTCACGGGTTGTGGGGGCAAGCCAAGGAGTTGGGCTCTTTGCTGACAGTGAGGAGCCTGCTTAGGATTGTCTTTCTCCCTCTCTCTCTGTCCCTCCTCCACTTGCACACGCATGCTCGCTTGCTCTCTCTCTCTCTCTCTCTCTCTCTCAAAATGAATAAACTCACAAAAATCATTTCACCTGTTTCTTATTTCCTTCCTCAAAAAATGTAGCCAACAAAAAATTGAAAATTGCAAATGTGGCTTGCATATGTGCCTTCAAAGGTGAGAGACAAAGGTTGGAGAGGAGTGCAGGCAGGACCAGATCTGGGAGTGAAAATGAGGAGGAGCTGCAGCAGGGGACAGGCAAGAGGCCAGCCAATGGTGGAGGTGAAAAATGACTCAGGCTAAAGGAATGGACTCAGACTTGACAAGGAGGAAGGCCAGGCCTGGTCACTGATGAGGAAATATTAACACTACTCTTTTGTGGAGGAGCCATTAAAGTGCTTTATAGAAATCAGTCAATGCTATTATGATCCTCTTTACATACAACAAAGGGGATGTTGGCCTAGAATTCCAATGGCCCTTCCGGGGCTGACCAGAGCTAAGACTCACACTCTGGCTGGCCTGAGGCCCAAGTCCAGGGGCTCACCCTGCATGGATCTGGTGGGGCAGAGCGTTAGGATAATGGAGGAGCCCAACCTGACTCTCTGCTCTCTGAGTTTCTTGTCAAGGCATGGAATCCCAGAATCACAAAGGATGAAAGCAGAACAGCAGGTTAAGTGGCCACCTGGCTGGCCTTTAGGAACATGGGCCTGGGGGCCCCTGTCTGGGGGCAAAGGTCTGATGCAGGAAGAGTGCAGTGCATTTGAGGAAGTAGAAGCTCAGAGGGTACCTGGAGCGTGGCATGAGCTGAGACCATTGTTTTGCACATGTGGAAGGGCCAGTATTGACACATGCCCACTCTCAGGGGGACCCCTTGATAAAGGGACGCTCTCAGCCAAGTTTGGGATCACAGGGGAGATGGTTTACCTGCCACCTCTCTGAGTTTGAGGCATGTCCACTCTATGTACCTATGTACATGGTCTCTCTCTGCAGGGCACATCCCGACCCACCACCCAGGGGCTCAGGATGCTGTGCTATGGGTCAGGCCTGCAGGAATGCACCTATACCCTCTTCACCCAAGAAGCCTATCAGTGAGGCCACGCCCCCTACCTGCAGGTTTCTCCAGGGGTCCAGAGGTTTCCATGGAGTTATCAGACAGGAAGAAGTAAGGTTCACCTTGATTATCCCACCAAACATGGCTAGATTGAAACCCAGTGGCAGTAGTGTTTCGCCGGAGCAGGGGCTGGCAAGCTCTGGTGCCATATCTGGCCCAGCCCTATGTTTCTGTAAATAAAATTAAGTAGGAGCACAGCCATGCCCATATGTTTACATAGTATTGCCTGTGGCCGCTCTCACATTATAAGGACAGAACAGAGTAGTTGGGACAAAGATCATATGGCTTGGAAAGCCCAAATGATTTACTATCTGGCCCTTCATAGAAAATATCTGCCAGCCCCTGCCACTCTCTTGGGCCAAAGAATACGCCCATTTCTCTCACCGAGATCAAGGGTGTTTAATCAAGGTGATTTTGCCACCTGGAGGGCATTTGGCAATGCCTGGAGACATTTCTGGGTGTCATCATTAGGGGCAGGAGGGCACAGGTGCCGGCATTTGGTGGGTAGAGGCCAGGGATGCTGCTGGACATCCTACAGTGCACAAGACAGCCTCACAACAGAGAAGTGACTGTCCCAATGTCAGAATACCGACGTGGAGGACCCGCTCCAGACCTATCACTCAGGACCCACTGTCCTCCCCAGAGGCCCAATAGAGGCGTTTTCTAAGTTGTTGACCCTGTAACTCCTGCACAATAGAGCAGACTGTCCTCAACAGAATCGTCCCCCAGGGTGCAGCTCCTGCCCCTCAGAACCCACAAGAGCAGGGGCTAGCATTTTGCCTAGCCAGTCTCCTGGGCTATCACCCTAGGCTGGTTCTAGGATGCATTCCACTCATTCTCACCTTTCCCAGAACATCTGGGGCCTCCTCAGAACAATTCAGCACACCAGACATACAAACTCAGCAAGACAACTTCTCAAGACACAAGCAACTTTAATCCCCAAATCCCACATTCAGGGGGGTCTAAGCAAGTTTCTGGACAGGAAGAAGCTGAGCGGCTTTCTCCTTTGCTCTGTGAAGCCCATAGCCCACCCTCCTTGCCCACACTCGCCTCTTTCTGAGGAAGTGTGCCCTTTGGTCTCTAGTTCAACGTAAGTGTGTCTGGGGGTGCTGGGGACCCCAAAACAGCAGGCTCCTTTTCTTCCCTTCTCTCTCCCCTCATCTCCCTTTCTTTATCCAAGACCTGGAATCCCAGAGAACAGTAATACATAGCCTCATCCTCAGGCTGCAGCCCAGAGATGCTCAAGTAGCCCGTGTTCTTGGCCACATCTTTGGATCCAGAGAAGCGAGGGGGAATCTTGAAGCCCTGGCTGTGGTCTGAGTGGGAGAAATATCTCAGCAAGAATCTTGGAGGGTGGCCGGGCCTCTGCTGGTACCAGTAGATGTTATAAATCCTGACATCGTAGTCTCTGCTCAAGGTGCAGGCCAGACGGATTGTTGTTCCAAGGGGCGAGGACACAAATGGTGGCTGGTTCAGCACGGGCTGAGAGACACAGCCTGGGGACAGAGAAGCACCTGAGCATCAAGGCAGAAGAGGGCAGGGGATGGGGCCAGGGGTTGTTAGCTCTGGGGTGTTCTCACCTGCCCAGTGGGTGAACAGTGCCAGCAGGACAGGAATCCACGACATGGTGCTGAACTCTGTCTTCTTTGTGCTGCCAGGGCTCCTGGGACCATCTCGGGGCTGGGCCAGCATCCGCCTGCGCCCTCCCAGGGGTGGGGTCATTGCACGCCTGGTTCTCAGCCACCACTTTCCTGAACTTTCTTGAGTTTGCAGTGTCGGTTGGGGAATGGCCACATGGCAGCCTTTGTGGCCCTTTCCTTGGCCCCATGGGAGCGTCCAGGGAGGAAGCACCTGCCTGAGGCTCATGGACCACTGCCCAGGAGGCCAGCCTGCAAAGTTGGATCCCTGAGGTAGAGTAACTTCACCATCCTCCTGAGGAAGCTGAACCCCACAGAAATCTGGTTCTTGTCCAAATTCACATGCCTGGTGAAGCAGTAGAGAGGACACATCCTCACGGGGGTGAAAACACTTGCTTTGTACAGCAGAAATTCTGGGGTTCTGGGGTGAGTGGGATACTCTGTCCCCTTCCACACTCTTGCCATTCCCTCCCACCAAACCCAGCCCCCTTTCCCTCCTAGAATGTAGCAGCAGGGACCCACAGCTTCTGAGAAGGAAGCACCAGGAGGGCCTTAGGGGCCCCCACCTGGGGCTCAGGGCAGGTGGGGGCAGAGGTAGAGCAGCCTTTTCCCCCATCAGCGTCCTGCAGAGGCCCAGCCCCAGCTCTTCTGACACTCTGCTCTTCACAAGTCTCCCCAGGGAGTGGGTAAGGCAGAATCCCCTGGACCTCAGCCCACTCCTTGGCCAGACCCTGCACCTAGACGATCTATTGGTCCCATCCCTGTTCCACCTGAGTTTGACCCCGTCACCAAGCATATCCCAAGGCCTGAGGCCTGCTCTCTGCTTAGCGCTACCCACAAAGCTGTGTGGGTTGTGTAGCTGGAGGCTGTTGGCATGCTCAGATGAAGACTCATGTACCTCAGTTAATCAGGGTTCTCCAGAGAAACAGAACCAATAGGATATATACATAGGAAGAGATTTATTATGAGGAATTGCCTCTTCCAATTATGGAGATTGCCATGATCTGCCACGATCTGCCACGTGCAGGTTGTAGACCCAGGAAAGCCAGTGGTGCACCTCAGTCTGAGTCCAAAAGCCTGAGAACCAGAGGAGCTGATAAAGCCCAGTCCAAGGGCAGGAGAAGACCAATTTCACAGCTCAGCAGGCAGACAGGAAACAGAAAGGGGTGAATTCCACCTTTCTCCCCCTTTCTGTTCTGTTCAGGCCCTCCATGGACTGGAAGATGCTCACCTGTATGGGGAGGGCCACCTGCTTTCATGAGTACACTGGTTTAAATGCTAATGTCATTCAGAGACACCTTCACAGACACACCTAGAAATAATGTTGAATCTGGGCATCCCTTGGACCACATGAAATCAACCATCTCACTCCATTGTCCCTTCTCTCCTCATCTCAGTCTAGAACTTTCTCAGCAAGGCACAGCCACAGAGGGAAGCCCAGGGAGTAAAGGGGGCTCTCAGCTCTTCCTCTGGTGGAGGCAAAAGAAAGAAGAGAAAAACAAAATGAGTCACTCCAAGGTGTGGATGATCTGAGTTGCTATTTAAGAGCCATAAGCAGAACCAGACACTGGGATGAGAACACGTTGTTGTTTTTTTAAGTTTATTTAATTGTTTTTGGAAGAGACTGTGCACCTGAGTGGGAGAGGGGCAGAGAGAGAGAGAGGGAGAGAGAAAATCCCAAGCAGGCTCTGGGCTCACAGCTTGGGGCTTGATCCCAGGAATGTCAGATCATGACCTGAGGCAAATCAAGAGTCTGACTCTTAACCATCTGAGCCACCCAGGTGCCCCAAGAACTCATTTTTAATTCTAGAAAGGGCTGCAAGATGATTCACATCTGCAACAATTTTGACAGCAGAGTGCAGAAAAACACCCAGCTGTGACTTTGTCTCCCCTTGGTGCTAGCAGTCTGCCAATCAGCTCCTTCTGGTGTCTGTGCTGAAGGTCTTTGAGGTCATCCTGACAGTAGGTACCCAAAGAGCTCCCAGCCCATGTGAAAGAAATCCACTTCCAGGGAAGGAAAGGAAGCAGAAGGGGTTGCCCACTGGCTACACGCCTATACACACCCCACTATTACAGGTGTGCTTGTCTGGGGCTTATTATGAACAGCAAAAACTCTTCTGTAGTTCTAATCACTTAAGAAACTCCAAGAGTTTCAGGAGCTCTCTTCCAGGAACTGGAAGATCAAATATTTATATCTTGTCATAAATCACAATATCACAGGCTGGTGCTCCTAAGTGGGGAAGCCACATTTACTGACATTTTAGGAGAAATTGGGATCTGGATTTTTATATGACCTCTTCTTTCACTCAGGCTGTTCTTTGAGACTCTTTGGTTAAGAGCAGCCACTATGAATATCCATGGTCCCTGTCCCCATGGAAGTTAGAGTCTAGTGGGGAATCCTAAGTAAGTACAGTTGACCCTTGAACAACTCTGGTTTCAACTGTGTGGGTCCACTGATATGTGGATATAGGACAGTATAAAAGTTTTCTCTCTTCCTTGTGATTTTCTTAATAACATTTTCTTTTCTCTAGCTTCCTTGATTGTCAGAATACAGTATATAATACATATAACATACAAAATATATGTTAATTGACTGTTCATGTTATCACTAAGGCTTCTGTTCAAAGTGACTATTATAGTTAACTTTTGGAGGACTCAAAAGTTATATGCAGATTTTCAGGGTGCCTGGGTGGCTCACTTGGTTGAGTGTCCAACTTCAGCTCAGGTCATTATCCCGCAGTCTGTGAGTTCAAGCCCTGCTTCGGGTTCTGTGCTGACAGCTCAGAAGCTAGAACCTACTTCGATTCTGTATCTCCCTCTCTCTCTTCCCCTCCCCCACTCACGCTCTGCCTCTCTCTCAAAAAGAAATAAACATTAAAAACATTTTCAAGGGGCGCCTGGGTGGCGCAGTCGGTTAAGCGTCCGACTTCAGCCAGGTCACGATCTCGCGGTCCGTGAGTTCGAGCCCCGCGTCGGGCTCTGGGCTGATGGCTCGGAGCCTGGAGCCTGTTTCTGATTCTGTGTCTCCCTCTCTCTGCCCCTCCCCCGTTCATGCTCTGTCTGTCTCTCTCTGTCCCAAAAATAAATAAAAAACGTTGAAAAAAAAATTAAAAAAAAAATAAATAAAAACATTTTCAAGTTATAGGCAGATTTTCAACTGTGTGGGGTGTGGGCACTCATGTTGCTTAGGGGTCTGGTATAATTACATCTACGTGTCTTAGTAAGTGTCCAGGAGAGACTCCCCAGGAGATTATTATGGCATAGGGGTCATCAAAGGCTCCCTGAGAAGGGGAAAATGGGGTGATACCTGAAGGGTAGAAATAGCCAGCTCCACAATGTGTAGGGCATATGTACCAGGCAGAGACATGAGCGTGTGGGAAAGCCCTGCTTCAGGAGACTGTGGTGTGTGGAAATAGAGGAAGCCAGCGTGTCTGGGACCTAGAGAACCAACACAGCTGAGCACTGCATACACACAGAAGCAGAAGCCATGGTGCCCTGGTGTCTGCCCCACAGCCCAGCCTCCTCGGCCACCCCCAGGTAGCTGTGATGCCTGACAGGCTGTGGAGCCCCAGGACAAAGAAGAAAAGATGGTCTCTAGTTGCCAGGAGCAAATCTCACATTGGCAAAGAACAGAGAGTGTGCATGGCATCATTCAAGAACAACTCCTGACTTTGTCCAAGAAGCTGTCTTTTGAGGTCTTGGTGCCGGTTGGGCCTCTTGCCTTTGTTCCAGGAGGGCATGTTGATACCAACAAATTGACTGTCCTCCTTGGGGACAACTGGTTTTGTCAGTGCTCTGCAAAACAAACAGTGGGTCTCATAGAGCATGGGAAGGAGTGTATAAGGAGAGCCCTGGATGACGTTGAAAAGGTGATAAAAAACTTTAAATCTAAAGTTGGATTCCTGGTGGATTTGCAGGACAGGGTGTGTGTTGGGGAAGGTGATCTTTTAAAAAAAAAATTTATTAAGGGTCTGGTGATCTTTTTGACATAAGAGAACACATTTAAAACAACTTTGGGGGTGCCTGGGTGTCTCAGGCAATTGGGTCCGACTTCACCTCAGGTCATGATTTCACGATCCATGAGTTCAAGCCTTGTGTCGGGCTCTGTGCTAACAGCTCAGAGTCTGGAGCCTGCTTTGGATTCTGTGTCTCCTTCTCTCTCTGCCTGTCCTCTGCTCCCACTCTGTCTCTTTCTCTCAAAAATAAACATTTTAAAAATTATAAAAAATAAAAAATAAAATAAAACCACTTTGTATTGAAAAGAAAAGCCTAAGGCTGCCTAGATGTCTCAGCTGGACCTAGCATCTGACTTGATTTCAGCCCAGGTCACGATCCCAGGGTCGTGGTATTGAGCCCTGCCACAGGATCTGCACTGAGCATGGAGACTGCTTAAGATTCATTCTCAATCTCTCTCTGTCTCTCTATATTAAAAAGAAAGAAAACCCTAAATTGCACACAAACCTCATTCAAAACCCAAAATTTGACATTTTGAAAATGACACAAAGTCCAAGGGTGTTTTGCTTATGGATGAAAAACTGTGGGCCTGGCTGGAAGAGCAGGAGAGATAAGAAAACCTGCTGAGTGAACTTGACAGTAAGCTGGAGTCAGGGGTCACATATAGAGAGGGAAAAGATCATATCTAAGATGAGACTGTGGGCTCCCTTGCTCAGGAAAGTTTTTGTAAGGAGATATCACAGTGAAAATTGGTGCAAGGTCAAGAGAAAGATTATGAGCATCATCCAAACCCAGACCATGGTGATGATGACAGTTCAGGAAATGAAGGTGAATCTTCATCAACAATCTATTTTTCCTACAGCACTGAACCCAAGAAGGTCCACATAAATACATAGAAAAAAACACAAGGTTATTTTTTAGTGAATGGAAAGAAGAAATCAGACACATTCCTAGAGACCACCAGTTTGCCCTGGAATGCCCAGGGATCAGAGCACCAGAAGATATTTATAGAATATTGTCAATGCTGCGAATGGAGAGCACAGCTCTCAGAAGTCTATCTGGAAGCTGAGATGCACAAAGACGCTTCAACGTGGTGGTGCTGGACAAAGTCAACTGCTTGGCATTATGACCCAAGGTTTTTAAGGAATCCTGGCCATGAAGAAGCCATTTGCAGAGAGGCTGACGAGGTCTCTTTGGAGAAGGAAGAAGAACAAGGAGATCCTCGGCAAGAGCTCTCATCCTCACCAGGAACAGTAGAAGCTTTTCCTGGCATTATGGTAGAAAAAAGAATTTTGAACCCCCTCCTTGACACCACGCCCAGCTGCTGCCACTCAGGTATCACCTGTCTGTCCACAGGTAAAAGACCCTATCTCAAAAGGGCTGGGGGAAACTCTAAAGAGGGCTTACAAGTTCAAAGCTGCCAGACTGAATCTGAGACACCAGCTCTTGCTGTGGAATGCAACTGAGTCCTTGAAGCTGAGGGTGTTTGTTCAGAACAAGTAATTTGAGTTGATTCTAATGATGCCTACAAGGAGGCATCCCAATCAACTAATAACAAACTCTATTTGCTTTTCACCAGCCTATGAAAACAGCAAAAATACATTTTATAATATTAATATATTTATGTTCTCCTCATATGAAATTACAATGTTCATAGTTATTTTTCAAAGAATTTATCGTACTCATCATTCTTGCATTTTAACCCAAATGAAAGATTTTTAAAGCTTTTTAAAATTGTATCTATTATTCTTTTTAAATTTTTATTTACTTATTTTAAATAATCTCTAAACCCAATGTGGGGCTTGAACTCACAACCCCAAGATCAAGAGTCTCATGCTCTTCTGACTGAGCCAGCCAGGTGCCTCAAGGCTTTTTTTTAAAAAAAAACAATAGTTACTTTGACATTCTTTATTCAGTATTGATCATTTTAGGGAATACCTAAAGCCAAAGTTTCATATATGTTGCGCAATTACAGTTCATTATCTGGCAACATTTTTAAAATGTTTCTAATATACTGTTATAAACTTTGCAACTTAAAACTTCAAGTAATCACTTCAAACAGTGATGAATTCTAAGAAAGCTGATACAGCATGGTGACTATAGTTGATGATATTATATATTTGCAAGTTGCTAAGAGAGTAGATCTTAGAAATCTTCATCATAAGAAAAAATTTTGTAACTAGGTGTGGTGATGGATATTAACCAGACTTATGGTGATCGCCTCACATTATATGCAAGCATTGA
Organism: Neofelis nebulosa; assembly: GCF_028018385.1. Taxonomy (NCBI): domain Eukaryota; kingdom Metazoa; phylum Chordata; class Mammalia; order Carnivora; family Felidae; genus Neofelis; species Neofelis nebulosa. The sequence continues at coordinate 64,891,088 of NC_080792.1, forward strand.
ACCAGTATGTTGCATACCTGAAACTAATATGATATGTCAATTATATCAAAAAAAGCATTTTGAGGGAGGGTGCCTGGGTGGCTCAGTCAGTTAAGTGTTTGACTTCAGCTCAGGTCATGATTGCACAGTTCGTGGGTTTGAGCCCCGCATTGGGCTTTGTCCTGACAGCTCAGAGCCTGGAGCCTGCTTCAGATTCTGTGTCTCCCTCTCTCTCTGCCCCTCCCCATTCGCACTCTGTATCTCTCTGTCTCTAAATAAACATTAAAAAATTTTTTTTTTAATTTTTTTTAAGCTGGGTCTCTGAAGAACTGCTCTTGTTTAGAAGTAAGGATACACACAAAACTTAAGATACCACTAAAGCTTGCACTGAATTTAAGCTAAGAAATAGAAAAAGAAGAATCTGGAGAATTATCTCCATAGGTCTCTTACCAAAACTCCCCACAAAACTGATTATAAAATAAAAGAGAACATTTAAATTAAAAAGGCAATATTACTGAAGTACAGAGTACATTAATAAGCATTTTTGTCAGAGTATTAATGTTCCCATAAAAGCAGAGTGTAACTTTTTACTAATTTAGTTGCTCATCTAACTTTGTCTAATAGAGAGGTCTAAATATATTTAATAAATTCAAGCAATGTATCATTTAACCAAGGAATTGGAATTTTAAAATATTTGTGTGGCAATATACCACATGAACATGAGTAAGTTGACATATTGCCAGAAGATTTGGATGTTGAATTTTCTGGTTATCTGGTTTACCAAATGTCAACGTTTTAGAACTTTGAGATATATAAGGACATTAAAACCATAAAGAGTATAATCTCACTTCTTGGATTCAGAAAGTACTTTGGTATCTTTCAGAGCTTCATTGTTGTTATTATGAGCAATTACCGCTTTTAAAAATATATATATGTTTCATTTTAGAGAGAGAGAGCACACATGTGAGTGGGGGAGAGGGGCAGAGAGGGAGAGAGGGAGAGAGAGTATCTTAAGCAGTCTCACGTTCAGTGCGAACTCCAGTGGGAAGTTAGATCCCGCAATCCTGGGATCATGACCTGAGCCTAAATCAAGAGTCAGACGCTCAACCAACAGCCACCCAGGTGCCCCAAGTAATTCTCATTTTTAAATGGAGTACTTTAGACATACTAGGGCTGTCTGTGGTATTCACTTGCTGTTGCTTTCTAGAAAATAAATTACCCATGTCAGGTTGGAAGGAAAAAAACAAAGCTGGGTCTTCCAGAAGATTTTTTTTTCAAATAACTGGAACAATATATGTCTTTTGTGGAATGCACTGGTAAGATCTGGTGAGGAATGGATTGTTGAGTAAGAAAGAGGATTCAAGATCTCAGGTCCTCAGATGGGCAGCTGAAGTGCTAGATATAAAAGGAGAGGGGAAAACTGGAGAAGAATAAATATTTAAGGAAATAGTAGAGATAAATGTACCAAAATTAAAAAAAAAATGAGAGGCACCTGGATGGCTGAGTCGGTTAAGCATCCAACTTCGGCTCAGGTCATGATCTCACAGTTTGTGAGTTCGAGCCCCGAGTCTCTGTGTTGCTCTGTGTTGCTCTCTGTGTGCTCTGTGTTGACAGATTGGAGCCTGGAGCCTGCTTCGGATTTTGTCTCCCTCTCTCTCTGCCCCTCCCCTGCTCACACTCTGTCTCTTAACAATAAATAAACGTTTAAAAAATTTTTAAATATGGGTGGTTTGCTTTTACCGTTATTGGAATTCTTTGTGTACTCTAGACATAGACTCTTACCAGATTTGCAAATATTTTCTCCCATTCTGTGAATTTTATTTTCGCTTTCTTGATAGTATCCTGTGATGCACAGAGTCTTTAGTCTTCATGAACCTAATTTGTCTGTTTTGTTGCTGTTGGCTTGTGGTTTGGGTGTCATGTTTAAGAAACATATTTAAGGCCACAAGGATTTGCTCCTATGTTTCCAAGAGTTTACAGCTTTAGCTCTTACATTTAGGCCTTGATCCATCCGAGTTCCATTTTCTACATGTTGTGGATGACTCTTCCATGCCCAATACTGTGCCAAATTCTGTGTCAAACTCTGATTTTACTAAGGAGATAGTGACCATGTATCTAGAACCTCCCCCCTATCACCGACACTGGTTAGGTCATCACTGACTGCGTCCAGGACCCTGGAGGGAAGGAGACGCAGAGAACAGTCACCCTGAGCTAACAGCCACACTGAATGCAGGGGAAGGCAGGAGAGAAGCCCAGGTGCTGTTTCCGAAGACCCCATCAGCAGGTCACCTGGGCAAAAAGTGGGAAAGGTGAGGAAGATGGATGGATCAGGTCATGGTGGAGGTACCACAGAATTCTGATCTTCAGCCCACAGCAGAGGCTGGTGTCCCAGGTCCTTCTAATGCCTGCTAACACCTCCATGGGAGCAGAGATGCAGAAAGAAGCTGCTTCCTGATTGGCCAGCCCAGGGCCTGGTCTATGTGGGGTGGGGGACTGCATGGGGTGGGGGAAGGACTGGCTTCCTGGAACCATCTCAGTGTGGGGTGGGGAGGGGGTAGGGAGAGAGTTGTGGAGGAAGGGACACCTGGTCTCAATAGGATCCCGTTGATCCTGGCAGGGCACAGCTGCGGTCAGTCACACCAGTAAAAATCCTGTTGGTTCAACTCCCTTAGAGTCCCCTGGGGGGAGGTGCGCACAGGTGTTCTCTTCAAGACAGCTGCACAGCGCCCCCTGCTGGTCTCAGATACGTGAGCGCCAGCACAGGGCTTTCACAGGGGCTTGGAGTGGAATTTTGTGATTTGTGAACCTGGGTGGAATCAAATTTACACCTTTATTACAACTAACCCGTAACTAAAATTTAGCAGTTCCTTCAGTGGCGAATATAAGTATCAAACCACCGCAGTATTGGCGATACCTATTTGTCACCAATAGAAATCGCAGCTCTATTCAGATCACATCGTAGTTATTGACCAACTTCTAAATATGTTCATTACTTATCACTACATTTAAATCCTCATAATTATTAGATTCAACCTGATGCTACAATCTGATAGATTTGTTAATTCTAATATCATGATAACCGTGCTTCAATACAATTAGATTTATTTGTAATTCTGTGCACCCGTCAACACTCTCCAAAGACCTCCAGGACACACCTGTAGGCAAACAGGGATGGATTTATGGACTTGTTTCAATGTTAGATACTGGATATCCTGAGAGGTGGCTGAGTGGCTCAGTAACAAGGTGTTAGGAAAGAATTGTAGAATTTGGGTTTTCACTAGGGAATTTTGGACAGCATTCAAGGGAGCAGGGCTTTTCTGAGTGGTTGGATGCTGTCAGGAAGCCAGGGTGATTTTATCAGTGAATAGTGTCCTAATTCTAACCTAGGAGTAGGAGCCTAGATCATGTCTAAAGCTGTAGCTGGTGGAGAAGAAGCAGGCCCTCCTATGAGCCAACCAAGGTGGGGGGCATTTGTCATTTTGTGGTTTGTCTGTGTGCAGATGGGACCGCGGAGTAGTCTTGTTTTGTCTTGATCCATCACTGGCCTGTCTGAGGCTGGCGTTCTGTGAAATTGTTTGTGTTTTCAGGAGCTGGGGGACCAAGCCAACTCCCAGCATCTCAAGACTTGCCTGATAGGACCAGGCAGGTTCCCAGCTGTCAGGAGCTACCTTTCTCTTGCTCACATATATATCTTAAGAAAATGATAGTGGTTTTATGAGTATTTTAAATATGCATCCGTGTTCTTGTTCTGCAGTGCCCAGCCTATTTCTCATTCTTTTTTTTTCCTCTACAGTATGTGTGGAGATCTCTCTAGATGCTTATGGTTGCATAGTACTCTGTTATCGGGATGCCTACATCTCACCCATAACTATTAAACCTGGGGGTTGGAGCCAGGCATTAATTCCAAGATGCCACAAAGCTTGGAAACCCCTGCCCTATGTGACACTTCTGGAAATCTTACCGCCTGTTAGAATCACCTGGGGAAGGGTTCTTTTAAAAATCTGTTGCCTAAGAAGTGGAGCAATGGTTATGTTCTATTTCTTTATCTGGTGTTAGTCACACAGGAGGGTTCACTTGGTGTGAGCTCATCAAGCTGTACACTTGTGGTTTGTGCGCTTGTCTGTATGTTAAACTTCAGGAAAGCATTTCAGCCTATTGCCTGAACCTATCCCAAACCAAATGAATAAGAACCATTGAGGGCGGGCTCAGACTGTCATAGTGTCTAAAGCTCCTAAGTGATTCTGCTGTGATTCTTGCTGCCCTGGAGACTGACCAACTCTGTGGTCACATATACCGCACATGTCCCCCCACAGAACAGGGGGGAGGGGCCAGAGAACATACCCAACAGAGCTCCACATGAGAGAGGAGCTGCCAGCTAGAAGGAATGGAGGGACATCTTGTTTCACTCACACTGACAGGTTGTGACCAGTACGTTGCAATTACATCCCTACCCACATATAAGGGCTTCCTAAATCTTCACGCTTTCATAGATTTTTTTTCTCTTTCTAATTTGCAGCATTTTTATTACCATGAAAGAGTGGTCTTTACCTATTAGCCTTCTGTGAATTGCCCAGTGTATATGTCTCTGTATGTTTCCATGAGACCTCCTTTCCTTCTCTTGATTAGTGTTTTTCTCATTTCCCAGACCTTAATCACCTGCCTTGTAAATATCTTTTCCCAGTTTGTAATCCAGCATTTATAGTTGCCTCTTTTATCTCTTTGAATAGAAATTTGAAGTTTGATATTCACTGATTTGTTTCGCCTCTATATAGTGCCATGCTTAAGCAGGACCTTCAGGTTACAAAAAAAGGCGCCTGGGCAGCTCAGTTGGTTAAGCGTCCGACTTTGGCTCAGGTCCTGATCTCACTTCAGCTCAGGTCCTGAGCTCCCTGTTTGTGAGTTCGAGCCCCGCATTGGGGTCTGTGCTGACAGCTCAGAGCCTAGAGCCTGCTTCGGATTCTGCGTCTCCCTCTCTCTGCCCCTCTGCTGCTCTCTCTCTCTCTCTCTCTCTCTGAAAAATAAATAAACATCTAAGAAAGAAGGTGCTTCTGCATATTACTCATTACCTTTATGGTTTTATTTTAATTGCATTTCGGTTTCTTTTTAATGATGTGACGTACAGAGTCCACCTTAATTTTTCTCCCTACAGAGAACCAATTTTAACAATAGCATCAGTGATTGACTTTTCCCCCACTGGTTTTCAGACTACTGCCTTATGTACCAAGTGTCTACGTGAAGCCTCTTTTCTATCAGGAGCTCCCTGACCTTGATCCTGTGCCAACTTAATGCCACAATTAGTGCCCAAAACCCTGAGGCACCTGGATTAGGAAAAGAGTACCTGAAATTTGGTGAGTCCAGGGGAAGTCAAGGACTTAGTTCCCCCCGTCCTCCACATCCTGCTGGGCAGAGACCCATAGACTTTGGGTTAAAAATCCCAGCAGGAGGAAAAGCTACGTTGGAACTTAGGATAAAGTCCTGAGAGAATCAGTGTGACAGGTAAAATATGTGCTACTTACAATACCCCCCCGCCCCGGTCCCTGAGGATCCTGAAGGTGGTGAACAGGGAGATACTTTGGGGTTTTTATTGAGAGAAGCTAGAGGTATGAACGGCTCCTGCTAATAAAGGAGCATGCCCAGGTAGAGAGGCTGAGGGAGGGAAGAGGAGATTGGCTCATAGCAAGTGGGAGGAGATTTCACTGCCATTACCCTGGGAACCTCTCCTCTGTCCCCTGTGAAGACAATACAAATTACACCTGCAGACTTTTGAATTTGCATTTATTTTGGTAAAGGAAAGGGGGTTGGAGTTCTGGGCAAGAGCCATGGTCAAGGGAGGGTGCTGAGCCTCAACTGCTGGAAATTATTTTAGTTGAGGTTGTGTGGCTATAAGAGGTCACCATGAGGCTGCTCTCTGGAAGGTTACCATGAGGATGCCCATGGAAGGAACATCTGTTCTGCAGAGAGCAGGACAGGTACTGAAGAAGGATCATTCTGCAACTTCACCCAAGATGTTTCTTACCACCTAATGTTTAAACATTTTCTTATTCTATGGCCTGAAATGCCATGGTTGGGGCTCAGGTGAGTTCAGTGGGAAAGGGGATGTTCACTTTGAAGCACAGTAATTCAGAACCTCTAAGGCCAGCAAGAAACCAAGATAAAACCCACAGGTGATGGTTCTAACATAGACACTCAGACCCACAAAAGAGAGGGGTCCCTGCCACAGCAGGGCAGGAAGGAGTGCCCTGGTCCCGATCCCTGATCCCATGAGCAGAGGAGCCTGTGCAGACAAATTCTAGACCCTGAGAAGAAAGAAAAACATTTCTGAGACCGTGCTTCCACTGCCTTTTCTCCCCAACTGGGGATGGGGGAGTGGCCTTCATGGTAATCTGCTCTCTGATCCCTGACTACAATCCTGCCCCATGCCCAAGTCCTTCCTTGTGTTGCCAATGCCACAGCTGGAGGGGAGGAGAAAAAGAAAGCATCTTCTCCTTCAGAAATGAATGAATGAATGAATGAATGAATGATTAGTATTTGTCTATCCTGTTGACCACACTATCAAGGATACCCAGAAGAGCATGTGATCCACTCATGATTCTCAATAAATCACCATAGGTGTACCCCTGTTATTTCCAAGTCCCTGTTCTATTTTGAAGCCACCTTTCTCCCCAACCTCACTCCACTGCAGTGACTTGTGCTACACGACAGAGTCCATCTTCAGCCACGCTGTCCCCTAGGTCCAGGATGTGCTTGTTGGAAGAGGGGAATGGGGCTGGCTCCCAGAACAATGGCTGGCCTGTGGTCCCACATACAGGAGATTCCAGTGTGGCTGCTACCTAGAGAGGGTCTAAGAGATCCCTCTATGAAGCCAGGAAAGGAGCAGAGGGTGTGAGAAGAGACATGGGGGGTGGGGGGGAGTGGCTCTGAGAAATGTCAAGAGGAAGGAGCTCTTCAGGATTGAAAGAAATTCCAGGGTAGAGGAACACAAAATGAAGGAATTACCCCTGAGGCCCTATAGGCCTTAAGCCTGATGTTGGGGAAGCTGCCAGGCAAGGGTAGGCCCAGCTGACCCAGAACCAGTGAGGCCATCAGAGGACTCTAAGGGGCATCATTCAGGTTCCCAGGACTCCCTGGAAGCATCCCAGGCAGGCTTCCTACCCTCCAGGTCACACTTCCGTAAGCGCTGAGTGCCCCCAGGCTGGTACTTCCAGGAGAACCTCAGCACCAAGTCCCATCAATTACCAGCACCTAGCACCCCAGGAGGCCCTGCAGCATGACCCCCTCCCATCCCTGCCTCAATGGGACTGGTCTAGTCATCTCAGTGGCCACCATCTGCACCCCACCAGGACACCTTGGAGCCCCCTATTTCCTCTCCTTGAAGTCATCTATTTAAAAGTGTCCCTGTGATTTCCCACTTCTTCCTTCTGGCCTTTCTTCCACCAGCAACAAAAAAGGGCACTTCTCACTCCCCTCTTCGTTTGATTAAACTACATTTTCTCCAGAGGGTTGGAGGAGTATCACTTCTAGGGCACAGAGTGCTATGGGGAAATAAACCCAAGCAGATTACCAGACAGGAAAGGGAGATTGAGGGGGATCTCTTAGAAGAGGAGACAGCACACAGAGCAGCACACAGGCCCCAGCACAGGTTTCTGGGCAGAGGACTCAGGGAGCAGGAAACCAACTGGTGTCCTGCATGGGGGCCTGCAGGGCTTGTGGAGGACCAACAAGGGGCAGCTGGTGGCTGCAGTAGGATGAGGTCCTTCATTCACTCTGCAAATATTTAATCAAAGAACAAACAAGACAAAGGTCTCTGCCCTCGAGGAGTTTACATTCTAGCAGGGGAGACAGGCATAGATAATAAAGAGAATAAGTAAAATATATGAAATATTAGATGGTGATATGGACATAAAAAAATAGACTGGATCTAGAAACTCAGCACTAAGTGGATCACAGTTGCAACACCAGGTGTCACCACAGTCATTAGGTCCTCTTTGCTCTGCCCTGTCCTTGTACAGTGGGTGGGAGAGCCACATCTGCTGCAGGCTGCACCCTGCACTTCAAGGGAGTCCAAGGTCTGTGTCAAGTTTTGTTAGAGGACTCTGTTCCTTGAATCGCAGCCTGGACCCTGGGGCCTCGCAACGGTGGCAGGCAGGTTCTGTCATCCAATGGTTGCTGGGTGTCAGGGACAGCTGTGTGGTCAGGGTACACCCATCAAGCACAGTCCCCTTTGTGGTGCCAGTCCTTGGCCTCATCAGGAGCCCCCGCCCACCTCAGCTGATTGGTCAAGGAAGAACACATAATCACGCTGGACAATCCGGTTTCTCTTCTGGCCACTTGGTAACCCAGAAGGAAAGACTCACCCGGCTTCATTCCAGGCCACTTGGCAGTGAGGAACATGCCACTTTGGGCTCCATCTGCTTACCTGCCAGTTAGTCCCCTCACCATCCACCTCTGGGCTAGAGAAGAGTTGGAGGACACCCCGCAGGGGTTCCCTGCTTCTGCTATGCTGACCTCATGCTCTCCTTTTCAGTTAACTCCACTTAAAACATTGTCACTCCATTATTCTTTATTTTATTTTATTTTATTTTATTTTATTTTATTTTATGTTATTTTAAGTAGGCTCCATGCCCAATGTGGGGCTTGAACTCATGACCCTGAGATCAAGAGTCAAGTGCTTTACCAACTGAACCAGCCAGGCACCCCCTATTATTCTTTAAACATAGTAAGCTGACTGTGCTGTTAATACACTCTGTGTTTCCTGACCCATGGTGGGGTTTTTCCCCTAATTTTTAAAACCAATTACAATTAGTCTAATAATAACAAAAAAACTTTAAAAAAAACCAAAAAAAGTCTAACTCATAAACTAATTAGTGAAGATTTGCTCTTAGCAGAATCTTCCCTAGCCATCCTAGAGCACAGCACAAATTTCCTTCTCTTTTATTCACAGAGTTCCCATACATTTAATCACTGAGCTTTATCATAATTATTTTATGGGGCCAGAGGCAGATGCATGGTTTCTAATGTTCATATACATTTTATTGCATCCTACTGAATAAAAGGTTATGCTGCTACATACCAGACTTGCACTTGCAGCACTAATTATTGTTATTACTAATTATTTTTCATTCAGTTTGTAGATTCCTAGATCTGTTATTTTCCATACCTAATAGTCCTTTGTCCCTTCTTGGCTAAGATGGACCTTCTTCTCTCATGTTTAATGCATTGACCAGAATCTTTAGAATAAGGTTTTAAATATTAGTGGTGTAAAAGACACTGTAACTGTGGCTGGACATGGATGTGGACATGATGTGGAATTGAAACAGCAGTTGAACCCAAAGGAATGATGGAGGCAACTAGTTGGAGCCCAAGTATGTGTAGACGGTTCTGTCTGCTTGGAGCCTGGTTCCCAAAAGAGGTTACAATGAAAGTTGAGGGCATGTACTCCTGCATAGGGGGGGTTGATAGACCAATGGAATACTTACTCTCATCAAATGACCCTTGGATTTTATTTCAACATGTAGATATGGTGGGATCCTCTGATGAGTTGGTTTTGTGCAAGCAGTGAGTGCCTCCACCACATTCTGGTTCCTCTACTTCACAAAGTAACTGCTTTCTCAGGAAAAGCAAATAAATTTGGGGGTCAATTTGAAGTGTCTCACTTATCATCCGCCCCCCCCCCCACTGATATTACCAGCTTAATGCTGTAGCCCCAACAATGGAGCAACATACACTAGAAGCCAGAATATAGAGATTGTGAAAAACCCTCCTGCCTGGGACCTTAGAGGAAGGAAAGTTGGGTATGTAACTCTCCTTCCCAAAACCAAACTCTAAATGGCATACAGAGGCCTGTGAGAGGCCCATGGAGCTCTTGCCCTCCACTTCCTTTTCCTGGCCAGACCCTGTCTCTCCAACCCAATTGTAGTCCTCTGTTCCTGTCCACCCTGTGTGTTCTGTTGGGGGCACCTGACTTATCCAGGAAGCCATTCTTGGGCTTTTTGTGTGTGTAGTGGGTGGGAAGAGGGTGTGCCACTGTGAGCCCAAAGCTGCCACAGCCTTGAAAAGGTAGAAAAACCCAGGCTCCAGCCCCTGCCGGCCTCATGGCACTCGAGAGCCTGGGCTTCTGCTTCATTTTGTGAGCTCCCTACAACCTGCCCAATAAATCCTCTCTCCCTAGCCTGAGCTCATTTGATTTCTGTTTCTGTCACTTACAACCAGAAGTGCCTCAGCTAACCCAAGCCAATGGGCGTTCTTGGGAATGGCCTGGTATCAGACAGTGGATACAGAGCAAGGTGCTGATGATGGAGACAGGATTCCTACAGGGTAACTTTGGGACACTAGTGGAAACTCCAGAGAGATTAATCATATTCACTGTCTCAGAGGGAAACAGATTGAGCCAATACACTTGTAAGTCATAATTGTCATGGTGGATGAGGTCAAGGATTTTACCTCCCTGGGGCCTATAACTTTCCTGGCTTCCTAATTGCCTAGAATTGCTTAGGAGAAACCACCCATAATTAAAAAGAAAAACAAAAGAAAACCCTAATGTGCACTATACCGATGATGTCTATTATTTGTCAGCAGTCCCCACTTCAGATCCCTGGGGCTTAGCTCTTTGTTTCATGTACAGTCATCCACTATCTGCTGTGAGATAAATCTTGCTCCTTGCACCATCTAATTTTGTGCAGAACCATCACAGAGTTCACCACAGAGGCACCACCGACAAATGTTATTATTCTAGGAAATGTACACGAATAGTCTACATTCAGGGTCTTGAAATGAACAACATATATAATGATAGCCTTAATGAAGGTAATAAAGTTGAGAAGAGTGTTCCAGTAAGAGAAAACAATATGGATCAGACATGAGAAAACGAAAGGTGTCCGCAGAACCCCACAGCAGGATTCTTGGGAGGAAATAAGGTATACAAAGCCCTGGCCGGGACGCCTGCCACAGGGCAAGCGTCCATTAGGAGATAGTTACTTCTGTCAGCTTTCTGATGGCCTTAGGGGAGAAGGTTGAGAGCCTGATCTCTCTACAAAATCTGATTCAGAGCAAGCCAGTTGCAGACCTCTGGGACCCCTTTCCAACACCAGAAGGGATCTTCAAACTGATGCTAGGGGCAGGGCCGCCTTCCAGACCTAATCCTCAGGCCCAGTGCCGGGACTTCAGCGAACAAAGACCCTTTTCTCAGGTGCTAAGGCTCTTTCTCCCAGTTCCCAGAGGACCTTCCCAGGGTCCAGGTGCCCCCCGGGGGTCCTCCATGACCCCTCCTCAGTCCTTCCAACAGGTCTTGGCTGGCTGGAGGCCAGCACCAGGCCTCAGGCTGCCCAACCTGCAGACTGGAACTTACTCAGCCCCCCATGTTTCCAAGCCCACACTAGTGACACGACCCGCAGACGGCAGTCCAAGGGTGCTTCTCAGTCCTTCCCAGCCAAGTCGTCACCCATGAGACTGGTATGAGGCGCGCGGGCCCCAGCCACTTCCCACGTGATCCCAGGTGAGAAAAACGAGGTCCTGTGCACATGACCAAAGTGAGGCGACCAGGCCCCGCCCACGCACCCAAGATCCCTTGAGGAGAGCAGGCCCACCCCACCTCACTTCCCACGCTTTCCTTGGTAAGAGGCAGCCCCCCTCCCCCACCCACGTGACCCATAGAGGGTTGGGGGAGGAGGTAAACTTGTCCAGCCCCCACTTCCCACGTGACCCAAAGTGAGGGGGAGCAGGCCCTGCCCTCATGACCAGTGTAAAAGGTGGCAGTCCCTTTGCTCCTCCCACGTTTGACCCAGGAAGAGGCCGCCGTCTTAGGAGTCTCTGCAGCGCTGCAGTCAGGCTCTGAGTCTTCCGTGTCGGGCTCTTTGCGACGGCTCTCATTCTCCGAGGGTGCCATTCTCAGCTGCCCCCTGGACTGTGGGGTCCCCGGGGGCCTTAATGTGTGGAGCAGGAGCCCAGCGCTTGCACACCGAGGCCTCAGGACACCAGATTGGAAGCTGCCTGGGCCCTTGGCTTCCTGCTTTCTCGTGCGGTTCAGGTGGCCCGTTCCGGATGCAGGACACTCCCCAAGAAAATTGATGGGGGATCCAGAGAGGTTCCCAAAGGAAAGTCACACGAGCCAGTGGCATGGAGAAATAGGCGGATTCCCAGGTGGGTACAGACTCCGTTATTACAGGGCTAGGATAGATGGTCTTTTCTTGCTGTAGCCACCTGCGCTGCTTGTTACCCTTGACCAAAGACAGCAGGCGGTGCCCTTGCAGACCTCCTTTGGAGGCTGCGGCCAACACAATGGGACAGAGGGCACGTGACAAACCCGGTTCCCAGCGTTGCCCACACGGCGGACCTACAAGGATGGGCTGAGGCTCACACCTCACCCTGTCCTGCTTCGGGATACCGCGCACCGCCTGCTGGCATTGAGGAGCCATCCCTGGTGGAAGGCGTAGTGGAGCTCAGGTAGCCCAGGCACAAGATGGTGGCCCCATAGTTAAAGCTTCCACTGGTGTTGAATTGGGGTGGTATCCCCATAGAAGGGAATGCAGTAGTCAGTGCAGTAGATTAGGCGCTTTGGAAAGCATGAGGAACTATGCTAGTGTTAGGCTGGGTTGACACCGTAATAAAGGATAAAGGTAGGGAGCCAACCAGCAATTGAAAGCCATCCTGAGGATCTCCTTGGTAGCATATAAAGAGGCCTTCATCTAACCCTGGGGGTGGGATGGGGTGAGGGTTGGGGGTCGGCAGCAGAAAAAGCTAAGGATCCGGCCAGGACTTAATCTTCAGAGAAGTAGAGTTCTGAAGAAGGTTAAACTCACAACCACCATAGGTCTGCTATGCCAAAGTCATCCCTGTTGGGAAGGAATAGCACCCTGGCATAGTGATGGAGTTATTTGCATTGAGGTCTCTGTCATCTCAAATTCACTAATTCTCCTTGACCCTCTGAACCTGCAGAAGTTAGTGGGCCAACCCACCCTATTAAAAACTAAATTTTTTATTTGAATACATTGCAGAGACATCTTTCAGGAAGACAAAACATGTTTCTTGCTGTCTTCCCCAGTTTCCCTCCTGGCCTGTAATAGGGTTATGTCTCAGCATAACACAAGAGATGTGCTCAGGCTGAGAAGGGAGAAAAGGTACCACACCCTAAAGAAGCCGGAAGATCTAACCAGCATGTACCAGCATAACACAAGAGATGTGCTCAGGCTGAGAAGGGAGAAAAGGTACCACACCCTAAAGAAGCCGGAAGATCTAACCAGCTTCAGATTCTGTGTCTCCCTCTCTCTCTCTGCCCCTCTCCCACTCTGTCTCTCAAAAAATAAATAAATGTTTAAAAATTTGTCTAAAAGATAGTAAAGAGAAAATATCACATACTAGGAGGAGTGACAGATAATTTTGTCATTCTTAAGGCTGTAAAGGACTTGAGTGGTGGTCCTTGTCATATTTCCATTTAGTTCACCAGTCTACCCCTGCAGAAACCAAATTTATCCTGGAGGTTGGCTGAGACTTCTTAAAACTCACCCAAACAGTAGCCCCAACTGAAACTGCTATGCCAGATGCGCTGTATTTACTAGAACTGGATTAATGAAGTTTCAGGTATATGGTATACAAATGTTAACTGGCATATGTGTTCCTTTCTGTCCCTAGCAGATACCATTTGCGTTCACATGGAACAGACAACAGTATACATTTAATTTTGCTCCAGGATTATACCCTTCCATCCTCTGTCACAGTTCACAGAGATCTGGACCATCTACCACCTGAGCATCTACAGAACATCAAATCGACTCACTACTTCTATAGCATGTTAATCAAGTTACATTAGTAAGAAATGGCTGGCATATTGGAGGCCTTGATAAGAAACATGCACCGCATTGTTGGAGAGAATGTATATGAAGATTCAAGGATCTGGCACATGAGAACGATTTTGAGTGTCCCAGTGGTCGAGGACATGCCAGGTCATATCATCCAGAGTAAAAGGTGATTTGTAACTTTCACCTTCTATGGCAAAGAAGCACAGTGACTGATAGGACTCTTCAGGTTTTGGAGACGGCATATTCCATATCTTGGAACACTTCTCTGGCATGTATACTGGGTGACCCAAAAGACTGCTGCTTTTGAGTAGATCCCAGAATAGGAAAGTTCTCTGCAGAGCAGCAAAATTTAGCCTGTAGTGAAAGCAGCTCTGTTGCTTGGGCCATAAGACTTGGCAGATTTTTGGGGTTGGGGGGTATCAGTGGCAGGAAAGGGTGCCATGGAGAATCACAACCCTGACTTCTAGGGACCTGGAGCAAGGTTGTGAAGTCTGCAGTAGAGACTCACATATGTTTTATTTGTTTGTTCGTTCGTTCATTTGTTTATTTTGGGAGAGGGAGAGTGCATGTGTGTGCATGCAAGCAGGGGAAGGGCAAAGAGAGAGGGAGAGAGAATCCCAAGCAGGCTCTGCGCCGTCAGTGCACAGCCAGACACAGGGCTCAATCCTATGAACTGTGAGATCATGACCTGAGCCTAAATCAAGAGTCGGAAGCTTAACTGACTGAGCCACCCAGGCACTCCTCAGATATGTTTTATAGAGCAGCTCCTATAGTGCTGCCAAATCCTGGCAGAAGACCATTGGACACAACAGGACTGCATGTCCAGGACTGCTTGTCATGAGGTAAGTTGTGGCAGACCCACTGAGTCATAAAGTTGGTTAGGCTCAGCAACCATCCATTGTTAAAAACAGAAGAGTCCCATTGAGTTATAAGCTATGGCTGCCACCTGAACACTTTGTCATCTTTGTGTCCAGCACCCAGTTGGCAAGAAAAGGAGCCCCATCTTGGTGGGGGTAAGTGACCCAGATCAGGAGAAGGTAGGGCTCCTTTTAAACCAGAGTATAGAGAGGACTAAGTTTGACTCCCAGGGGATCCATTTAGCTATCTCTTTGTATTGCCTTGCCCCATTGTGGCAGTAAAAAGACAGGTGCTACAGCCCTCACTGGAGAAGGTGGAGTGAGCAGAGGCTTAGACCCTTTAGAGACAAGGCATGAGTCAGGTCACCTGGTAAGCTACCAAGGACAGCAGAGATGGTAGGTGATCTTGAGGGGAATCTACAATGAATAATGCAAGGAAGATAAGATGGTCATTGTAGCCCAAGACCAGCTGCAGTGGCCAAGACTATAATTGACCTTATCAGCCTTCCTCTTTTAAGTTTCCCCTAAGATTAGAGGCCACTGGAATCCCAGAGGAGCCCCTTCCCAAACAGATGAAGTGCATTCAGGTGGTGCAAACGTGGTGGTGCAAAGCTAGCAATAGACCTTGGGTTTTGTGGACAAGGAAGATAGTGGCTGATTGTTGACTGCTCACAGGAGCCAGAGGCCTCAGCTCATCATATCCTGCTGGGCAGAGACCCATTCAGAGGAAAAGATGCATTGGGACCTAAGAGAAGGCCCTGAGAAAATCAGTGGGACAAGTAAAATATGTGCTTACGTTATAGAGGGAGGTTGGTGAGGATCCTTCAGGTGCTGGGTGGGGAAATGCTTAGGGGCTTCAGTTGGGAGAAGCTGGAGGTGGGAATGTCTCTTCCTAAGAAAGGCATTTGGCGGGGGGCGCCTGGGTGGCTTAGTTGGTTAAGCGTCCGACTTCAGCCAGGTCACGGTCACGATCTCGCGGTCCGTGAGTTCGAGCCCCGCGTCGGGCTCTGGGCTGATGGCTCAGAGCCTGGAGCCTGCTTCCGATTCTGTGTCTCCCTCTCTCTCTGCCCCTCCCCCATTCATGCTCTGTCTCTCTCTGTCCCAAGGGTGAATGAACGTTAAAAAAAAAAAAATTAAAAAAAAAAAAGGCATTTGGCGGGAAGGCTGACAGGCTGAGGGAGGAACAGGGAGGTTGGCTCAGTGTGCTGAGTTCTCACTGCCGAGTTTTGTGGAACCTCTTCTCTCTGTCCTGTGCAGACATCGGTAGGATATACATCCCTCATGAAGAGTTTGGTATTTGGACTTAATTTTTGCTGAGTGAGAGGGGCATGAGAGGCAAGGACAGAGGCACCCCTGAGGGTTCCAGGCATGTGGCTTCCCTTGGGCTGTTCCTCCAGAGAAATGGGACATTTCAGAAGCACAGAGGAGGGCTCAAACTTGTCACGGTCTCTGCAGCAAGGGCTCTGTCAGCTCCAGAGGAGCTCTGCCTTCAGAACAATTGTGACAGGGACCTGGTGCTCACTCTTCTGCCTGCCTGCTCCGTAGGCTGCCTATGAGGCCTGATCTCTCAGCAGGTGCTTCTCACTCATACAAAAGCGGAAAATGCTCCAGTAGAGAAGATTCATTCGGGTCATAGTCCAATGTTACATTTGTTAAAATGATCATTTACCAAACCTGCCCTAGTGCAACCCGCTTGTCCCTGACAGTCAGGTAGCCTGCTGTAGGATTAGGGCTGAGAGCTGCTCCAAGAAGCAGCAGAGCAGAGTCAGGGCGGGAACCAGAGAAAGGCTGGGCCCAGGTGTGGATTGCTGGCTATGTGCTGGTGGTGGAGGTAAATGCATGTGTTTGTAGAGACTCCACCACAAGTACCACAGTGCCAGCTGTGGTCTCTGGCTCTTGCCCAGGGCCATACTTGTGGGAGCCACTCCTGAGGCCTTTGCAGGTTCTGCAATTGATTTTTTTTTAAGTTTATTTCTTTATTTTGAGAGAGAGAGAGTGCATGCACACGCAGGGGGGAGAGGGTCAGAGGGAGAGCGAGAATCCGAAGCAGGCTCCCCACTGTCAGCACAGAGCCCAACACGTGGCTCCATCTCATGAATCATGAGATAATGACCTGAGCTGAAAATTAAGAGTCAGATATTGAACCAACTGAGCCACCCTGAAGCCTCTGCAGTTTTCTTTCTTTGCCACCCACGTGGGCTTAGGTTTTGGCTTCCGTAGTGTGCACAATGGTTCCCTTAATCCACCCTTTTCCAGATTCCAAAGCTTGCCTTTTTCTTGAAGAGCAGGGATGTCTAATTCACTCTCTTTTGACTTTCTGGTTTTAGATCTTCTTTACTTCATTTGGGTTTTCAGGTGGCAGCTCAGAGCACTCATGTTTCGTTATCCAAGTGTAATCAGAAGTTCACTGAGGGATTCTCTTATGTGTTCTCCTTTTGTTCCTGAAAGAAATGCTTTGTGATTCTACTCCTTTATAAGACTCGGCTTAGTTCTACCTCATAACACTTTATTCAGGACCTTTGTATCTATTTATACATGAGATGGTGCTTTAATTTTCCTTTTTCTTGTTTTTTTTTTTTTCTGACATTCTGTGTCAAAATTTTACTAGCTCCATAAGAGGAGTTTTATATCTTTTTTATTTCTTGGAATAAGTTTTTGGTCTCTGAATTGCATTGAAGCCTGGTGGGATGTGAGTAGGAATGCACTCCATAGAGCAGGAAGGATGACAGATCTGAACATGTGTAAAGTTGCCATTACTGTTTCAGAAGCCCTGTTTGCTGGAGAAGGCAAACAAAACCATGGGATTAGTGTAAGAGATAGGTTGTTCAGTCCTGCTCCTTAAAATCACCTTGAAGATGGTGACAGTCTTGGGGAACGCTCAAGAAATTAAGTTTGGGACAATTTATACTCTCTGAAGCCCAATAAGGAACAAAGGTAAAACCCTAATTATTCTCATTTCATCCAGCTGGTATCAGGGTGAAGGACACCAGGTGACATCAGCAGCAAAAGAGCTGAAGATTTAGGACTAGAAGTTGTAGGACAGAAGGAAGAGTGGGGGCCATCTGGGGGCTCACTTCCTGCTGAGAAGGGTGGTTGACGCTGGGTTGTCCTGGCCCAACAGAAGGAGGCTGAGCACCGTGAAAATCCATTCAGGATTTTCCCTTCCCTTGCACCAGGTCAGTGGAGATAGACAGACAAGACCCTCTCAGTCTCTTGGATCTTGCAGCACAGAGCCTGCTGAATGATGAGGACTCAACTGTATGTGCCGTGAAAGAGCTCCCTGTGGGCCTTTTCCCAACACTGTCCACAGCGGCCTTTGATGGGGGAACACACGAAGACTGTGACAGCAATGGTATGGGCCTAGCACTTACCCTGCCTCCATCTGGGATCGTTAATAGATCAGTCAATGACTCAAGACCTGTTAGAAGCTGTACTAGATCGGCTACCAACCAACGCTCCTACCAGTGTTGCTTGCCCAAGTAACTGTAGAGACAGGGTGTGGTAGGGGCACATTGAACTGAGGAAGCAGGAGCTGGATTCAGAGATGTGGGGCCCATGGATATGCCAGACTCTCCTGGTGGTACATCAATCATGGGGAGGCCTTGAGGCCGCTGTTCAGAGTCCCTCTGAAAAGTAAACCCTCGTGTAGTTCAGAGCTGATCGTGCTGAGGTGGTTAAGAGTGTGGTTAGGTTCCTGGGTGATATCCCTGGACCATATAAGAGGTTGGGATGAGGAGGATCTGAGGGTGGATGAGGCTGGAGGAGAACACTTGGAAGGCATGGTAGATGGCAGTGGGCAGGGCTGGCGGGCACAGAGGCCCCTTCCCAGGGTCTGCTGCTGCTGGTCTCATACCAGCTCTGCTATACTGTCCTGAAAGTCAAAATCTCTGCTCTCCTTCTCTTTCCCTACAGGAGATCAAAGCTAAAGGTGCTGGATTTTATCCATGACTTTGAGCACTGCTCTGAGACCACTCCCGTACCCTTTGTCATCACGCACATGCTAGAAGAACCAGAGGCAGACCAGCTCACACCCAGCTCCAGAGAACAGCCTTGGCATGACCAAGAACCTGTGGAAATACACACAGACCTTTTCCTAGGTTGTTTGTTTGGCTTCTTCCATCTGTCTGTGTTCCCCTTATACTTGTTGCAGAGAGTTGAGAAGAGCCATGGCTGGCTGTGCCTCCACTGTCGGACACTGGTCATTAACCAAGGGCTGTTCCACAGCCTCGTAGAGATCCTGGGAATGCTGGAGCTGGAGGCCATCCAAGAGGTGAGGCTTCATCACAGAAGTATATTCTTCTCCCAGTCGGACCTAATCTTCACCCAGGTAGGGCAGATGTACAACCTGGGCAACCTCATCATGAACAACATCCCCTGGGATTTCCCTGCAGACTATTTCTCTTTGCTGAGTCTGCTGGGCCACCTCCAGAAGCTCCACCTCATCTTTGGCTGTCTCTTGGGCCAGTTCATAAGATGCTTAGGTGAATGTGTGGAAGGTCCCACTGAAGGTACAGAGGCCGAGATCCCTGAACACGTCTCTGAGCATTGCTCTGTCGGAGCAGAGACAAGCCTGGACTTCCCCCTTCTGTGAGTTTGTGGAGTCACTGATAGACACAGACTCCAAGGCTGGGGTCCTGGGCCAGCCAGTGGCTATTGGCTGCTATAGAAGAGAAAGATTTATGTCTGAAATTTGCATCTCATCCACTCATTTATTTGCTCATTCATTCATGCACTTAGTCCGTGCCAAGCAAACAACTAAGAATGGATATGAAACGCTGAACAAAATCAGGGTCTCATATTCATGGAGCTTAGAGAAGGGTAAATAAGGATGTTAAGTTTTGCGGGTGGTATTTGAGGGAGGGAATTGCCCCCACAACACCTAAGTTGGTAAACTCATTGCCCTCATTTATGTCTCACAGATCTGTCTGTGGCACACCCTAGAATAGGGAGTTGTTTTCCAGGGGTCTGGTCTTTGAGCAAATAGAAGCATGGGGAACCATCTTCGTGAATCTTCCAACCAGTAAAACTTAGGCCTTACCATGTGTAAGAGCTATATCTAAAAGTCATTAATTCTTACAGCCACTTATGGAGTCTGAGTGATAACTGTGTTTATGTAACTCATTAGGCAGCTGAGACTAAGAGGTATGCCCAACACCATACTCTAAAAAATAGAGAGGTCCTGTTAGGAATGGGGAAATGTTGCACTCCAAGCTTTATGTTCTTAACCACCACAGAAGCCTGGCTCCCCCCATTTGCATCCAGACTGGGGTAGGCATAGTGCAACTTTTTCAGGCCAGATTTCTGGATCTTGCCCAAATTTATCTAGTGCTGCATTCCAGTTTCCAAGAAGTAACTGTCTGTCTCTCCACAGTGGCCTGCAAAAATCACTGGAGACTCTGGTGATCAACGGATGTAGGCTTACTGAGAATGACATTACCTACTTGTCCCAGAGCATTCATGCCACCCGCCTGAAGGAGTTGGTCCTCTGTGGCAATAATCTGTCCCAAATGGTCCCTGGGCCCCTCGAGGCTCTGTTGGGTGAAGTGTCAGGCACTCTGCAGCACCAGAACTTGAGAAGCTGCCGGCTGAAGGAAGCCCAGCTCTGAGCCCTGCTGTCTGCCCTTTGCTGCTGCTCCCACCTCCACTCTCTTGTGTTCTATGATAACATCATCTCCACATCAGGTATCATGAACGTGCTGCAGCACTTATCAGGGCTGAAGGAGCTGAAGTGTGTGTAATACCCTGTCCCTGACGAACATGTTGTATACTTGGAAAAATATGGGTGAGGGAGCTTCAACAGAGTGGAACTATCCCGGGTGCACACCAGGTTGCAGCACATGTTACAAGCACTGGGGTGGGCTGACCTGATGTTGACTAATTCTACCTCTGTGGCCTCCTTCCAACATTTGGTCTTTGACCCCATCCCTGATGCTGGGCTCTTGGAACCATTATAAATTCCTAAGTGATAAGAACACTAGGAGCATCTTTTGTTCTACCTCCGTGGCCTGAGTTAAAACGTACAGCTGAGATGGGAAAGAGAAGCAGCAATGAGTCCTGGAGCTGTGGAGGGGGATTTCCTCAATGGATGGTGTGGCTTGAAAGAAACCTACCAAAATGAGAAAAAAACATGATGAACATTCTGGTGGGGACTGCTGTTTCTGGATCCAGCTGGAGCTCAATGATTTCATGAAACTGACAAGCACTGGTCAAAAATCTGCACCGTGCAAGTGTGGTTCTAATGCCGGATATAAAAAGACAGCTTCTCCAAGCACTTGTCCTTCTGGTCTTTTTCCTCAATTTCCCTTTCATTTTGCTTCAGTATTCCCACTTTGAACAACAAGCAGTTGGGTGAGTTTCTTCTCAAAACATTTGTTTATAGAGTGGGATAAAGGAAATGTTCATCAAGGGAATAGATGAATATAAGGTGTTCACAGAGCTTTCGTTCAGCCATGTATTCAGATATTTGTTGGCTTCCTGCTTTGTTCAGAACTGAACTGGTCTCACTGAGGGAAACAGAGGTAAATATTCAACGTTTCTACTTTCAAAGGACTTAACTTTGAACGGGGTTAGAGCACCAAACAAGTGAGCAAACCAATAAGAAAGCTGGTTTCAGAGGAGCACCATGAGAACAACAGGCCACCAGCATGGTGAGGAGTTACTGGAGTTGGAGGACTATGAGATCATTGAAAATATGTATTGGTCTAGTTCCTGGCAAAGAGCTCCTGAAACACTTGTCCTTTCCTAAGTGATAAGAACATTAGGCACATCTTTTGTTCCAACATTTGGTCTTTGACCCCATCCCTGATGCTGGGTTCTTGAAACTCTTATAAATTCCTAAGTGATAACACTAGGAGCATCTTTTGTTCTAATGAGGTGATTCTAGGTGGGCTCCTGGATGGCTTCCAGATGGTGCTCATCCCCAGAAGGACCAAGCCATAATTAGGAGCTTGCAATTTTCAGCCCCACCCCTCATCTTCTAGAGAGGGGAAGAGGGGCTGGCAATGGAATGAATTGGTCATGCCTACATGAGGAAACCTCCGTAAAACCCCAGTAGAAGGAGGTTTGGAGAGCTTCCACTGGGAAGCTGGGAGGGTGATGCACCCCAACTGCAGGAGGACAGAAGCTCCTGCACTTGTCCCCCCCGCCCCCGACACCAACTTCTGTGTCTCTCTTCATCTGCCTATTCCTCCATATTATCTATCACCCTTTCATAAAGTGATAAATGTGTTTCCCTGAGGTCTGTGAGCAACTCTAGCAAAATAATTGAACCTCAGGTGGGGGTCATGGGAGCCTCTGATTTGTAGCCAAATCAGACAAGTTGTGGGTAATGTGGGGACCTCCTCCTTGCTATTGCTCAAGTAGAGTGGGGGTAGTCTTGTGGGACTGAGCCCATAAACTGGGATCTGCCACTATCTCCAGGGGGATGGTGTCAGAATCTCTGGTGTCAGAGATGTGGTATGACTTAATTTTTGCTGCAGGGAAAAAATCCCCACACATTTGGTGACCAAAAGTGTCAGAAGTGAAGTATTTTGTGTAAGTAGTAAAGGAGACACAGGAGAAAGACTCCCAGTAGGGAAAAGCTGGGTTTTTCCTTATGAAGGAGGTAGACAGAACTGGGGTTTTCCTTTATAGCGACTACTCTTTTTGAGGGGCTTGGGGGAGGTGAGGGAATCATGTCTTCTCTGTAAACATACCAATGACTGATAGGTGAGTGTTGAGACACATCCAGAGAGTTGGGGAGAGCCCTCCCAGGCAGAGAAATGAGAGGTAAGGTGAGAAGGAATCAAGAAGATGGAGGATGAAGGATGTGTCACATCCTTTGATGGTGAAATAGAGAATTGTTTTTCATGGAGTGGCCCTTTACATAGAGTCCTCTGGAGAAAAAAGCAACTGATATGGAACAAAAGTGATTAAGGTGGAGGGCAGGCTAATGGAACAGAGTAGTTTTAGTTATTTTTGCTTCATAAGAAATTCTGATACCTAAATGCATGTCTTTTCCGAACCTGCTCCCTATTCTGCACTACTTCCCAAGAACTACTCTTATTTTCTAGGTCCATTACACTTCCCTCTGTTATCTCTAATAATTTATACTTTTGTATTTTGTCTATCATCTGCAATAGCAGCAGTTTTATTTACTTATTTCCAATTTTATGTCTCCAATATAATTTTCATTCATTATCACCCAGGCTAGGATCTCTAATAAACAGTGGGTATCCTTGTCTCATTCCTGATTTTGTAAGATATACCTCCAACATATGTCAGTCTAGAATGATGCTTATTCAGGAACGATGTTTCAGTATGTCTCACTTTTGCTGTTTGTTTTCTTCCTAGACACAGGTGTCCCCTGCTTTTTTGAAAATTTGCGTTATGCTACTTCATTTTTTACGAAAGACCTATGTTAGTACCTTTTGTCCCTAAGCGAAAGAAATCCGAGGAGGATTTTCACTTTTATGAAGAAAGGCAAAAAGGGAAGATAGCATTCAGCATTTGTTTTGCAGCAAGCAATGCACACCCCAAGCAGTACCCCAAGCAGCAACAGTGGTCCTGCCAAGTTTCTTCCCTGGGAACTCCACTCAGCATCTCAGCGTCAAGCCATGGTAGCTTTGGACTGTGTCTGTGAGCATCTGTGCTTTATCTTGATTTATTTTGTGCATTTGTTAGCAGGGTGTGTGCTAAGGTATCAGACAAGCCTAGAAGAGGTTATTTTTTGGGTCTGGGAACACTAAAGTATTT
Source organism: Neofelis nebulosa (assembly GCF_028018385.1). NCBI lineage: Eukaryota > Metazoa > Chordata > Mammalia > Carnivora > Felidae > Neofelis > Neofelis nebulosa. The sequence goes on from NC_080792.1 coordinate 64,914,447, forward strand.
TCCATATAAATTAATGGCAATTGCTTTACTTTATGCAGTTTCAGTTTATGAAAGCTTACATAAGAATGCTCTACTTCCAGGGGAAATCTATAGTCTCTAAAAGTCTAAAAGTTTAGTAAAATTCCAAGTGAAGCCATCTAGGTGTGGTATTTCCTGCACAATAGATCCTGATAGCTTTCTCTGTTCCTTCTATGGAAATTAATCTAAGTGTATAATTTAGTGGCATGAGTTACATTCGCAATGTTTTGCAACCATAACCACTATTTTCCAAAATTTCTTCACCCCAAAAAGTCTCTGTACATTTACACAATAACTTCCCATCCTCCTCTCTCCACCACCATAACAAAGTACCACAGTGTGGGTGGCTTAAAACAAATTTATTCCATCACAGTTCTGGAGGCTAGAAGTATGAAATCAAGGTGTTGGCAGGGCCATGCTCTCTCTGAAATATCTAGCATATGATCCTTCCTTGCCTCTTAGACCTTCTGATCTAAGCCAGGAATTCCTTGTCTTGTAGCAGCATAATTACAGTCTTTTACCTTCATCTTCACCTGGCTGTCTTCCCTCTGTGTCTGTGTCCAAATTTTCCTTATAAGAACACCAGTCTTATTGGATTAGGGGCCAACCTAATCAAGTATGACCTCATATTAACGGATTGCATCTGCAAAGACTCTGTTTCAAAATAGAGTCATATTCACAAGTACCAGGAATTGGGATGTCAAGTAATCTTTTTGAGGGGATACAATTCAACCCCTAATCTAGTATTGTCATAACAGTATGAAGTCCTCCAATCCATGAACATGGGATATCTATTTCTTTAGGTCTTCTTTAATTTATTTCCATTTTATAATTTTGTAGTCTCCAGTGTGCAGATCTGTCATCTCCATTGTTCAGTTTATTCCTAAATATTTTGTTATTTTTGTTGCTATTGTAAATAGAGTTGTTTTCTTCATTTTTTGGATGGTTCATTGCTAGTATATGTAAATACAACAGATTTTTATTTGTTGATTTTTGTATCCTACAACTTTGCAAACATATAATTTTATTTCTTCTTTTCAGATTTAAATGCTTTATTTCTTTTACTTGCCTAACTGCACTATCTAGAACTTCTAGTGCTATGTTGAATAGAAGTGTTGAAAGCCGACATGCTTGTTTTCAGTCTTTCACCATTGAGTATAGCATTACCTGTGGTATTTCATTATGGGCCTTTATTACATTGAGGTGGCTTGTTTCTATTTCTGGTATATTGACTGTTTCTTTTTATCATGAAAGGATGTTGGATTTTTGTCAAATAGGCATCAGTTGAGATGATCATGGGGGCTTTTCCCCTTCATTATACTAATTTTATAATTAATATAATTGTATAATTGTGTTGACTGATTTTTTTTAAATTTTTGTTTATTTTTGAGAGAGAGAGAGAGGCAAAGTTTGAGCAGGGGAGGGGCAGAGAGAGAGGGAGACACAGAATCTGAAGCAGGCTCCAGGCTCTGAGCTGTCAGCACAGAGCCCAACGAGGGGCTCAAGCTCACGGAGAGTGAGATCATGACCTGAGCTGAAGTCGGACGCTCAACCGACTGAGCCACCCAGGCGCCCTGATTGATTTTTGAATGTTGCTTTCTGGGAATAAAATTCACTTGGTTATGATGTATAATAATTTTAAATGTTGTTAAATTGCACTTGGTAATATTTTGTTGAGGATTTTAGAATTTGTATTTGTGAAAGACATGTAGTTCATTTCTTGTAGTGTCTGGGTAATGCTTAGGTGTCAGGTTAATGCTTACCTCATAGCTTGCGTTAGGAAGTTTTCCTTCCTCTTCAGTTTTTTGGAAGCATTTGTGAAACAGTGGTGTTAAGTCTTTAAATGTTTGGTAGAATTTACCAATGAAAGCATCTGGTCCTGGGTTTTTCTTTGCTGGAAGCTTTTTGATTGTTTCAATCTCCTTAAAAGTTGTAGATCTATACAGAAATTCAATTTCTTTGTGATTCAGTCTTAGTAGACTTTGTTTCCAGGAATTTGTCCACTTTTTCTAGGTTATCTAATTTGTTGGCATATAGTTATTCATAGTACTTTCTCATAATAATTTTCCTAAAATAGCCTTACTAAGATATCATTGACATATAAAAATTGTATATATTGAAGTTATGCATTTGGTGTTTTGCTGCATGTATATATATTGTGGATGATCACCAGAGTCAAGCTTATTAATATACATATTAGTTCTACGTAGGTATGGGGCATATGTATGTGTGTGTGTGTGTGTGTGTGTGTGTGTAGTGAGAACATTTAAGATGGGTCCTCTCAGCAAATTACATGCATAAAATAACAGTATTGTGAATGTTTGGCACCATAAGGTGCATATATTAGATCTCTAGAAATTATTCATCTTACATACTTGAAACTGTATTCTGACCATCATCATCACATTTCCCCCTGTCCCCACCCCTGACCACCACCATTCTACTCTTTGCTTCTGTGAATTTGAATATTTTAGATTCCACATGTGAGATCATTCAGTATGTCTCTTTTCTGTGTCTTGTTTATTTTGCTTAGCATACTGTCCCCCAGCTCCATCCATGCTGTCACAAATGGCAGGATCATAAATATATATATATATATATATATATATATATATATATATATATATATGTATAATGACAGAAGAATGAAGAAAATATGATACTCTTTATCCATTCATTCATCCATTGACAGACATTTAGTTTATTTCCATATCTTAAAAATGATGCAAAGAACATGGGAGTGCAGAAATCTCTTGGCTATCCTGCTTTCAATTTCTTTGAAATATTTACCCAGAAGTAGGATTACTGTATCATTTGATAGCTCGGCTTTTAATTTTTTGAGGAATCTCCATACTTTTTTTTTTTCACATTTGTACTGATTTGTATTCCCACCAGGAGTGTATGAGGGTTCCCTTTTTCTGCATCTTCACCAACACTAGTTATCTTTTGTCTTTTTGATAACCCCAAATTAGCAGGTATGAAGTGATACTTTATTGTGGTTTTGATTTACATATCTCTGATGAGAGATGTTGAGAACCTTTTCATGTCCCTATTAGCCATTTGAATTTCTTCTTTTAAGAAATGCTATTTAGGGAACATCTGGGTGGCTCAGTCAGTTAAGCATCTGACTTTGGCTCAGGTCGTGATCTCGGGATTCATGAGTTTGAGCCCCATGTCAGGCTCTGTGCTGTCAGCTCAGAGCCTGGAGCCTGCTTTGGATTCTGTGTCTCCTCTGTCTGCCCCTTTCCTGCTTACACTCTGTATCTCCCTCCCTCTCTCTCAAAAATAAATACATTAAAATTTTCTTTAAATAAAAAAATGCTATTTAGGTTTTTTGCCCATTTTAAATAAGGTTATTGATACTTTTAGTATTGAGTTGTAGGAGTTCTTTCTATATTTTGGATATTTAATGCCTTATTAGGATATATGCTTTGCAAACATTTTTTCCCATTCTGTGGGTTGCCTTTTCGCTTTCTTCTTTCCTTTGATAAGCCAAATATTTTTTATTTCATGTAGTCCCACATTTGTCTATTTTTGCTCTTGTTGCCTGTGCTTTTGTGTTATATCCAAGAAGTTATTGCCAAGACCAATATCAAGACTTTTCCCTATGTTTTTTTTCCTAGGAGTTTTATAGTTTCAGACCTGAGGTTTAATTCTTTAATACATTTTCAGTTGATTGTTGTGTATGGTGTGAGACAAGGGGTATAATCTCATTCTTTTGAATGTGGATATCCAGGTTCCCAAAACCATATGTGATGTTCTTGGTACCCTTGTGGAAAATCAGTTGGCCATAAATGTGTGTGTTTATTTCTGGATTATCTCTTCTGTTCCATTGGTTTTTATGTCTGTTTTTATTTGGTTTGGTTGCTGTGTAATATAATTTCAAACCAGAAAGTGTGAGGACTCCAGCTTTGTTTTTCTCAAGATTGGCTATTTGTGGTATTTTTATGGTTCCATATGAATTCTATTTCGGTTTTTCTATTTGTGTAAAAGGTGTCGCTGTAAAGATTTTGATAGGGGTAGCATTGAATCTGTACATTACTTTGAGTAGTATGAACATATTAACAGTATTCTAATCCATAAACATGGGATGTTTTTCCATTTATTTGTGTCTTTGAAAGTTTCCTTCAGCACTGTTTTATAATTTTCAACATTTAAGTTTCGTACCTCTTTTGTTATTTCTAAGTATTTTATTCTTTTTGTTGCTATTGTAAATGGAATTGTTTTCTTGATTTCATTGTTAGTCTTTAGAAACATCTTATATTTTTGTAGGTTGATTCTGTATCTTGCTAGCTTACTGAATTTGTTGTAGTGGTTGGTTGGTTGGTTGGTTTTTAAAATTTTTATTTTTAAGTAATATCTATGCCCAACATGGGGCTTGAACTTCCAACCCTGAGATCAAGAGTCATATGCTCCACTGACTGAACCAGCCAGGTGCCCCTCTAGTAGTTTTTTATGGAGTCTTTATGGTTTTCCACATATATGATCATTCTGTCTGCAAAGAGATAATTTTACTTTTTTCTTCATGATTTCTATGTCTTGTATTTCTGTTTCTTGCCTGATTTCTCTGGCTAGGACTTCCAGGACAGTGTTGAATAGCAGTAGTAAGGGTGGGAATCCTTGCTTTGTTCTGGATCTTAGAGGAAAATCTTACAGTTTTAACTCATTGGTTACGATATTAGCTGTAGACTTTACATAGATGGTCTTTATTATGTTGAGGTTTGAGAGGTTTTATTTATCATGACTGGATGTTGAATTCTGTCAAATGATTTTCCTGCATCTGCTGAGATGATGATGTAATATTTGACTTTCATTCTGTTTATTTTGTGTATCACATCATTTGATCTGCATATATTATTAGACCAACCTTGCATCCCAAGGATAAATCCTACTTGGTTATGGTATATGACACTTTGGCTATGCTGTTGAATTGTTTGCTAGTAAGTTGACCCTTGAATAGCATGGGGGTTAGGAGCACCAACCCCCGACATGATAAAAAAAAATCTATGTATAATTTTTTAAAGAAATTATCTTTTATTTATTTTCTAAGTTTATTTTGTTTTGAGAGGGAGAGAAAGTGCACGCATGCGCAAGAGTGGTGAAGAGGTAGAGAGAGAGAGTCCCAAGAGCAGGCTCTGCAGAGCCTGGTGTAGGGCTCAAACTCAAAGAACTGCAGATCATGACCTGAGTCAAAATCAAGAATTGGATGCTTAACTGACTGAACCACCCCCCGTGTATATTTTTCACTCCCCCAAAACTTAACTTCTAATAGCCTATTGTTGATCAGAAACCTTACCAATAATAGCCAATTAACACATATTTTATGTTATATGTGTTATATATTGTATCCATACAATATAGTAAGCTGTAGAAAAGAAAGCATTAAGAAAATCATGAAGAAGAGAAATACATTTACAGAACTGTATATCTAATTACTGAAAACAATTTGTATATAGGTGCACTGCGCCAGGACAGTGATGGCAGCAGTGGCAGGCCTGGCCCCACAATGGCAATGTTCCGCAGCCTGGAAGCCTTGGCTCAGCAGTGGCAATGCTGGGTGGGCCCACAGGCGGCAACAGTAACCCAGAGGTATAGTATAGCTGCCCCATCTGCCTGCAGGTGTACCACCAACCATGGTCAACAGCTGCTGTTGCCAAACTTGAGTGTGCTGGCATCTAGGAGGCCATTGGCACCAGGGCATCTCTGTAGGAAGGAGTCCATACCCAGCCCAGGAGGAGCCCAAGGCCTGCAGTCATCTCAGCACATCCCCAAAGCCCAGTGCATGGAGGCCTTGCGGGGTGTTGGAGGCACCAAGGGTGTGCTATTCCTGCCCTCTGGGCACATTCTCCTAGACTAGTCTCCTGCCTGCCGTCCCCAGGAGCTCAACCCAACCACCCCGTTGGCACATGAGATTGACCTGCACCCTTCCCAGTCCTGGGTTCCCTGGGGGTATGCTGACAGCCTCATTGAGCCTTTCCAGGTACTCGGCAACAGGCATGACATCTGTGCCAGTGACTTCAGTTTGGTCCTGTGCAATTGTAAATAAATGCTTTGTGGCTTTTGCTGTCAGCTCTTCAAAAAGCCACATATAAATGGACCTATACAATTCAAACCTGTGTTGTTCAAGGACCAGCTGTATATCCTGTGCTTTTTCTTATGCAAACATACCTATGGTAAAGTTTACTTTATAAATTAGGTACAATGAGAAATTAACAACAGTAGCTAATAAAACATTTTTAACAATATACCCTAATAGAAGTTATGTAAATGTGGTCTTTCTCTCTTATCATATTGTGTCATCTTCTTGTGATGATGTGAGATGGTAAAGTATCTACGTGATGAGATAAAGTAGGTGAATGACATAGGCATTGTGATTTGATGTTAAGCTGCTATTGACCTTTCGACGTTACCACAGAAGGAGGATCATCTGCTTCTGGATCACAGTTGATCATGGGTAATTGAAACTGTGGAAAGCAAAACTGTGGATAAAATTGACTACTGTATATTCACTGGGATGCTGGGTGCATATACATGTACAATTCTTTTACTATCGAGTTAACCCTTTTATCATTACATAATGACATTCCTTGTTTCTACAGACAGTTTTTGACTTAAAGTCTGTTTTGCCTGACATAAGCATAGCCACTCCTTCTTTTAGTTACCATTTGCATGGAATATCTTTTTCCATTCCTTCGCTTTTGGTCTTGTGTATTCTTAGATGTACCATGAGTGCCTTACAGCATGTCACTGGTTCTTGTTTTACTTATCCATTCAGTCACTCTATGCCTTTTGAATAAAGAGTGTAATCCTTACATTTCAAGTAATTACTGATGGATGAGGACTTACTATTGCCATATTTTTCACTGTTTTCTATTTTGCAGTTCTGTTCTCCTCTTCCTCTCTTGCTATTTTTGTTATTTGATCATTTTTTTGGTAGTAATTTGCTTTCTCTTTATCTTTTATGTATCTATTACAGATTTTTTTCTTCATGGCTACCATGAAAATGTTCTTAATGGCACCTAGAATGGTGAATCCTTTGCAGAGGCTTTCAGTTTAGTTGCCCCATACCCATCAGAGGAATAACTATGGCAGCTATAGCTTTACAAAATATATTTCTTAAGTAATAAGACTTGAAAATCAAAATTGCCCCTTGATCCATGGGCTGCAGAACAGATGTGTTGGCAGGCATGAAAACATTAATCTCATTGTATATCCCCATCAGAGCTGTTGGGTGACCAGGTGCATTGTCAGTGAGTAGTGATATTTTGAAAATAATCTTTTTTTTCTGAGCAATAGGTCTCAACAGTGGGTGTAAAATATTCAGTAAACTGTGTTGTAAATAGATGTGCTATCACCCAGGCTTTGTTGTTTCATTTATAGAGTAGATTTTGCATAATTCTCAAGGGCACTAGGATTTTTGGAATGGCAAATGAGCATTGGTTTCAACTTCACGTCACCAGCTGCACTCGCCCCTAACAAGGTAGTCAGCCTGACCTTTGAAAAATAAATTTTTTTAATGTTTTTAATGTTTATTTTTGAGAGAGAGAGAGCAAGCCGGGGAGGGGCAGAGAGGAGGACAAAGGATCCTAGCAGGCTCTGTGTTGATAGCAAGCCCAATGTGGGTCCTGAACTCGCAAACCATGAGATCATGACCTGAGCTGGAGTCATGATCTCAAACTCTCAACCAACTGAACCACCCAGGCATCCCATCCTTTGAAGCTTTGGAGCCAGGTATTGACTGACTTCTCTTTGTAGCCATGAAATCCAAGATGGCATTTTCTTCCAAAATAAGTCTATTTCCTTTACATTGAAAATTTGTTGTGGGGCACCTGGATGGCTCAGTCCATTGAGCATCCGACTCTTGATTTCGTCTCAGGTTATCATCCCAGGGGTGTGGGATGGAGCCCTGCATAGGGCTCTACACTGAGTGTGGAGCCTGCTAAAGACTCTCTCTCTCTCTCCCTCTGCCCCACTCCTCCACTCCTGCTCTCTCTCTCCCTCTCTAAAATTAAAAAATAAATAATTTTTTCTCAGGGTACCTGGGTGGCTCAGTCAGTTAAGCATCCAACTCTTGATTTCAGCTCAGCTCATGATCTCATGGGTTGTGAGTTTGAACCCCATGTTGGGCTCTGTGCAGACAGTGGGGAGCTTGCTTGGGATTCTCTCCCTACCAATCTCTATGCCCCTCCACTGCACACCTGCTCTCTCCCTTTCAATAAATTTAAAACAATTAAATTTAATTTAAAAAATAATTTTTTCTCAGGGTACCTGAGTGACTGAGTCAGTAGAACAACCAACTATTGATTTTGGCTCAAGGTGATCCCAGGGTCATGAGAAGGAGCCTTGTGTAGGGCTCCATGCTGAGTGTGGAGTCTGCTTAAACACTCTCTCTCCTTCTGTCCCACTCCCCCGCTTGCTTGCTGTCTCTCTCTAAAACTAAAAACATAAATTCTTCTCAGGGCGCCTGGGTGGCTCAGTCTGTTAAGCATCCAATTCTTGATTTTAGCTCAGGTCATGACCTCACATTTTGTGAGTTTGAGCCCCACATCAGGCTCTGCACTGACAGCGTGCTTGGGATTCTCTCCCTCTCTCTCTCTGCCCCTCCCCCATGCTTGCTTGCTCGCTCTCTCAAAATAAATAAACTTAAAAATTAAATCTTAAGAAATATTTTTTTCTATGGGTGGTTGGGTGGCTCAGTCGGTTGAGCATCTAAGTCTTGATTTCAGCTCAGGTCATGATCCCAGAGTCATGGGATGAAGCCCTATATAGGCTCCTCACTGAGTGTTTGGCCTGCTTAAGATTCTCTCTTTCCCTCGTCCCCCTCCTCTGCTCATGCTTTCACTGTAAATGAAAAAAAAATAATTTTGTCTTGGGGCGGTTGGGTGGCTCAGCCAGTTGAGCATCTGACTCTTGATTTCGGCTCAGGTCACGATCCTAGGGTTGTGGAATCAAGCCTTGAATAGGGCTCTGCACTCAGTGTGGAGCCTGCTTTAGATTTTCCTCTCTCTCCCCGTGTCCCTCTTCCCTCCTTTTTTCTAAAGACCAAAAAAAATAATAAAACTTTCTTTAGTGCACCTGGGTGGCTCAGTTGGTTGAGCATCCAACTCTTGATTTTGGCTCAGGTCATGATCCCAGGGTCATGGGATCAAGCCCTGAATAGGGCTCCATGCTAAGTGTGGAGCCTGATTAAGATTTTCTCTCTTGGGGCGCCTAGGTGGCTCAGTCGGTTAAGCGTCAGACTTCAGCTCAGGTCAAGATCTCACAGTCCATGAGTTTGAGCCCTGCATCAGGCTCTGGGCTGATGGCTCAGAGCCTGGAGCCTGCTTCCAATTATGTGTCTCCCTCTCTCTCTGCCCCTCCTCTGTTCATGCTCTGTCTCTCTCTGTCTCAAAAATAAATAAACGTTAAAAAAAAATTTTAATAAAAGATTTTCTCTCTCTTAGTGGGGTTCCTGGGTGGCTTAGTCAGTTGAGCCTCCGACTTCAGCTTAGGTCATGATCTCATGGTTCATGAGTTCAGGCCCCACATGGGGCTCACTGCTGTCAGGCTGTCAGCACAGAGCCCACTTCCTATCTTCTGTCCCCCTCTCTCTGCCCTTCCCTCACTTGCACTCTCTCAAAAATAAATATTTCTTGGGGCGCCTGGGTGGCGCAGTCGGTTAAGCGTCCGACTTCAGCCAGGTCACGATCTCGCGGTCCGTGAGTTCGAGCCCCGCGTCAGGCTCTGGGCTGATGGCTCGGAGCCTGGAGCCTGTTTCCGATTCTGTGTCTCCCTCTCTCTCTGCCCCTCCCCCGTTCATGCTATGTCTCTCTCTGTCCCAAAAATAAATAAAAAAACGTTGAAAAAAAAATTTTAAAAAAAATAAAAAATAAAAAATAAAAATAAATATTTCTTTTAAAAAAAGGTTTTCTCTCTCTTGGGGCACCTAGATGGCCCAGTTGGTTAAGCATCTACTTCAGCTCACATCATGATCTCACAGTTCGTGAGCTCGAACCCTGCCTCACGTGAGCATGAACCCTGTTTCAGACTCCACACTAACATTGCAAAGCCTGCTTGGGATTCTCTCTCCCTTGCTGTCTGCCCTTCCCCATTCATGGGGGTGCACGCTCTCTCTCTCTCTCAAATTAAAAAAAAAAATAATAGGTTGTTTTTTTCTATTCTTGGTGTGTCTGGGTGGCTCAGTTTTGCTAAACATACAACTCTTGATTTTGGCTCAGGTCATGATCCCAGGGTCATGGGATGGAGCCCTGTATAGGACTCTGTGCTCAGCATGGAGCCTGTTTAAGATTCTTTTTCTCTCTCTTTCTGCCCCTCTCCTCTACTCCTGTGCCCTCTCTCTTTCTAAAATTAAAAAAAAAATTTTTTTCCTCAGGGCCCCTAGGCGGCTCCGTTGGTAGAGCATCTGACTCTTGATTTTCGTTCAGATCCTGATCTCACACTTTGTGAGTTGGAGCCCTGTGTTGGGTGCTGTGGTGACAGTGCAGAGCCTGCTTGGGATTCTCTGTCTCTCTACCCCTCCCTAGTTCTCTGTCTCTCTCCCTTTCAAAATAAATAAATAAACTTTAAAAAATTATATTGAATTAAAAAATAATTTGGGGGGGCACCTGGGTGGCTCAGTAGTTAAGCATCTGACTCTTGATTTTGGCTCAGGTCATGATCTCACAGTTCATGAGCTCAAGCCCTACATCTCTGCTATCAGCACAGAGCCTGCTTGGAATTCTCTGTCTTCCTCTCTGTCTGCCCCTCCCCCAATCCCACGTGCACACTCTTTCTCTCTCTCAAAATAAACAAACATTTAAAAAAACAAACAATTTTTCTCAAAGCACCTGGGTGGCTCAGTTGGTAGAGCATCCGACGCTCGGCTCAGATTGACCCCAGGGTCATGGAATTAAGCCCTGTGTAAGGCTCCATGCTGATCGTGGAGCCTGCTTAAAATTCTCTCTGTGCTCCTCTCCCCTGCTCATGCACACACTCTCTCTCTAAAATTAAAACAATATATAATTTTTTTTTCTGTTCTTGTGGCACCTGTATGGCTCAGTTTCACTGAGCATCTAACTCTTGATTTTGGTTCAGGTCAGGATCCCAGGGTGGTGGGATGAGGAGCCTGCATAGGGCTCTGTACAGACTCAGTGTGGAACCTGCTTAAGATGCTCTCTTTCTCTCCCTCTGCCACTCTCCCCCTCTCACACTTTCCCTTTCTCTTTCTCTCTTTCAAATAAAAAAATTTGGGAGGGGGGGGCCTGGGTGGTTCAGTCGGTTAAGCGTCCGACTTTGGCTCAGGTCATGTGAGTTCTCACGGTTTGTGAGTTCGAGCCCCGCATCAGGCTCTGTGCTGACAGCACAGAGCCTGGAGCCTGCTTTGGATTCTGTGTCTCCCTCTCTCTCTGGCCCTGCCCCACTCACACTCTGTCTCTCTCTCCTTCAAAAATAAGTAAACATTTAAAAAAATTTTTTTTAATTTTTTTCCTGGGGTGCTTGGGTGGCTCAGTTGGTTGAATGTCCAACTCATGATTTTGGCTCAGGTCATGATCCCAGGGTGGTGGGATCGAGCCCTGCATAGGGCTCCACACTTAGCATGAAGCCTGCTTAACATTCTCTATCTCTGATCCTCTGCCCCTCTCCCCCATTCTCACTCTGTCTTGAAAAAAAAAAAAAAAGAAACCTCTTTGGGTAGTTTCCACTATTCTTCCAGATTGCTGATCCATTCTTCTGTGTTATCTCATCTGCCATTGATTCCCTCTAGTGTATTTTTCTTTTCAGTTATTGTGTTCTTAAGCTCTGTTTGGTACTTGAGTGTTTTCTAACTCTTTCTTGAAGGCCTCACTGTGTTCCTCCATTCTTCTCCCAAGTACAGTGAGCATCCTTATGAGTGTTACTTTGAACCTGTTATCAGGCAGATTACTTATCTCTGTTTCATTGAGGGTTCCCCCCCCCCCGCCCGAGGTCTTGTCTTGTTCTTTCATTTGGAATATATTTTTTTTGAGTCCTCATTTTGCCTGACTCTGTTTTTACATGTTAGGCAAATTTACTACCTCTCCCAGTCTTGAAGGAGTGGGCTTCTGTAGGAGATATACTATAGGGCCCGGAAGCACAATCCCCCCTCATCACCAGAGCCAGGGCCTCAAGAATGCTCCCGTGTGGGCTGTATGTGCTCACCTGTTTTGGCAGGAGAGTGGCTATGGCACTCTGGTGGGCAGGACTCTTTGCCTGCACAGATGGGTGGGGCTGCAATGGCTGGTGGTGCCGTGTTTGCAGAGGTGGACAGGGCTCTCCCCCTGGCCTGGCTGACTGGGGCACTGTGGTTGCTGATATGGCTGTGGTCATGGGCAGTGCTTTCCTACTGGCCCAGTTGGCTGAGGTGCTGAAGTGGCTTTTGTGGCTACTGCCCTGGCTGCAGTGGTGAGCAGGATTCTAAAGCAGTGCATGCGTACCAGCATTAGCAGGTTGGAGTGAAAGTTCCAAGATGGCACCTGCCAGTATTGGCACTACCAAAGTAGAATTTGACAGCAAAAATGGCGCCCAACAGTGTCTCCATCCCTAGGGTGTATATTAGCAGATTTCTGCCTCTGTAGCAGATGCTTCAGGACTAGTAAGTGGGTTTCCTTCACCTGTGTTCTAGGCACTTTTCCAACTGATGTCTTATTGCAGGGCCCCAGCATCTCATCTCATGAACCCTTTAAGAGAATGGGTTCTCCATTCTCTATAGCTCTATGGTTTTCCTCTAATCTGTTAGTTTTCAAAGTCCAGCTTTCTGGGGGCTCATTTTTCCTATGAAGGATCTAACAGTTGTAGTTCATGATATGGAACCCCCAACTCCTCCTCAGAGAGACTTTCTGTGTTTTTGATATCACTCCTAATTGTGGGTAGCCACACCTGGGGTGGGTTTTGTTTTTTGTTTGTTTGGTGAAACCTTGTCTCTGCCAGTCCTACCCATCTCATTGCTGTCCCTTGGCTTTCATTTTGGAGGTTCTGTTCATCTAATTTTCAGGTCTTTTTGTATGGAAATTATTTCATATGTAGCCATACATTTGTTGTGTCCCTGGGAGGAGGTGAACTCAAGCTCCTTCTCTGCTGCCATCTTGAACCCCCCTCCACTGTCTCCCTTTCATTTTTTTGTCTCCCCTTTATTGCTAAAGAACAGTTATGCCAAGTATAGTATTTTTGGTCATCAGTTGTCAGTCTTTCTTTTAGTTCGTTAAATATCAACCTACTCTCTCCTGGCCTGCGAAGTTTCTGTTGAGAAATTCAGCTATAGTCTTATGGGGGGGGGGGGGGGGTTAGTCCCTTATAGGTGATGAGATGCTTTCCTATTGCTGCTTTTAAAATTCTGTCTGATTGCTTCTTTGAAAGTTTACAGTAATCCTCCTTTATCTGTAGGGTGTACATTTCAAGAACCCCACTGGTGCATGAAACCATGGATAGTACCAAACCCTATATGTACTATGTTTTTCCCTATACATACATATCTATGATAGATTTTAATTTACAAATAAGTCATACTAAGAGGTTAAAAACAACTAATAATAAATAGAACAATTATAACAATGTATTGGAATAAGAAAATGAATGTAGTCTCTCGTCTCAAAATATCTTATTGTACTGTACTCATCCTTTTTCTTGTGATGATGTGAGATGATAAAATGACCATGTGATGAGATAAAATGAGGTGAATGATATAAGCATTGTGATGGTAGTGTTAGGCTACTGTTGACCTTCTGACAATAATCAGGAGGAGGATCATCTGCTTCCAGACTGCAGTTGACCACATGTAACTGAAACTGCAGAAAGCAAATCTGTGGATAAAGGGGGACTATTCTGTAATATGTCTCAGTGTAGACTTCTATATGTTCAACTATTTGAGATCCTTGGAGCTTCTAGGGTCTGGATGTCTATTTCCTTCCCTAGATTTGGAAGTTTTCATTTCTTATTTAAGTTAATCTTTTCGCCTCTTTTTCTTTTCTCCTTTCAGTATTCCTGTAGTGTGTATATTGCTTTATTTGATAGAATCTCATAAATCCTGTGGGCTTTCATCATTCTTTGTCATCTTTTCCTTTTTTCTCTTCTAAATTGATAATTTAAAATGATCTGTCTTCAAGTTCACAGATTCTTTCTTCTACTTGATGCAGCTTGCTGTTGAAACTCTTTATTGCAGTTTTCAATATATCATTATACTCTTTTGCCCCAGAATTTGTTTGATTGTTTTTTTTTATGATTTTTATGTCTTAATCAAACATGTTATTTTGTTCACATATTTTCCTGTTTTTGTTGAGTTGTCTGGGTTCCCAAGAAGCCTGCTGAGCTTATTTAAACCTGGATGGCTCAGTCAGTTCAGCATCCAACTGTTGGTTTCTGCTTAGGTCATGATCCCAGCCAGGGTCATGGGATCAAGCCCTGCATCAGGCTCTACACTGAGCATGGAGCTTGCTTAAGATTCTCTCTCTCTCAAGGTGAGGAAAAAGCCAGTAGAAAAAAATTCTCTCTCTCTCTCTCTCTCTCTCCACCTCCCCCAACCTGTGCATGCACACTCTATGTCATAAGTAAATAAATAAATAAAACAATTTTTTTGAGAGAGAGACAGAGGGCACAAGTGAGCAAGGGGCAGACAGAGGGAGAGGGAGAGAATCCCATGAGGGGCAGAGATTGGGAGAGAGATGGAAACAGGGCTCACCAGAAGCAGGGCTCATGCTCATGAACCGTGACACCATGACCTGAGCCAAAGTCCAGTGCTCAACTGACTGAGCCACCCAAGTACCCCAAAACCGTTTTAATTCTTTGTCAGGCACTTCATAGATCCCTATTCTTTGGAAATGATTGCTAGAAATTTATTATGTTCTTTTTGTGGTGTCATGTTTCCTTGATTTTATCCTGTGATCTTTTATTGGTTTGTGCATTTTGAGAAGCAGTCACCTCTTGGGGCGCCTGGGTGGCTCAGTCAGTTAAGTGTCTGACCCTTGATTTCAGCTCAGGTCATGGTCTTAGGGTTCATGGGATCAAACCCCATGCCAGGCTCCATGCCAACACAGTGGAGGCTGCTTAGGATTCTCTCTCCCTCTCTGCCCCTCCCCTGTTTGTGCACGTGCATGTGTGTGCTCTCTCTCTCTTTCTCTCAGAGTAAATATTTGAAAAAATGATATTATCAAAAAAGGAGGAGAAGAAGAAGAAGGAGAAGAAGAAGAAGAAGAAGAAGAAGAAGAAGAAGAAGAAGAAGACACCTCTTCTAGATTTTCCAGGCTGGCTTTGTTAGGGAAAGACCATCTGTGAGTGAGTGTGAGGCCGCTGGCTGAGTGGGGTGCACATTATCACTGGTATAGGGAATAATGTGGTGCAAGATTCATGGCAGGCTTAAGCTGGCACCAGCAGTGAGGGAAAGAGCTAGCACAGTGATGGTGGCTAGGGGTCAGGTCGCATGGCAGCATGCATTCTGGGTGATACACAACAACTCTAGCTCCTAGCTACTCCAGCAGCTGGGAACCACATCTTTGAAGACTGAGGGGATTTATAGTAGTGATAAAGATTGCTGGGGTCCTCCTGCTCTCATCTTCCCCACAAGGGAACTGGAAGTCCTGGTAATTCCCCTTGATACTGAGATGTTCCAGTCTGGAGGATGTGGTGACACAGATATAATTCTTCCTACCCTTTTCTATGTGATTATCCTCAGTTTTTGTGCTTTGCTGGGTTGTTGCAACTCATTAGCTGTATTCTGTATCTCTTCCAGAGCTATTTTCATGCTTGGGTAGTTAAATCCTTAGTTTTGTGGGGTCACTGGGCTTGGGATCTCCTAATCCTCCATCTTACCGATTTCTAACTTCATCTCACTGTGGTCAGAGAAGATATCTTCTATAATATCTATCTTTTTAAGTTTGTTGAGTCTTGCTTTGTGGTCAGTCCTGATGAATGTCCCATGTGTGTGTTAGATCAGGTTGGTTTATTGTGTGCTTCAAGTCCTCTGTTTCCTATCTTTTATCTGATTGTTATTGAATTCTCCAACTATTATTGTAAAACTATGTATTTCTCCCTTTAGTTCTGTCAGTTTTTTCTTCATGTATCTTGAGGGTCCCTTATTAAATGTGTAAATGTTTATACTTGTTACATTTTATTGTATTGAATCTCTAATTAATATATAATGTTTTCTGTCTCTTTTAACTTTTTAAGTTTAAATTCTATTTCGTCTGATATTAATATAGCCACTGAAGCCCTCATAGACAACAATGGTTAGATTGTGTGTTTTTTGTCCTTTTTGCCAATCTCAATCTTTTGATGAGACTGTAATCCATTCATATTTACAGTAATTAATAAGAAGTAAAGGCCTGCCATTTTGCTCTTTGGTTCCTATATGCCTTATAGTATTTTTTCTTCTTCATTTCTTGCCACACTTCTTTTGTGTTTAATTGACATTTTTGCAGTGCAACGGGACTCCTTTCTCATTTCCTTTTGTGTACATTCTATATTTTCTTTTTTTAATGTTTTTATTTATTTTTGAGAGAAAGTGAGTGAGCGGGGGGAGGGACAGAGATATGTCTTTTGACTTTTTTGATGTTTATTTTTGAGAGATAGAGTGTGAAAGGGTGAGGGACAGGGGATGAGGACAGAGGATCCAAAGTGAGCTCTACACTAACCAGCAGCAAGCCCAATGAGGAGTTTGAACTCAAGAAATGCGAGATCATGACCTGAGTCGAAGTCAGGCCCTTAACTGACTGAGCCACCCAGGTACCCTACTATGTCTTGGGATTTTGGGTTGTTTTTGAAAACTAGATATTTGAATCTCACAATGTGGTGACTCCATAAATCAGATTCTTCCCTTTCTCTAAGGTTTGCTGGCTTAGGTTTTTTTGTAGTTGTAGGGAATCTCTTTGCTGGGGATCACCTGAGATGTAACTTTAAGGTCTTCTTTGTTCTTCTCTGAGCCTGCATCTTTCCAGGGTATGTGCAGTGATTTTCTAAAGTTTCTGAAGCTGTTGATGTAGAATATCTAAATCCTTCAATGTCTAGATCCCAAAAGGGAAAAGGGAGAAATGGGGAGAAAACCGCTGCTGTCTTTTCAAATTCCCTGGAATCTGCTTAGCCTGTGGGAGTTATAACAATGGCAGCCTGCTTCTGACTGCACCTATATTATCCACAAAAGCCATCAGAACACAGATCCCCGATTTTTTTAAGACAAAGACTTTATTGCCCATTCTGATCCTTATCACCCAACCAATGCAGATTGCTCTTTGGTGAATTATAGACAGAGACTACACCAGGTGGAGGTGCCTCACAACGTCATGTTTATTTGCAGTACATAAGGAAATCACAGGGACTCATTTCTAAAGCTGTAACTCCCCAAGCAGGGGTAAGCATGGTCCTTTTATTAGGGTTGGGATGAATATTCAGAGGGGGAGGACTCATCATTATAGGCATAAACGTGGACACGCACACTCAGAAAACATCCTAAGGGAGCCTGGGTGGTGGTTCAGTTGGTTAAGCATCTGACTCTTTTTTCAGCTCAGGTCATATTCTCACAGTTGATGAGTTTGAGCCCCACCTCAGGCTCTGCGCTGACAGTGCACAGCCTGCTTGGGATTCTCTCACCCTCTCTCTCTGCCCCTTCCCTGCTTGCTCTCTCTCTCTCTCTCTCTCTCTCTCTCAAAATAAACTTAAAAAAAGAAAAGAAAACATGCTCATACATACATTGTATGTCACACTAATGAGTTTTATGTCCCTCCCAGGGATTTTAACATACAATGAAGCTGTTAGGCACTTTATGAATCATATGATTCAATGGAATCTTTTTCTTTTCATGCAACTTTAACAAGGAACCTATCCAATGACACTTCCTTTTGCCTCCTTTTGAGGATTTCCCAGAAATGGGACATTGCATGGTCATTAAACAGATTCATTGCTTGCACTGCTACAGCCTTATTTGGGTGGTGCTTTTCTACAGAATTTTGCAGTTTCCCACATTTTACACATCTCCACAATCTCATTTGTAGTGAGGGATTCCTCTGCCTTGTTCTCCTCCTCCTCTGCAGATGATATCTCCTCCATAACCTCTTGCTGTTGCTCATGATGCAGATCCATCAGTTCATCAGTGGTCAGCTCCTGGCCATGTTCCTCTACCAGCTCTTGAATGTCATCCTCATTCACCTCCAGACCCGTGGTCTTCCCCAAGGACACAATTTCATCGACAACTGGTGGCCCCTCTAGGTCATGTCCAAGAACGCAATCACGCCACAGTTTTCTCCAAGCAGAATTGAGGGTTCTCTTGGTGACCTTATCCCAGGTCAGTGTACAAGGCCTTTGCCTTCTTGCAGATAAAGTTCTCAGTTACAGTACTACCTGCAGTTGCTTCTTGTTTATCCAAATCAGAAGCAGCTTTTCTACATCATCCAGAACATATGGCTATTGCTTTGATATTCTCGTGACTCCTTTTGCTGCATCTAGCCTCCTTATTTTCCTTCTTCTTTTTATTGTACAAATGGCCAGGGTGCCTGAGTGGCTCAGTCAGTTAAACGTGCAACTTCAGCTCAGGTCATGATCTCACGATTCATGTGTGCAAAGCCCTGCATCAGGATCTGTGCTGTCAGCCCAGAGCCTCGTGTCTGCTCTTGATTCTGTGTCTCCCCTTCTTTCTGCCCCTCCCCTGCTCACGCTCTGTCTCTCAAAAATAAACATTTAAAAAATTTTAATATATATATTGTACAAATGGTCAACATAGACTTCTTGTAAAATCTTGCAATTTCAGCCACTCACATACCTCATTCATACTTCTCAATGATTTCCTTCTTAACTTCCACCATAATCATCTCTTCCTTCTTACTGCCTTTCTTTTCAACCTTTTTCTGCATGGGGGGCCATTGTGTATACTCTCACGGATGTTGACTACAATATTAACAAAATCTTGTCATATACTGCATTTAATGTATCTGGCAATAAGGCAGCAGAGGAAAAGGTCTATACCTGCAGGCAGCCTGACCTAGAATGAAGCAAAGCATTCCTAAGCTTGCTCTTGTACAGAAAAGCAAAGGACTGTCCATAGGTGCTTTGAAGTGACAAAAAATACACTAGTGCCAGTTGTGGGCACCTTCTAACTTTCTGAAAAATCACTGATTTCTGCAAAATACTGAAGCCTGAGACTGAGCATCCATGCATAGGAGATGATTACCCACAATCCCACAGCAAGAATGAGAGAGTGAGAGCAAGAGCGAGAGAGAGAAGAACTGTTGGCTCTGTTGTGATCATGTGATGTTTGGCGTCTCATACTTATATTGCAAGACATCACTCACTTATCAAGTTAAAATTTATTAGAAATGTTTGCTCATCTCCCAGAACACTCACAGAACAAGTTACATGCAATCCAAGGTTTTACTATAATTATTGATAAGGAGTTACTTCAGTCATTTTGCTATTTCTTTTCTATATGCTTCCTAACTTTTTCTCCTTATTTTCTGCGTTACTGTTTTCTTTCATGTTCAGTTTGTTTTTGTAGTGAAATGTTTTAATTATCTTAGCATTTCCTTTTGTGTATGTTCTATAGCTATTTGTTGTGATGTTATGATACGGATTATGTTTAACATTTTAAGGTTACAAATCCTAATTTGAATTTATACCAGTTTAACTTTTATGATGTAAAAACTCTGCTTCTATAACCCTTTTTCAATCTTGATTTTGCAAAATTACATCTGTATATACCATTAAAAAATAGACCAATACTTTTTTTCTTGCATTAGTCTCTTAAATCACATAGAAAACAAAATGTCGAGTTATGAACTAAAGTTACAGTAATACTTTATAATACTTTTTTTTTTACCTTTACTGAGACCTTTATTTCTTCACACAGCTTTGAGTTAGGACAGGTCTAGTGGTAATAAATTCCCTACAATTTCATTTATCTGGGATTGTCTTAATTTCTCTCTCTTTTGAAGGACAGTTTTGCTGGATATAGGATTTGGGGTTGGCATTTATTTTCATTCAGCTTTTAAATACATTAACCCACTGCCTTCTGGCCCAGTAAGTAGTCAGCATTTGCCACCCTTATAATGTATAATGCAGGACCAAGGAAGCCAGTTTTTTGCATTAGAAGCCCTTTGTGGAGGCTCTTGGGTGGCTCAGTCAGTTGAGTGTCCGACTTTGGCTCAGGTCATGATTTCCTGATTCACAAGTATGAGCCCTGCATTGAGCTCTGTGCTGACAGCTCAGAGCCTGGAGCCTGCTTCAGATTCTGTGTCTCCACTCGCTCTCTCTCTCTCAAAAATGAATGGACACTAAAAACAATTTCGAAGACCTTTGTGGGGTGCCTGGGTGGGTCAGTTGGTTGAGTGTCCAACTTCAGCTCAGGTCACGATCTCACAGTTCACGGGTTTGAGCCCTGCATCAGGCTCTCTGCTGTAAACGAAGCCCACTTCAGATCCTGTCTCCCTCTCTCTGCCCCTCCCCCACTCATTTGCACCCTCTCTTTCAAAAATAAACATTAAAAATTAAAAAAAAATAAAGAGGGGCACCTGGGTGGCGCAGTCGGTTAAGTGTCCGACTTCAGCCAGGTCACGATCTCGCGGTCCGTGAGTTCGAGCCCCGCGTCAGGCTCTGGGCTGATGGCTCGGAGCCTGGAGCCTGTTTCCGATTCTGTGTCTCCCTCTCTCTCTGCCCCTCCCCCGTTCATGCTGTGTCTCTCTCTGTCCCAAAAATAAATAAAAAACGTTGAAAAAAAAAATTTTTTTTTTAAAAAAATAAAAAAAATAAAGAATCCCTTTGTAAGCTTACGGGCATCATAGATGGTCTAGAAACTCCAGGAGGCATAAGAGGAGATTGCTAAAGCCTCTACAGTAAAGGAATCCTTGAAGGCCCTAACAGGATTGCCTGATGATTCTAATTTGGACAGATTCTACAGCCTTTTGTTAGTGGAATTGCCATTCCATGTGGGTCGATTTGCAATAAGCGTCAATAAGATTAAGTAAAATTTGTAAATAGGGAATGTGTTGACTTCTGAGGGCCCAAAAGAATTAAAAAATTTTGGAGCTGTATTAAAAATTAAAAAAAAAAAGGGGGGGGCGCCTGGGTGGCTTGGTCGGTTAAGCGTCCGACTTCGGCTCAGGTCATGATCTCGCGGTCCGTGAGTTCGAGCCCCGCGTCAGGCTCTGTGCTGACAGCTCAGAGCCTGGAGCCCATTTCAGATTCTGTGTCTCCCTCTCTCTCTGCCCCTCCCCTGTTCATGCTCTGTCTCTGTCTCAAAAATAAATAAACGTTAAAAAAATTAAAAAAAAAAGATTTTGGAGCTGTATTAATACCATGGATGCTGAGAACATTAACAACTGTTTCCTGACAGTGTCAGGGATGGTTTGCCAAATAATTTTCAAGATTTTTATTTTTTTTAATTTTTTTAACATTTATTTTTTGAGAGACAGAGAGAGTGTGAGTGGGGGAGAAGCAGGGAGAAAGAGGGAGACACAGAATCCGAAGCAGGCTCCAGGCTCTGAGCTGTCAACACAGAGCCCGATGTGGGGCTCAAACTCACGAACTGTGAGATCATGACCTGAGCCAAAGTCAGATGCTTAACTGATTGAGCCACCAAGGCACCCCAATTTTCAGGATTTTTAAATGAGGTGGTGTGACATTGCATTATGTGTGGGACATTGGCAACCCATCCTCCTTTTGTGAGCTCTAGTATTTGTATCTCCTTAATGAGTGTGTCAAGTGAATCTCTTTGGAGGGAGGATATCATCAATACAATGTTATTTGTGTGCTTCTTGAGAAAATTGGGTGCGGTTAAGGGCTTGCCCTCAAAGATTTTATGTGATGGATGGCAAAGCTGTTGAAGGTAGCCCATGGATAGATAGCCTGGTAAAGGTATATCGTATCCCTTGGAAGATGAAGACAAACTGTGGCTGAGAGGCATTGAAATAGGCGATGAACAGAAGTATTAGCCAAATCTGTAATAGCAGAATATTTATTGATTACTGATCGGGTGGAGTCAGTAATTTCAATAATATTGGATATTGGGGCCTTAAGTGATGTGATCACGGAATTAAGGTTGCAGTAATCTGCCATGAGGTACCTGCCTTCTTTCCAAGTTTAAGAACAGGCAAAATTGGGCTTTTCAATGGAGAAGTAGTGGGGATAATCACTTCTTCACTCATTAGGTCCTAAGTTTCAACCTTTGAAAGAAGGCCTATTTTAATTTACATTGGGCTATAGTAACTATTTTAGTGGAGGAGGGGTGTCCATGGGGGTTCAGTTTTGTCAAGCCAATTTGTAATTGCCAAAGTCTTTTTTTTTAAAGTAGGCTTCATGCCCAACATCGGGCTCAAACTCACTACCCTGAGGGGTGTCTGGGTGGCCCAGTCAGTTAAGCATCCAGCTTCAGCTCAGGTCATGATCTTGTGGTTCAGAACCTGCTTGGGATCTTCTGTTCCCCTCTCTCTGCCCCTCCCCAGCTTTCACTCTCTCTGTCTCTCAAAAATAAATTTAAAAAAAATTAAAAAACACCAAAACTCACAACCCTGAGATCAAGAGTCACATGATCTACTGACTGAACCAGCCAGGACCCCTGTAATTGCCAGAGTCTTAATTTTTTTAAATATAATTTATTGTCAAATTGGTTTCCATACAACACCCAGTGCTCATCCCAACAAGTGCCCTCCTTCCTGCCCATCACCCACTTTCCCCTCCCCCCCACCCCCCATGTACCCTCAGTTTATTCTCAGTCCTTAAGAGTCTCTTATGGTTTGCTTCCCTCCCTCTCTGTAACTTTTTTTCCCCTTCCCCTCCCCCATGGTCTTCTGTTAAGTTTCTCAACTTAACAGAGTGAGTGAAATCATATGGTATCTGTCTTTCTCTGCCTGGCTTATTTCACTTATCATAATACCCTCCAGTTCCATCAACATTGCTGCAAATGGCCAGATTTCATTCTTTCTCATTGCCAAGTAGTATTCCATTGTATATATAAACCACATCTTCTTTATCCATTTGTCAGTTGATGGACATTTAGGCTCTTTCCATAATTTGGCTATTGTTGAGAGTGCTGCTATAAACATTGGGGTACATGTGCCCCTATGCATCAACACTCCTGTATCCTTTGGGTAGATTCCTAGCAGTGCTATTGCTGGGTCATAGGGTAGTTCTATTTTTAATTTTTTGAGGAACCTCCACACTGTTTTCCAGAGTGGCTGCACCAGTTTTCATTCCCACCAGCAGTGCAAGAGGGTTCCCGTTTCTCCACATCCTCGCCAGCACCTGTAGTCTCCTAATTTGTTCATTTTAGCCACTGCCAGAGTCTTAATTTTAATTTATTACTTATTTGGGCAGAACTTTCCTACCCACCATGGGATATGTTTGGGCAATGGGTGCTATGGCCATGAAGATTTAGGCAAGAGTTCGGATGGCTAAGGTAAAGCCTACCTATTTGTTCTCTACTTTATATTCAGTAACTCCCTTAAAGGATTATAAGGAGGACCTTGTTTAAATTTATAAGGATACAACTATAATTTGGACCTCAGTATTAAAGCCATGAAGTTTTACCACCTGGTACATTTCAGCAGGTATTAAAGTTAATTCAGAACCTATGTTGTAGAGGCATGAAGCCAATCAATCTGTGCTTTTTTGTTGTATAAAAATTTTTAGGAGATTTTGAATTCCCAGTTGGGTCAAATTGTGGACCCTTATTTCAGCCTTTGTTACAGTTGTTCCCTCACTATGTCCAGGTTTCTTTCTTTCCTCTTCCAGTCACTGGGTATGCTTCAGTGGATTCCCCTACATTCTTCCTCATCTGTATAAATTTCTTCCTCCAGAGATCCTCCAATCAGCACCATTAGGGTTAGAGCCCTCCCTCATGGCATGGTTGCTTTATAGGATTTAAGGACCCTGGGTTTAAGTTTAGTTTGAATTAACCTCTTCACTGTGCTACAGGGATGTCACAAATGTTTGCCCCTATAGCCCTAAAAATAGGGATTTTTGTTACAGTAGAGGCACATGCAGCAAAAGGGTGCTGGACTCATAATCCAAAAGGTCAATGGATCAAAACCATCCTGTGCTGTAATCCTACCTTTTCTGCCATGCTTTTTCTTCTCTTTTCTTTGTACAAAGAATATGTTGGGTTTCTAGCCACAATAAGGTCATAACTTTCAGTTTCTATCTCCGTCCAATCATTCCTACTGCAGGCCTTTTGGGTAGTTATGGGAAAAGTTCAGGAACCTAATGGCCTGGCTCATAAGTGACTATCTCCTCCTCAAGGGAGCACCAGTCAGTCTCCCCCAGATTGGGGTACACATCCAGTAAGATCATTTTGTCTGTGGCATATTTACATAAGTGTTTAATGCTATTAATTTCTTTCTAAGCACTGCTGTAGCTGCAGCCCATGAATGGTGATACATAGCACAGTAGACTCTTGAACATTTAAACTGCAAGGGTCCACTTGTATATGGATTTTTTTTTTACAAATATAATACTATAAATGTTTTTTCCTTATGATTATATTTTCTCTAGCTTTATTGTAAGAATACAGTGTATAATACATATAACATATAAAATGTGTGTTCATTGACTATTTATGTTATTGGTAAGGCTTCTGGTCAACAGTAGGCTATTAGTAGTTAATTTTGGAGGGAGTCAAAAGTTATACACAGATTTTTGCCTCTGTGAGTGTTTGGTGCCCCTAATCCCTGCATTATTCAAGGGTCATCTGTATTTTTATTTTCCTTCTACTCATAATATTTTAAAATTTCCCTCCTGACTTTTTGTTGACTTTCCTTAATCTTAAGATAGTTGAAGATTTTAAAGATATCCTTCTCTAATTGATTTCCAGTTTTATTTTGTTCAAAAACCTACTTTGTATGATTTCAGTTTTCTTCAATTTGTTTTATAACCTAGGATACAGTCTCTCTTGGTGCTTAGAAAGAATGTGTATGCTGCTATTGTTGGGTGGAGAGTTCTATAAATGTCAGGTCAAGTGTGTTACATATCACTATAAAGTAGGTCTCTTATAGGTGGCGTATAGCCGGGTCTTTTTTTTTTTTTTTAATAAAATCTGAGAGGGGTGCCTGGGTGGCTCAGTCCATTCAGCGTCTGACTTTGGCCTAGGTCAGGATCTCGCCGTTCTGAGTTCTGTGCTGACAGCTCAGATCCTGGAACCTGTTTCAGATTCTGTGTCTCCCTCTCTCGCTCTATCCCACCCCACCAACGCTCTATCTCTGAAAGATAAATAAACATTAAAAATTTTTTTTAAATAAAATCTGAGAGTCTCTGCCTTTTGATGTGTTTAAGCCATATGTATTTAATGTAATTATCAATATGGTGGGATTGATGTCTGTGATATAAGAAATAAACATTCAGTATTTATCTGGTTCCTTGCTGCAGAATTCCTAAAACTCTTGGAATTTACTGTGTTTTATATGCTAGTGAGATAACTCCTTAGGGGAAGAGGGGCCTAGATAGCTTTAGGATGTGGGCTGATGTCCAGAAAAACCAACCACACAATTAGAAAGTTTTAAAACTTTTAGCCTCACCCCCAACCTTCTGGGAGGGAAGAGGGATCAGAGACTGAGCTCAATCACCATGGCCAATGATTCAATCAATCATGCCTATGTAATGAAAACCTCCATAAAAAAAATTTTAAATGGGGCACCTGAGTGGCTCAGTCAGTTAAGTGTCTGACTTCAGGTCATGATCTCAAGGCTCCTGGGTTTGAGTCCTGCATAGGGCTCTGTGCTAATAGCTCAGAGCCTGGAGCCTGTTTTAGATTCTGTGTTTCCTTCTCTTTCTGTCCCTCCTCCACTCACGCTCTGTCTCTCTCTCTTTCTCAAAAATAAAAATAAACATTAAAAAAATTTGAAACCTGAAAATGAGTTCTGGAGAGCTTCTGGGTTGGTGAACACATGGACGTGTTGGCAGGGTGTCATACTGGAGAGGGCATGGAAGTTCTGTGTCACCCAACCATGTCCTACATATCACTTCCATTTGGCTGTTACTGAGGTTTATCCTTTACAACCAGTAATAGTAAGTAAAGTGCATTCCTGAGTTCTGAGTCATAAACCTGAGAGGGTGATGGGAACCCCCAAATTTGTAATCAGCCAGGCAGAAGTATGAGTAGCCTGGGTACCCCATTTGTGGCTGGCATCTGAAGTGGACATAGTCTTGTGAGACTGAGTCATTTAACTTGTGGAATCTAATGTTAACTCTAGGCAGTGTCATTATTGAATTGAATTTTTAGACACACAGTGTCAGAATTTGTTGGTATGGAAAACAACACATATTTGGTATGAGAAAAACACACATTCCTTTCATCTTATTTTTCTTCTGTTTGTTCCCTCCATTTTTCTATTCTTGTTTTCCCTTTCCTGCCTTATTTTCCTTTCCTGGGTTCACTGTTACAGGCACTACCTGCCCAGGATGGGGAAGGAACCAGAGGAGTGATGTTGGCTGAGGTCTCAGGCTGCAGAAAAGCTGATTTCCCTGTTCAGGCTCCTTAGATCCTGCCCCACTTCCCCACCATCTCAGACCCCTTCTCCCTGTGGTGCTGCACATTGTAACCTCTTCTGTTGAGTTCCTCAGACCTTCTGATTCCATGAACCTCCTCATTCTGAACAATCCCTAGAGGCATTTCTTCCCCCAACAGGTATATTTAAATTCAATTTCTAGAAAGCACTACCTCTGACTGGATTAACATTTTTTGAGGACTTGACCTGTAAGTAACCATCTATCTGTGATACACTGGGGGTGTTAAGTCTACAGAGACCTGCTCCCAGCACCACTGAGGACAGATGACCCCACTGTGAGCCCCATTGGTTTTTGATAGTGCCGCCGATTCATCCACCTACTGCTCATTTATGCATAAGATCTCTGTCTTAACAGAGCCAAAAGAAAATCATGCTGAGGGCAGGCCATCCTATTTGAATTAATGGAGTTATTTTTGAGGTTTATGTTCATCCCAATCTCCTGGTAATGACCAGTCCCCTGCATTTTATGGAATATGGGCTATTTATGGGGGTTGTGAAGGTCACTGTGTAGACAGGCCTTAGCTCCTATGACATCATGGGATAGCATGGAATTTGAACCAGGTTTTAGATGCCATTACCTACCACCCTGATGCCAGGAGCATCTTGAGGTCAGCACATTCTCCTAAAAGGATCACACAGAATCAGAGCCGCTGGGAACAGCACTGAACAGGATGCAGAAGAAACAGGAAGTAGAACCATGAAGGGAGGGGGTGATCCTTTGAAAACAAGGAACCTTATTAACCACACCAAATTTGGGTGATGTCCAGAGTGAAAGAGCACGTGCTAGGGGTGAATGATGGACTTGGTGGATAAGAGGTTACATGTGCATTGAGGATAATTGTTTCCTGAACTAAGATGGTCTCTGATCTGGCTTGTGAATTCAGTCCATTGAAAGGACTTTGGGGGTGCCTGGGTGGCTCCATAGGTTAAGCATCCGACTTTGGCTCAGGTCATGATCTCGCAGTTCGTGAGTTCGAGCCCTGCGTCAGACTCTGTGCTGGCAGCTCAGAGCCTGGAGCCTGTTTTGGATTCTGTGTCTCCCTCTCTTCCCCTTCCCTGCTCATGCTCTGTCTCTCTCTTTCTCTCTCAAAAATAAACATTTAAAAATTAAAAAGAAAAAAAGTACTTCAGTTGATCTTATAAAACCAACTCAAAGAATCACTTCCCCTCACTGTTTTTTTAATGTTTATTTCTGAGAGAGAGAGACAGAGTGCAAGTCGGGGAGGGAAAGAGAGAGAGGGAGACATAGAATCTGAAGCAGGCTCCAGGCTCTAAGCTGTCATCACAGAGCTGGATGCAGAGCCTGAACTCACGGACCATGAGATCGTGACCTGAGCCGAAGTCAGATGCTTAACCAATTGAGCCACTCATGCGCCCCTCACTTCCCCTCACTTTTATGACAGTAATGGATGACTCCCAGAAAACAACTGGACACATAGTGCCACCATGCCCTGACAAAGCTGAATAAAGTGCCCCAGTCCTGCATGAGACCTTCCCCATGCCACCCCCAGGACACAAATACGTTCTGTGGTGGGATCAGAGTCATCAAGGTCCACACCATCCCTGTTTCTCTCTCACCCTAAGCTCCTTCTGACCCTCAACAGCAGCAGGACTTCCCAAGCTTCTGGCTTCCCTTTAAAGTCACATAGGAGCATTTCCCCAACCCCATACAAAGCACTACTCCTGGAATGCAGTGTCTGCAGCCTCTCTGAGGCTGTTTCAGGCTCAGAAGGAAGCTCTCCATCTGCCTCCTGCAAAGACAGGAATCACCCAGTTGTGGGACTGCCTGTGAGTCTCCCAGGCCTCTAAGATGCCAAGTGTGATGGAGACAGGAGGGCTCTGTTGCCTGCCTGTCACTCTCAAAGACTGGCCTCTGAAGGGTCAGCTCTGTGTCACCAGTGTTGGTGAGCTTCATCTCAATACCACAGAGTTGAAATAAGACTGAAGGACTCTATTTTGGGGTGGTCTTGAGCGTTAGCCTTTTTGAGCTCTCAAACATATTTAATGGGAAGTTGGGAGAAGGAGAATTAGGGACCATAAGCACAAACTCACTTTCAATTGCTGTCTCTATAGATTAGTACCATAACTCCTTTTTTTTTTAACTTATTTTTATTTATCTTAGCGCACATGTGAGCAGGGGAGGGGCAGAGAGAGAGAATCCCAAGCAGGCTCCGTGCAGTCAGTGCAGAGTGCAGTGCTGGTCTCGAACTCAGAAACCGTAAGATCATGACCTGAGCCTAAATCAAGAGTTAAATGCTTAACTGACTGAGCCACCCAGGTGCCCCAATACCATAACAACTTAAAAGATTTTTAACAACCACGAAGGATCACATTACTCAGAGTCTGTGAATCCCAGTCCTTCTTTGTTTCAGTGAGGAGATTATAGAGCTAGACCTGGTTAGAGTCAGATATAAGCAGATGCCTGGCACCATCTTTAGGTGCCAGAACAGCAATTGGGGACCCAGAACTGAAGGCTTCCTTGAGTCTGAAGAAAGGGACAGGAGAAACTGGGAGGGCTACCTGGTTTCTGCTTATACTAGAACACCCTGTAGCCTCCAACCCAGAAGCAGTCGCTCTGGTGAGTGTGGCCAGTTGACCCCTGGGACATGGAGAGGGAAAGCAGCTGACTTAGAATGGGCTGAGAGAACAGATACATGGATCACTCAGCAGGGGGCCAAGTCGTACCTGCTCTGGGGTCTGACCCATGCTGGGGAGCAGCCCCCAGATCTCTGAGAACTATCCCCACTCACACAAGGAGAGGAGCACAGAAGACCAAGCAGGCTGTGGGAGATGCAGTGGGGCTGGGCTACCCTAGGTCTTTCTTCCCCTTTACTGACCTACAGATGGGGGAGTTGCTCACATAAACTAGTCCCCACTCAATGCCTTCTCCAGTCCGTCCCTGAGCCCTGCTTTAGGCCTGAGCTGAGAATCTGTAGGGAGAGGGGGCTGAGAGGGCTGTGTATGCCAATAGTTATTTCAGAAATTTTATTTTTTAAATTTATTTTTGGGAGTGAAGGGGGGCAGAGAAAGAGGGAGACAGAGAATCCCCAGCGGACTCCGCACTGTCAGTGCAGAGCCAGATGCAGGGCTCGGACTCATGAACCATGAGATTATGACCTGAGCCGAAACCAAGAGTTGGGCACTTAACAGACTAAGCCACCCTAGTGCACATATTTCAGAAATTTTAAAAGTGAATAAATCAGTGACCACTTATGATACCACTGCCCAAAGAAAGGGTTAGTGCTTTGGTGGATTCTCTCCCATTCATTTGCTTGAGACTATTATACAACTGATAGTAAATTATTTCCTGAACATAAATATAACATGCTCACTATAGGGCAAAAGAACAGATGAAGACCAGATTGGGATCCTGTCAGCTCCAAATAGCTAAGGGGGCAGAAAGTGGATGAACCCTAGGGCCAGAAAGCACCAGAAAAACCCTAATAAACAATTACTCAGGTCTGACCTTCACCTTTTGGCTCTTAGGAGAAGTAGAATTGGGTGGGGGGGGAGACTCTCAGACTGTAACTATCCAGATCTGTGGGGTTTGGAGGTGGAAGGATAGGAAGGCAACTTCCCTGAGATCAGACCATCTCCACTTGTTCTCAGCTCAGCACAAGCTAGGCCCTTGGCAACCCCCCTGGTTCTATACCTGAATACCCATGGTGCAGAGGGTGGGTTTGTGGGTAGCTTCTCTTAAGGCAATGAAACTCCAGCAGTTCCATATCTATTTTGTCTTCTAACAGGCAAACTAGTGACAATATTGAAATTTACCTGAGCCCTGTGTGCCCAGAAAACAGCTATGGTTAAGAAATCTATCCCCAGCCTTCTGTTTTCTGAGAAGTTGTGTTCTAGGAAACAGCTTACCTCAAAGAATTCCTTTCCCCATTAGGTAAGATTTACTCCCCACACTTTCTCATGACCCTTGTTTACCTGTGGCAAGGCCAGACACAGACCCTGAACCTGTTGAGATTGAAAATGTTTGTCTCCCTGAAACTAACCACAAACAAAAATTTTTGCTGTTCAGATAACTGACTTGAGACTTCACCCACTTGCAAACAATCCCATCTGCAACTGGTTTACCCCTCGCTATAAAAGTGTGAAGCAGAACCATTCTGCCCAGACACTCAGATTTTTGGATCCAGGGTGCTCTCCTCATTGCAATTACCCAAATAAAATCTCCTTAATTGTCCAGTGCATTTTGTCTGACACTAGGCTACCTCCTGCTCCAAGCCAAAGCCACCATTCCGCACATTCCTATCCAAACAACCCCCTCTATCCCATTGCCATCTTTTTCTCCATTTTCCTTCTCTAACCCTACCAGGTTGATCTTGGAGGTTAGCATCTTTATTAGTACCATCTCAAACAAACATCTAGTCACTGTACCAACTCTTGCTGAGCTGATCACCCTGAATAAATCAGTTTATGTTTTTTTTTAATGTTTGTTTATTTTTGAAAGAGAGAGAGAGATAGGGCATGAGCAGGGGAGGGGCAGAGAGAGACACGCACAGAATCCAAAGCAGGCTCCAGGCTCTGACCTATCAGCACAGAGCCCAATGCGGGGCTTGAACTCACGAACTGCAAGATCATGACCTGAGCCGAAGTTGGACACTTAACCAACTGAGCCACCTAGGTGCCCCCTGAATAAATCAGTTTAGAAGAGAATGATCATTAAAAATAAATGCAATACCTGTCTCTCAGCCTCCCTGTCTTGAGAAAATTTCCAAAAATCACTGTTAGAAGGGCCCATGGGTGAACACATTCGAATTTTTCCTCCCAGAAAAGTTTCCCATGCCCTCATGAAGCTTTTATTCTAATTATGGGCAGGTGGAGAGACAGTACACCAGATACACAAATATGTAACATGACAGGTATTAAATATAATGAAGGAAAATGGGAAAGGGGAAGTGATCGTGTCTGTAGTCAGGCTGACACTAAACCTACACACTACCTTTTTTAAAGACTCAATCTATGGATTAAAAAAAGGTTGGGGCGCCTGGGTGGCTCAGTCGGTTGAGCGTCTGACTTCAGCTCAGGTCATGATCTCACGGTCCATGATTTTGAGCCCCATGTTGGGCTCTGTGTTAACAGCTCAGAGCCTGGGGCCTGCTTCATATTCTGTGTCTCCCTCTCTCTCTGCCCCTTCCCTGCTCATGCTCTGTCTCTCTCTGTCTCAAAAATAACTTTAAAAACATTTAAAAATTTTTATTTAAAAAAAAAGGTTGAAAAGATCTGTCACCAATCAGCATGTGGACTTTATTTGGATCCTGATTGACATAAACAGCTGATGGGATGACTGAAAATTTGAACACAATTGAGCACGGGCTAGATATTTGATATATACAAAATTAAGTTCTTTGCATGCAATGAAATGACGTGGTTATTTTTTATACTTTGGAGATAAATGCTAAACATTCACAGATGGAGTGATGTGATGTTGGGGATTTGCTTCCAAGAAATACAGAAGGAAAGAAGAAGCTGTGCATGTAATGTAAAAGGATTGGTATTGATGATTATTGAAGTGGAGTGAGGGGTACATGGGATTTATCGTACTATTTCTTTTTCTACTTTTGCATTTCCATTGAAAAAGCCTTTTTTAATTTTTTTTAATGTTTATTTATTTTTGAGAGAAACAGAGACAGAGCTCAAGCAAGGAAGGGGCAGAGAGAGACGGAGATACAGAATCTGAAGCAGTCTCCAGGCTCTGAGCTGTCAGCACAGAGCCCAACACGGGGCTCAAATTCATGAACCATGAGATCATGACCTAAGTTGAAGTCAGACGCTTAACTGACTGAGCCACCCAGGTACCCCAAAAAAGACTTTTAAAAAACTGCTGTAATGGCCTGAATTGTGCCCCTCACCCTGCTTCCAAAATTCATTTATTGAAGTCCTAATCGCCAGTTCCTCAGAATGTGACTGTATCTGGAGATGGGCCTTGAAAGACGTAAGTAACATGAGGTCATATGGGTCCAATGTGACTGGTGTCTTTATAAGAAGAGGAGATTGTGACGCAGACATGCACACACACAGGGAACCCATGTGAGGTGAGGAGGTGGCCATCTGCAGGCCAAGGAGAGAGGCGCCAGAAGAAACCAACTCTGTCAACACCTTGATCTTAGACTTCTAGCCTCCAGAACTGTCAGATAATAAATCTGTTGTGTAAGCCACCCAATGTGGGTTATTTTGTTATGTATGGATGCCCTCGTGAACTAACACAAACGACTTCAAGAAAGAAACTAGAGAATTTAAAGTAATGCCTGGCAAGTTGGCCAAGTACAGCTTTCTGATTCTACAACACTCACTTTAACAAAGTTGTGAAATTCAAATGATCACATGCTTGGAAAAATGTGAAAGATGAAAAATACTAATAATCATAAATGAATAGATTTTTTAAATATTTATTTTTGAGACAGTGTGTGAGCAGGGAAGGGTCAGAGAGAGAGACAGAGGATCCAAAGTGGGCTCTGTGCCAACAGCAGTGAGCCTAATGTGGGGCTTAAACCCATGAACTGGGAGATCATGACCTGAGCCAGAGTTGGATGCTCAACTGAACCACCCAGGTATCCCATGAATAGAATTTTTTAAATGTTTATTTAGTGTGTGTGTGTGTGTGTGAGAGAGAGAGAGAGAGAGAGAGAGAGAGAGCGCAGGGGAGAGGCAGAGAAAGAAGGAAAGAGAGAATCCCAAGTAGGCTCTGTGCTAATGTGGGGCTCAAACTCACAAACCATGAGATCATAACCTAAGCCGAAATCAAGAGTCAGCCACTTAGGGGTGCCTGGGTGGTCAGCTGGTTGAGTGCCCAACTTTGGCTCAGGTCATGATCTCGCTGTTACGAGTTTGAGCCTGGCGTTGGGCTCTGTGCTGACAGCTCAGAGCCTGGAGCCTGCTTCGGATTCTGTGTCTCCTCCCTCTGCCCCTCCCCACTCATGCTCTGTCTCTCTCTCTCTCTCTCTCTCTCTCTCTCTCTCTCTCTCTCTCTTTCTCTGTGTCTGTCTCTCAAAAATTAATAAGCATTAAAAAAAATTATGGCACAAAAACAGACATTCAGATTAATGGAACAGAATAGAGAACCCAGAAACGGACCCACAAACATATGGCCAACTAATCTTTGACAAAGCAAGAAAAAATATCCAGTGGAATAAAGACAGTCTCTTCAGCAAGTGGTGCTAGGAAAACTGGACAGCAACATGCAGAAAAATGAACCTGGACCACTTTCTTACATCATACACAAAAATAAACTCAAAATGGATGAAATACCTAAATGTAAGACAGGACGCCATCAAAATCCTTGAGGAGAAAGCAGGCAAAAACCTCTTTGATCTTGGCCACAGCAACTTCTTACTCAACACATCTCCAGAGACAAGGGAAACAAAAGCAAAAATGAACTATTAGGACCTCATCAAAATAAAAAGCTTCTGCACAGCAAAGGAAACAATCAAAAAAACTAAAAGGCAACCGATGGAATGGGAGAAGATATTTGCAAACAACATATCAGATAAAGGGTTAGTATCCAAAATCTATAAAGAACTTATCAAACTCAACACCCACAAAACAAATAATCCAGTGAAGAAATGGGCAAAAGACATGAATAGACACTTCTCCAAGGAAGACATCCAGATGGCCAACCGACACATGAAAAAATGCTCAACATCACTCATCATCAGGGAAATACAAATCAAAACTGCAATGAGATACCACCTCACACCCGTCAGAATGGCTAGCATTAACAGCTCAGGCAACAACAGATGTTGGTGAGGATGCAGAGAAAGAGGATCTCTTTTGCATTTCTGGTTAGAATGCCAACTGGTGTAGCCATTCTGGAAAACAGGATGGAGTTTCCTCAAAAAATTAAAAATAGAACTACCTTATGACTCAGCAATTGCACTACTACTAGGTATTTATCCAAGGGATACAAGTATGCTGTTTCCAAGGGGCACATGCACCCCAATGTTCATAGCAGCACTATCAACAATAGCCAAAGTATGGAAAGAGCCCAAATGTCCATCAATGGATGAATGGATAAAGAAGAGGTGGTATCTAGATACACAATGGAGTATTACTCAGCAATCAAAAAGAATGAACTCTTGCCATTTGCAACTAGGTGGATGGAACTAGAGGGTATTATGCTAAGCAAAATTAGTCAGAGAAAGACAAATATCATATGACTTCATTCATATGAGGACTTTAAGACACAGAACAGATGAACAAAAGGGAAGGGAAACAAAAATAATATAAAAACAGGGAGGGGGACAAAACATAAGAGACTCTTAAATATGGAGAACAGAGGGTTACTGGAGTGGTTGTGGGAGGGGGGATGGGCTAAATGGGTAAGGGACATTAAGGAATCTATTCCTGAAATCATTGTTGCACTACATGCTAACTAATTTGGATGTAAATTTTTAAAAAATAAAAGCAAAGAAAAAAATTTTTTTAATTTTTTTAAGAGTCACTTAACTGACTAAGCCACACATGTGCCTCGCATAGTGACTAGGATTTATTGAGGCCTTAGTACATGCCAGGCATTAGGGTAGAGCTCTCCATGAAATATTTGGCTTGCTCCCGCCAATAATTTCATGACCAAGGTTCAAAAAGATTACGTAGTCAAATAACTCAGTCAGAGAGTGAAGTTTCACCCCGGACCATTTGAGTCCATGCAGAAGCCCCACTCAAGCACTGTTTCTCTGGTAGATTTGGTAGAGTTTCCTTCTCATCCTTGGGAAATTTCAGTTGTTTAGATCTTGCTGCCAATATCTGAAGACAGTGGAAAGATTCTCTCACAAAGCAAGGCCATATATCTCTTTTAGTCTCCTCTTCCTTCAGTGCCCCATTTAGGAATCTTCATCTTCAAAACCATGGCTGGATGGGGCTGAATTGGCAGTGACAGCTTTAGGCTGGCCTTTTATTCAGATAACTCCAGGATCCTCTCTAAGAGGACTCCCTGAAAATCAACCACTTGAAGTAGAGCATTCATGGAAGAAAGTTAGCTTCTGTTACCATATGGGATAGCAGTAGTTTGCCAATTCCACACTGTCCATATCCTAAGATTATTAATTTAATGCATATATTACAAATACATGATCAGGAAGGATACTTTGAATGACCACTGTTTAACAAGACTTATAAGGCCATACAAGATGTGGCCCTGCTTTTCTCTTTACCTATGCTTTGCTTTAATATCTCAGTTAGAGGCTAACTTCAGTTCTCCACACCTACCATGCTCCAGCTCATTTCAGGGCCTTCTCACATGCTATTCCACTTGTCCAGAATGTTTATTCATCCTTTCCTCCCTTCTATTGTCTCTTCCTCTGAGAATCCTTTCATGAACCTAAAGATTGTAAACTATGGTGACAACCTACCTTTCAATGTTCTTTTTCCCTTTTTAAAGCAATGTGAACCCACTTCATTCTTTGCTAAAGTTTTCAACACGTAATGACTCTTTGTTTTGGCCTCACTAGTTTGCCAAGAGAGTGCCATAAGGCCCCTGGGACAAGATGAAGCAAAATAGGCAAGCGTTTTCATCAATTCACATAAGGTTAAAAGCACAATTGTAAATT
Organism: Neofelis nebulosa; assembly: GCF_028018385.1. Lineage (NCBI taxonomy): Eukaryota > Metazoa > Chordata > Mammalia > Carnivora > Felidae > Neofelis > Neofelis nebulosa. The sequence goes on from NC_080792.1 coordinate 64,950,481, forward strand.
GAGTACCCATTATCTATAAGGCTCAGTGCTGTGTGATGTATATATTTTCTCACAGTAACTCTAAAACAAGTATAATTATAATCCCCCTTTTAAAGATAAAAATATGAGCTTTAGAGAACTTAAGTAGCTTACCAAAATCACACAGGAAGTGAGACAAAGCCAGGATTTAAGCCAAGATCGCATGACTTTACATCACAGCCTATGTTGCTATAACTCTCCTAAGCAGTAAGAAAACCTCACGAGGAAAGGCTGGGAACAATGCCATAATGGAGAGGCTTGGCTCCACCGCCCCTTTGAGCTTTCTTTAATCTTTTTCTTTTGCTTTAATCAAGACTCTAGTTAGTAAGGGGCTTTATGCAAATTCTTTACCTCCAGTCCTAGGAGAAAAAAGAGACTTTTCTCGCCCTGGCTTACCACATTGTGTCATTCTCTGGCTCACCAGCCTTCTGGACCTTTCAGAACCAACACATCCCTGCCTGCAGAGATCCTTCATGGAGATCCAATACAGGGCACAATCTGGGCCTTAAGAGCCTCAGCCTTGGTCAATCCCTAGGAACTAAAAAACAACACACCACTAGTAGCCCACAGAGTGGGAGCAGGGATGAACTTCCCGCTCCACAGCTGTGCCCCGAGGCCATAAGAGCAACCGCCACCTGCCATTTTGGGCTCATCACGCAGAGTTCCCAGAGGGGTCTTCTGTGACCCTGCATGCTCAGATGTGAGTGGAAGTGGATCCAGCTGGTCCCTAAGTGAGGCTTTTCATGGAGGTTCCTAGAAGCCCTTTGCCAATGTAATATTACTTAAGTTGTTTCAGAGTCTCATCCTTTTCTGGAACCCTCTGTCTGTTGAGATAGGTCCCTCTAGCAGCTCTTCCTTCCCACATACTCTTAGAAAATGGTTTCTCCCTTTGCATGGTGCTTTACATTCTTAATGCTGGCTCATTGCCTTCCTAAAATATCCCTAGGGTAAGCACTGTGTTTCTGATAGTCCTCTGAGAATTAGAGATCTAGGAGTTCTCATCCTGAGATACTAATAATAATGATGGACAAGACGTTCTCCTCAACACTGTCTCCCCCATTCTATTTATACACTCATTTTATGGATGCAGAAACTGAAGCTTAGCATAAGTAAAATGTACAGTGTCACTCAGCGGGTAACTGGTAGAGGTAAAGTTCCATTGCCAAACTATTCCAAAAGCCCCATCCATTTAACCAGATCTGTACTGCAGAACATAAAACGTCAGGGCCCATCTGAGTCACTTCTTAAAGTCATGAGTGTCTAACTTTTGTCTTACACTTTAAAAATATGAATATAGTGCCTGGGGTCCCTAGGTGGCTCATTCTTGATTTTGGCTTAGGTCATGATCTCATAGTTCATGAGATTGAGCCCCACATCAGGCTCTGCACTGACAACAGGGAGCCTGCTTGGGATTCTCTCTCTCTCTCTGACCCTCCCCTACTCATCACGTTCTCTGTCTCTCTATTGAAATCAATTAACATTTAAAAAATATGAATATAACAAGCTTTATTTGCTTCCAATTAAAAATAAGGACTATTTAAAATAGAGTAAGTAAAAAATAATAAGGTTGTGTGTTATGAAGAAATAAGGATAGATACAGGAACAGTATTGGGACAAGGAAAAATGCAAGAAAGAATAAATAAGACAGAACTGGAAATACTGACAGATCCTACAGAAAAATGAACAGCAGAGAGTCAGGCATATCTGGACAATTTCCAGCCATACTTTGAAATGGGACTTAAAGCAAGAAATAGATTAAGTTCCTTATAAAAATCTAAGCTCCCAGCAGGTGGAACTTCTTTTGATTCTTCAAGCAGACCCAACTCTGCCTTGCTTCTGTGCCTTTATCTTTGCTCTTCTGTTAGCTTCACAAACTTGTTCTCCCCCTTCTCCAGGCTTATTCCCACACATCCTGGTCTCATCTTTTGTGCTTCTTGCTCTGCAAAGCATTTCTGGACTTACCACATCTGACTTAGATGTTTCTGGGCAGAATTCCCACTACCTTATATGAGTAACTGCTTTGTACTTAGGGTAAATCCAATACTTTATAGAGATTATTTCTTTATTTTGACACATCATTCAATGGCATTTTCTTTTGGTTGGAAAAACTATTCAAATTTTGCTTTTTTGTTTTTTAATTACTGAGTAATGAGGCAAAAGAATCCCCCTTATCCAACATCTAACATGATAAGAGCTTAAGAAATTTATGTGTTAAAAGGATAAGGAATTAATGGATTTCACACCCTATTGCATAGCCAACCCTCCCCTATCTCTCATGCCTTCTTTTTTTAAATTAATTAATTTATTTTTAAATTTATATCCAAGTTGGTTAGCATATAGTGCATCACTGATTTCAGGAGTAGATTCCTTAATGACCCTTACCCATTTAGCCCATTCCCTCTCCCACAAGCCCTCCAGCAACCCTCTGTTCTCTATATTTAAGAGTCTCTTATGTTTTGTCCCCCTCCCTGTTTTTATATTATTTTTGCTTCCCTTCCCTTATGTTCATCTGCTTTGTATCTTAAATTCCTCATGAGTGAAGTCACATGATACTTGTCTTTCTCTGACTAATTTTGCTCATCATAGTACCCTCTAGTTCCATCCACATATACGTATATGTATATATACATATGTATATGTACATATGTACATACATATACATATACATATGTATGTGTATATATACACATATACATATTTATGTGTATATATATGTATATATATATGATATATATATATATCACCTCTTCTTTATCCATTCATCCATTGATAGACATTTGAGCTCTTTCCATACTTTGGCTATGGTTGATAGCACTGCTATAAACATTGGGGTGTGTGTGCCCCCTTTGAAACAGCATACCTGTATCCCTTGGATAAATACCTAGTAGTGCAATTGCTGGGTCATAGAGTAGTTCTATTTTTAATTTTTTGAGGACCCCCCCAACCTGTTTTCCAGAGTGGCTGCACCAGTTTGCGTTCCCACCAGCAGTGCAAAAGAGCTCCTCTTTGTCTATATCCTCACCAACACCTGTTGTAGCCTGAGTTCTTAATGTTAGCCATTCTGACAGGTGTGAGGTGGTATCTCATCATGGTTTTGATTTTCTCATGTCTTCTTTCTAATGAATGGAAATGAGAACCAAAAAAAAAAAAACCACATTATTCTGTAACTCAGCTTAAACCTAATAAATTGTATTTTAAGGGAGGATTCCTGAGAGCACAAACTGACTCAGAAAAAGACTTCAGTTACCAAGAAACTCTTCTCTGTTGAGGGAAAGACGTTTCAATTGACATTCATCTAATTCGGATTTACAACCTCCAGATTACATTTACTCATTCAAACATATATTTGAGTTCCTGCTATGCATCAAGCTCTGTTCTAGAAGTTAGGGATATGGCAATGAACAAACATCCAAGAACCTGCCATTCTAGTGGAAGAAAGCAGACAATCTAGGAGGAAATAAGATCATTTTAAATAGTGGTAAATGCTACAGAAAAGTAAAGCACATTATCGGCTTTGGTGGGATTTGGGAAAGAAGAAATCTCGTTGGAGTGATTTCCAATGGGCAACTGGGAGCAAGAATGAGTTCTCATTGCCAGGGCAATAAGGGGACAGAATATCCCCTCTCCTCTAGGAGAGGCATGTCTCTAATTATACATACATAATTGACAATATGATGTAAAGATTAGTTATTTGGTTAGTCTGGCTCATTTTAGTAATTTCTAAGAGCCTAAATAATTCTCTGTATCTAATTTCTGGATGCAAGTGTTGAGAGCCAGACTCCAGAATGTGGTGCTCATCCCAAAGTACTGCCACTCATGGACTCCTGACTAGAACATTGTCCAGCAACTAGGACAGCCCCATTAGCTCATCACTCTCTTACAACATCATCCTGATCCACAATTTCACTAACTGGTGTAAAAATTTTCAACTGTCATTGCCTCTATTTTCCTGGTCTTAACTCTTTATTAATTTATGTAATCACAGAGTGGGGGGATATTCTCACGTGTGTGCCATATTGAAGTACATGGATTGAACAAAATGGTTGGAAAGCCTCTCACATGGGACCCCAGCTATGCACAAGTAAACAATAATATTAATAATTTAATAATAATACTAGTAATAGCTATCATTTAATGACTACTTACAACATGGCAGGCACTGGGTTGAGGAAACAAACATGACTTAGCACACCTCATCCTCACAACTGTCCTCTGAGCTGAGTACCTTCCACGGGGGGAGAAGAGTATGCAATGTTAAGATCGTGTGGCTCCAATTACTAGCCGCATGACCTCAAGCAAAGAATTCCTCAGCTCAAAAATGGGAATAAGGTACTACATACCTTGTAAATTGTGTGTGTGTGTGTGTGTGTGTGTGTGTGTGTAAAGATTAAATGAGTTATTAGTTATAAACTGGTATTGTAATCGAATGTGTTTAATGTGAGCTTTTAGAGTTACTGTTAAGTCTAAAATGTGCTATACCAGGTAAAGATTTGGTAGCCATTCATTCCATTTTCTTTTTGTTCTCCATGTTTTTATATCATTCTTCAACCAGTCTGGTAGTCTTCTGACTTGATGTGTGTCTGCTTACAATTGATCACAAAAAGAGCCTCATGTACACTTCTAACCATCCCCTCCAATCTCTGAAGCCAAAGGGAAGTATACACAAGTCAGTTGAAAGAAATGTGTGAGCAGATAAGATAACACTGACAAGGGAGAAACAGACAGTTCTGCAATAATGGAGACTTAGATATGCCCTTTTCAATAATGGATAAAATATCTGGACAGAAGATCAATAAAGAAATAGAGGCTGTGGGGGCGCCTGGGTGGCGCAGTCGGTTAAGCGTCCGACTTCAGCCAGGTCACGATCTCGCGGTCCGTGAGTTCGAGCCCCGCGTCAGGCTCTGGGCTGATGGCTCGGAGCCTGGAGCCTGTTTCCGATTCTGTGTCTCCCTCTCTCTCTGCCCCTCCCCCGTTCATGCTCTGTCTCTCTCTGTCCCAAAAATAAATAAAAAACGTTGGAAAAAAAAAAAAAAAAGAAATAGAGGCTGTGCACAATGCTGTAAACCAATTAGACCTAACAGACATATACAGCACATGCCGCCCAACAACAGAACACACTTTCTTCTCCAGTACACATGCACATTCTCTGAATTGACCATATGTTAGGTCACAAAACAAATCTTCATAAATTTGCAAGGACCATGATCACTCAAAATATCTTTTCTAGCTCATAATGGAATGAGTATGTAAAGTAAAATTTACAAGAAAAAGTAAAATTTACAAATACGTGGAAATCAAACAACACACTCTTAGTCAATACATCAAAGAAAGAAGTTACAAGGGAAATGAGAAAATAGTGGAAGAGGAATGAAAATGAAAGCACATCATACCAAAAGGTATGGGATGCAACAAAGACAGCGCTTAGAGGGAAAGGTAGAGCTATCAATGTATTAATAAGAAAGAGGGGTGCCTGGGTGGCTCAGCAGGTTAAGCGACCAACTCTTGATTTTCGGCTCAGGTCATGATCTCATGGTCTGTGAGTTCGAGTCCCCCATCAGGCTCTGTGCTGAGGGCGCCAGGCAGCTTGGGATTCTCTGTCTCCCTCTCTCTCTGCCCCTTCCCTGCTCATGCTTTCTCTCTCTCTCAAAATAAATAAACATTTAAAAAAAGAAGAAAGATCTCAAATCAATAACCTAACTTTACACTTGAGTAATGAGGAAAAGAAGAACAATCTAAAGCTAGCAGAAGAAGTACCTCCCCATCCCCTGTCCTGGGTCCCACAGGCCCCCACCCCCTGCAGGGAAACTCTGTTCCTTCCTCCCTGCTCTTTCCTCCCCAGCATCCTGGCAGGAGGGCATCCTTTCTGCACATTAGGGATCCCTCTGGTGCCCCTCATCCCCAGGGAGCCTGAGCAGAAGTTGGCAGACAGGAAACCAGAGGGCTAGTTGCCCAGCCAAAAGCAGACCCAAGGGACAGTCCCACAAGCCCCTGCTGCCTCAGGGCCTGGGCCCTGACTCCACCACTGCCCTGTGCCCCATCCCACCCCCAAAGAATAACACCCAATGGTATCCTCAGATGGAAATGGAGTTAGGCTGGGAATAGGAAAAGATAGAGAACTACCCATTCCTGGGGAGGAAGGGACTTAAATAAATAAGTAGCCAGAAATTGGTCCTCTTGCAACACCCTGGCCAACAATCAGAGATGTGCCCACAGCGCCCCCTGCTGCTTGTGGGAAGAGATTACAGGAGCTGCTTTTTTTTTTTTTTAATGTTTTTTAATGTTTATTTATTTAATTTTGAGAAAGAGAGAGGGATAGAGGGGAGGGGAGGCACAGAATCTGACGCAGGCTCCAGGCTCTGAGCTTCAGCTCAGTGTGAGATCATGACCTGAGCTGAAGTCAGATGCTTAACTGACTGAGCCACCCAGACGCCCCTACAGGCACTGCTTCCTGACTAGAGCCTGAATCCACACTAAATACACATATTCACTCATGCACACACAAAGCACAGGGCAAATTCAAACCTTAATAGCAGAATGTAAGAGGAAGTACTGACTGGGCAGGCAATAAGAGTGTCTTCTGGGGTGTTGGGAGTTTTCCTTATCTTCATCTGGATGGTGGTAACACAGGTGTTTGCATATGAATGGAATCATCAAGTGTACATTTATGATGACTGCCCTTTATTGTCTTTTACAGTAACTTTTTTTTTACATTAACTGTTAAGTTTTACATTAACTTTTTTTAGCCCATGGGAGTTGAGGTTTATTTACTTCAAGCACCACTTATTGAAAAGACTTTCCTTTCTCCTATTGAATTGCTCTGGTGCCCTTGTCAAAAAAATCAATTGATGTTTGTCCTTGACTGGAAGCTCTATTACATTTCATTGATCTGTCTTTCTCCTTAAACCAGTACCGTGATGTTTGATGACTGCCTTATGGAAAGGGTTGACATCAGTTCATGTAAGTTTCCCACCTGTGTTCTTCTCTTTCAAGTATATAAAATAGACTGACAAAACAAATTCAAGAAAAATTTACAAGTTTAAAAGACAGGTACACACAAAAAGAATCCAACACCTGTATATTAGGAGATCCTGAAAAGGAAAGCCAAAACAAGAGAACAGTACAAAGTCAAGTACAAATAGTACAGAATGAAAAAACTTTCCTTAAATTTGAAAAAAAAAACATTTTTGAAACCGTATATTCCAAGGGAAACTGTACACCTGAGAAAACTGATCCCAATGACCAACACAGGATGTATTCTAGTAAAATCAATAAACTTAAAATAAAAAGAAATATACTTTGGGCATCAAGGCAAAGTAATAATAATAATAACTTACAAGAGAAAGAAAAATCAGGGGTGCCTGGGCGGCTCAGTCAGTTAAGCGTCCGACTCCAGCTCAGATCATGATCTCACATTTGTGAGTTTGTGCCCCAAGTCAGGCTCTGTGCTGACAGCTCGGAGCCTGGAGACTGCTTCAGATTCTGTCTTCCCTCTCTTTCTACCCTTACTTATTGAAGGCAATGTTTTATACCAGAAGAAACTGGAGTCACATATTTAAGATATTCGAGGAAGGAAAACTGGTCTAGCCAAACTGACTTCCAAGTACAAAGGTCAGTGTTATCAATATGCCACAGTCAGCCATGAAGGCAGAGATGCGTGTAGAACCGGCATACATAAGATATGAGTACTAAAAACACAAAAATGCCAGAATGGACTTAAACCATCTTGGTAACAAGAAACAGTAAAATTTACCCAGCAGGTGTCATGAATGTGCTGGAGGAGACGAAAGGTTTGTGTCTCACTTGGGGTCTGGAGCTCTGAGCCATGCAGGCTTAACTGAGATGTCATAGGAGTGACAGGAATAACTAGCTTTGTCTCAGCCTGGAGCCCAGCAATAGTCAGGAGGACCATGTGCCCAACTTGGAGCCAGAGTACGAGTCAGGAATCCCAAGGGCTGCTTGTTTTTCTTGTAAAGGAGGACTTTGAGGAACTGGCAGCTGCTGGCAGTTTGAGGTATATCCCACGACGTTGCTGCCACTTCCGGTGCAGGATATGGTGACCTTGTCTCTCAGGGATCCCAACACTGAGGCCAGCTGAGTCAGCACAGACTGAAGCCTGAAAAGATAAAGAGAATGAGAAGGCAGTGAGAAGTCCCACAGCCAGTGGTTGAGAACTTGGCTTCTGGAACGGAGCTGCTTACTCTTGAAAGCTGGCTCTGCCATTTACATCTGTGTGACCTATTTCTTCATGTGTAAAATAAGGATAATAGTGATATCAATAATTGTTAATAATTGTCTTATTAATAGCAATGAGAATGAAATACACTAATAATAGAAAACTGTCTGGAACAGAATAAGCACTGAGTGGGTGTTAACTATTAACAACATTATTGAAACCGTGGCTCAGCCTGATGTGACCAACAAAGGCAAATGAAAAATGAAAATTTCTTACTGTTTACAGCTCATTGACACATCCTTGAGACAGGCAGAGTGACCTTCTTCTGGGAGCTCAGCTGCCTCGATGGTGATGCTTTGCTAAGGGCAAAAGGCAATCTTAGGTTAACATTATCCTGAACCCCAGGATCTTGTAAGTCTACTTTAACATATAAACATTTCTTTAGAGGGGGGCCTGGGTGGCTCAGTCGGTTGAGCATCCAACTTCAACTCGGGTCATGGTCTCACAGTTTGTGAGTTTGAGCCCCATGTTGGGCTCTGTGCTGACAGCTCAGAGCCTGGAGCCTGCTTGGGATTCTGTGTCTCCCTCTCTCTCTCTGTCCCTCCACTGTTTGTGCTCGGTCTCTCTCTCTCTCTCTCTCTCTCTCTCTCTCTCTCAAAAATAAAATAAAACATTTAATAATAATAATAATAAATAAACCTGAACCAAAAATTCCTTTGGAAACTTCCTTATCTCACCCCCACCCCCAAGATATATGTTGACAATCAAACTCCAAGTTTATGACCCACTGATATACATCTAAAGGGTCTCATGCCTGAGTTTTTACTAAACAGTAATAAATGACCTTTTTCTAACAGCAGCTAACCCCTCAAGGTCCTGGAAAACTTGCTTCCAAAATTCCTTAGAGACTAAACACTATCCCTAACCCCCTCCCAACCTGAAGGTGTACAATCAGTCACCAGCCACAACCCCCGGGCAGCACGTTCTGCCCACGGGGCCTGTCCCTGTGCTTTAATAAATTCACCTTCTTTTGCACGAAAGACGTCTTAAGAATTCTTTCTTGGCGGTCAGCTTGGGACTCCCATCACTCCAAAACCCCATCAAGCCTATAACCAAGGAGAGAGAAGAGAGATCCAGGAATTCTCAGGTATCCCATCCACCACTACCAGGCACCTGTGCAGTAAGGAAGGAAGATCAAAGGGTTCCTCTCTGAATATGGGTCATTTGTCAACCTGAGGGTCCACAGGAAGGCCTGACCTGCAGTTTCCTGGGAGATCTGTGGGAAGGCTGCAAGGCTCTCCAGGCCGAGGCGTGGGGGCGGGGGTGGGGGGAGGCAGCTACTCAGCGCCCCCTGCTGGCCTCAGGTCTTACCTCCTGGTGGGCGAATGAACCCAAACTGGATTAAAACAGCAGAGGGGCTCAGGTGTTGCCTCTCTGCCAACTGGCCACATTCCTTAGATCCAATTTTAGTACTGACTGCTATAACAGTGTGGAGAACAGACCTTAGGGTGCAGGGTGGAGTCCAGGGAGATGGAGCTTGGATCAGGATGGTGGCAGTGGAAGCTGGGAGGATTGATTGGATCTCAAACATATTTTGAAGACGGGGATGGCAGGATTTTTTGGAAGGGCAACAAGTGAGAAAAAGAGAGAAATCCGGGATGCTTTCAAGGCACTGGGCTTGAGCAAGCAGGAAGATGTCATTTTTGGAGATGGAGACCCTGCCAAAGAGTGGGTTTGGAATCAGGAGGTCTCTTTTGAAAATGAATCTCGGGGCGCCTGGGTGGCTTGGTCGGTTAAGCGTCTGACTTCGGCTCAGGTCACGATCTCGCGGTCCGTGAGTTCGAGCCCGGCCTAGGGCTCTGTGCAGACAGCTCAGAGCCTGGAGCCTGTTTCAGATTCTGTGTCTCCCTCTCTCTGTGACCCTCCCCCGTTCATGCTCTGTCTCTCTCTGTCTCAAAAATAAATAAACGTTAAAAAAAAAAATTAAAAAAAAAAAAGAAAGAAAATGAATCTCACTGTGGCTTTTAAATTTTGGCACTTCCCAAACTTAATTTGACCATAAAACTTTTCTTTTTCCAGAGCATCTATCAGGACTAGTATTCCAATAAAGGTAGGTTGGGGAAAGTGTCTGCGGGGTGCAAGGGAAATGTGTATATGCTATTATTTAAAAGATATTTTAAAATAAGGTCATGAAAATTATTTTAAGTCTTCCATAATCCTAATGCTTTAACACACAAAAAAACTGCTTTTATTGCCCAATTCATCTTGCAGATATATTTTACACAGTGCATTCGTTCGTTCCACAAAGGTGCATAGCATCAAAAGAAGCCTGCTATACACACATCTGCAGTTTTAATTACTTTAATTATCAACAGCATATATATTTGCATGCTTATCCGGTTTTCATAATCATTATAACAACTGTCATTTTTGCATCAGCAATAGCGGAGAAGAATAAGGTGGAGGATTTGGGGAGGCCTCCGGGAGGAGTCAGGATGGAGGCTTGGGGATTAACCCCGCCAAGGACTGCTGCGAGGAGGGATCTGGGTCGGAGAGTTTGGGGACCCCAACCGACCGCGGCGAGCAGGGACTGGCTGGAGACCATGCTCCCGGAACGTGGGAGCCACGGAACTCTCGGACGCCGACGTGCGCGCACCGGGATTCAGACGAAGGTACGCCAGCAGCGGCCGGACCCGGAAGTAAAGGTTGCCGAGTTCCCCGCACGCCCCCCCCCCCCCCCCCCCCCCGAGCGAAAACTGAAGCGGGAGCTGAGGCGGAAGCCGCGGCGGGTGAGCGGTGGGCGGCGCGGGGCAGCGGGAAGCGCCGGCCTTTTGGGGGCACGTTTCCCGAATGCTGGCCGGGCGCCCAGGGGTCCCAAGCCCAGGGCTTGGGAGAGGACCTCCTTGCATTCTCGCCGCCTCTTTCCCGCCCCGGAGCTTGCATTAGCGGTTCAGGGAGGTGATGATAGGCCAGTGCTTAGTCCGGTGCCTGGAAGGAATAGGCGCTGCAGTTAATACTCTCGTTCGTCAACCTGGTCCGCGGTTCTTTTAAGTGGGGTCTGTTGTCTGAATCTGTTGTCACGAGTAGGGAAACTGAGGGTCGGGGAGGCCGTGCAGAGGTCGGGGCCAAGTCAGGGCACGCTCCACTCGCCGCTACGTGGGCCCTGGCTCAGTTGTGAGGGCAACCGGGTGTTTCTCTGAGTTGTTGATGGAGATGAGGGAAGGTCCTTTTGTGAACAAAACAGCTAGAATCCGGAGGCACTAATTTCTTACAGGTAAAAAAGAAGACTGTGACCTAATCTTGCCTCTAAAGATTTGTGTTAAAGCACAAAGCCTTAGGGAACAGGACGTGGAGAAGTCAGCCCGACGTGGGCTTGATGGCCACTTAGCCCTGGGTTCCCCCAGAGCCTTGGTAAAGGTCACCTGGCACTAGTCTGGATTGTTCTGAACCTCCGTTTAATCGTGGTTTAAAAATTACAAAACCAGCCTTGTCAAGCTGTTGCAAGATTAAACAAAGTAGCAGTTTGTAGCAATTGTTTGCCTCCAAAGGAGGAGTCTTCTTTCCCTCTTTTCCTGACTCCATGGGTATTGTGTTAAGTTGCTAAGGTGGGAAATCTTAGGGCTCTGCATGCTGTTTGGACCCCTGCGAGGCCTCCACTCCCAAGCCAAGTTCACTTGTTTATAAGACTGGCAGAAAGGACCTTATTATGTACAGCGTCTCCCAAAGGACACATACCATTGGTGGTATTGCTGTTGATAGTTGACAGGGTAGTAACAGGCTAACCTGCGTATTTGCTGTCAACACTGCCTTAGCACTTGCTGATCTCCCCTTTTGAAATAAGAGAACGAACTTTAGGCTCAGCTTTACCAGAAAACAAGACCAAACCCGATACACGACATAGGTTACGGAAAGAACCTGGTTCTGGCCATTGATTACAGGCTTTCAGTTCCTACAAGGCTATACAATTTCCCTTTTTAAAAATGTACATTTAAGGTTTTTTAAAAAAGCAAAAACTTAAGTGAATAATAATGTTGGTAAAGCAGAAAGGTTAAGACGGTATATGACACAACAATGGTATAATGAAGGTTGCAAACCATTGCTTTCAGCTATTACTGACTTCCCTTTTGAAATCTGAGTGTGCCTTAATGGAAAAATAGGTCCCAAATAATCACAGAAAATTAATCACAGTTAAAACTGGAGAATGCTTTTAAGAGGTGAACCCTGGTGCCATTTAAAAAAAAAAAGGTACCCGGCTGGAAGTAAGGAAGCATGAGTTTCAGCCCCAACTCAAATTTCCCAGGTAACCTTTGGAAAATCCCTTTCTCTGAGTCTTAGTTTGTTCTTCCTTGAGACGGTTGTACCAGATCATCACCAAGGTCCCTTTCCCAGGATTCTATGATTCTGAATCCTTAAAGGAAGTCATATTTTTTCCACAAAGTACTCATGCAGAACTGAAATATAAACTGTTGAACTAGAACGTGTGTTTCTTTAGAGCCACTACTACCAAAGACCAACACGTATTAGTGGGGAGTAACAACTAGTCTGTCCTGTGGACGGGTGACCAGAAATCAGAACAGATGTTGATGGCACTTTGTGGGCACCATCCAGTTGTCTAGCCGTGGATGAATGAGGTAATCCCTTTGAAGATGCTAGGGTAAAACATTTTTCTCTAAAGTGATCTTTTTTTTTAAGTTTTTATTTATTTATTTATTTTGAGAGAGAGAGCATGAGCAGGGGAGAGGCAAAGACAGAGGGAGAGAGAGAATCCCAAGCAGGCTCTGTGCTGACAGTGAGATCTCACGAACCGTGAGATCATGTGAGCAGAGATCAAGACTCAGATGCTTACCCAACTGAGCCACCCAGGTGCCCTCTCTCTAAAGGGATCTTTAGAGAAGAATCTGTTAATTATTTACTGAAAAGGTATTTAGGATCCTTAGGTGTGAAGAGAAATAGTAGAAATATGAAACTTCTAGAAACTGACACCATAGGAAAAAAAAACAGTGAGAAGTGCTTGTAATACTCATACAGATTTAAAGTCCGTTTTTAAAACTTAGACATCTAAGGGGTGCCTGGGTGGCTCAGGTGGTTAAGCCTCCGACTTCAGCTCTGGTTATGATCTTGCAATTCATGAGTTCAGGCCCCGGGTCAGGCTCTGTGCTGACAGCTCAGAGCCTGGAGCCTGCTTTAGATTCTGTGTCCCCCTCTCTCTCTGCCCCTCCCCTGCTTGCATTCTGTCTCTCTCTCTCTCTCTCTCTCTCAAAAATAAACATTGAAAATTTTGCAAAAAAAACAATAAAACTAAAATTAAAAAATAAATTTCTAAAATTTAGACATCTAAAAGTATTTTTATTATTCACTTTGCAGGTAAAATTATTGTTTCATACATGCAGCCATTTATTCAATCAGTATTTGCTTAGTGTCTACTACTTACTGTTAGAGTAAACAGTAAACATTTTACCCCTAATTTGCCGTGATGGGTGCTGCTGGCCCTCCTACTACAAAGGGCTAATTTCCTCATTATATTAACAGTTCCTAAAAATAAGAAAACAGCAATCCAGCTAGGGTGAAAAAGGATAAAAAATATGAATAGACCATTCACAGGAAAGGAAATCAAATGATTTTAAACGTGAAGAGGTGTGTTTCTGAGCTTCTGAAATCCTTAGGTATCTTTCATACCAAAGTTGTTTTCTTCTAGTATTTTTCTAGTTTCATCTTTTTGCTTAAATTTCTGCTAGATCTAGACTATGTTTTGGTGGAAATCATAAAGTAGAAGTCTAGCTTTAATTTTCCTCCCAGAAGGTGGCTCAGTTGTCTCAGTAGAAGACAGGTTTTGGTGTTTTGTTTTGCTTTTTTTAATACAGTGTCATACTTGTCAATGTCAAGGCCATATCTATAATGATCAAAAAGACAGGGGCACCTGGGTGGCTCAGTCAGTTAAGCATTCGACTCTTGATTTTGGTTCGGGTCATGATCTCACAGTTGGTAAGTTCGAGCCCCACGTTGGGCTCTGAGCTGACAGGATGGGCCTGCTTGGGATTCTCTCCCTCCCTGCCCCTCCCCTGTGCGCGTATGTTCGTTCTCTCTCTCTCTCTCTCTCTCTCTCTCTCAAAATAAGTAAATAAGCTTAAAAAAAAGAAAGGGCCCATGTTTCTTTTATTTAGCCAGCAGGTATTAGATGTCCTGTATCAGTCATGGAACTAGCTATTACAGTTGCCAGCAGTGATCTAGACCTCAGGCTGCTCCTGTGCTGGTGGGGAGATGAGGCAGTAACTAACTGTGGCACAGTGCACAGTCCATTGTAATGGACTGGGGACAGCAGGAAATGACTCATACTGTCATGGGTGTTAGAAGAGCTCTTTAGAGTTAGCACTAGAGCCCCAGCCATTATGCGGCCAGGCTGCATTCTCCAGCCTTGGCAGTACATTCCAAGCACGGGAACAGAGGCTTAAGAATATGTTTTTCTTTAGACAGTGGTGTCCAATTTAATTGGCCAAAAGCACGGTCTGCAATGCTAGAGGTTATGTGGGGCAGGCAGGAAGGTAGATTGGAGCCCATTGCAAGGGGCTATTAAGTTCTGGGGACTGGATTCCCTGGCCAGTGGATCTCAGGTCCAGCGCCCAGCTGTGGATCAGAAAGACCTGAAGAATGTGGCCTGGGCATCTGCATTTTATAAAATGTCCCAGGGAGGGGCGCCTGGGTGGCGCAGTCGGTTAAGCGTCCGACTTCAGCCAGGTCACGATCTCGCAGTCCGTGAGTTCGAGCCCCGCGTCAGGCTCTGGGCTGATGGCTCAGAGCCTGGAGCCTGTTTCTGCTTCTGTGTCTCCCTCTCTCTCTGCCCCTCCCCCGTTCATGCTCTGTCTCTCTCTGTCCCAAAAATAAATTAAAAAAAAACAAAAAAAAAAACAAAAAAAAAAAAGTTGAAAAAAAAATAATAATTTAAAAAAAATAAAAATAAAAATAAAATGTCCCAGGGCATCCTGATGCTCAGCTGAGGTAGAGGTGCTGCCCTCAGCCCTGAGGAGTAAACAGAACCATGGCCTGGGAGGGGGGCCATCTGCCCTATTCCAGCCCATCAGCCCAGGTCCAAAGGTCCCGAAGCCTTCGTAGCATGGATCTGGGGACAAGACAGACCCGAGGTCATGGAGCCATGTCACTGTCTCCCAAAGGAACCTAAATCCCCAAGGTCATCTCCGAGCCAATTCCATTGCCCTGATTTGTTCAGTGTCTTCAAGTTTCCCTAACTTCTTTTTCTTACCTCAGGTTTCTTTTTGCTTATTTATTTGTTTTTTAAGTAAACTATGCCCAACACGGGGCTCGAACTCATGACCTCAAGATCAAGAGTCACATGCTCTACCAACTGAGCCAGCCAGGCACCCCTGTGTTTTGGTTGTTGTTGTTGTTGTTGTTGTTTTTAAGTAGGTTTTGTGCCCAGTGCAGAGCCTTGACTTATGACCCTGAGATCAAGACCTGAGCTGAGACCAAGAGTGAGGCACTTGACTGACTGAGCCACCCAGGCACCCCTGTTTTTTGTTTTTTAAAGTGAATTTCCTTCTTAGGGGTATAGATTCCATTAGAAGCATTACTATTTTCTACGTGTCTTTTCTTCTCTTCAGGAGTCAGCGCTGACAGCAGTGTTGAGCCAAAAAGAAGAGCAGAGCAGTTTCTGAACTTCATTGCCATCTCTCTCAAACTGGAGTGGGAAGGGCCAAAGCCCTTGGCAGCTTTAAGACAAGATGAGGACCGTGCTCATGGTTGCAGAAAAGCCATCCTTGGCCCAATCTATTGCTAAAATCCTCTCTCGAGGTAGGGAAGACCAACACGTGGGGGGGGGGGGGGGGGACGGGTTGAATCTATGAGCGTGGTCATTTCTTTCTTTTTCCAGCTCTCTGGAGTTGACTTGGTTCAAGATAGCAAGTGCTAACGATGTACCTTGGTATCAGTCACTGGGGGATGCATTTACTGCCGTACCCAGTATGAGCCAGGGCTGGGACTCCAAAAAGGTACAGGCACTCTTCACAGCGTAACACCAGGCAGGCTGCTGTCAAAGTGCTGTGCCTCTCATGTTGTTGGTCATAAATAGCAACCAGCCCTGGTAACTTACCCAGAAAGAGAATTCATCGGAAGGAAGAAGACAGAGCCAAGACCCCACCCTTGTCTAAATTTGACTCCAGTCTGAGACCCCAGTCTAAGTCTGAGGCCATGCCGCGGACATCGTCACCACAGGACCCTTGCCACTGCCCTCAACCCATGACTGCTACAGCTGCAGCCTGTGTGCTTATGTCACTCAAGAGTAGCCACTAGGCTGACCCTTGGCTGCGGTCCTCCTGAGACACCAGGACACTAAGAAAGGGAACATGTGTTCCTTACCCTAACTCTGGCCACTGGGATAGTTGGTGGGGTGCTACTTCCCCTCCCATCTCTGAATTCCCTCCAGAAAGGAAGGGTGTTTGCATGCTGGGTACCCAGAAATGGCAGATGTCCACCATGACCTCCCCTTGGCTAGGACAGTGGGCTAGCATCCCTCCAGAAGGGAGGGGAGAGCTAAGACATGCCCACTTCCCAGAGGCTAAGAAAGGTCAGCCAAGGGGCTGTCCGGGGGGAGCATGAGAATATTGTGGAATTTGATAATGAGGTCCCTGGATACCTTTGAGTAAAGTTTGAAAGAAATGAGGCTGAAATGCAGAGAAAGGACCCAAGAATGTCTGCTCTTAAGAGTGTTCAGAGAGGGTGCTCCTGGCCTTCAGAGACACAGGGCTCTGCATTGAAAGCACACCATACTGGTTGGTCAGCAGCAGTGTTTTCCGTGAGATCCATGACCTCTCAGCACTCCGTTACCCGCAGTGGCCCAGAGAACATCATCACTGACCACTCTGGGGAAGGGGTACTCTGGCCCTCCGAGAGGCAGCACCAGGGCCTGGGGCCTCCACGGCAGTTGTGGCTTGCTGGAGCAGCCGTCACTGCACTTCTGCCTTGTAGGAAACATGTCCTCACGCAAAGGGCTGAACGGAACATGCTCAGTGCACGAGTACACAGGGACTTTCGCTGGCCAGCCCGTCCGCTTCAAGATGACATCTGTCTGTGGTCATGTGATGACCTTGGATTTCCTGGGTAAGCCCCCCATGCCCCTGCCCACCCTCCACCCTGCTAAGGGAAGCCCTGCGAAGTGCTCCCCTGGGTCTATTTGGAGCCAGGGGAGGGCTCCAGGCAAGGAGTTTGTGCAGAACCTGTGAGTCCTAAGGCCAGCAGATTGTGGAGGGTTGACACAGGGTCTCTGGGTGACATGCACAGAACCCAGGCTTTGGAGCTCAGTGCCCCTGGGTCCCCATCCCAGAGGCACCCCTTAGTCACTGCATGCCCTATGCTCCTTCCTGTGCTTCCTGGAGGCAGAGAATGCCCACCTTAGGGGGCCTGGCCTCTGCAGGCATTTGGGAGGTGGTTCCTGCTGAGTGTGACTATTGTCCAGTGGTCATTCAGTGGCTGTCATTGTCATCCTTGTATCATTGTTGTGTCACCTTGGAAGAGCCAGCATTAGTACCCAACAGAGCTAGGTGCAGGGCCCTGTGGTTGACAAAGAGTCGGCTGGGACTGGGGCTTCTACAAGTTTCTGTTCCACAGATGTGAAGTGGGTCTTACAACAGTGCCATCCACTTCCCAGGATTGTTTGAGGACTAAGTGTGACAGTGAAGGTAAAGAGCTTAGCACACAGCGAGGTCTCCTTCCTATTGCTCAGTGACAACAATGACATCAATTCAGTTGTGTCGCCAAGCATTTGGACTGAGTTTTGTCACCAGCTGGCAGTTGGGGAGCTAGGATTTAAACTTGACGTGAGGCACCTGGGTGGCTCAGTCAGTTAACCATCTGACCGGCTCAGGTCTTGATCTTGTGGTTCGTGAGTTTGAGCCACACGTCAGGCTCTGTGCTGACACCTCAGAGCCTGGAGCCTGCTTGAGATTCTCCCTCTCGCTCGCTCTCTCTCTCTCTCTCTCGCTCGCTCTCTCTCTCTCTCTAACCCTCCCCTGCTCATATTCTGTCTCTTTCTCAAAAGTAAATAAAAACATGTAAAAAAAAAATTTTAACTTGACTCTATCTGACCCTATTCTCCCAGGCTACACAAAATGGAGACTAAAAGAAAGCTGGAGGGCTAAGCATGCAAGCACTGAGCCCTGAATAGAGAAGTAGGTGGATGTACCAGATAAGAGGCCCAAAAGATTGATTCCCCACAGGGATCACCTGAGCACCTGTCAGTGCCAGGTAGGGGGAGAGTTACAAAAATTCAGGCTGGAAGAGAAGACAGAGGTATGAGTGGTATAGTTCAGTGCTCTGGCAAAGTGAGCCAGCCCAGGAATGGCACTTCCAGCCACAGGGCCTGTGCTGAAGTGAGGTTGGAGCAGCAGCAGCCCGGCCCAGTGGTGGCTCCTGTGGGTGGCCAAGGTGTGGTATCACCTCACCAGCCTAGGAGAACGAAGGCGCAGCGCTGCCTCCAATTTTGGGATTGCCCTGGGTAAAGTGTTCTCCAAGCCTCCTTTTCCCCGTTTTTGAGGCGAGACCACCACCATCCTCCTGAGGTTATGACGATTGGAGAGGTCAAGCCCTGTGAGCCAGGAAGTGTGATTCAGATGTCACTGTGGCTGTGGTTTGTAGGAAAGTACAACAAGTGGGACAAGGTGGACCCTGCAGAGCTGTTCAGCCAAGCCCCAACAGAGAAGAAGGAAGCTAACCCCAAGCTGAACATGGTGAAGTTCCTGCAGGTGCGTGGGGCGTGCAAGAGCACAGGCACCTGGGGGGGGGGGGGGGGGGGGTGAGGTCCACCCCTGCACTGCAGGAAGCCTCCTGAATCCTTCCCCCTTTTTTGAACCTGGCGGCCTTTGCTGGATGCCCAGGCTGGCCTTGCAACCCTTTCTGAGAGCGCCCCTTGCTGGCCCTCCTGGACAGCCCTGTCACTCAGCCCTGGGGAGCAGAAATTCTGTTTTTTAGATTGTTTGGCACTGGTGGTGGTTTTTCTAATTTTAAAACAAATGCATACACATGGAAAATATTAAAAAGTAGAAGGAAGAACAAATCATTTATGATCCCACTAAGACAACCACTATTAACATTGAGTCTTATTGCAACCCTTTTTCTGTGCAGCATTGCATTAATGACTTTTTGTGCCCAAAAAACTGAGTTCTAAGCTAAGTTCTATAAGTGGCTAAGGCAGCCTAAGTGCAGCCAGCTCCTCTGCTCAGCCTGGGTCCCACTCGGCACTGGCCCTCCTGCTTGTGGCTCAGGGGCCAGGCAGGAGCACTATGGGTGGGCATTGCAGGGCTGGGCTGTGGAGGTGCCAGTCGCTGTGTGCTATGTGGCAGGTGGAAGGCAAAGGCTGCGACTACATCGTGCTGTGGCTGGACTGTGACAAGGAAGGGGAGAACATCTGCTTTGAGGTAAGAGGGGTGCCCACTGAGGTCCTCACTGCCAACCTTCCCACCGACCTCACTCGCAGTCATCCCATTCTGGGGCTGCAGTGGGGAATCAGCCATGTTGCCTTAGAAATAGCCTTTTTTCCTCCTCTATTTTGAAAATTCCATAGACACTTTCAAATGCATGGACTCTACCAAGGGTGAAGGAGTGTTACTTCCCCTGCTGGGGCACACTGTGAGAGCAAACAGAAAGAGCAGAATTTTCTGGGTGGATGGGAGTTTCCCAATCAATCTGCCTCAAGGAGAGGGTTGGTTTCCAGCATCCTGGCCACTGGGCACCTTTCAGGGACCTTTGGCCAAGGCTGGTTGACACTCAGCAACATTCCTCACTCCTTTTCTCACCTCCAGCCTTCACTGTCCTCTCCCCACCCAAGATACCCTCCCACCTCCTGTCTCCACCCTCCCTGCAGGGAAGCAGGTGCCTGCCTCATCTATGGCTGTGGTGCCCCCACACTGGTCCTGGCTAGAGGTGTCCCCTAGTGAGGCTCACCCTCCTGCCTCTGTGTCCCCAGCTCTTACCTGGGGCCTGGCACACCCTGGGCCTCAGGAAATGCTTCCCGCATGGCAGAGGGTGCTCAGGGCACCCCAAGTTCCAGCGCAGCACCCTCAGGAAACACGCTATGTCCCTTCCCAGACACTCCTCTCCTGGCCCCTCCCCGGCAGGGCTGCTCCTCCCCTGGGGGGCCTTTGCATCGAGGAGTGCAAGCTCACCAGGCTCTCTCCCCTCAGAAACAAAGGCACCTCTTCCCTGTAAAGAAGCTGCATGGCCAGGCTCCAGTGTGACTCCCCTCCCACAGCACAGCCTTCTTAGTGAGTCTGGCTCCAAGCCCCTGCTGTGCTTTAGCCCTAAGAGGGCCACCGCCCCCACCCCGCCACTCTTAAGCCCCATACCATGGGGGTCCTCTGCACCCTTACCCCTCCTGTCGTTTCTTTTTCCACCTCATCTCTGTTTTCCTTCCCTGGCTTTTCTCCAGTCTCTCAAAAGTTCCACCTACCCCTCCTGGCACTCTGCCCTCTAGAAAGAAGGGAAGTGGGTCAAGTGGGATGGACTTGGTGACTGAGCTCCCTTGCACCCATGGCAATAGCATTTGCTGGTTGGGCGGGGATGAGAGCAGAGGATGAGAGAAAGGGTGGTAGTAAAAAGGGGGATGTTTGAACAGATTTGTCAGTGGGTGGAAGAGCAGCCATGTAGCAGGAATTCTGTGGAGAGACTGAGACTTTTGGACAGGGAAGGAGACAGAGGAGGGTCTGGCAGGATGGAGAAGGAGTCACACACATTGAGGGTCAGCCCCGGGCCTCACAGGCAAAATGTGGAGCAGGAGGTAAAGACCTCAGTGGTGGGTTACAGCTGGGCTGCCTCCCCCAGGTACTGGATGCCGTGCTGCCCATCATGAATCCAACCCACGGTGGCGAAAAGACAGTGTTCCGGGCCAGATTCAGCTCCATCACGGACACAGACATCTGTGCCGCCATGGCCCGCCTGGGCGAGCCCGACCATAACGAGGCACTGTCGGTGGATGCCCGGCAAGAGCTGGACCTGCGCATTGGCTGTGCGTTCACCAGGTGCTGGCTGCCCTCCCTTTGGCCAGAGCCCCTGTCTTTCTGGTCCCTGTTTGCCACCCCAGGACCTGGTTAGCACTAGGCCAACATCCACATTCTAAAACCCCTGAAGAACTGTCTGTCTAGCTGATGAGACCACACAGGCCACTACTTGATAAGCAGAGTGTTTGTCTACAGTGTGTGGGTCTTCAGGAGAGGGTGGAGGGGATAGAATATAGTAGAAGGGCTTCCCAGACCTGGGATGGGTGGAACCTCTGCTCTTCTGTCTTGCGTTTTGTGTCACGTGTGCACACACATGATTCCTCTCTGCCTGCACACACCCTGCCCAGCCCCCATGTTGAGCATGGCCTCACCCTGTCCCCTGTCTTCTGAGCAGGGAAGCCACCTTGGTCCCCTCCCTGCACTCACTAGTAGCCCCATGCTGGATTCACATGGGTGGTTAACAATGGTGTCTGGAGTGAATACATAACCGGAATATCTTTCTCTGCCTCCTCCTCCTTATAGGTTTCAGACTAAATACTTCCAGGGAAAATATGGCAATCTAGACAGCTCCCTTATCTCCTTTGGACCATGTCAAACCCCTACCCTGGGCTTCTGTGTGGAGAGACATGATAAAATCCAGTCCTTCAAACCAGAGACCTACTGGGTGCTACAGGCCAAGGTTTGATTTCCTTTCCCTATGCACACTGGGTCTTTCCAGGTTTGGGCTGTGGACTCTGAGAGTTTTCCATCATCATCATAGCCATGCAAGGGCCTGAGGCCAAGGGCACAGAGGAGAGAAGCCAGAGAGTGGTCTGCGGGGTGTCCAGGGAAGAGACCCCAGCCTTCATAGAGAGGCAGGATAAGGTTAGGCCTGGATGCATTGAATTTGGGTAAGCAGGAATGAACTCCACTTTGGCAGTGTGGGGCAAGGTCACCCCTAGGGCCATCAGCTGTGATGGTCAGGTCCAAGGACTGGACTGAGGGCTATAGGCCACTGACTTTCAAATTTTTTAAAGTCTTAGAACCCTTTCTCCAAATAAAATTCTCCATGTGAGCTTGTTATAAGGTTTAAAACATAATACAGAGCTGGTCTGGTTGACGTAGGACTAGGGGCCCATGGACCAACTGCACCTAGTGGGCAGGGATGGCATTCAAGACAGAGTTTCTAACACTTCTTAAGGATACAGCCTTGACTTTCGGCTCCTCTCCCACCTGCCTGGTCTCCGGGGAGAGGCCTGGAGTCAGAGCAGTCTTCCCTTGGGATGGGGCTGGGTCTCAGCCTACATATCTGTACACCTGCACACCTGTACAGGTATGACTGTGAGACCTTAGGGCTGGGATCATTTTGCTCCCAGGCAAGGACCAGCTTCATCTATCTTGATTCTCACTCCTGGCAGTGGGCTTACCTGGATTTTTTCTCTCTTGTTTTGTCCTTTTATACTTTTTCCTCCAGGTTAATGCCGATAAAGACAGATCTCTTCTTTTGGACTGGGACCGAGTGCGAGTGTTTGACCGGGAAATCGCACAGATGTTTTTAAACATGACAAAGCTGGAGAAGGAAGCCCAGGTGGGCCTGCCCCACCCACATCTGTCACATTCGCTCTGGCTGGGAGTAGACCTTGGAAGCCTCTGGCCGGAAGAGTAGCTTGTAGCCCAGGGTCCCATCTTTCTGTCCCTCTTTGAAACACAGACATCTTTTGGAAAGAAGAAAGGTTACAGAACTGCTTGCAGTAACCAGTGTGCCGCATACCTACCCTGTTCCGGGCACCGCCCCATGCCCATGACCTGCCAGGCCCCACAGGCATTATCCCCTTTTGTCAGGATTCCATTTCACACAGATGTCCCCTTTCTGTGATCTCTAAATGCTAACAACTCTGGAGGGACCTGTGTGCACGTCAGTGAACCTGCCCAAGGTCACACAGCTAACATGGGATCCCAACCTCAGTCAGCTTTCATGGCCTTTATGGTGCTGTGTTTCCTATTCAGGGTTTTTATGAATTTGAGGGACATGTGCTTGACCTTTAGGAAAAGGGTGACACCACCTGGCAAGGGGCTGCCTACCTGGGATGGAGGTAGTTCTGCCGCCATTACAGAGGTCCACAGCAGTAACAGCTACCAGAGTCATGGAGGCACAGCCTGGCCTCCTTCAATCACCTTCTCTTGTCCTTTTCCAGCCTTCCTTGGGTGCTCTCTACTCACCCATGCAGTTGACTCAGGCTTCTAGAACTTCCTCCAAAGCTGCCTCATGCTTTTATCCTTGGCCATGTTCCTCAAGAGACTCACTGCCATCATCTCCAGATCTCGACCCTAGTGATCCCAAACCTCCACTGAAGCATGTACCCATTTTGTCCCAAATTAACCCCCCACATTGGTCTGTCTGGAATTCAGAAGGCACTGCCTTGGCCAGGTCTCCATGGGATTGGGAGAGACGAGGCATTGGAGTTGAGTTTGGATTGTTTTTGTCCCAGGCAAGACAGAGTCCTCTTTTCTAACAACTGTTCTGCCCAGAGTTGGAAGCTGCCTAGTATTTTATCTAAACTGCCTCAACGTTTATAAACGTTTCAAATGGTCACCAACATTTGAAAGTCACGAGATTTCGCATGAAAGTCCTGATTTGCAGCTTTTGCTGATGAACTGGAAGATGCAGCAATACTGGTAGGCCCTGGTGGAAGCACTCAGGTGCAGTGAGGGCAGCTGACTGCCCCCGAGACAGGCCTGCACTCCGTGGCCTGCTCCAGCCCTCACCTGCCATCCCCATGGCCTGGCTGCCACTGGCTCCCATAGGAGTTTGAATTTGCAGCCCTTCCTCTTGGCTCTTCCCCGTTTCTCCAAGTTTTCTCTTTCCCTAGAAAGTTCTCTCGGAAAGAATTTTCTTTCTTTTTCCCTTCCTTGGCCTAAATAAATATTCAAGTCTTGAGACCACTGTGATAAGTGAAATTGAGAAGCAGGGAGACCAAATGAACGAAACCAGACCCTTTGCCCATACCTCCTGATTCTCTATTATGGCCTCTTTTCCCCACTACCCCAAATCCCGGAATCTGTTCTGTCTTCTAGGTGGAGGCCACAAGCCGGAAAGAGAAGGCCAAGCAGAGGCCCCTTGCCCTGAACACTGTGGAGATGCTGCGAGTAGCTAGCTCTTCTCTGGGTACGTAGGGGCATTCCTCTAAAGCCCCCGAAGGGCTTGGAGCAGGCATGCGGTGACCATTCAGCCCTGGTGCAGTGCCTGGGCTTCCAGGGTGATGCTGACTCTCACCCTCCCTTCATGCGCGCTTGTGCTGAGTGCCCCCTCCCCCTCCTCCCCCCCCCACACCCCCACCGTGTGCACCTGTGCTGAGTGCCTCATGCTCACCTATGTCAAGCCACAGGTCACCTGCAGTGTCATTCGAGGCTTAGTGGGAATCTATGCCTCATGCGGATTTCATTTCCAGAGTGGAAATAAGTAATAACAAACTGACAAACACGAGAGAGGATTCCATTTTGGAAGATTATTGGTTAATATGCAACAGTCCCTTTGGACTTATATGGGGAAAACAGACCATATTATTGAACATCCATGCAGCTGCTGCCAGGGCCAAACACATGGAAGGCCATGGTCAGGGACCACCTATAGGGCAGGCCTGTGTGTCACTGGCACAGTGGAGTCCCCTCAGAGGCATTAGACCATGGAATTCCAGCCCTGGACCCAAACTCTGGTCCAGTGTCAGCTTGGCTACTTTCTTTCTTGTCCTGGAGCCTTGGTTTTCTCACAAGAAAACAGCAGCCATTGTGACCATCTCTCAGGGCTGATTGTTCTAAAAGGATTAAATTATTGTAATGGTGTATCATAACAGCAGCAGTGGTAATGACTGCCACTACCCAAGAGAGATGTCCTGACTTTAGCACCCCAGAGTAGCTTCCCTGGTGTAGGGAGAGAGGCCAGGGGTGGGAGGTTAATGCCCCAGGCTAATGTCCTGCAGGGGCCAGTGTGACCAGTGTTGATGTAATGTCTCTGAGCCTTGTTGCCCCAGGAGGAAGAAGGGGTTTTGACTAGAAAGTTGGCTGTCTCTGACAGCTGTTGGCCTCAAGGCACTGGTGCCTCTGCAGCCTGGGGAAACCTTGGCCAGTGTCCTCAGAACAGCACCTTCAGGGATCCTCGGAGGGCAGTGATGACATTGAGTGGCTAATAGCTGAGTAGCAGCCTCTGCTGCCCTCCCTCAGTAGTCCTGGAGTGCCACGAGGACAGAAACACCCACGGAGCTCAGAACAGGGGGAGTGTGCTAATTCTGCAGTCATAGTGGGACATCAGCAGATGCTGAGGCACAGTTGCACTCCATGGCCAGAATGTGAGAGAGCAGCACTTTGCAGGCCACATTTAATCAGCATAGCCACTAGTGTTATGAGGGTGACACTGTGGAGCATCCCTGTCCTGGGCCCACCTTTACAGGTTCGGGACCTCGGCCTCAGGTAAGGCTGTATGGGCACAGTGGCCTGGCCAGCAGCTCTGTGCTCTAGCTGTGCCCACTCAGAACCACCTCCACCTGCCAGGAGGCCCTGGCCGCCTTTGATGGGGAGGCTGAGTGCCCAGGCCCATTAGCAGGGACCCAGCCATCCCCAACATTCTGGCCCACTGAGCCTCCCATCCCTCACAGGCATGGGGCCACAACATGCCATGCAGACCGCCGAGCGGCTCTACACACAAGGCTACATCAGCTACCCGCGGACTGAGACCACCCACTACCCTGAGAACTTTGACCTGAAGGGCCCTCTGCGGCAGCAGGCCAACCACCCCTACTGGGCCGACACGGTGAGCAGAGCCACCGCACACCCTTGTTCCCAGGCACTTTGGCCAAACCCAGAACTAGTGCTGGCTCCTCCCTGTGGGAAGTCAGCTATGCCCATACTCACTGCTTTGTCTTTTCTCCCTCAGGTGAAGCGGTTGTTAACAGAAGGTATCAACCGCCCACGGAAAGGCCATGATGCTGGTGACCATCCCCCCATCACCCCTATGAGGTCTGCCACAGAGGCTGAATTAGGTATCGGGCACTCCCCCCAACACTCGCACACTCACTCAAACACACACACCAAGTTTCTGGGTGGGAAGCTATAGTCATGTGGCACCTTAGGACAGTGTCGGGCCCCGTTGGCAGTGTGGGGGCTCCTTCCCCCACCTGCCCCCAGCTGTGGCACAGAGGGTCACCTGAAGGTTGTGTTCTGTTACCATGGGGCAAGACAGAGGAGAAGTGGTGGCAGCAAGTGTGGGGTGGTATGCCTGAGTGCAGGTGCAGGTGGCTGCTCGTAGGAGGCAGGAGGGTGAGGCAGATGGGCAAGGAGGGGACAGGACGGGACCAAGACAGGGAGTGCTGGGGCCCAACCACTGGGTGTGCCTCCTGCTTCCCACCCGACCAAGGCAGTGTGAGGGCCTGTGTACTGGGAGGAGGCAGGGAAAGGGAGAACCGTGCAGGTAGAGACAGGAGCCACTGTGCACCACCCAAGCTTGCAGTCACCAACTAAGAACATACCAGGCCCTGAAGAGCAGTCCCACCTGGAAGCAGAGGTCGGAGCTGTAACTGTGTAGGAACCACCACAGCACAGGATACTCACTTTCCCTTCCTGTGCATTTCCTACTCCTCTCTCCAGCTTCAGTGCAGGCTAGCCCTGGCATTCTGTGCTGATGGCCAGGGCCCTGCCGCCTGAATGAGAGTGCTGGGGGTCTTTAGAGCCAGAGCTTCTGGACAGTAACCAACTTCCTTGCCTGCTGCAGGCAGTGAGGCGTGGCGGCTCTATGAGTACATCACCAGACATTTCATCGCCACAGTTAGCTATGACTGCAAGTACCTCCAGAGCACCATTTCCTTCCGTATTGGGCCTGAGCACTTCACCTGCACCGGGAAGACCGTCATCTCTCCAGGTAAAACTGCAGGGCCAGACTGGCTCCTCCCTCACCTCCACAGACAGACGGAACATTCTCCATTGAACCTGGGGAGGGAGGCCCAGGGTCTTGGGCCTGGGCTGCCTGGGACAGGACCCTAAGTGGCAGCACCCTGTCCCTCCAGGCTTCACGGAGATCATGCCCTGGCAGAGTGTGCCTCTGGAGGAGAGCCTGCCCACCTGCCAGAGGGGTGACACTTTTGCTGTGAGTGAAATAAAGATGCTGGAGAAGCAGACGAACCCGCCCGACTACCTGACAGAGGCCGAGCTCATCACACTCATGGAGAAGCACGGCATAGGTGGGTGCACCCACCCTCTTGCCCACCCAGGCCCCGGGCCTGAGGGTTTACATCCCAGGAGCAGGTCCAGACCTGCTCAGTGACTCTTCCGTGCCCAGCACCTAGTAACTGCAGCCCAGGGTGTGGCCAGGTCCCCAGGCAATGTTCACTCTAATGGGAACTGCCTGTTGTTTGATGTGCTGCACCAGCTGACCCAGCTCTGGAGGGCCAGAACAATCCAGGGTGCTGTGCCTGAGTCTTGTTCTGTCACTAACAGTTGTGACAGGTGACTGTCAGGGAACGTCTCACCTGGGTTTGGTGACAGTGGTGTGTGGGTGCTGCTCCCCCAGCATCCTCTGTCCTTCCCCATTGACAAGACATCCATGGCTCCCTGCAGCCACATACTGGACAGCAGCCCAGATCCCATAACCAAAATGAGCCCGTGAAAAGGGCTCCTGTGACCTTCTGAACAAGACAGCGGCCCTGGGCAGCCCTGTTAACCAGGAGCCCCCAGGGCTGTGTGAAAAGGAACTGGCAAGGGCTGCCGCTCCGGCAGTGGCAAGAATGCAGTGGGCACAGCGGGGAGTGTGCTGGGGCTTAGATCCTAATCCCAGCATTGTCCTTCCAGTGCGGTACCTCAATGGCCTCCATAGCCTCTAAGCACCATCTGAGGAGGCTCCTCAGCACGGGGGAGCAGTAAAGGCAGCATCTGGCAGTGCCAGGTGACCCTGAAGTCTCTAGGGGAGGTGCCATCCTGGAAACTAATCACAAGGGACCTGGGAGCTGGAAAGTGGGCAGTTCTGAGCAGGTTTCAGAGGGGACGATTTGGCAGCGAGCATGGGAGTTCCTCTGTGTTCAGGGGTCTTGAGCCCTGTTTCTGGAAGGGGTAGATGTCTCAGAATTGAGGCAGGGAGAGGTCAAGGACCGCATTTACCAAATGTGAGGGGCAGGCAGACTGAGCTCCCATGACCTTGGCAGAGTTCCTTAACCTCCGTGAGCCTCTGTTGTTTGTAGAGGGGAATTAAGCGCCCGGCGCTGGGAGGGCCATTTTTGGATTCACAAGACCATTCTCAAAACGCATGGTGTGGTGTCCAGCACAGTGCTAGCCAAAAACAGAGGTGAGGGGGCTGAGAACCAGGGTCCCCATGGTGAGTGGGAGCAAAGGTGGAGCCTACGGTCTGATGGGGAGCCTGCTATGGAACACTTGATATGTGTTACTATGTGTTTCAGGGACAGACGCCAGCATCCCCGTGCACATCAACAACATCTGCCAGCGCAACTACGTCACTGTGGAGAGCGGGCGCCGACTCAAACCCACCAACCTTGGCATCGTCCTGGTGCATGGCTACTACAAGATTGGTGAGTCCGTGGGGCACCTGGGTGGCTCAGTCGGTTGAGTGTCAGACTTCAGCTCAGGTCATGATCTCACGGTTCATGAGTTCAAGCCCCATGTCGGGCTCTATGCTGACAGCTCAGAGCCTGGAGCCTGCTTCTTCTCTCTGCCCCTACCCTGCTCATACTCTGTGTCTGTCTGTCTGTCTGTCTCTCTCTCTCTCTCTCTCTCTCTCTCTCTCTCTCTCTCTCTCTCAAAAATGAATAAACATTCAAAAAAATTTTAAAAAAGAAAAGAGATTGATGAGTCTGGCTGGCTGTTGCTCCCTGACTTTGGCCTGGGCTGTAGCTCTGCATTCATCAGCCCCCAGCCTCTGACAGGCCATGGCCCTGTGGCAGGTCAACTCCCACTGGAACAGTGCTACATTGTCACCCCCCCCCCCCCCGCCCCGCCCCGGATGTGCCCCAGCAGGGTCTCTGTGTGGTGGATGGATGAATGGACAAGTGCAAAAGTTCCAAGAGAGGAGGCTCGAGGGGCTTTTCCCCACAGACCAGCTCCGGATGGGGTCTGGGTCCTCCTTGCAGAGCTCTTTGCTCTGTCCCAGAGAGGTTCCAAGGGTCTTAGGGGAGATGGCAGGGCACAGACCTGGCCTGAGGACTTCCAGGAACTGTGACACAGTCTTGGAGACAGGATGCTCCTGTCTTGGAGACAGTGGCCCCTGGCCACTCGACACTGGATTTTCCGGGTAGGAGATCAGGAAAGGCGTGGGACCACAGGACTGCAGCCTGAGCTGGTGGGAGCAGCCACAGCTCCCCAGTGCGAGTGCTCACAGCAGCACTCCCCCACTTGCAGACGCAGAGCTGGTGCTCCCCACCATCCGCAGTGCAGTCGAGAAGCAGCTGAACCTGATCGCCCAGGGCAAAGCTGACTACCGCCAAGTCCTGGGCCACACCCTGGATGTCTTCAAGAGGAAGTTCCACTACTTCGTGGACTCCATTGCCGGTGAGCCCACCTCTTCCCTACCCCTGTGCCAGAGGCCCCTGGGCCAGGGCTGCCCCAGCCGTGTGGGACCAGTGTCCAGATTTGGGCTCCGGGCTCCGGGGCTCCTTTGGGAGGACAGGGCAATAACATCTCATTGCTGGACCATCATTGGGGTTAAAGAGCGGGCTTTTTTTTTAATAGTATTTTTTAATAAGTTGTGTTTTAACAAGATATTTTTTAATAAGTTATTTTTGAGAGAGAAAGCACGAGCAGGGGAGGGGCAGAGAGACAGGGAGAAAGAATCCTAAGCTGATTCCACATTGTCAGCGCAGAGCCTGACGCAGGGCTCAAAACCACAAACTATTGAGATCATGACCTGAGCCGAAACCAAGAGCTGGACACTTAACCTACTGAGTCACTCAGTTGACCCAAGAGCACTCATCTTAACACCATACACGAGGCACCCGGCTCATGTGACACATGAGGCCGCAGCCCTGCTGTTCCTGTTACCCTAGCACCTCAGGGATAGAGACGCATTTACTCAGATGCTTGCTGTGGCCTCCCCCTCCATGCACGTGTCTGAGGTGGGCTGCCAGAGGCTAAGAGGATGTGACTCTTCCCTGCGCTGCTTGCTTTCAGGCATGGACGAACTGATGGAGGTGTCTTTTTCGCCCCTGGCGGCCACGGGCAAGCCCCTCTCCCGCTGTGGGAAGTGCCACCGGTTCATGAAGTACATTCAGGTAAATGAGGGTGAAGGGCTGTGACCACCCCATCTGGCCTACAGCACCCTTGTGTACAGACCTGGGCAAGTCCTGTCACCACTGTAGACCTCTGCCTTATCCTTAGTCATAAATCATTGTTCTGGCTGCCACACAAGAATGAGAGGCCTACTGCAGCCTTGCCAACAGACACCCACAGTTTCCCCTTGACCCCAGGAACATGTGAGCTATGGGGGCTCTTAAACACATTGTCCATTTTTTCCTAACAACACATTATTTGCTATCCTGGACATTAATACGCATGCAGGGGTTCTAGAACTACCTTTCTCCATGCCTGGAGCAAGTGTCCTAAGACTCATGGCTATGGGTCCTTGCCTGAGAGGTCCTTGCCTGGCAACATGCTACACATTATGCATTACGTATTGTGTTACATGTTACAAGTTACACATTATATGCATATTCCGTGTGTTACACATTATGCATTGTGTGTTATGGGTTACATATTATGTATTACGTATTGCACATATATTACTACATATGTCTCTGTTGTGTACATAAGTATACATATGTATTATGTGTTATGCATACATAATACATAATTAATATGTAAACATAATGTATTCTACATGTGTGACATACGTAACACATTATGTGTTTTCTATACACGTTAGATTTTCTGTGTGTATCATATGTACTACATACACATTACAGTGCTGCATATTCTGTCTTATGTATCATGTTATATACATTATATACTACATGTCACCTGTTACTTCTGTATTAGGAGAGTGAGGGCAGGCCAGAGAGCAGGGTGGCCTCAGTGACCCTGAGCCTCTTCCCTGGTGTTTCTGCAGGCCAAGCCCAGCCGCCTGCACTGCTCCCACTGCGACGAGACCTACACCCTCCCCCAGAATGGCACCATCAAGCTCTACAAGGAGCTCCGGTGCCCACTGGATGACTTCGAGCTGGTCCTGTGGTCCTCAGGCTCTAGGGGCAAGAGCTACCCACTGTGCCCCTATTGCGCCAATCACCCGCCCTTCCGAGACATGAAGAAAGGTGAGTGCCCCGTCTCTTGGCCTCAATCGCTCCCTCCCAAGACAGGCTGCCCCGTCCCCCCTGGGTGTCTGTGGTGCCTGTCCAGCCCCTGCCCTGCCCCCACACTATGGCTGGACTCACCGGCTCAGGGACAGGAGACCTGAGGTGTACTTGGGCACTGCTGAGGCGGAGCCAGCCAGTCTGCCACTCTCTGTCCTGGTCATAATTGAGAGGGCAACTGTAATCCACTCACTCAGGATCTGGGCAGTAGGCATGCCGTGCCCTCTCCTGGGATAGGTTGAGTGAGAAGATGCAGCAGGTTGGGGGGCCCCACCTGGCAAGGGGTGCACTCTCAGTCAGCGTCTACCTCCGTTCTCTATCCTCACAGTCATTACTGGGGAAAGGAGACACATGTGCATGGGTAGGGGTGGGTAGTGGGAGGCACCAACAGCACTGAGCCAAGAGTCTAGAGGAGGTACAGGGCCCAGTGTGTTCACCCCATGCTACAGACAGGAATGAGGTACAGCAAAAGGCATCTACCCACATGCATCAAGGGGTCTAGGGAACCCTCAGGGGTCTCAATTCACCCTTCCTGACTCAAGCCTCACCTGTGAGGCAGGGACAGCCTGCATTTGGGCTACTAGGGTTACTGAGGCCCTTCCCTGCCCTCCAGCATCTTTCAGGGCAGCCGATGGCTCCGTGTGACCCAGCAGCACAGGAGCCACATGGAGCTGATGGGAATTGGCTGTGGAAGCAAAGTGAAGAGGGGGAATGGACCTGGCCGGAGGCCACCAGGAAGGCCTTCTGGAAATGATGGGGGGAGGGGGAGTGACACTCACAGGTTGAGGAGGTTTTAGATAAGCAGAGAAGCAGGGGCAAGGGCAGTGGGGGAATCCAGACCCAGGGTGAGCAAGGAACACTTTTTGCTGGGACGACGGATTTGGACCATGAGGCCCTAGGAGAAGACCCCCCGGGAGGTGGCAGCCGGGGGGTTGGGGGGGGGGGGACACAGCACAGGGTGGGGGTTGGTGTGCATCATGGGCTGCCCCCTCCCCACCAGGCATGGGCTGCAACGAGTGCACACACCCCACCTGCCAGCACTCGCTTAGCATGCTGGGCATCGGCCAGTGCGTGGAATGCGAGAGCGGCGTGCTGGTGCTGGACCCCACCTCAGGCCCCAAGTGGAAGGTGGCCTGCAACAAGTGCAATGTGGTGGCACACTGCTTCGAGAACGCCTACCGCGTGCGGGTGTCCGCTGACACCTGCAGCACCTGTGAGGCTGCCCTGCTGGCCGTGGACTTCAACAAGGCCAAGTCCCCGCTCCCAGGCGACGAGACACAGCACACGGGCTGCGTCTTCTGCGACCCCATCTTCCAAGAGCTAGTGGAGCTGAAGCACGCGGCCTCCTGCCACCCCATGCACCGTGGCGGGCCAGGAAGGAGGCAGGGCCGGGGGCGGGCCCGGGGCCGTCGGCCCACAGTGAAGCCCAGTGCCAGGCGGCCAAAGGACAAGATGTCAGCCCTGGCTGCCTACTTTGTATGACAGCCCCGCCATCCCTTGCCAGGCTCACACAGTTGCCCTTGGGGCCACAGAAATCATTAAAATGTATTTTGCCTTCTCCAGAGCAAGCAGCTCAGGACCTTTCCCTGGTATCAGAGGGTTATGGCGTCCTCACTGCCCTTCCTGGTCTCCCCGCCCCTCCTCTTCCTTCTGCACACACCACGGTGGTGCCTGTAGGGAGGCCACCAAGTGTGGAAAGGGGGATCAAGCTCAGTCTGAGGCTCACGTCATAATTCAGTATGTGTAACAGACAGCAAGGTAGCACAAGTAGGTAGCGTCCCTGATGTCTGCAAGGAAGAAAGGAAGGCACCAACTGCCTGTTATCCCAGGCAGGTGTCATAGGAGGGAGGCCTGGTGGAGGAGACAGGGCTGAAAGAAGTCCTCACTGGACCTTGGCCTTCCCTGCAGCCCATTTTTTGGGGTCACACGGTGGCTCTGAACAGGTCTGTGTGTGGTGTATGTGACCCTGGCAGCTTCCCAGGGCCTCTTCCAATTCCTGTTCTCAAGCCTTTACTGTCTCAAACAGAGGCAGGCCAGTCACTTCCCAGGGTGAACTGCAGGGAGCCCCACTGAAGCCATCTGCGTGATTTAATGTTTATTTATTTTTGACAGAGAGACAGAGCATGAGCGGGGGAGGGGCAGAGAGAGAGGGAGACACAGAATCCAAAGCAGGCTCCAGGCTCTGAGCTGTCAGCACAGAGCCCGATGCGGGGGCTCAAACTCACAGACAGCAAGATCATGACCTGAGCCGAAGTCGGACACTCAACCGACTGAGCCACCTAGGCGCCCCCATCTGCGTGATTTAGAAGATAATCCATAAACCAAACAGCCCTGTGGGCTGCCCTCCGCCTAATGTCCTTCCCGTGCCCCATCACCACCACCCCAGTCCCCACAGAGGAGCACTCACATTAGGCAACCACGTGTTGAATATGCCACTCCTGCCCATGCTCCACCACACGGGAGCTCGGAAAAATAGCTTTCCAAGCTGTGTGGTGGAACACCTTCATGAAGGGCGGGTCAGAACTATTTTGCACGTTGTCTATCTGGGTACTAGATTCACAGTTCACACTAGAATATAACAAGGCTCTGAGCAGAGCTTCCGTGAATAAACCTGTGACTTCACCCAGCATTCCAAGCAAATGCTGCACCCTCCAGCCTCCCTCTTTGGGGAGATCCCAAAGAGCCACTCCTCATGTCCCTGGAACACTGGGAAACCACTCAAGAAGTTCAAAGAGAATAGGCAGTGACATGGTGACACATCATCATCCGGAAGGCTGCCCCTGGAGGCAGGCTCCCAGGAAGGTGTAGTACGGCTGCTGGGATAGTGTCACAGGGAAAGAGGTGCTTCCAGAATGCTGGTGTTCCTCCTCCCTCCCCTCTTGCTGTGGTCAGATTCTGGGGCACTCACAAGGCCACATCTGCTAGTGGATAGTGTCCCTGGCACAGGGCTCTGACTGCTCTGCCACCTTGTCAATAGTGAGCGGACCCAGGGCCTTCTCCATGGGAAGGTGACCCAACTCCCTTCTGCTCTAGGAGCCCCCCCCCCACACACACACACACACAAGCAGCCCAGGTAGATGGCCAGAGGGACTTAGGGGGACAGAAACTGTACCTTCGGCTTTAAGCCCAAACCACCTGTTCCTTCCTTACTAGAATTCTGCACTAAGGTTTCAGCCCCAAACAGGGCTAATCATAAAAGGTTCATTCATTTTTCTCTGCAATTGTCCATTGTGTATGAATCTCCTTGGCATTCGAAACAAGTCTGCCTTCTGGGTCTCATACCAACCAACAGCATCCAAGCCTCCTGCTACTTCCAAGGTGGCTGCAGGAGCGAGGAGGACGGGAAGAGATGAGCCCCACTCCGTCCAGAACAGCCTAATGTGCTCCTTGAGACTGCACCTCCTGCCCTTGAGGTCAGGGAGGTGGCTGACCTGCTCTGGGGCTGCAGGGAGCAGAACTCCTGTAGACCAGGCCTTTGTGTATGGCTCACAGAAGCAGGGCCTGCTTGTCTGGCTGAATTGGTTAGACGCAGACCATTGCCCTTGACAACACCCATTCCTGTCACTTTGAGACCAGTACACATTGTCATGAGGTGCACCATGAGCATTTGCTCAGTTGAGTGTGGCATCCCTTCCAGGGCTGCTAGACAGGAGAAGGCACCATAGACTTGCAGATGTGAACCCACTCCCCCTCTACCCTCCATCGTCAGTCAGGCCCTCAAAGACCTGAAGATACCAGCAACCAAGGGAGCTCTGAGAGCCCCCTTTGAGAAAGCAGCACTGCTGGAAATAGGAAGCCAAGTGGGGGTCCCTAGGCAGTCAGGGGTAAGGGTTTGTAACTTCTTTCCAAGGTCACGGCATCACTAATGGTTTGAAAACCCAAGAGCAATGTCACCCCATCTCTACGATGAGTCTGGCAATGTGTGAAGGGACAGGGCAGGAAGATAGGAGGAGGGGTTAGGTATAACCACCTGTAGACACATAAGGTCCTATAGCAGGGGAGTAGAGGGTTCAGGGTGAGGTTCCAGAATAATGGTCATTTGGGGACCAAGAGAGGGTTCAGTCACAGGGGGCAGAGGTGGGAGGAACACCCAGGCTGAACGCTTCGGGAGATCCGTGTGGTCTGCTCACCTAAGCCAGGGGTGCAGCCTTGTAGGAGAAGCAAAGCTCAAACTCACTGGCTAGGTGGGGTGGGTGACATTGAAAGATTGCTTTCAAGAGATTGAAAGCCAAGAGCCAGAAGCTGAGGCATGATGGAATGCAGACAGGGAGAGGTTGACAGAAGCCACAGGGCACAGGTAATCTCACAGGCAATGCCTTGGTTTCGTGCCCCTATGGGGCCAGCTCCATAGTGCAAGGGGCACTACCTCACTTCTCTGTCATCTCTAAGCTGCTGACCTTGAATAGAATTAGTGCTCCAAAGAGTCTAACATGGGCCCCAGCTGAAGAGGATTGCAGGTAAACCAGCTTTCACAGGCACACCACTTCACAGTGCAGGAGGTCCTGTCCCATGCACCACTTCACCTGTGCCATGGTTCTCAAACTTCCCCCCATGGTCATTCTGATGTCAGTGGTCTGGACACACTATGAGAAACACCGATTCAGGGTTTCACAACTCACAATGACCCCATCAGATCGTGTGGTTGCTATATTGCTGTAGTCCCCACTTTTCTGGTAAGGAAACAGGCTCAGCTGAGCTAAGGAACATGTCTATGGTCTTAAGTTCTAAAAGTAACCTCAAGCTTTCTTGGGGTCACCACATTAACAGGGGGTTATAGGATCTAGGAGGGTCTAAGTAGGAGAATGGGATGAGCCAGCGCCCCTCTCCCACCCTGCTTTCTCCACCTAAACACACCCTGCTTTTCAGACTCACCCCCACCCAAAATGGCTTCCTTTCATGTCAGCCAACTGCTAGTTCTCCAAGGTTCCTTGCTTCACTGAACCCCTCCTGTTAGTGAAGCATCCCAGAGACCCTATCACTGAACCCCTCCTATTAGTGAAGCATCCCAGAGACCCTAATTCCTGGGAAGGATACAGGCCCCTATGTGGACCAGGAAGTCAAGGAGGTGGGGCTGCAGTATGACTCTTGAGAGTCCTTGCTCCATTAAATTTTTTTTTTAATTTTTTTTCTAATGTTTATTTATTTTTGAGACAGAGA
This sequence comes from Neofelis nebulosa, assembly GCF_028018385.1. Lineage (NCBI taxonomy): Eukaryota > Metazoa > Chordata > Mammalia > Carnivora > Felidae > Neofelis > Neofelis nebulosa. Next base: position 64,987,140 of record NC_080792.1, read on the forward strand.
CAGACAGAGCATGAACGGGGGAGGGGCAGAAGGAGAGGGAGACACAGAATTGGAAGCAGGCTCCAGGCTCTGAGCCATCAGCCCAGAGCTCGACGCGGGGCTCAAACTCACGGACCGCGAGATCGTGACCTGAGCTGAAGTCCGGACCCTTAACCGACTGAGCCACCCAGGCGCCCCCATTAAATTTTTTAAATTATACTTTACAAATGCATTGATATAAAGATGAATATATTAATATCATATATTAAAACATTTTCTTTGATCTAAAAGTTTATTTATTCTAGCTTTAAAAGAAAACATTTTCATGGGCCTCTCTTGGTAGCAGAAAAATGCCCCACCCCCAAAGATGTCCATGTTTTCTTTTCATACCTGGAATCTGTGTTGATGTTAGAGTACATGGCAAAGGAGAATCAGGGTTGCAGACAGAATTAAGGTTTCACGTCATCTAACTTTAAAATAGGGAGGGGCACCTGGGTGGTTAAGCATCAGACTTCGGTTCAGGTATCTCACAGCTCTCAAGTTCGAGCCCTGTGTCGGGCTCTGTGCTGACAGCTCAGAACCCGGAGCCTGCTTCGGATTCTGTGTCTCCCTCTCTCTCTGCCCCTCCCCCATTCGTGCTCTGTCTGTATCTCTCAAGAAATGAATACACATTAAAAAATATTTTTTTAATTAAAAAAAAATAGGGAGATTACCCATGTATCATCTGGGCAGCCCAAAGTCATCACAGGATCTTTAAAAATGGAACGGAATCAGAGGAGGCAGTCGGAGAGGTGGCAGCGTGAGAACTCGTCCTAATGTTCCTGGCTTTGAAGATGGAAGAGGCTGCCAGCCAAGGAATGGGCAGTCTTTAGAATCGGTAAGGCTAAGGAACGGATTCCCCCCAGAGCACCCAGAAATTCAGGCACGCATGCTTGCCGACACTAGGAGCTTAAGGCCCATTGAGAGCTCTGCGGACTTCTGATCTCCAGAATCATAAATAAATAAATTTGTGTAAGTTTGTGGTAATTGTCACAGCAGCAATAAGAAACTAACACAACCGCTAAAAGTATGCTGGGCCCCAGGCACTGTGCCCCCTGGCCTGGTGGTCCGCGGACCCCGGGGCAGTCTCAGACCCTGCTCTGCCACTCACCAGCCGCCAACAACACGTGCTGCTTAATGTCTGGGCGCTGTGACGTAGGTGTTGCTTTCCCCCGTCTACCCAGCAACCCAAGGCTTGAGAAGTGAAACAATTCACTAGTGAGCGTTTTTTGCTCCAGAATCCAGGATGGGGGGGGGGGGGGGGGCGCGCTGCGTGGCCGCACGACCCTCTGGGTGCGGCGCTGCTCTTCACCACTTGTAATGAAAGGCCCGCGAGGCCACCAGGGGGCAGCAGAGGCCTGACCCCGCCCGCCCGCCGTCCGACTGCGCCTGCGCGGAGCCCGCGGCGGCCGGGGACGGGAAGTGGGCGGGGCCGGCCAGGAGCGGCTTGCGGGGTCCGGAGTGGCGGAGTAGCAGGTGAGGACCTTGGGGTCTGGGAAATGAGGAGCCCGGGGGGGGGCGGGGCGGGGTGGAGGTAGGCGTGGGACCGGAGGGCTGACCGCGCTGGTGTGAGGCTCAGGTGGGGACCTGAGGCATATAGGAGTGAAACGAGGCGCTGAGGAACCAGAGGGTGCGGAATAGGGGGCTGGGGAGGCAGGAAGGCCGAGATGGGAAGACCCAAGGGGTTCAGGGGCCGAGTGGGGAAGCTGAAGAGCGGAGGGAACACTTGGGGGCCTGAGGAACTCGAGGCAGGGAATTGGAGGGCAGGGGAGCCAAGGATGTAGAGTTGGGGGGCCATTGGGCCGACGGGGGTGTGGCCGAGCCGAAGGCCAGGTGGGAACTGGGGGCGGTGAAGCGGAATGGATGCTGAGGGGTGACGTGCCCCCTATTTGCCCGGGCCGAGCTCCCATTCCTAGGACCATCTGGCCTGGACCCACTGCCCTGACCCCTACCCCACCAGTCCCTGCACCTTTGCCAGACTACACCTCTGCCCACGTGCCCCTACCCCAAGGCCTGCCTCCACCCATGGCCCTCTTCCAAGTGTATTTAAAGTGAGTGTTTTAATAAAAGGGAATCCTTGGGCTGCTGCAACTTTAGCCCCAGATGTGTGAAATCTAAATCTCAGGCAGGGAGGTGATGGACTCCACCACCACTGGTAGCTGTGTGACCTCACCCAAGCTTCCCAACCTCTGTGCAATAGGGAGAAATGACACCTGATTGTAGAGATTTTAATGCAGGACCTAACACATAGTGAGGACCGGTTGATGGTGATGGACTCCTCCCCCACAGCCTTCCATCCAGCGGAACACAGGTCCTCATGGTATTTCCTGGGACAAGTTCTGTGGGCCGAGCTGTACTCCCACCATGGGAGATAGAATGTAGGGCCAACACTCTGAGGTCATCTCTAGCTCACTTCTGCCCTTTATGCCCATATCTGGCCTGTTGTCAAATCTCACTCTTTTCTTCCTACAACTGAGCTGAAAGTGACAAAAGGCATCAGAAGACCTCATGTGAGTCCGGCTTTGCCATTTCCTCATGTGTGACCTTAGGCGGGTTGTTACCCTCCGCAAGCCTATTTCTTCATTCGCGGTGTGGCCTGACAGCATGTACTTCGCAGCCTAGTTGTGCAAGAGGTAACAAAACAAATACCAATGTGAATACCACTTTGAAAGTTGTAAACCTCTATACAAGTTCATTTGTAGAATTCCTTTTGAGATATTGCCTGAGGCCAACCCTGTCTTTAAAAACCTTTCTCTGCTGATCCCTGTTCTCCGAAGAATATTTTAACTTCCTCTTTGAAGGTGCCAGTCCTCAGGCTGCTTATCTCAGCCTACACCACCCACTGGCAGTGGCAGAAGGCAGCCAGCATCTTGGCTTCTGCCATCACACTTACCAGGTTCCCTGCACAAAGGGCCATGATAACACCCAAGAAGACAGGGGTGGGCTTCCTGACTTCAGTACAGAGAAAGTAACACCTATAAAAAGTGGTGGTTGCACAACAGTGTGAATGTACTTGATGTCATAGAACCATAGATCTAAGAATTGGGGTAGAATGATAAATTGTAGGTCATGTATATTTCATCACATTTTTTTTTACATTTATTTATTTTTTGAGAGTCATAGAGCACAAGTTGGGGAGGGGCAGAGAGAGAAGGAGACACAGAATCCGAAGCAGGCTCCAGGCTCTGAGCTGTCAGCACAGAGCGCAACGCGGGTCTCAAACTCACAAACCATGAGATCATGACTTGAGCCAAAGTCGGACGCCTAACCAACTGAGCCACCCAGGCGCCCCTTACCACGTTTTTTAAAGAGAAAAATGTCACGTATGTAGAAAAGGATCTGGAAAATTAACACCATGTTCTTCCCCACGGTTGCTTAGGAATAAAGAAAGAAAATTCTCCATTTATGGACAAGTTTTTAAAGATGAAGGCGATACTTTATAACGATGCAGTTTCCGTTCTTAAGGATTGCTATTTTTTGCATTACTCCTACCTCCTGAAGTCAAGCAGGACTCTCAAGTATTTTGTCCACACGATCTAGAAAAATGCAGTTGTACACATATGCATTAGTTGAGCTTATGAGTCAAAACTGATAAACTAGAGGAAAATAAGTATTTTTTATTTGGGGTCTAGCACATGGAAGACCGTGTGCTAGACCTAAAGGTGTGACAGTTTCAGCAGAGCTTGGATCAAAGAGGTCTGAGGGGCAAAAGGGTATGCCACAAGGCAAGGCACAGGAACTCGGAGGTGAGGGGCTGGACCAGGGTGATGAGCACAGAAATGAAAGAAGGGAAGCCAAGAGGGACTGAATTCCCAGGCTGGTGACCAATGATGGGTGGGCAGGGTTTCTGTTGCAGTTAGGGGCCAGGCTCCACAGACTCCCGGGTGTGAACCCCACTGAGGGACTTCCAACAACTCACTTGGTTCTTTTGCTGCAACCCCCACCTGTAAAGGGGGATTAATGACAACAGGTTGCCGGGAGGTGAAAAGACGGAGATGCAGGAAGACTGCCATTGTTGCTGGCAGCCTCGGGCCCCTGGCAGATGTAGGCTGGCGGCACCGTTATGCCGGCCTCCGCGGCTGCCAGCCGACGAGCAGCGTCATTCCCGGAGCCCCAAGGACCCGGCCATGGGCCAAGTGTGCCCAGTCTGGTTGAGGCAGGTGACAAGGGGGTTGGTAGCCCAGTGTTCCTCCCATGCCCACCCCTGGGCCTTAATGATTTGCACAGACGTTACGCACGAGCTCCCCTCCTCAGAACCCCTCACGAGTGCACACAGGGCCCCCAACAGAGCTCTGGCTCATGTTGCACCACCTGCCAGCTGGCTGCTGAGACTGTCCCCTCCAGGTGGTCCTGCAAGAGCTCAGGGCCACAGCTCCGTCCCCTGCCCCTCCTAGCACTGGGGCTTTCTCTGGGGCCCCCTTTACTTTCGGAATCTCTCCCTCCTGCCCTCTTCATGCCTTTATCTTTCGGCCCTAGGCTCCTGGGGGCAGGGATTGTTTTGCTTATAACTGTATGGCAGACATCACAGATTTGGAGTTTGTTGAAAAAAAGGACAAGGAAGGAAATTACTCTTGACTTTTACCCCAGCTGGGCCCCAGGGAAGGAAAGCCGTGTCCTGGTTCCTCTCCTGGCCTCTTGCCTCAGCCAGGTGATACAGAGACAAGCCTGGTTGGTCCTCAGCAGGGAGGATGGCTCTGGGCCACCCGCTTGTCTAACAGAGGAGGGCAGCTGGCACAGGCCCTGGGAATAAGCCAGTCCACACCCTGGCAAATACAGGCCAAGCATGCACACAAGCACTGTCACGCCCGTGCTGCCGTCCCCACTCACCCCTGACCCTTACCCAACAGCAGGCATGTCACAGGCTGCCATCCAGGCCTGTGCCTGACCCTGGGCTTGGGACAGTGGGCATGGGGCAGAGACAGAGAGGAGGGGTCACCAACCCCCAGGGAAAGGGGCAGGCTCTGGGGAAGGGGACTTCAGGCACAGAAAACAGCATCCCAAGGAGGTTCCCGCATTCCAGAACATTGAGCAAATGCCCCCTGGCAAGTGAGGTGGCAGGTGAAGGGTCTTGAATTCTGTGCTTTATTTACACGGGGGCGGGGGAGGAGGGAGTGTCTCAAACTAGGGCCCTCCTGTGCATTTTGGGGAGGTTAGCGAGCAAGCTCTCCTCTCATTTTGGTCTTAATCATACACTTAAGAGGCTCTCTCTTTGTGCCGCCTAAGATTCCAGTGCCTGTAAGAGTATTGTTTCTGGGCTCAGAATTGCTGGGAGGCAGAAGGCATTTCATGAAGGAGGAGTGGGGGTGCAGGCTGTTGCTTGAGGGCAGCTCTGCGGTACTCACATTTGTCTCCCCCCTAAGCAACAGGCCGGAGCTGTTCGCTGGCAGAAGTGGCTTGGCCTCCTTCTCTGCCTGAGGGTGTCAGAGGCTGCTGGGAAATTCACAGTCTTCTTATTTTTCTCTGGCTTGGTTCTCTGTGCTCTGCTGTGCTGTGCGGCTCTGCCAGCCTGCCTTCTCCCCGGTTGACCCTCACCGCCCCCCACAAGGCTCCCAGCCCTTTCTGATCTTCCCAGTTCACAAAGTCTCACCTTTATGGTTAGAATACAGTTTTCCGACCTGCTCTTGTCCTGATTTCTGCTTCTCTTTGACCATCTTTTTTTTTTTTTTTTTTTTTTTTTTACCTGTTTGCCTTTTGTAACCTGGGGTCACATTGTACTTACATCTATTTGTAAGTAAACGTGAAGAATGGCAGTGATTTTAAATCTGTCCCTGTTACCTTCCATCATAAGTGCCCTCATTTCTATATTATTTCTGTGGCCACTTTAAAAAGTCAACTTTTGACAAGTCTCCAAAAGAGAGAGGTTTTCTGTTTTTTGTTTGTTTTTTTTAAATTTTTTTTTTAATGTTTATTTCTTTTTGAGACAGAGACAGAGCATGAGCTGAGGAGAGTAGAGAGAGAGAGGGAGACACAGAAACCGAAGCAGGCTCCAGGCTCCGAGCTATCAGCACAGAGCCCGACGCGGGGCTCGAACTCACAAACTGGGAGATGATGACCTGAGCAGAAGTCAGACACCGAACTGACTGAGCCACCCAGGTGCCCCTGTTTGTTTGTTTTTTGTTTACCTCCCATGTCCCTCCAAATTTCTCCCAGATTAGACGTTGAACTTTCCCTCTCCTTTTCACCCTGTGCTTTTCTGCTTTTTGGGGTTTTTTTTCTTAAGTTTATTTATTTTGAGAGAGCAGAGGAGGGGCAGAGAGAGAGAGAGGGAGACCAAGAATCCCAAGTAGGCTCTGCATTGTCAGTGCAAGACCTGACGTGGGGCTCAAACTCACAAACCTGGAGATCAGGCGCCTATGCTCAGGTGGGCTCAGGCGCCTGTGCTTGGTGGCCAGGGTGTGGCACACCTGGATGTGGGGTAGGAAGTGGGGCTTTGAGAGCGAACAGGGAAGGGTGTATGCCAGAAGACAGGCTCCAGACCCATTTGGGTCTGGAGGGCTGAAGATGAGAAGCAGGAGTCCAGGCGGGCCACGCAGGAGTCTGACAGACAGGCCTTTGCTGGCCCAAGGGGGCAGGGTAAGGGAAGAAGATGGGCTGGCAGTACATGGAGGTCCTGAGCTGGGAGAGAGGAGCTGGAGGCCCACTTTGGGGAGGATAATAGGGCAGGAGCCATGAGTGAGTGAGGCCCTCGTGGGAGAAGAGCTGGGCAGGGTGGTGATGACTGTGGGCTCCAGAATCCCTCCTGGACCCTACCGTCCGTTGTCAAAGGGCTGCCCCTCTCCAAGCCTCACTGTTCCCTTCTATGAAATGGGGGCTCGTCCTGGCTCCCAAGGTTGTTATGGCTTGGCAGCTAGTAAGCCCTTGGCCTTCCTGAGGATGAGGGAAGAAGAGCCTGACAGGTGGGAGCCAGTGCCCAGTGCCCAGCAGCCTGGGCTCTCCCTGGTGCTTCTCCTTCAGCCAGGGCTTAGGAGGCCCAGGACTGCTCCTGTTGGAGAAAACACATCACAGATGTCCCCAACTTTCCTGGCTTCTGTCCTGCCCACGCCCCTGGGGTGCCCTGCAGCCTCTGGGGCCCCTTCCTACTCCCCCTCTTGTCCATGTCCAAAAACAGCCCAGGGTCGGCCCTGGCACTGTCCAGACTCTTTTTTTTCTTCCCCCAACCGATGTCCCTTCTCTCTTCTATGCTCACAGACCTGATGGTATCACTTCCTCACCTTCTGGCTCCCGAGGTCCCAGGGTCAGGTTGAATTACCTGTTGTGTTTTTTTGCCTCAATGGCCTGGCCCTGGAGTCCCTCTCCTGCCCGCCCTTGGCCATGCCAGCCATCCTCCACCAGGAACACACCTTCCTTCTCTGTCACTTCTCCTTCAGGGCACCCATGTGGCCTCTGATCTCAGCTCTGTCTCCTTCTCTTGGGCCACTTCTCTTGGGCTCCCAAGTATCCCCTCTTGGACCCATGTCAGGACACTGATCAGTGTCGTTGCTCCCACTTACTTGGGTGTTCTGAACTATATGTGAAGCCAGTAGCCCTGCCCTTCTGCCTTGAGGCCCTGGGCTTGGTGTAGTACCTGCCGTATGATGTTTCGAGGTAAAGGAGAGAAAGCAAGGCACCACACACTCAACACTGTGGGGTGAGGGCACAGTTACCCCAAGAGCAGGGCTCTGTTTGCTGACCCTCACGTCTCTCCTCAGAGTGAAGATCACCCAGAACCCCGGCAGAGCTCCCCCGGGATGCTGTGGACATGGCCTCTGGAGACCCACAGCAGAGCAGCCAAATGGCAGAGGAGATCCCGGGCTTCCTGGACGCCTTCCTCCGTGACTTCCCAGCCCCACTGAGCCTAGACACCCCTTTGCCATGGAAGGTCCCAGGAACAGTGCTGAGTCAGGAGGAGGTGGAGGGTGAGCTGGCCGAGCTGGCGATGGGCTTCCTGAGCAGCAGGTAAGCGGTGTACCAGCCAGGAGGGGACCACACGGGATGGGAGCAAGGGGCTTGGCATGTGCCATGTGTTGAACTTGACCTCAGCTGCCACTCACCCCACACGTCCTGCCTCCTCTTCCATCCCCATAACCGTGCTGCATTGCTTTCCCAGGGCTGTCATCATAAACTCATAGGCTGGGTGGCTTAGAACAACAGAAATGTATTGTCTCATGGTCTGGAAGCCAAAAGTCAGGGATCAAGGTGTCAGCGGGGTCATGCTCTCTCAAACAAAGACTGTGGAGAATTAGTTCCAGGCCTTTCTCTTGGCTTCTTGCCAGCAGGCCTTAGTATTCTTTCGCCTGTAGATGCATCACAGCAGTCTGGCCTTCATCATGACATGGCATTCGCCCCGTGTGTCTGTCTTCATGTGGCATTCTCTTTCTGTCTGGGTTTCTTCTCATAAGGACACTGGTCTTATTAGATTTAGGGCCCACCTTGCTCCAGTATGGCCTCATCTTACACCTGCAGAGACCCTAAATCCAAATAAGGTGACATTCTGAGCCACTGCAGGTTAGGACTTCAACATATCTTTTGGGGTGGGTGGGGGGGACACAGTTGAACCCATGACAGGTGCAGCAGATCCTGTTTCTGTCCCATTTCACAGATGGGGAGGCAAAGGCCAGGTGAGTTAAGAGACTGGCCAAGGCCTCAGGGTGGGCAAGGGCCAGGCCGTGTGCCTACCACTCTGCCCGTGGCCACAATGACCAGGTTGTTTTGTCTGCTGTTCACAGGTGGCAGCTGAGGCGCAGAGATGAGACACAGCAAGCTTAGCAGATTTGAAGGGAGAAAGAAACAGATCGTAAGGGCTAGTAGGCCATGCAGCATCTGTGTGAACCTCCTTCCTCCCCAGGGGCTGGGCCCACAGTCCCTAGTCACTGTGTCACCCCTAAAGTGGGACACACACCTGGCCTCAGCATACTGGCATTTTATTTTAGTGTCCCCAAGCATGCTTCCTTTGTGGCAGGTCAGCTCTATCCCTGCACACACACCCTGCCCTGAGGGCCTGCTTGGTGGGATCCAGCAGAGTTCAGGACTCTTGCTCACCGCATATGGGGTGGGAGCCTGAGTCAATGAGCGTGAAGGTCAGTGTGAGCTGGCCCATGTCTACCCTGACAGTCCCACAGCCCACAGAGCTCAGGAAGACATGCCCGGTGACCATGTCCTTTTAGGATGTGGCATGTGCAAAGGGTGTTACTGGCTTGTTCTGTTCTGCTTTGAGGAAATATTTTAGAGGCAGGTGGCATAAAGCAAGTTGGTGAAACGTAGTAGGCCAAAGTTGCTAGATTCCGGAGAGGGGAGAGGAGGGCTCCCAGGGCTCTGTCTCCCTCAGGGCCCAGGGCCACAAGGTCTGTCCCCACAGCAGCCGTTGGGACTTCTGTGAGGGCTTAGGGGCTGTGGGGGGGGGGAAATGCAAGCCGGGGAGGATTGGTACCCTGGCTGCCCCTGCATGAGAGCCAAGAGCCTGGGTAGAGTGAGAGCACCAGCATAGTGCCTGCTATGCCAGGGATGAAGACACGTCCACAGGGATAAAGAGAAAGTGACCTGGGGATGGAGGCGGGAGAGAGCCCCAGGCTAGTAGCTCAGAGTCAGAAGAAGGACAAGCTACCAGTGTGAACAGTCAGTCAGCTACTGGTATGTGGAGGGAAGGACACAGAGGAGGGACATGCCCAGAGGGGCGGGTATCCCGGAAGGTAAGGCTGGTTTTGCTCTGTGGTGATGGAGATGCAAGGGGGTGAGGAAGAGGAGGGCAGCCAGGCAGTGGCAGGAGCAGGTGACCAGCCCTCCTGCCTAGGGATGGGCCTGAGCTGGAGAAGTCAGGGGACAGTTGGAGGGGTCTGCAGAGTGCAGGGCCATGGGGGTGAGGGAGTTTTAGTTATGTCAGAGGCCATGTGTCTCAGGCTACATGGAGAAGAAAAGCAGGACTTGCTTGAGGTGACATGGGACCTCATGAGGCCCTAGTGGCAGTGCCTGGGCTCAGGTGTTGAACAGGCACCCTGTTAATTAGCAGGATGGTGGAGTAGGCCTGAGATCATTAGCCATGAGGGAGAGGCCAAGGGTCATGGCCCCTGTAAACCCCCTAATAAATCCATCTTAAAACACTTTTAAAACATAATATTGTGGGGATGCCTGGGTGGCTCAGTCGGTTAAGCATCCGACTCTTGATGTCAGGTCAGGCCTTGCTCTCAGGATTATGAGTTCAATCCCCAGCGTTGGGCTCCGCGAAACCTACTTAAAACAAAAACGTAATATTGTAAAGGCATGTATTTTCCAGTCATCTTAAAGGATTTATCTTCAGTTATTTTCATCCTTTTCTAGTATTTCTTCCCTGTGTAGACCCTATAGTCACACATGTGGTCACGTGTTGTCTACACTGTGTCTGTCAGGAACACCCCACAGCACGTTCCTGGCAGCTTCCTGGTGGGCTCCTGTCCGTCTGTTTCCTGTTCCTGTCACTGGTGTGCAGGCCCCTGGGTGTAAGGGGCTCTAAGCATAGTGGCACATGGCATTTTTCCAGATTGTAAATGGTGTCATTCATGAGACTGTTAGGAAGTCAGATCACCAAGTTCAAGGGTGCAATGATTTATATCCTGTCTTCCCCCTTGTTAGCGGTTCTGTGTCCTGTCTCAGGTCCCCAAGCAGTTTGTACCTTACACTATAATTATTCATCTGCATTTCTGTCTTTGCTACTAGACTGCAAACTTGAAAATCCTGAGGCAGGCAAGTGGGACTAGAGCATTTCTTGGGTACCTAGGTCTTGCACACACCTTCTGTTCATTGTAGAATCTTCTGGAATCTTTAGGAGCTCTGACTGCTGCAGGGCCCACGGGCCTGGAGGGTGCACGGGCGGATGACCCCTGAATGGGGGTGGACAGTGCATCCAGGAAGTGAGGCCTGTGGCCTGAGGCCAAGCATTGTCTGAGTCACCACTGCTGGAAGCTGCTTCCCTGACCCTGGTGGCCTCTGTAGGCCTGCAGGAAGTCACAGCACCACCTCCCCGGGAGCAACACCCCTTCTCCCTGCTTGAACAAGGAAAACCAGTAGTTAGCAGGAAATCCCCAAACAGCAGAGGAACTCATTTCTCATGTCTTGGCTGGTTGTTTTCTAAAGGCAGTTCCAGAGGCTTCTCCCCTGAGTCACCTTCTCCTTTTAAATCACAAATTCATCCCAGTAGATTCCTAAGACCGTCTATAGACACGCCATGGACACCCAGCCCCCAAAGAGAAGTGACCCATTTGTCTGGCTGTTGGGAAGTGGTTGCCCTTAGGGGAAAGCCAGTTGCATCTGCCCAGCAGAGAATTGCTGGCTACCCTGGGCATTGCCCCCCAGCCCTGAAGAACAGACACACAAGGATGAGCACACATCCTCTGGCCTGTGAAGGGCTCCCACTGGTGGGGAGGCAAATTCTGGGGTCAGGATGCATCTAGAGGTATAGGGACACCAAGGGGATTGACCCCTACACATGGGGGAGCCATGGAAGGCTTTCCATGGACATGGTGTGAGAAGCACCACAGGCCAAGCAATTTAAACACAAAAAATGTGTTGTCTCAGAGTTCTGGAAGCTGTAGTCCAAGATCAGGGAATCAGCAGGGCTGGTTCCTTCTGGTGATTTCTGGCTCATTACCCCAGCCTCTGCCTTCATCTCCGCATAGAGTTCTCCCTTTGTGCATCTGTGTCTGAATTTCCTGTATGTTACTGGATTAGGGACCCACCCTACTCCAGTGTGACCTAATTGCATCTGTTTCTAAATAAGCTCACATTCTGAGGCATTCGTAGTTCGAACTTCAACACATGAATTGGGGGGGGACACAATTCAACCCATAAGACTCAAAACCCTAGAGGTCCCCAGGTGATATTGGTGACCATGAGCTGTCAACAGTCTGGATACTGGGCAGTTGTCCGGCCCGGTCACGGGGGCCAGCAGACACATCTCTTCCCCACCAGCCCTACCCATGTTTGGTGTAGCTTGGGACCTGATGAATGGCATTGAGTGGATGTCCCATCCAGTTCCTCGAGGCCCGGAGGCTGACCTGCTCCTTGTGGCTGCACATTGTGGTGCGAGCGTTATCACTACCTCCGGCAGGGCCCCCTGAGTGGAAAGGAGGTCTCTCATCTGGAACATTCGGGTAGGCACTGGGGTATTAGCTTCTGCTGAAGTGCCAGCCCCACTTCACTTCTTGTTCCTGTCCCCAGGAATGCTCCCCCACCACTTGCTTCATGTCTGGCCCACGAGGCGGTTTCCCAGCTGCTGCAGATGGACCTTTCTGAATTCAGGAAATTGCCCAGACAGGAGGAGGAGGAGGAGGAAGATGACAACGAGGAAGAGAAGGCCCCTGTGACCCGTGAGTTCTCTTCCCTCCCTGGCCTGGAGGCTTAGCCCATGACAGACTCACCAAACAGACAAGGGAAAGGCCTCAGGGAGTGCCAGTTTGGGAGATGTCAGGGCTCACCTGGGCTCCACAGCCTTTCCTATTTTGCTGCTAGAGGGTTGGTCTCAGGCAACATGTGGCTGAGGGCCACAAAAGGGCAGCGCCAGCCACATGTGTTCACGACAGTGTGGCAGAATGGAGGTGCAGAGAAAACACACCAGCACAAGGTCAGCAGAGGGAGGGCAGCTGAGCTTCAGAACAGCTCAGGAGATGAATAACGCTTTTCCCGTTTTACATGGGAGGAGACTGAGATGGTAACTCAGCCACCCACTTGCTCTTCTGCCTCAGCTGACATTGCCCCAGGGTGGCGTGGGAGTCAGGAGGGTGACGTGAGCCATTGCTGGGGGCGGCCTCAGGGTCCAGCTGGTAGAAAATGCCAGAGCTTGGGCCCATTGCCTGGGCCGATCCAACTCAGGACACAGTCAGGTGGAGACTCTGCAGTGTCTGAAAGCTGGCTTGGGGATGGGCCGATGGGCCTTGTCTGTCTGCCTCCTCCTGGGAGACTGGCTAGTAGGGTGGGCCCCAAGCCACACCGCCCAGCCTGAGGAACCCAGAAACAGGCATGGCTCTTATTTTGCATGTCTTTCTTTCACTTTCCTAATACAGTAGGATCCCCCCTCTCACCCAAGGGGGATATATTCCAAGACCGCCAGGGGAGGCCTGAAACCTCAAATGGTACCAAACCCTATACATTCTGCATTTTTTCCTATACACACATACCTATGAGCAACTTGAATTTATAAACTAAGCACAGTAAGAGATTAACAACAATAGCTGATACTCAAATAGAACAGTTATAACAATATGCTGTCATAAAAGTGGTATGAGTGTGGTCTCTCTCTGAATATCTTACTGTACTATACTCGCCTTCTTGGTGTTGGTGTGAGATAATTAAATGCCTACATGATGAGATGAAGTAGGTGAATGACCTGGCATTACAGGGTAGCGTTAGGTCACTGTCGACCTTCTGACGATACATCAGGAAGAGGATCATCTTCCAGACCACAGTTGACTGCCTGTACTGAGACCGCGGAAGGCAAGCAGATGGGAGGGGGAGACTACTGTACAATTTGCTGATTCTGTCTCTTTATATATTGCATATAATTACTTCCATCAGGTCACGTATTTATTATCTATGTTACTTTAAGCTTAGCATTAGCACAAGCATTGAGGACAAACCAAGAACAGGCCGGGGAGAAAGAGGAAAAACATGTGGCCTCTCGCTTCAGCAGGTGCCAAGCCCTCCTCAGCCGTGTGCCCTGCCTTTTCCCTGGCTCCCTGCCCACGTTCCATCCCAGCACGGCCTCGCATTCCTGCCTGGGAGCTGGGGGAGACCCAGGCCCACAGTGACAGGCAGCCATTGTCCTCTGCAAAGCCTGCAGGCACACAGCCCCACAAAGGGAGCGCCCCACCCAAGAGTCCCGGCGGGAAACCAGCGCCACCTGCTGGCAGGAAGGCCCCAGGCGGTGGCTGGCACCCGCAGTGCCCTACACCTGGGGGTTCCCGCAGGCCAGTGAAGGAGGGAGGGGCCCATGTAGGAGGAAATCACAGCCTGCCCCCGCCCTCCACGCAGGCCTGGGCCTGTGGTCTTGATCAGCTATCCCTGTCACTGGAGCAGAACATAGTTAAGTCTATCATTTCGAAGCCATTCATACAAAATTGGCATCATGGCAGGTGTTATAAGCATCACTGCTCAAGGACAGAGATATGATTAAGACCTCTGTAGCTGTGTCGGGTGGGAACGCCAGCCAGCCCCTCCCCAGTGAGCAGGTCCTGTGGGCGCCCGGATGAGGCCCTCAGCCAGACAAGCAGGCATCTCCTGCCAGTGGCATCAGGAGTCTGTGAGCCAGCCGAACCTCCCATTGCTTATCCATTGCTTATCGTTGTCAGTGGTAATTGCCTTTGCTTAAGCCGAGATTCAAGTTCAAACACGCTGACGGAAATGGTAGGACAACCTAAGGCAAGAGAGTACACGGTGCCCTGTGCCTCCCTGGGTGTCTCAGGCCTAATAAAAGCAGAGCCCAGAGGGGGAAGAAAGGAGCCCAACAGCTCAGGTAGTCATACGAGCATAGCCATCTGCAGAGGAGAGAAGGAGGAGACTGGGGGAGGCGGCACTGTGCAGTCCAGCTGAATGACGGTCCTGACTTGTTGGCAGGGGGTTCACTGGGCCAAGTGCATGTGGACCTGTCTTCCCTGAGCTTTGCCTTCCTGTACCCACAGCCCCTCAGGCCAGTCCTGATGGTCTCCCGTTTCTTGCCAGACACCTGAATGGCCCTTGTGTCCTGGGTATGGTGGCAGTGGCCAGTTCTAGACACCCCCGCCTTGGTGCATGGATTCCCTCAGATGTGTCTTCCCATAGCCTCTTGTGCTCTCAGACCCTCTCTGCCCCCCCCCCCACCTTGTCTCTGCCTCTCTTTTTCTTCTATAGCCACTGCCTTTCGGCAGGAGCTCTTCTCCAACACCCCAAGTCCTATACGTGGGACCTGCGACACTCCTCAGTCTGCCCTCAAATCCCCCCCCCCCCCCAGGTGACTGGCTCTGACTGGCTCTGACTCTGGCTCTGCTGCATGTACCTGGGCCAGCAGGAGTCTCAGGAGGGCTTTACAGGTGGAAATGAACAGAGTCTCTGAGGCATGTCACCTGAGGTTTCCTTGGGACCTGTTCCTTGTTAATCTTTTCTTTAGAAAACAGGTTTAGATAGGATTTTTTTTAATGTTTATTTATTTACTTTGAGAGAGAAAGCAGGAGGGGCAGAGATAGAATCCCTGCGTTGTGAGGGAAGAGCCCAACAAGGGGCTCAATACCATGAACCATGAGATCATGACCTGAACCAAGTCGAGCACCCAACCAAGTCAGCCACTGAGCCTCCGCCCCCACTTTTTTTTTAAGCCATGTTGTAGAAGCTGTTACCTGTTGCTGCATAACAAATTCTCCCAAAATTTAGTGGCTTAAACATTTATTATCCCGTGGTTTCTGTGGGTCTGGAATTTGGGAGCAGCTGAGCTGGTAGTTCTGGCCCAGGGTCTCTCAGGAGATCGTGGTCACGAGCTTACAACCAGTGGGGGCAGAAGTTCCATTTCCAAGGTGGTTCAGTCACTTGGCTATTGGCAGGAGGCCTCAGTTCCTTACCACGTGGACCCTCCACAGGGCTTCTTGAGCATCCTCACAGTATGGCAGCCGGCTTCCCTCAGGGCCAGTGATTCACCAGGACAGAGAGAGAGAGACACAGACAGACAGGGAGAAGGAGAGCATGCAAGGTGGGAGCCACAGTGTCTCTTAGGAAGCTGTCATGGTCACTTCCATTTTATTCTGTTTACTAGGAGCAGGTCACTAAGGCCCATGCTTGAGGGAAAGGAAACCGGACTCCCAATCAAAGCATCAATGAATTTATGGGCATATTTTGAAACGATTACTAGGGCTAACACTTGTCATGGAAAATTGAAAAGGCACTAAGAAAGTATTCTTAAGAAAAAAACCTCACAGGCAGAGCTACCACCTGCAGACAACCACTGCTGACATTTTGATTGTATGCCTTTCCTGCATTTTATTTTCCGAGTCCAAGCAGATAAAGGCTTTTTCATGTCCTCACAATCAAACTGTATGTGGGATTTTCTGTTCTCTTTTTCTCATTTCCTTAATATCATGACATAAGCATTTTACGTGCTCACACACTCTAAAAGACCATTTTTGTTTTACACTGTAATTTTTTTCCATTAAACTTTATTTTGAGATAACCATAGCCTCACATGCAGTTGTAAGAAATAATACAGAGGGAATCGACTGGGTGGCTCAGTCAGTTAAGCATCCAACTCTAGATTTTGGCTCAGGTCATGATCTCACTATTTGTAGGTTCGAGCCCTGCATTAGGTTCTGCGCTGTCAACACAGAGCCTGCCTAGGATCCTCTCTTTCCTTCTCTCTCTCTGTCCCTCCCCGGCTTGTGCTCACTCACACACACTCTCTCTCTCTCTCAAAATAAATAAAAGAATAACCATCAAGCCATCATTATTAAAAGAAAAAAAAAAAAGAACACAGAGGGATTCCATGCATCCTTTACCCAGTCCCTCCACAATGGTAACATCTTGAAAAACTATATTTAAATATCATGACCAAGATCTTGACATAGCCAAGATACAGAACAGTTTCATCCTATGAGGATCCCACATTACCCTTTATGGCCACCCTAATACCCCATGCCCTGTCCCTAGTCCTGACAACCATTAATCTTCTCTATTTCTATAATTTTGTCATTTCAAGAATGCCTATGAATGGAATCATAGAATACGTAAGTTTGGGGATAGGCTTTTTTCACTCCACATACTTCTCTGGAGATCCATCCGGGTTTCTGTGACCTGCCAATAGCTCCTTCCTTTCTTTCCTGCTGCGAGCAGTATCCCATGGCATGATGTCCTGAAATTTACCCACTCACATGGTGAAAAACATCTGGGCCATTTCCAGTTTTCACCTATTACAGGTGAAGCTGCTGGGAACACTGACTGGGGCTCACAGGTTTTTGTGTGAGCGTAGCTTTAATTTCTCTGGGATAAAAGCCCAGGGCTGCAGTGGCTGGGCCATGTGGCAGTTGCATGTTTAGTTGTGAAAATCATGATTAATAGCAGCTTAATTCTTCATCAAGAGAATAGAATGTAATTTATTCTGTCACTGGATACATAGTGTTTCCAATTAACACGCAATTATAAATGATTCTTTACTTCATCCTTAAATTATCCTTGCATTTCCAGCTATTTCCTTGGGGTGGGCTCCCACGAGTGGAGTTGCTCACTGTGGGACAGGAGGTTCCTTCCTGTGCATATTGCCAAACCAGACACTGCTCACTGCTGATGACACAGGCTGTCACACATAGTTTATTAGGCTGGTGTGCCTGTTACTAGGCTGGAATGCTCCGGGGGTTCATGGGCTCATGGGGCCTGTGCAGGCCTGTGGTGGGAGCTGTCTGCTAAGCCAAAGGGGCCACAGGGAAGGGGTGGCAGGGAGAGCGAGTGGAGCCCAGCTGGTCTGGTTGGTGCTTCCCTGACAGTCTTCTGTTATACCCATCAGTGCTGGATGCCAAGGGCCTGGCGCGAAGTTTCTTTAACCAGCTCTGGGAAGTATGCAGCCAGTGGCAGAAGCAGGTGCCCTCGAGTGCCCAGGTTCCTCAGCGGCAGTGGCTGGTCTCCATCCATGCCATCCGGAATACTCGCCGCAAAATGGAGGACCGGCACGTGTGCCTTCCTGCCTTCAACCAGCTCTTTGGCCTGTCTGTGAGTGCTCCACCTCTAGTCTTCCACCTCCTGGCCCCCAAGCAGAACAGCCTAGGAGGCCTTGTGCAGGGGGTGGGGGCCACCTGGGGTTCCCATCAGAGCTGCTAGCCAGAGCCGAAGCAGGAGTAACGGCTGTAGCTGTCATCTGAAGGCCAAGGTGCTAGGTGAGGCAGAGCACTTCCCAGGAGGTCTGAGAGACCCGATTCATCATCCCATCAGTCCTATTCATTGTCCCATCGTCTGGCTTCTGGGCCAGACCAACCGTGGCCACCTTGCTTTCCCAGCTAAAGGACTGAGGAAGGGGAATGGTCTGCCCAAATCTGTTATAAGGGGAGGCCCCAGGATTCTCTCATTTGCCCCAGACTCACAGTTACTGGGCTCTGCTCTATCTCCAGCACTGGGAGGCGCTGGTACATCGCACCTCATTTTATGCTCCAGCAACTCAGTATAGAAGGTGAAACCAACTCCAGAGAGTTGTCCTTTTCCAAATCTTCCAGTTCCTAATGCTTGAGTCAGGTTGACCTATCTGATGGCAGAGTCCATGCTGATTCTTCCAGACCCACCCCAGTCAGCACCTGGACTCTACCCCCAGACAAAGCCTCTGGCCAGGTCACAGCCTTGGTCAAGGCGAAGTCAGTGTGATTCCCACTGCATTCCCTACCAGGACCCCGTGGACCGAGCCTACTTTGCTGTGTTTGATGGCCATGGAGGGGTGGACGCTGCAAGGTATGCTGCTGTACACGTGCACACCAACGTGGCCCACCGGCTGGAGCTGCCCACAGACCCCGCGGGAGCCCTCAGAGAAGCCTTCCGGCACACAGATGAGATGTTCCTCTGGAAAGCCAAGCGAGAGGTGAGAACCAGTGAATGGGCCTCATGTGCAGTTTGGGGCCAATAGCCATTAGCATCAGAGAGGCCCAGCCCTTGCCGAAGGAAGGAAATCAAAGCGATTGGTGGTGTCAGAAGGTCCTCACTAGGGGCGCCTGGGTTGGGCATCCAGCTTCTGCTCAGGTCAGGATCTCATGGTTCATGAGTTCAAGCCCCACATTGGGCTCTGCTGACAGCTGAGCTTGCTTCAGATTCTGTGTCTCCCTCTCTCTGCCCCTCCCCTGCTCACACTCTCTCTCTCTCTCAAATATAAATAAAACATTTTTAAAAATTATAAAAAAAAAAAAGAAGGTCCTCACTAAACTCTGTTGGCAATCAAATCACTTCATTCTTATGGTAAAAGGGGGCTTGTTTTCCATTTGAATAAAAGTCACATAAAGCGTGCATCTGGTCTTGCATGCCTGGCCCCACTGGTGGGTATGCAGACCTCACAGGGAAGGTCAGTCTATTTTAAAATGTGCCAAGGATTCTCTTTTAATCAGGGATGGCAAGGTGACAGGCACAAACACCTGCCTTGGAAGAAGAGTTTTATTATTTACAGTGCCCAAGAGGAGACATCACACCATGCAAGGCCATATGGGGGGGCACCAGGGTTGGTCAGGAGGCAGAGGGAGAGAGCACAGCATGACTGGAGCCTTTGCTCTGGCCTCACAGGAGGGCCTGGATGAGGCAGAGCAGGCAAGTCACAAGTTTGGATGGTTTGAATAACCTGATGGGCTCTGGACTACAGACAGGGGCAGTCCCCAGCCATCCAGGCCAGGGGAAGCAGCCTGATGGGAGAAACAGAGGAGATGGTTGAGGAAGTGGGTTCAGACCAGCTGGCTCATACATGAAGGTTGCATCCCTGGGGGAAGGGAAGACATTTCCTGTCCTGGGACAGGCACTCTTTAGAATTAGCAAGTACCCCAGTTTGTCAAAGCATGAGAAAATACAATATGGGGTGCCTGGGTGGCTCAGTCTGTTGAGCATCTGACTTTGGCTCAGGTCATGATCTCATGGTTAGCAAAGAGCCAGCAAAGAGCCTGAAGAGCTGCCAGCAAAGAGCCAGCAAAGAGCCTGAAGAGCCTGCTTCAGATCCTTGGTCTCCCTCTGTCTCTGCCCTTCCCCCCCTTGCGTGTACGTGTGTGTGCGCGCGCATGTGCGCTCTCTCTCACAAAAATAAACATTTTTTAAAAATTGAAAAGAAAGGAAAATACAAAAAATAAAGCCCATGATTAATACCTTCCCTTGCTCACCCAAGCAGAGTCTTGGCAAGCTGCTGGTGTCCACTGGGTATATTCTTTCTTTGGGAATTAGAACCGTGTAGGGGTGAGGCACTTGTTTCTGAAAGAAGCCATCCAGCCCCTCCTCTGTGAACTTAACCACCCACTGAACCTTACGTGCAGAATGCAGAACTTCTGTGGGGCCCTCCTAGCAGCCCCGTGAGGTAGCTACTAAAATTTTGTCCATTTTAGACTTGGAGAAACTGAGGCTGAGAGAGCTTAAAGGATGTGCCCCAGTTGACATGGCTCGTAAGGAGACTTAGAAGGGGGTATACTGTCCTCAGACACTCTAAGCACGGGCCTCAATGGAAATCAGCAAAGCCATACTTTACATCTTTTTTTTTTTTTTAATTAATTTTTTTTTTAATTTTTTTATGTTTATTCATTTTTGAAAGACAGAGAGAGACAGAGCACAAGGAGGATTGGGGCAGAGAGAGGTGGGGGGGGGGGGGGGGGGCGGGCGGGGACACAGAATCTGAAGCAGGCTCCAAGCTCTAAGCTGTCAGCACAGAGCCTGACGTGGGGCTCGAACTCACGAACCGTGAGATCATGACCTGAGCCGAAATCTGATGCTCAACCGACTGAGCCACCCAGGCGCCCCCTTTTTTTAGTTTTTTAATGTTTATTTATTTTTGAGAGAGAGAGACACAGAGCGTGAGTGGGGGAGGGGCCGAGTGAGAGGGAGACACAGAATCCAAAGCAGGCTCTAGGCTCTGAGCTGTCAGCACAGAGCCCGACGTGGGGCTCAAACTCACACCCCGTGAATTCATGACCTGAGCAGAAGTTGGACACTTAACCGACTGAGCCACCCAGGAGCCCCCAGACTTTGCATCTTAACAGAAAACCATACAGCATCTAAAACTACAAAGTGGGAGCCTGGTGCAAAGCTGACATGCCTCAGACCTCCTGGTCACTGTCACCCTTGGGAGGTGAAGAAGGCCCTGGAGCTCTGGGCCACCTCCCAAAATAACGATTCACTGAAGCAAGTATTTAAATTAAGTGTATTTTTTTTTTAATTTTTTTTTCAACGTTTTTTATTTATTTTTGGGACAGAGAGAGACAGAGCATGAACGGGGGAGGGGCAGAGAGAGAGAGGGAGACACAGTATTGGAAACAGGCTCCAGGCTCTGAGCCATCAGCCCAGAGCCTGACGCGGGGCTCGAACTCACGGACCGCGAGATCGTGACCTGGCTGAAGTTGGACGCTTAACCGACTGCGCCACCCAGGCGCCCCTAAATTAAGTGTATTATTAATTTAAGATAGCTGATTGGGATGAAATTGACACATAATAAATTGCACATATTACAAATATACAGTGTACAGTTGGTTCAATAAAAATAAAGTGTACAATTGGATAGGTTTTAGCATTTGTCTACAATAACAGAAGTACCCATCACCCCCAAAGAATTTCTTCCCGGCCTTTGTCACCCCACCCTCCCCAGACAACCACTCTGCTTTCAGACGTAATAGACGATAGAGCTTGTGTTTTCCAGAGTTGTAGATAAGCAGGACCACACAGGATGTGCTCTCCTGTCATGCAGCGTAACCCTTAGGAGACTGACTGTGCCCTGTGTACTTCTGGAGTCTGTTCCTTTTATCTGGCTGAGCACTATTGCAGGAGTCGTTCAGTCTGGACAGGATTGGGCCCACAGTGCCAGCACATGGCTCACCCTTAGCCCTCTCTCCCTTCAGCGGCTGCAGAGTGGCACCACGGGTGTGTGCGCTTTCATTGCGGGAAAGACCCTGCACGTCGCCTGGCTTGGGGACTCCCAGGTCATCCTGGTGCAACAGGGACAGGTGGTGAAGCTGATGGAGCCGCACAGACCTGAGCGACAGGTAAGGGGCTCCCTCCCTCCATGCCTGGGTCATCCTCGGCCCCGATCGTGCTGGACTGCACGGGTTAGTGGATGGTCAGGTAGGCAAGGAAGCAAGAGGGGCCCTGCACCATCTTCGTAGGGAGATCCTGGTGTTCCTCCAGAGGGAGGGTCCTTCTGCCTGATTCAAGTGGCCAGGGGTTTGTCTGTTGGCAAACAGGATTTGTCTGTTGGCAGAGGGGTCCCCTCCCTAAAGTTGGGGCATTAATAGCCAAGAGTCCCACGTAAGCCCTTCTCACCACAGTGACATGGAGCCCAGAGCTGCAGAGGAGAGGCAGCCCAGGAAGTGGGGTCAAAGTGCAGGGTCGTGTACTTTGTGCATGTGGGCAAGGGGCGGCTGGCCACCTGGGCTGTGGGGGTGGAGGGCTCCAGGGAGGAGGTGATGCTAAGCCAAGGTCAGAAGGAAGCAGGCTTGGGACTTCACTGGGTAGAGGCTACACTGGGACCCTGAAGTCACTCAACTGTCTGAGCCTCAGGGTCCTCATCTGGATGTAAGGCTGACATTCCTCCTTGGACCACATCTCACAGAGGTGTCCAGTCTGTCTGTCTCTGTAGGATGGTGGGAGTTTGCATACTGGGAAATGCCCAGGAGCCCTGTCCCTGCTCTGCTTTCCCCACATGTACAGGCTTCCACATCAGCACAGAAAACGCCCCCACCTTCCACAGGGCTGTGCAGAGCCCCATCTGTCCGCCATCCTGTGCATGGACGTTGAGATTTCTTCAGTCTTTTTCTTTTTTTTTTTTTTTTAACATTTATTTATCTTTGAGAGAGAGCAGGGGAGGAGCAGAGAGAGGGAGATACAGAATCTGAAGCAGGCTCCAGGCTCCTAGCTGTCAGCACAGAGTGCAATGTGGGACTCAAACTCATGAGCCATGAGATCATGACCCGTGCCAAAGTCGGACGCTTAACTGACTGAGCCACCCAGGTGCCCTGAGATTTCCTCAGTCTTTTTCATGCTAAAGTCCACAGGGCACTAGATGACTTTGCATAGCGTTGCATTGTTCTGGGTCAAGTATGTTAATAGAACGGTTCCTAGGAATGGAGGGATGAGTCAGGGCACTCCCATTTACAGTCTTGGCACTTTTGCCACACTGCCCTCCTCAGGCTGCATGTCCTCTGGCCATAGCCCCACTGACCAGTCTGAGAGGAAGGAAAGTGGTTATTCAGTTTGCATTTCTCTTACAGTATGAGGCCAAGCATCTTCTCAAACACTTAAGATCATTTACATTGCCTTCTGTGAGAACCCTTCATTCTTGTCCTTTGCCCATTTGTCTCCTGACCTGTTGCTATTTTTCTTATCAATTTGTAGGCATCTGTTATACACCAGGGAGGTCAGCTCCTTGTCTGCAGGGTGATTTGCAAGTTGCCCCCTGCTTTATCTTTGTTTATGGGCTTCTGCCTTGTAGACATGTTGGTTTTTATGTAACTGAACGGAGCTGTCCTTTTGTGGCTTCTAGATTTGGAAAGCACTGCAAAGGAGTGTCAGGCCATGATCACCAAAACAGCCAGGAATGACAGCATTCCTTGGCCTCACTGCAGCTCTGTCTGTGCTAAACCTCCTACATAAGCCCTCCCTGTTATATAGAGGAGAGAACTGAGGCTCAGAGAGGTTAAGTACCTTGCCCAGAGCATACCGCCGGGAAGTGGCAGGTGTCCTGTGTCACTCCACTGCCACTGCAGCACTGGGGCATTCGGCACCTGCTCCCTGGTGGACCCTCCTTCCCTGAGATGGGCAGTCAGGTGAAATGCTGCCTAAGTGAGGACTAGCTGCAAGCCTCTGCTCGGGGTGCCTGGCCTGCTCCTGCCCACCCTCATCCCTACAAGCTTGGCGTCCTGTGCCTCCTCTGCAGCCCGGTGAGGACTTTTCTGGCAGTGTCTCCCCAGCACTGCCTGAGCCCTGCAGAATGACACCACAGCAAAGATCACAGACTGACAGCCATGCTCAGTCCTGGCTCCACCCTTTCCAAGCCTTGAGTGCCTTGTCTGTGAAATGGGGTTCCCAGGAGATAAGAATGGAGTGTCCTGGTGCACATGGGGTGCTGGGACCACAGCCGGCATGGGAAAAGCCTGCCAAAGTGTCTGTTCTTTCATTGATCTGCACCCTACATGGCTACAGAGACTAGATTCCAGGGCCCTCTTGGCCCCTGCCAGCCACTCCCGGCTAATGAGCCCTGTGATCCCAAGCTTAGCCTGTCACCTACACCCTTTGAGAAGTCATCAAAGACCGGCTCAAAGGTCTCCCACGAATAATAACCACCATCACACTGGTCACGAGAGTGGGAAACTAGTAACAACCTAGTGAGCCACTGTGAAGGGCAGTAAGGGTCTGGCAGCTGCTGAAACCGGCTCTGAGGCACACGTGGGGACCACGTGGCACTCTGCCTTGTTCTGCTGCTGTCTGGACAGAGCCTTGCTGCCACTGGATTCAGTTCAGGCCAACGAACAGTTAGCACCTACTGTGCACAGGACACTTTGCTGAGGCAGTGAGCCTTCCAGCACCTCTCAGACTAATGGGCAGCTGCAAGCCATAGTACTTGGGCAAAGTGTTGGGAGATGTGGAAGAGGGAAATGAGCAGGAGGCATAGAGCCCAATCCTGATGGCAGGTGGGACCCCAGCAGGCCAGGGGTGGAGTCCAGGAGGAAAGGGCAGGTTTAGCCAGGAGCAGCCACTGAGAGACCGAGGGCTCCTGCTTCTGTGTCAGGAGGAACTTCACAAGGAATTACTAGAAGCTTCTAGAATGGTCAGACCACCAGAGGGCAAGGTGAGAGCTGGGTCACAAAAGAGGCCGCTGCAGTCACCTGGCCAGCTATGGGGAGGAGGACCTGCCTGGCAAGGCAGCATCAGGAGGGATGGAGAAGAATCCAGGCTTTTGAGGATGGGGAAAGGGCCTTACGCTTCTAAGAGGTTGGCAATGCCATTAGCCCGGGGCGCCGGGGGCCAGGGAGGACAGGGTGGGGTGTTCCCTGTGAGTGCAGAGTCTGGAGGGGTGGGTAGGATATCCTGTGATGACAGGCAGGCCCTGTGAGTGCAGAGTCTGGAGGGGTGGGTAGGATATCCTGTGATGACAGGCAGGACCGGGGACATGGGCCTGGGGGCTGCATGCTCACAGAGCTGAGACGTGTGTGGGAGCGAGCATGTGGCAGGAGAGTGGGCCTATCCTATCAGAAGTAGGGAGGTGGGGAACACAGCAGAGGGAAACCCAGCAGGAGAGCCTAGGGGTGGCCGAAGCGCAGTGCAGGGCACGATACCTCTGCAGTTGACCTCGGTGCCAGCCAAGCCCAGGAGGAACTGACCACTGCCTGGGCAATGCGCAGGTGAGCGAGGCCACTCAGTCAGGGGGCAGAAGGGAGGCCGGAGGGCCATGAGGGGAAATGGCTGGACAGGGCAGCCTCACGGAAGTGGGGGCCCAGGGGCCCAGCTGTGCAGAGCCTTGTATTCCAGGTCGAGTAGGAAATGGCCGTTGATGGGAACCCACTTGGCCACCGGCTCTGGGCTCAACCTTGGAGAAGCTGTTCAGGCTGGTGGAGAGGATAAGGTAGGAGGACAGCTGAGGGGCCTGGTTCAGGTTTCATCCAATCCTGCCAGGTGGCCACGTGTAACACAGGCTTGGGCTCGTCCCAGCAGCTTGCAAGGAAGAAAGTATTCCCAAGTGAAAGGTGAGACAGCTAGAGGGGGGGTCGGGGGGTCGGTGACTATGGATGGTCTGGCTGTGTTCACCCTATAACTGAGGTAGCCCTTGCTGTAACTGAAGGACGTCTAGGTTATTCATGGTTTCCTGCGGTTCCACTAACGCCTCATCTGGGCGTTGTTTGAGAATCGCAGCCCCCAGTGCTTAGAAACCAGCTCAGCTCAGGGCACTTGGGTGGCTCAGTCAGTTTAGCATCTAACTTTGGCTCGGGTTATGATTTCACGGTTCATGGCTTCGAGCCCCGCATTGGGTTCTGTGCTGACAGCTGGGAGCCTGGAGCCTGCTTCAGATTCTGTGTCTCCCTCTCTCTCTGCCTCTCTCCCCTGCTTGCGCTGTCTGTCTCTCTCTCTCCCTCTCTCTCTCTCTCTCAAAAATAAATAAACATTGGGCGCCTGGGTGGCGCAGTCGGTTAAGCGTCCAACTTCAGCCAGGTCACAATCTCGCGGTCCGTGAGTTCGAGCCCCGAGTCAGGCTCTGGGCTGATGGCTCGGAGCCTGGAGCCTGTTTCCGATTCTGTGTCTCCCTCTCTCTCTGCCCCTCCCCCGTTCATGCTCTGTCTCTCTCTGTCCCAAAAATAAATAAAAAACGTTGAAAAAAAAAAATTAAAATAATAAATAAGTAAATAAATAAACATTAAAAAAGAAGAAACCAGCTCAGCTCCACTCAGGCAGCAGCACCTGGCACCCTTCCCCATGGGTGCACCCCAGCCCCCACTCTGGCTGTCCCCCACAGGATGAGAAGGAGCGTATTGAAGCTCTGGGCGGCTTTGTGTCTCACATGGACTGCTGGAGAGTCAACGGGACCCTGGCCGTGTCTAGAGCCATCGGTAAGGAGACGGGAGACAGGGGGCAGGAGACAAAGGCCTCATGCCTGAGGCCCAGGGGCTCACATAGCTGTTGGGGACAGCAGCGTCCTGTGCTGATAAAGCACCTATGGTCTGTGGGGCCATGGAATCAGACTGAGATTCCTCAATCTGGTAAATTGAGAGAGTACAGGTGCAGACACCTTAGAAACTTCCATCTCACACAAATAATCACAGAAGTTAACCTTTACGTGATTATCTCCTCATTAAAACAGTTCCCCAGAAAAACCTACCAGGAGGTCCTTGGCTAGCTACTGTATGTGCTGAAAGGTCATAAATGAGGATTGTCCTCCCCTCCCCCATTCATGGTGATGATTCCTTTTTCTATCTTTAAAAAAAAAAAGAAAAGCAGCCCCCTCTCCCCACAATCCTGTTTTCTCAGCATCCTACAGCTGCTGGGCCTCACTCTGGGCTCCGCAGCCACAACGCTGCCCCCAGGTACCTAGGCAACACTCCATTCCTGCTAACCCCCTCAAGGTGACATGTCTCCTCCCAGCCTCCAGACACACGCCATCCTATCCTTAAGGCCGCCTGCGGTGCCTGCCTTATAGCCCTTCCCCCTGCTGCTGCTGCCTATTGGGTCTCTGGCACATCCGGGTGCGGAGGCAGCAGGATGGGCTTCTCCAAAAGTGGAGGCACCTTCAAAGGAGGGGGACACCCTAGGCAGTTCTGTGTCAGCGGTGTGGTCTGGTGCACACCCCTGGGCAGGAGCAGAAGGAGGGGGATCAGTGGGCCTGGGCAGTTTGTGAGGAGACAGAGGTGGTTTCGAGTCGCACTTTAAAGGTAAAGCCACCAGGACTTGCTAACGAATTGGATGTGGGCCCTCAGGGAGAGGGACCTGGGGGGAAGGGAACCTGCAGACCTGAGTATAAGGGAGGAAAAGTGAGGTCCTTTACCTCAGTCATCCCCTCTCTCGGGCCCAGCTCCACTGGAAGTGAAAAGGCTGTTTTGTAGAGCTGACCTCTGGTCTGGCTGGGTTCTAACTCTGCACCCAATAGGTCTGCCACATTGCCCTTAGCACCACATGAAATTATCCAATTTCACTGGTGAACACGGGCATCGGAAGAGGGTGGCCACAGTGAGGCCCCGGGCCTGGCTGGACTTGGCAACAGGAGGCCTTTCTCTCCTGTGCCCAGGGGACGTCTTTCAGAAGCCCTACGTGTCAGGAGAGGCCGACTCAGCCTCCCGGGAGCTGACAGGCTCCGAGGACTACCTGCTGCTGGCCTGTGATGGCTTCTTCGATGTCGTCCCCCACCAGGAGGTCGCGGACCTCGTCCAGAGCCACTTGGTCAGGGAGCGGGGCAGCGGGCTGCAGGTTGCTGAGGAGCTGGTGGCTGCAGCCCGGGAGCGGGGCTCCCACGATAACATCACAGTCATGGTGGTCTTCCTCAGGGACCCCCGAGACCTGCTGAAGGGCAGGGCCCAGGGGGTAGGAGACATGCCCACTGGCCTCGCAGAGCCAGGGACTGATGCTCCACAGAGACGCTAGGAGGTGCAGGCTCCCTGCCCCTACCCCGTAACCCTCCCCCTCAGATGCCTTAGGACCCAACAGGTGATGGTGGACAGGTGGGTGCCACCCTCACAGTGCTTTCCCAGGGCCCCAAGTCTCCCGTGCTGCTTGCATTGGCCCATCCTGGTGGCTGTGGAACTGGACTGGGTGGTGGGGGATGTGCCCTGCTCAGACAGGCAGTGGGATGGCCTTGTTCTCTGAAGGAGGCCTAGGGAAGAGACCTCACCAAAGAAAAGACAACCCAAGAAGTGGAGCAGCTCTTGCTCCCAGCCCCATCAGGTGGGGGGCTCAGGTGGGGACCACAGCCAGACCAAAGATGCTGGGCATGTGCATGGGGCAGCAGGATGCTGCATGAGTCCCCAGGCAGACCCAGGAGCCACGGACATTTCCAAGTGCGACATGGGTGTCCAGCACAGGTTTCTCACTTGCTCCTCACTGGCCGCCACTGGGAGGCTTGTCTCCGCTGACGCACCTGGCCTCCCGAGCCAGCTTCCCAAATTGGGGAGAATGGAGCACCAGGGACCTGGTCTGCAGTGAATGCTCACAGCCCCCAGCCTCCCTGGGTCCCTCCCGTCCCACACACACCCAGTGAGAGGAAGGTCAGAATGACGATGAGGTGTGTGTCTTCAGTTTGTGGTCTTTTTTTTTTTTTTTCCAGGACAGTTGAACTCAGAAGCAGTATTTCAGGTTTTTGTCTTTGTTTTGTCAGTGCCAAGGTGACCTGTTGTGTCATGTAACTTAAGCAGAGCTTAGCATTTATTTTATTCTTGGAAACCTTAAGTATTGATTTTTTTTTTTTTTTGGAAGAAACTTCTTTTGCAGTATTATTGATTTTTTTTCCTAAATCAGGATTGAAGCAAACACTTTTCCAGGTGGTGTTAATAAGCCATTCAAGTGCCTTAAACAGCTTTATGTGAGGCTAGAACCGCCGGGCCTGGGATGGATTCTACTAGGCATGTTTAAGTTTTTACAAGAGCAGGATTTATTTTGTTATAGTGGCATGATTTCAGCTAGAATTCTTCCCACTCCACCTCCTTTCTGCCCCTTTGTGATGCGATTTGCTGCTGACAGTCAGCAAAGCAGCTGAAAGAGCATGAGCTATGCTGCACAGCCTGGGCCAGACCTAGGGGCTCTGGGAGTTCAGGGTGACCATGGCACCTCCCCCAGCCTCCCTACGCACCTCAGTCCTGCTGCCCATGTCTCTGGCTGGTCCCCAGGCTGAGGAACTGAGCTCCATGAGCAGACTTCTCATTTGACTGGAATGTCCTAGAACGTCTCGTGTTGGTAATCGAATTGGTTTCCTTGGGAAACACACTTATGAGGCCTTGGCAAGTCTGGAGGCAGCCTGGGGGGTTCTGGCTCTGTTTGGAGTCTGTCCATCCACCTGCCCCACAGCTCCCCAAACCCCTCCTCCTGTTTCTTGCCCACCATGGCGGCACCCTCTGCTACCTTGCTTTGCCCACAGCCTGACCACCTGGGGGAGAGCTCTACGTTCCCTAGCATGCCCTGGGCAGGTGAGGCTCAGAAGCCACGAAGCTTGGGTGACCCAGGCTACTCACATCCAGTGAGGCAGATATAGCATGTGTGTTGAGCTAGAAGTGGCAGGGCTGGGTGAAGAGTCTGGCAGAGAGGGGTCTCTGTGGGAGGACCCAGGCCTACGGGTCTGGGAAGAGCAGTGGGTGGCTTTGGAGGCTCGTGGAGAATGTCACTGGGAGGTGGGCAGCAGGAGGAAGCTTGGCACTGCGTCCCCCAGGCCAGAATCCACCTGCAGTAGCAAGGCTCCAGGAAGGTGGGAGCTGGGAGAGCCTTGGCAGCACTCATCAGCCCAGGGAAGGGCAGACTTGGTAAGAGCCACCCCCCGAGGCCCGAGGGCTGTGCAGCAGGGAGGGTGGGAGCCAGCTCTGGGCAGGCAGGGGGGCAGTGGGGGATGCCGCCCGCAGGTTCAGCACTTACCCCTACTCTCACCTCAGGGATGAAGAAGCCAAGATGATGTGGTCAGTGCCATGCTCAAGGGCTCGTGACAGAAAAAGTATCTTAAATGTGGTCACCGCAGTTCAGAGAAGGTTTGGTGGGAGCCAACAATGACCTGGTATTGCCGCACTTAATCTGAAGGCCCTGCTGCCTTCTGGGGGCCAGAAGCCCCCTCTTTGGCCCTTCCCAGCGCAGGGCCGGCAAGAGATGGCATGTGGCCCCTACCAGCCTGGCTGCCCCTGAGCATGACCTTAACAGAGGAAAGAGGTGTGGGCTTGTTTTTCTCATTTCTTTGCTAATCTTATTCTGGGATTGCCATCAAGAGTGGGGTTTCACCTGTGGAGTCTGGACTCCCCACGTGGTGGTCTGATTCCTGCCCAGACTCAAGGCTCCACCGGGAGATCTCTCCAGGCTCGTCCCAGTGCCCACCCCTCTTGTCTGTGAGAGGCCCTTGCCATCTGGTGCTGCTCAGCCTTGCCTTGAGGCGGGGGGAGCCCTTGTTCCCACTGCACAGATGCTGGCTTTGTGCAAGCATCTAGGCATAGAGGTCTCTTCCCTCTTGACCAGGGAGGACTGGGAGCCACTGGGCATCTTCAGCCTCTGAAAGTCCTGGCCCACCTCCTTGTCAGGCCACAGTCCCAAGAAGGCCTCTAGCCAGGACCCCAAGTCTAGAAGCCTCAGTCCCCTTCTCAAATCCCCACTTTGCCACTAGCTCATTATATGAGCTGAGCAAGTCGTGAGCCTCCTTGGGCCCCCTTTTCTCCTTTATAGGACACAGGGTTGCACGGAATCTGTGCAGCAGATCTTGGAATTTTGGAGGTTCAGGGCCCATCGAGGGCAAGCCTGGCACATCCTGGAGAGCTGCTGCCAGTGCTAAGGAACCCTCCCCTTCTGCTAGTGGGAGGGGTGGTTAAGTATCATTAGTGTCTATTCTTACAATTAAGTGGGTTGGAAAGGAATGGAGCTACAGTTGCTAGCCGTATAAGGAACACAGAAGCCGGAGAGAGGGAGCCCTGCTTTTACAGGTAGAGCTGATCCCAAGCCAGCAGGAGGAGGAGAGGCAGACAGGCTCAGCTACCTCCTTCTGCAGGTGTGAGGCTGAAGGGCAGGGCACAGCCAGGGTCTCCCTTGCCTTTTAGTCAAGCTCCCAACCTGCTGAAATCCAGAGGCAGATGCATGGCCTCCCTGACCCAGCTTGTCCTCAGCATCCAGGACTAGGAAAGGGGTGTGCTTTACTGGGGACAGTGATGGGGGCAGGCCTCACTGGGGAAGCACAGGCCCTCTGAGGTCCTGAGCCAGCCTTTGGCCACAGTCCTATCTCCCCCTACCCTTTGAAACCAGCATGTGGCCCTCGTCCCTACCCTTATAATGCCAGTTCTGAGTTCCAGCTTGGGTGTCTGGCCACCTCAGCAGTAGTCCCAGGGCTTGGGTCACAGCTCTGGCAGTTCCTAGGCCTGGCCCCGACAAGAGTCAAATGGGCACCTAAGGGCTTGTGCAAAATAAGCTGTTTTTGGTTTAATTCTGCCTGTAGCCCAAAGGAGGCAGCCCCAGGAGGCCCACGCTTTTCGCCGAGGCTCCACAGCTTTGCCAAATGCGCCGAGCTTTGCCATTCACATGCCATGCCAGCCTTGCCAAGGGTTTATTTGTGCGCGTCTCAGCAGGGCTCCTGAGAGAGGTGTTCTCTGCAAGGGGCATCTTGTTCCAAGATGGGACTACTATTTCCCCTGTGTGCAGGGGCAAGTCCCAGGAGGAGAGGCC
Organism: Neofelis nebulosa; assembly: GCF_028018385.1. NCBI lineage: Eukaryota > Metazoa > Chordata > Mammalia > Carnivora > Felidae > Neofelis > Neofelis nebulosa. The sequence goes on from NC_080792.1 coordinate 65,018,634, forward strand.
CAGAAACACAGTCTCTTCCCAGGGGTCACTGTGCTCAAGTGTCAATAAACCACGAGTTTTGAAACCCTGTCACCTGAGTCCTGCCTTCTTTTCTCACCGCTCAGCAGCTGGTGCCTGAGTATCCAGAGTATGTTTAGGAGCTACTGTGGTGCTGAGAGACCATCTACTAGTCTCCCCACAAAGCCAGCAGACTAATTCAGGAGAAAGCCCTGCTAGCCCACGCCCCCCCCACACACAGGGGACCTCACATGATTGGGGAGCCCCTAGATGCCTGAAGTGGCCCAGGGACACTGAGGATGAGGACCCCCCTGCGAAAACACTCAGAAGGGAGAAAGCAGGTCAGCATCTGCCAGGTCTCTTGTGCTCCTGGCTGAACTTAGACCCCCAAGGAATAGGAAAACATTCCAAAATGCCTCCATGCAGCCACTGCTGAGCCATGGCCCCAAAATGCTGCCTGAACTCCCCAAAATGTGAGGAGGTACTTGTGCTTTGGGGTTAGTTGGGGCCAACTAGTTGGATTGCTGTATCCCTTCCTCCCCTCCAGCCCGGCCTTGGATGCCGAGCCTTTGTCCCCATTTAGGCCTTGCCAGACTAGCTTCTAGTCCCTTCCCAAATCACCCTGAGAGCTTTCCATGCCCCTCCGGCTCCCAGCCCCATTGCAAGGGAGGCAGCTTTATCTGTCTCAATCATGTCACTGAGAGGGGGCTGGGGCTCCCAACCAGGCCCTGAGCCCCACCCCCCAGCCCCACCTACTCATCCATCTGTCTTCCCCCTGCCCAGTCCCCTCCACCTCCTTGGAAGCTCCCTGCAGAATCTGCCCAGCAGAACCTCGTTCTTAAGTATATGCTGTCTTGATTGTTCACAAACAAATTGCTTCACAGTTCTATATCTCATTGCTATAGCCAGATGGTGGCTCCACACCACCCCCCACCCCACTGTCACTGAGCTTGGGGCCTGGGATAGCACCCTCTCTGGAGCCACAGGGTAGTGGTGGGGGAGACCTGAAGGACTGGGCACCAGGCAGGCAGGGATTGAACGGCCTCTGGGGCAACTGGGTGTCATTCACCTGCCAGACCAGGCCATCATGGTGGCAGGTAGGGGCTGGGGATATCAGCCAGGCTCTCTGCCAGCAGGGAGACAGACCTATACCCAGAAGCCAAGTCTGGCACAGACAACTGTCTGCCTCCAGGAATGATGAGAGCAAGGTGGTCAAGACTGGGTCTTGTGCCCAGTGGGTAGAGACCTCAACCTGGAGAAGCAAGTCCAACAGCCAGCAGAGCCAGGGAGACAGAAACTGGAAGCCATCTAGGAGGGCTGATGACTACCTTGCCCCCAGAGTTCCCCTTAGAGGGTCCCAGAACTCCTAGCTACTTCCTTCTGGTCCCACATGGCCATCCCATTCTTGCCAGGCTGGACTGGGGCAGAGAAAGCTTCTAAACCAATTGAGGTCAGGGCGTCAGGCTCACACTCAAAGCCACACTTCATCTTGGGTCTGCTTCTGGGGACTTGGCCCAAAGAAGTCCCAGACATCTGCGTGTCCAAGGCCAAGCGGTGGGTATAACCTCAGAGCAGCCCTGGGATTGCTCCAACCTGGGCAGACGGTCCTGGACAAATGCCAGATCTGGCCACAGCGCAGGGGGCTGTGGTGGCCCCACTGCCCATCCCAGGCAGGCCCCTTAGTCATTATGGCTGTGGCATCAGAGACCACCTCCCCCCCCTTCCCCTCCTCTTCCCTCTCTTCCTCCCCCTCCCCTGTTCCTTCCTGAAATTATAAAAGTAATATGACAACATGACAAAACTTGGGAAAAAAGATATAACAAGATAACCAAGGTAAGAAACATTTAGAACTGCAGCTTAAAAAAGAAAACCTCCTGAAAGGAAAGGCACCTTTTTGCCCAGAGAGACAAAAGAAAACAATATAGAGTCACTGGAGATGAAACAGATAAAATCCAAGAGCTATAAATCTTAGAGTCCAAGCTGTACGTACACATGATGCAACATGGGACATTTAATGTCTGTTTGCAGCATTTTGTTCTCCGTGAACCGAGGCCTCACTTTGTGAAGCTGTTTCTCGGCAGCTTCTGCTAACGTTTGGGAGGCCTGGGCCCCAGCCAGCGACATTCCCTTTCATGGCAGCCTCTCCTCAGCCTCGGGGCTCAGCCAGGGTGCCACACATAGGCCACCGCGTGCTGTCCATCTCTCCATGCCTGATTCTGACAGTGCAGCATGCCCAGGTGGGTCATTCCCTGTTCAAAATAAGGAGTATTCAACATAAACACCTTGAGAATCGGTGTCAAAGATTTACCACATATGCATATCTCCCCACACACCATTACACTGTTCATCTGGCCTTTTTATGAAAATGGGACATTGCTGTACACATTCTTCACATTTTTGTCACTCAGCATTGTTTCTCCGATTTCATCCATGCTGTGTGGGTCTCTGGCCTTTTGCAGAAACAGCTGCTATGAACATTCTCAGTGGGCCTCCTAGTACCCATATGCAAGAGTTGCTCTAGGGCATATACCCAGGAGTGAAACCATTGGGTAGGACTGGCCACAGAATTTGCAGGACCCAGTGCAAATCAAAACACAGACCCCTTGATAAATTATTAGGAATTTCAACACAGCAGCAGTAGAGCAGTAAGGCAGGCGTGGCCCATGTGATTACACAGGCGTGTGGCCAGGAGGCCACTCTGCCACTGCCTCTTCACCCACCCAAAAGGCTCACGACAAGGGCTTGTGCCATACAGATGGCAATACACTGAGAGTCCACTGTTCCACATCCTCACCAGCACTTCCTTGTTTCCATCAGAGTTTTTAATTTTTGTCAGTGGTACATGAAATGGCATCTCCTTGTGGTTTCAGATTGCATTTCCTTGGTTACCCGAGAGGGTGAGCAACTTATGTGTGTATTGACGGGTGACTTTTTAAAATTATTTTTTAATGTTTATTTATTTGGGGGGTGGGGGGTGCAGAGAGAGACACACACACACAATCCTAAGCAGGCTCCAGGCTCCGAGCTGTCAGCACAGAGCCTGATGTGGGGCTCAAACCCACCAACCATGAGATCATGACCTGAGCCAAAGTCAGATGCTTAACTCATTGGGCCACCCAGGAGTTCCTGGGTGACTTTTTTTTTTTTTTTTTTAATTTTTTTTTCAACGTTGTTTATTTATTTTTGGGACAGAGAGAGACAGAGCATGAACGGGGGAGGGGCAGAGAGAGAGGGAGACACAGAATCGGAAACAGGCTCCAGGCTCCGAGCCATCAGCCCAGAGCCTGACGCGGGGCTCGAACTCACGGACCGCGAGATCGTGACCTGGCTGAAGTCGGACGCTTAACCGACTGCGCCACCCAGGCACCCCAAGGGTGACTTTTTTTTTAAGGAACAGGGGACAGAGTTGTTGCCTTGTTCTGTTCTCGCCCCTCAGTGACCACACGGCTTGGGTAGGTTACTCCCCTTCCTGGGGATTTCTTTTTCTTACCTGAGCAACAGAGATGCTGCTTTGCAGTTCTGCCATTAGATACAATCCTTAAGTCAGGAGCTGTATTCTCTTCATCTTTGTATCTTCGGCTCAAGGCCTGGCCCCAGGATGGTGTTACAGACTGTCACTTCTGCTGAATGAAGGCTAAAATTCACCAGGTAGTTCTGTAATATCAACAAAGGCAGACAGGTGAGGGAGCCTCCCTCTGGAAGCAAGAGGGGCAAGCAGAGGGGCAGAAAGCAGAGACCTGGTTCAAAGCCAGCCTCTGCCAGTCTCTGCAACCAAGGGAACATCACTTCTCTGAGCCTCTGTTTCCTCACCTGCAAATCGGGATGATGACAGATCCCTCCTAGGGTTGCAGTGAGGATTGATTTAGATGGTGGAATCAGTGGTTACTCTTTTCACCTCGCCCCTGGAGTTCTAGGATGCATCCCCCAAACCTGACCTGCAGGGGTCGCTCTTCTCTCTGGGCACCAGATCTTTCTTCTGTCAATTAGGGGAGTGGGCCATCATTGATTCCCCACCAACGGGCCACTGAGTAACAGAGGCAGAGGTTCAAAGTTGGAAAGTAAATCTGACCAAGCTAGAGCTCCAGCTGAGATGGGTCAACATGTGCCCCCTTGTTTTGGACTGAGATACAGTTTATAACAACAAAGCCTTTCAGTGTTGACCATCTGAGACCTGTGTGATAAGCTTAGGGGAAGGTCATGATATATTGCTGGAAACTTCGATGTCCCTTCTCATCCCCCATTCACTGGTGCCCTAACACATGTGTCCTTCCACTGAGCTGCTGAGCAATCCATGGAGAGCAAATACAGGATTGCCAGTGCACCCCACCTGTGCCGAGTGACCACTGGTGGGCAAGGACTGGGTCTCGGGCTGCTCCTAGACAATGTCCTGGAAAGTCTCCTGGACACTTCTGACTCAGTGTGTCCAAAACTCACCACACTCTCCACAAGCTCCACCTCATCTTAGGGATTGGTGTCACCATCCTCCACCCTGGTGCCCACAACAGAACTCAGGAACCACCTCCACCCACCTCCCCCCACCCTGCCAACCCCTCCTCCCCTCTGGTGGCTCTGAAGGGAGCCATGTAAGGAGGTCCATGTAATCTATTATCCACAAGGTGACACCTCTGAGAGTGAGCGAGGACCCTATTAATGATTGAACTGGGACAACAGCAAACACTTGGATGTCTCGGTGCATAACTGTGTATAAAAGTAGACGTGGACAATGAGTAATGTAATTACCAGGGCACTGCTGCTGTAGCCAACGATGGAACACAGCCTAGATCTCCACCAGCTGGAGTTGTTCATAGGGTGCAATCTTACTCAGCATTTGAAATGCTGCTCCTGGATTTTAGGAGGCTTAAACAAAAAGAAAAAAAAAAAAGGAAATTTAAATAATTAGAAAAATATGAAAATTAGGAGAAACTCTTGAGAAAAATGTAAAATGACAAAAGCAAAATACAAAGCATATGAAAGTATGTGCTAACTATGTACATAACTGTATAAATATACAAAGAAATGTGTATATTCTACACACACATAGAAAAGGGTCCAGGGACAGCTCAGTCAGTACAGCATGCAACTCTTGATCTCGGGGTTGTGAGTTCAAGCCCTGCTTTGGGCATAGAGCTTACTTACTTACTTAATTAATAGGACCCAAAGGAACTACCACAATTGGAATCATAATTACCTCTGGGTGATTGAATTTCTATTTTGATTTTGTAGTACTATTTTTGTATTTTCCATATTTTTGGTAAGAATGTTTTCCTTAAAAAAAATTTTTTTTAATCTTTATTTATTTTTGACAGAGAGAGAGACAGAGTGCAAGTGGGAGAGGGTCAGAGAGAGAGGGAGACCCAGAATTAGGAGTAGGCTCCAGGCTCTGAGGTGTCAGCACAGAGTCTGATTGATGTGGGGCTCAAACTCACAAACCACGAGATCATGACCTAAGCTGAAGTCTGATGCTTAACCAACTGAGTCACTCAGGTGCCCCATGAATGTTTTACTTTTTAGATCCGAAGGAAAAAAAGGTTTTTAAAAATTTTTTTAATTTATTTTCAGAGAGAGACATTGAGCATGAGTGGGGGAGGTATAGGGAGAGGGGGAAAGAGAATCCCAAGCACTGACAGTGCAGAGCCTGACTCGGAGCTTGATCCCACACAGGGCTCGATTCCATGAACCATGAGATGATGACCTGAGCCAAAACCAAGAGTTGGACACTCAACGGACTAAGCCACCCAGGTGCCCTGGAAAAAATATATATTTAATATTACTTCAAGACACCAAAACAGTTCAGTTCTTCACAAGTGCTTCCTGAGCCCACTGGTCTAGACTTTCCAGGATCCAGGGACAGAGGCCCTTTCTCTGGGGTGCCACCTTGATAAAAAGAAAAAGGCTCAGGCCAGACTCTGGGTTCCCCAGGGGCAGTGTGGTTGGGGGAATGGAGAAAGCTGAGAAGGCAGGCCTCCCTGGAAGGGAAGAGTGGGCATCAGGGCTGTGGGTGGAGTTGTAAAGTGGCCACAGGTGTTGGTGATCAATACCATTCAGTAGGCTAGTGGCCAAGGGTACAGTCATGGTTACACCGTGGTCTGTGCTGAGAGATGACCACTGGGCCAGGAGAGCCAAAAGGAACCTGAGTGAGCAAGCCCTGAGGAGCTGAGGAGGGAGTTAGCACTTCCTGAGGGTCCTGAGCTTGAGACGCTGTGCATGCCTCATTCAGTTATAATTGAGGCCCTGAAGGTCTTTGCCATCCCTGCCTAGAGGCTCAGTGCAGCCAACCCAAGGTCATTGCCAGTGTGCAGCAGAACTCAGGTTGCCTTCTCCTAGAATCAGCACCGGGCTCCCCACCTCTGGTCATCACCTGCTGTGGCTGTGCCGAGGGAAACTGCGGGATAGCGTGTGGTGTGGTGTTAGAAAGCGCGCTGTGTAGCTGCCCATGTGGCTGAGTCAGAATAGAATAAATCTGTTAGAATTCTGCGTATGCTGGTAATTACTCTCAAACATGCTTTACCGAAATTTCTCCTCTCAAGAGCTGACCGGTTGCTTCATTCAGAAGATAAATATAGAGTCAGCAGGGGTGGGAGCCTGTGCTCCCACCCCCACCCCGGTGTGGCTGGAGGAGAAGAGGGTGTGGTGTGAGCAGATCCTTGGCGGACTAGGGGCCTCCAGTGCGGCACGGAGGTTTCTCTATTCTTCAGTGGTAACAAGCCCTCAATTGTCTCTGAGGGTGGGGGCGGGGCAGTAATTGCATTCACATTTTAGCCAGCCCTCTGTGGTGGGTGGAACTGCCTGAGTTGGTGTGTGTGACCGCTTTGCAAACGGTCCTTGAGACCATGCTGTGGTTGCCCCGCGTGTAAACGTACTGCACATGTAAGTAGGGCAATCTAAGTTTGATAAAGGGATTATTTACCAAAGTGTGGGAAAGGTGTGGGGAAACCAGAAAGCGGAGTGGCGGCGGGGCGCCAGCTAGCGCAGGGGCTGTCGCCCTTTCTGGGCCTGGAGGGATGAGAGGAGGAGCTGTGTGGAGAGCGCCCCCTGCAGGAGCTGTGAGGAGAAGGGCCAGCCTGGTGCAACCCTGTCGAGGAGCTAGGGAGTAAACACCCAGAACTCAATTCTTCTTCCTCTTCCAAATTCCAGCGTCCCCTAACCAAACTCAGGCAAAAACCTGCCTGCGGATGCCCAACAGGTTCCAAGGGAGACGGGCAGTGGTTATGAAGGGCATCCGGCACCAATTAAAACATACCTTAAAAATATAGTTACCCTCAAAAGTTACCCTTAAAAACATACTCTGTAGGTAAAAGGATAAATTATTGTACATTCTTTTAATGGATTCCAATGTGTCAGTTTAAAAGATTGTGGAAGATTTCTTATGCTCAGACCAAGAAAACAAGCAATGAAAATATATCAAACTATCCTACTTCAATATTTAAAACTGTATAAATATACATGAGTGTACTCTTTTAAACATTTTTTTAACGTTTATTCATTTTTGAGAGAGTGTGAGGGGGAGGGGCAGAGAGAGAGACAGAATCTGAAGCAGGCTCCAGGCTGTGAGCTGCCAGCACAGAGCCCGATGTGGAGCTCAAACCCACAAATTGTGAGACCATGACCTGAGCCTAAGTCAGGCACTTAACCAACTGAGCCACCCAGGTGCCCCAAAATGAGTGTGCTCTTATAAGCACAGAAAAGAAGTCTGGTTATCTCTTGGAGGTGGAGTGCAGGCGGGTATCTATAAACCTTCATGCCTTGCTTTACAGGCTTTGCATTATTTGAATTCGTAAACATGAGTGTGAAATGTTTTTGTAATTTTAAAAAATCATAAAATAGAAAGAAAGGAAAGAAATTCTTGGAAGCCAGAAAGAGTGAATGGGCTGAAGAGGCTGAGGCAGGGAGAAACTGAGGGCCACTAGCCACAGAGAGGCCAGGCCAACAGTGGTCAGGACCAACTGAAGCAGTGGAAGTAGGGATGGAGTGGAAGGCTGGCTTGCAAAGTGCTTGAAACCCTCCTCCTCTTCCCTCTCCTCCCTCCCTCTCCCTTCCTTTCCCTTGGAGATGGCAACATGGCTGGAAGCCAAGGAGGCAGCTGGTATGGTTGGAAAATCAGTTACACACAAGGGGATTGAACAAATATATTGAGGATAATGGGAGCCAGGTTTTTCTCACTGTTGGAGGAGAATTACAAATGTGGAAAGGGGGCAGGCCTGAAGAACTGGAGCTATCAGGGTGAACTGTATGTGTGTGTGTGTGTATTGTATATATGTATATATACAAAAAATATGTATTATATATTGTATAATATACACATATATTTGTATATGCATATGTATGTATATGTATATATGTGTGTGTTTATGTATGTGTGTGTATGTATAGATGGATAGATATACAAATACATGTTTGTGTGTGCATACTTTTTCCCTAGCACTGCCCACTGAGAAGGCCTAGATAGCAACAAGCACATCAGGCACCCAGATCTTGATTTCTAAACATTATCCTTCACCAAAACGAATTAGGACTCCCTTGGGGTGCCTGGGTGGCTCAGTCGGTTAAGCATCTGACTTCAGCTTAGGTCATGATCTCACAGTTTGTGAGTTCAAGCCCCACATCAGGCTGTTAATGCAGAGCCTGCTTTGGATCCTCTGCCCCCTTCTCTCTCTGCCCCTCTCTGGCTCGTGCTCTCTCTCTCTCAAAAATAAATAAACATTAAAAATTCTTTTAAAAAGAAAAGGACTCCTTGAAGAAATAGTTGATTCCAGTGTCAGTGGGGCAACTGGAAAATAAAGTATTCAAAGAATAGTGACATGTCAAAAGGACAGTAAGGGGCTCCCACCCACCAAGTCTGGGACAATTAGAGCATCAAAATAAAAATGATAAGGGGGCACCTGGGTGGCTCAGCCAGTTGAGCATCCAACTCTTGATTTAGACTCAGGTCATGATCTCACAGTTGTGGGATCCAGCCCCGATTTGGGCTCCATGCTGAGCTTGGAGCCTGCTTGGGAGTCTCTCCCACTGTCTCTGCCCCTCCCCCACTCACACTCTCCTTGTCTCAAAACAAAAGAAATAAACCTTTATAAATAAACAAACAAACAGATAAATAAACATGATAATAACCAACTACAACCCACTGAATAACCTAGGAATCTATGAGTCATATTGATTAAGGAGAAGGAAAAGCTCTTCCTTACAGTACAAAGCCAACTAATAAAAGTAGAGGGAGTGATGGAAATAGAGAAACCATCATAACGATGGACTGATTCAGGCCGGAGACTTCATGGATGTTCTAAGGCTTGTAGGTCGAGGTTTGATGAGGAACAGAATATTGCAAAATATGGAGCGTATTTCCCAAAACTAAAATTGGTGTCAACAAAATCTCCCACCCTACATGCTCTTCTGCCACACCCCCATCATGAAGTGAATAGTTTCCCTCTCCTCGAGTCTGGCCGGAGCATTTTCACTCACAACCAACAGAACATGGCAGGAATGACACTGTAAATTCTAAGGCCAGACCAGAAGAACACTGCAACTTTTATCCTTGTCTCTTAGAGCACTCTTTCTTGGAACGCTGCCTCTCAGAACCGCACAGTCATACTATGAAAAGCCCAAGCCACAACAAGAAGCCACACATTGGTGGCTCCACTGACAATAATCTCCAGTGAGCCTGTCAGTCACCCCAGCCCATCTTGGAAGTGGATCCTCCAGCCAGCAGCCATTTAAGACACTTCCAGCAGTTCAGGTCATTTCAGCTGAGGCCCCAGATCATGGAGGAGCAGAAATAAGCCAGACCTACCATGCCTTGTCTGAATTCCTGACCCACAGAATCCATAAGCATGATAAAGTGGCCTTTGTAATGGCACTAAATTTGGGGGTAGTTTATTAGGCAAATATAGACAACTGGAGAATTAGCATAGTCTCAGATATCTCCTCACAAAATACTTATCCAGCACAAAGAAGAAAATGGTAGCTTTATGGAGGAGAAACCTGGCAGACAGCAATCTGACAATGGAACCATGGTTCCTATGACCGATCAAGGTTCCCATGATGATCCAGTCATCATCATGATATGCTGAGAACAACACAGTATCGTTTCAGCAGTACTCTAACATGTCCTGGGGCTAGTCTCAAGGAAACTTTGAACAGACTCAGATTGAGACAGCACCAATTTATCCATGGTATTTTTAGAGACTCACAAAAATATTTTAATCTTAATTTATTTTGAAATCAGAAGGAAAAATGTCAATAGTATGAATCCAGTCTGCATTATATTCATCTTTATACCAAAGCAATATAAAGTATATTTTAACTTTTTTATGCAGGAAGGAACCCACAAATGCAAAAGTGCCTAGGACCAACCAGAGTCATAATGCGTGCCTGGGTTGAGGACATCCTACAGAATGAAATGTGCCAGATGAGAGGGAATCAACACACTCCACCCTATCTCTCCCACTGAATGCAGATATCAAACTTGGAAAGAGGGGTGCCTGGGTGGCTCGGTTGGTTAAGTGCCCGACTTCAGCTCAGGTCACGATCTCACAGCTCGTGAATTCGAGCCCCGCGTGGGGCTTTGTGCTGACAGCTCAGAGCCTGGAGCCTACTTCAGAGTCTGTGTCTCCCTCCCTCTGCTTCTTCCCCGCTCATTCTCTCTCTCTCAAAAATAATAAATTAAAAAAAAAAAAAAACCTGGAGCAAAAAAGTAAACAATAATGGGCACACTGGGGAAGAATGCCAGAATTCAAAGTATTACTGAATGACTAGTGAATTTTCTCCTTTTCCCCCTCAAGTATCCCCCAGTTTAGAGTCAATGCAGTCTGAAACCTGGAAATGCATATAGCATGAATGAGAGAGCTTCAGGAGGAGCTCACTTTCTCTGGCTAGAGGAGTGGGAAGGGGGACTCTAAACATGGAAAGAAATACAGGAAGATCCCATTTTTCTTTTTTTCTTTTTTCTGCACTTTCTTTTCTCACCCCCTAAACAATTTTGTGCTGGTGGTGGCAGCAGCAGAAACAACAGTGGCAACGGGGGCCACTTCGGGAGCCTAAACTTCTGAGTGAGGAGAACCTTCACCCCTGATCAGAGAGGCTGTGATTCCCAAAAGGGTGGGCCTCTCTCTCTCTCTCTCTCTCTCTCCTCCAATACTTGGCTCCAGATATGGGACCAGTCATGGGAGAATGTGGCAAAATGGGGGAAATAAAGCCATACCTTTCTGGCCAGAAGACCACAAAGGGGAACCCCAAGGAACTAGAAAGGACCAGGAAGATTGCAAAGTTGTTTATTAACTGTATGGGTCTGACTCTAAACAGCACACCATAGCTTTTGAAAAGTAAATTAGGACAGACACCACCCAGGTTCCAAACCGGCCACTGGATGGTACATCTGGAAGACAGAGCTGAAAAGCACTTCAAAGGCTTTGCAAATGGAACTGACACCAAACCACAACCCATGGAAGACTGGATAAAACTTGCAGCCTGAATTCAAGCAAGTCAATTGCCTATTTAAACAAAAATATCAACATTCTCATAGGATTTAGACAGAACACAAAGTCCCATGACATAATATTCAAAACGGATACAATCCAATGATTTTATAACAATGACCATGTATTACTCAGCCTACAGAGAGCCAGGAAAATCTCAATTTACCTGGCAAGAGACAATCAATAGATGTCAACACTGATATGACACAGATGTTGGAATTGTCTGACAAAGACTTTAAAGCAGCTGCTATGTGTGTCTGTATGTCAGTATATGTCTGTCTTTATGCCAGTATGTGTTTATGTTGTTTTGATTACTGTAGCTTTGTAATAAGTTTTTTTAAGTTTATTTATTTATTTATTTATTTATTTACAGAGAGAGAGAACGAGTGGGGGAGGGCAAAGAGAGAGGGGGACAGAGGATTCAAAGCAGGCTCCGTGCTGACAGCACAGAGCCTGATGTGAGGCTCTAACTCACGAACTGAGAGATCATGACCTGAGCCAAAGTTGGACAGTTAAACGACTGAGCCACCCAGGCGCCCCTTTAGTAAGCTTTAAAATCAGGATGTGTGAGGGGGTGCCTGGGTGGCTCAGTTGGTTGAGCGTCTGACTCTTGATTTCAGCTCAGGTCAAGATCTCACAGTTGTGAGATTGAGCCCCTAGTTGGGCTCTGTGTTGAACATGGAGCCTGCTTGTGAATTTCTCTCTCTCTCCCTTTCTCTCTGCTCCTTCCCTGATCATACATGCACTGTCTCTCTCTCTCTCTCTAAAAAAAAAAAAAAAAATCAAGATGTGTGAGTCATACAATTTTTTTCATTTTCAAGATTGTTTTGACTATTTGAGGTACCTTGGAATTCCATATGAATTTTAGGATGGATTTATCTATTTCTGCAAAAGACATCATTGGAATTTTGGTGGGGATTGTGTTGAATCAGTATATCATTTGGGGTAGCAATGACATCTTAACAATATTGTCTTCCAATCCATGAACATAGGATGTCTTTCCACTTATTTGTCTTCTTTAATTTCTTGCAGCAATGTTTCATAGTTTCCAGCATACAAACCTTTGGTCTCCTTGGTTAAGTTTTTCCTAAGTATTTTATACTATCTGATGCTATTATAGATGGAATTGTTTTCTTAATTTTCTTTTTGAATCATTCATTGTTTTTGTATAAATGTGCAATTGATTTGTGTGTGTTGGTTTTGTATCCTGCAACTGTACTCAATTTGTTTATTGGTTCGAACACTCTTTTTTTTATTTAAAAAATTTTTTAATTTATTTTTGAGAGAGAGACAGAGCACAGCAGGGGAGGGATAGAGAGAGACACACACACACACACACACACACAGAATCTGAAGCACGTGCCAGGCTAAGAACTGTCAATACAGAGCCCAACATGGGGCCCAACCCACAAACTGTGAGATTGTGACCTGAGCCAAAGTTGGACGCTCAACCGATTGAGCCACCCAGGCACCCCAGTTCTAACAGTATTTTGTAGAATCTTTAGGGTCTTGTACTTATAAGATCATGTCATGTGCAAACAGAAATAATTTTCTTCTTTCCTTTTCAATTTGAATTGCTTTTTATTTTTTTCTTTTTTCAAACATTTTTTAAATGTTTATTTTTCAAAGTGAGAGAAAGAAAGAGTGTGAGTGGGGGAGGGGCACAGAGAGAGGGAGACACAGAATCCAAAGCAGTCTCCAGGCTCTTAACTGTCAGCACAGAACCCGATGTGGGGTTTGAACCCACGAACCATGAGATCATGACCTGAGCTGGGGTGGGTTGCTTAACCAACTGAGCTACCCATGTGCCCCTTTTATTTTTCTTGCGAGAACTCTGGCCAGAAACTTCCAATAGTATGTTGAATGAAGTGTTGGAAGCTCACATCCTGGTATTGTTTTTGATTTTAGGAAAAAACAAAGCTTTTAGCCTTTCAGCATTAAGTATGAAGTAGCCATGGGTTAATACATGGCTTTTATTATATTGAGGTTTCTTCTATTCCTAGTTTGTTGAAGTGCTTTAAAAAAAAAAAAAAGTTTATTCATTTAGGAGGGTCTGGGTGGCTCAGTCAGCTAAGCATCTGACTTCAGCTCAGGTCATGATTCCATGGCCCATGAGTTCAAGTCCCACATTGGGCTCTCTGCTGCCGGGGCAAAGCCCGCTTCAGATCCTCTGTCTCTGTCTCTTTCTGCCCCTCCCCACTTGCACCCTCTCTCTCTCTCAAAAATAATAAACAACGTTTATTCATTTATTTTGAGAGAGAGAGAGAGTGCTAGCATGTGCAGGGGAAGAAAAGGGACAGAGAGAAAACTCCAAGCAGGCTTCGTGCTGCCAGACCAGAGCGCAACATGGGACTCAATCCCACAAACCATGAGATCATGACTTGAGCCAAAATCAAGAGTCCTGCACTTAACAGACTGAGCTACCCAGGAGCCCTTTGGTGAGTTTTTTTTTTTTTTTTTTTTTTAAATCATGAGGGGCATCACATGATCACGTAGTTTTTTTCTTTCATTGTATTAATGTGATGTATTACATTGATTGATTTCCTTGTGTTGAACTACTCCTTCATTTCAGGGATATTCCCACTCAATCATGGTTAATCATCCTTTAAAATGCTGTTGGAGGGCACCTGGATGGCTCAGTAAGTTAAGCTTCCGACTTTGGCTCAGGTCAAAATCTCATGGTTTGTGGGTTTGAGCCCTTCATAAGGCTCTGTGCTGTCAGCAGAGATCCCCTCTCCACCCCCCCCCACCCCCCCCACCCCACCCCCCGCTCACCCCGACTACCGCCTCTAAAATAAATAAATAAGGCACCTGGGGAGCTCAAGTGTCCGGCTTCAGCTCAGGTCATGAGCTTGCAGTCTGTGAGTTCAAGCCCCATGTCAGGCTCTGTGCTGACAGCTCAGAGGCTAGAGCCTGCTTTGGATTCTGTGTCTCCCTCTTTCTCTGCCCCTCCCCTGCTCAGCTCTGTCTCTTTGTCTCTCACAAAAATAAATAAACATTAAAAAAATAATAAAATAAACACTTTAAAAAATCTTGAAAAAAATAAAATGCTGTTGGATTTTATGTACTAATATTTTGTATGTTTATTAAAAGTTTATTTATTTATTTTGAGAGAGAGAGAGACACACACACACACTGGGGGAAGGGCAGAGAGAGAGGGAGAGGGAGAATCCCAAGCAGGCTCCAAACTGTCAGCACAAAGCCTGATGCAGGGCTTGATCTCATGAACCATGAGATCATGACCTGAGCTGAAGTCAAGAGTCAGATACTTAACCAAATGAACTGCCCAAGCACACCCTACCTATGTACTAATATTTTGTTGGTGATTTTTGCCTATATATTCATAAGGAATACTGGTCTGTGATTATCTTTTTTTGTGATATCTTTATTTGGTTTTGGCATTACAGTAATGCTGGCCTCATAGAATTAGGAAGTGTTGGGGCACCTGGACAGCTCAGTAGCTTAAGCATCTGGCTCTTGATTTTGGCTCGGGTCAGTCATGATCTCACAGTCTTTGTCTCTCTCTCTCAAAATAAATAAATAAATAAACATTTTAAAAAAATAATTAGGAAGTGTTCCCCCCTCTTTAATTTTTGGGAAGAGTTTGAGAAGGATTGGTGTTAACTTGTTTAAATATTTGGTATAATTCACTAGCAAAGCCATCTGGTTCAGAAGTTTTGTTTATTGGTAGGTTTGGGTTTTTTTTGTTTATTTGCTTTTAAGCTCCATGTAAGCTCCATGTCCACCATGGGGCTTGAACTCATGATGCTGAGATTAAGAGTTGTATGCTCAAAACTGAGAACAAACTGAGGGTTGATGGGGGGTGGGAGGGAGGGCAGGGTGGGTGATGGGTATTGAGGAGGGCACCTTTTGGGATGAGCACTGGGTGTTGTATGGAAACCAATTTGACAGTAAATTTCATATATTAAAAAATTAAAAAAAAAATTCCACATATGAGAAAAAAAAAAAAAGAGTTGTATGCTCTACCAACTGAGCTAGCCAGGCATCCCTGTTTATTGGGAGGTTTTGATTGCTGATTCAATCTCTTTACTCATCATAGGTTTATTGAGATCTGCTATTTCCTCTTGAGTTAATTTAGGTTATTTGTATGTTTGAAGGAATTTGTCCATTCCTTCTAGGTTATCTAATTTGTCAACATATAATTGTTCATAGGATTCTAATTCTTTTTGTTTCTTTAAAGTCAGTAGTAATTTCCCCAGTTCCATTTCTGGTTTTATTTACATCTGCTGCCTTTTTTTCCCCTTTGTCAGTCTAGCTAAAGATTTGTTGATTCTGGGGCGCCTGGGTGGCGCAGTCGGTTAAGCGTCCGACTTCAGCCAGGTCACGATCTCGCGGTCCGTGAGTTCGAGCCCCGCGTCAGGCTCTGGGCCGATGGCTCGGAGCCTGGAGCCTGTTTCCGATTCTGTGTCTCCCTCTCTCTCTGCCCCTCCCCGTTCATGCTCTGTCTCTCTCTGTCCCAAAAATAAATAAAAAACATTGGAAAAAAAAATAAAAAAATAAAATAAAAAAAAAAAGATTTGTTGATTCTGTTGACTTTTTTCAAAGAACCAACTTTTGGTTTTATTGCTTTCTTTATTTTTTTCTATTCTCTCTATATATCTCTATCTCTATCTCTATCTTTATCTCTATCTCTATCCTCATTCTAATTGCTATTATTTATTTCCTTCTAGCTTTACGTTTAGTTTGTTCTTCCTTTTATAACTCTTGAAGGTTGATTTGAGATCTTTCTTTTTTTAAGGTAGACATTTATAGCTATAAATTACCCTCTGAACACTATTTTCACTGCATCTCTTAAGTTTTGGTATGTTGTGTTTCATATTCATTTCATGGTATTTTCTAATTTCCCTTGTGATTTCTTCTTTGACCCATTGGTTGTTTAAGGGTATATTGTTTAATTTCCACATATTTATAAGTCTTCCAGTTTTCCTTTCATTTCTAGTTGTACTTCATAGTGGTTGGAAAAAAATGTTCTAAGTGATTTCAGTCTTTCAAAATGTATTAAGACTTGTTTGTAGCCAAACACATGATCTATGCAGGAGAATGTTCCATGAACACTTGAGAATAATATGTATTCTGCTGTTGTGTAGTATTCTGTTTATGTCAGGTCAAATAAGTTTATAGTGTTGTTCAAGTTCTCTGTTTCCTTATTGTTCTTTGTCTGATTGTTCTATCCATTACTGAGTGTGGGTATTGAAGTCTCCCAACATTATTGGAGTACTAGCTATTTTTATCAATTCTGTTACTGTCAATTTTTTAAAATTCTGTCAATTTTTGTTTCATATATTTTGTGACTCCTTAGTTAAGTGTATATATATTTATTATAAATGTTATATGTTCTTGATTTAACTTTTTATGAATATAAAATGTACTTCTTTTTCTCTTGTAAACTTTTTTTTAAAATTTTTTTTTCAATGTTTTTTATTTATTTTTTGGGACAGAGAGAGACAGAGCATGAACGGGGGAGGGGCAGAGAGAGAGGGAGACACAGAATGGGAAACAGGCTCCAGGCTCCGAGCCATCAGCCCAGAGCCTGACGCGGGGCTCGAACTCACGGACCGCAAGATCGTGACCTGGCTGAAGTCGGACGCTTAACCGACTGCGCCACCCAGGCGCCCCGAAAATTTTTAATCTTTATTCATTTTTGAGAGAGAAACAGAGTGTGAGCAGGGAAGGAGCAGAGACAGAGGGAGACACAGAATCCGAAGCAGGCTCCAGGCCCCGAGCCATCAGCACAGAGCCCAATGCAGGGCTCAAACCCACAAACCGTGAGATCATGACCTGAGCTGAAGTCAGATGCTCAACCGACTGAGCCACCCAGGCACCCCTCTTGTAAACTTTTTTTAAAGTTTATTTTTATTTATTTTGAGAGAGATAGAGAGCAAGAGGGGGAGGGGCAGAGAGAGAGGAAGACAGAATCCCAAGTCCTCGCTGTCAGCACATAGCCTGATTCAGGGCTCGAATTCGTGAACTGCATGAGATCATGACCTGAGCCAAAGTCAACAATTGGATGCTTAACTGACTGAGCCACCCAGGCACCCTTCTTGTAAACTTTTTCGATTGAAAGTCTATTTTGTCTGATAATGATACAGCCACCCCAGCTCTTTTGTTTACTATTTGCATGGAATACCTTTCCCCATCCTTTTGCTTTCAATCTCTTTGTATCTTTATATCTAATGTGAATGCCTTGTAGACATCATAAAGACATGTCCTATTTTTTTACCCATTCTGCCAATCTCTGTCTTTTACTATAATAGTTTAATTCACTTACATGTAATATGATTACTAAGAAAACATAGATTTATTTTTTTATTTATCAGTTTTAGACAATATATATTTCTTATTCTGGCAGTGAGGAATTAGCTTTCTTGCACCACTCTAACCCTTATCTTTTCTCCCCTTATTTTCACAATATGTTTTCCATAGTTTATAGTTAAATCAATAGTCTGTGTTTACATTATTGACCAAATAAACATTCTTCACTCAAGCTATAAATTTTTATTTTCTTTCCTTTACAAAGAGTTTATCTGGAGTTTATACTTGTATCTTTTTTCAATTGTTTAGTTTTCTAAGTACCTAGAGCTATTTTCTTACAAATATTCCAAACACATACCAAAAATTTTTCCAAATGTTCAATACATCACTGATCAATTCTATCTTTTCCCTGCAGACCCTATTCCATAGAATTCTGTCTTAGTGCTCTAGTTTGGACTGGTTCCTCACTAAACTTGGTACACAAATGTCCTGGAATTTCCTTTTGCCAGTCAAGAAGGGTTTATTTTTGTCACTTAGCTATTTGTTTTCTGTGTGTTGGATATATATATATATATATATATATATATATATATATCCCTCAATTATCCCATTACCACCACCTTAAAAAAATTAAGGTGATTCTTTTGGAGTGTACCATTTTAATCCCTGTCTTTTTTCCTTTTTTATATATTCTTAAGTTATTTTCTTAGTGATTATCTTGGGAATTACAATTAACATCTTAAAACAATTATAAAAGTTACAAATGATTAAGTAACAATTAAAAACAATTATAAAATAAAACAGTTTGAATTATACCAACTTATTTTCAATAGTATATTAATTGTATTACATCTCCAACCTTCCTCCTCTATATTTTTGCACAGATTACTCTTTATACATTTTATGCCCCTTAACATAAATTTATAGTGATTGCGGGGCGCCTGGGTGGCGCAGTCGGTTAAGTGTCCGACTTCAGCCAGGTCACGATCTCGCGGTCCATGAGTTCGAGCCCCGCGTCAGGCTCTGGGCTGATGGCTCGGAGCCTGGAGCCTGTTTCCGATTCTGTGTCTCCCTCTCTCTCTGCCCCTCCCCCGTTCATGCTCTGTCTCTCTCTGTCCCAAAAATAAATAAAAAAGCATTGAAAAAAAAATTTTTTTTTAAAATTTATAGTGATTGCTTTATGCATTTACTTCTTAAATATATAAGGAAAAGAGATAAGTTATAAGCCAAACCAAAAGTACAATATTGGCTTTTATATTTGCTTATGAAATTATTTTTACTAGTGTTCTAAATTTTTTTTCATATGTCTTCAAGTAACTATCTAATGTCTTTTCATTTCAGCCTTAAGGACTCCATCTACCATTTCTTGTAGGGTAGGTCTACTGGTAATGAACTCCCTCAGTTGTTGTTTATCTGGAAATACCTCAATTTCTCCTTATTCTTTAAGGATAATTTTGCTGGAAATAGAATTCTTAGCTGACAGTATTTTTCTTTTCTTTTTTTTAAATGTTTATTTATTTTTGAGAGAGAGACAGAGCGCAAGCAGGGGTGGGGCAGATAGAGAGGGAGACACAGAATCTGAAAAGGCTCCAGGCTCCGAGCTGTCAGCACAGAGCCTGACGCGGGGCTCAAGTCTACAAACTGTGAGATCATGACCTGAGCTGTAGTTGGATGCTTAACTCCAGGTGCCCCTTAGCTGACAGTATTTTTCATTCAAGGTTTTAAATTTGTCCTTCCATGGCCTTCTGGCCTGCATGATTTCTGATGAGAAATGAGCCATTAATCTTATTAAGAAACTTTTGTACATGATGCATCACTTCTTCCTGCTTTCAAAAAAAAGGGGGTTTTTTAAAAATTTTTTTCTTGTTTTTTAATCTTTGAGTTTCCACAGTTTGACTATAATGTGTCTCAGTGTGAAACCCTTTGAATTTACCCTGCTCGGAATTCATGGAGCTTCTTGGATGTATATATTCATGTCTTTCATCAGATTTGGGAAGTTTTAAGTAATTATCTCTCAAATATTTTTTCTGACCCTTTCTATTTTCCTCCTTGAATTCCTATAATGCATATGTTAGTATGCTTGATGGTATCCCACAAGTCTCTAAGCCTGTTATGTTTCTTCATTTTTTTTTCTTACTGTTTCTCAGACTAGATAATTTCAAATGTCTTCTCCTCATGTTCACTGATCCTTTCTTCCACCTGCCCAAGTCTGTTCCTGAATCATTGTAATTTACAGTTCCAGAATTTCTGTTTGGAAACTTTTTAATAATTTTTTTAAAGTTTATTTATTTTTTTAAGTAATCTGTACACCCAACATGGGGCTCAGACTCACAACCCCGAGTTCAAGAGTTTCATGCTCTTCCAACTGAGCCAACTAGGTGCCCCTTTTATAATTTCGATCTCTTTATTGATATTGACATTTTGTTCAGATGTAATTTTCCCAATTTCTTTTTGTTCTTTTCCATGGTTCCCTTTAGCTCATTGAACATATTTAAGACAGCTGATTTAAAATCTTTGACTTAGGGGTTCCTGGGTGGCTCAGTCAATTAAGCATCCAACTTAGTTCATGACCTCACAGTTCCTGAGTTTGAGCCCTGCATCTGGCTCTCTGCTGTCAGCGTGGAGCCTGCTTCAGATCCTCTGTCCATCTCTCTCTCTGCCCCTCCCCCACTGGTGCATTTTCTCTCTCTCCCAGAAAGAAATAAACATTAAAAAAAATTTTTTTTAATAAAATCTTCGACTTAGGGGCATCTGGGTGGCTCAGTCAGTTGAGCATCTGACTCTTGGTTTTGGCTTAAGTCATGATCACAGGGTCATGGATGGCATCCTTCCAGGCTACACACTGAGCATGGAGCCTGCTTAAGATTCTCTCTCTCCCTCTGCCCTCTCCCCTGCTCATACTTTCTCTCTTTTTATATTTAATTTAATTTAATATTAAAATCTTTGACTTATAATTCCAATGTTTGGACTTCCTTTGGGATGATTTCTGTCAAATTACTTTTTTCCTGTGAATGAGCCATTTTCCTGTTTCTTTGTATGTTTTGTAACTTTTTATCCAGAACTGGTCATTCTGAGTACTGTTTGGTGGTAATTCTGGAGATCTAATTCTCTTACTCTTTAGAGTTTTTTGGTTTTTCTAGTTGATGGCTGGAGCCATCCTTTTATGACTTTTCCAAACTATTTTTGCAAAGTGTGTATTCCTTGTGGTATTCACTGATGTTTCTCTTTCATTGTTTCTAAGGTCAGCTAATAATATGATGAAATTTCAATAAATGTCTTGCTCCTAAAAGAGGAAAAATAAATAGGTCCCATTTCTCTCTCTCTTTTTTTTTAATGTTCACTTATTTATTTTTGTGAGAGCACGCACATGCGAGCGGGGGAGAAGCAGAGAGAGGGAGAGAGAGAAACCGTGCTGTCAGTACAGAGCCAGATGCAGGGCTCAGTCTCACAAACCATGAGATCATGACCTGAGCCAAAATCAAAAGTCGAATGCATAACAAACTGAACCACCCAGGCGCCCCAAGTAGGTCCTATCTCTTTAAATACTCTCACAGTTGGCAGCCTGTGGGGGTTGAAACATGGCCAACCTCTGAGCTCCTGTCAGCAATCAAAAGCAGCAATTAGCAATCAAAACCCACAATCACAGTTTTGGGGGGACTATGTGGTTGTTGATCACCTTGGGTCCAAAAGACTGCCAGTTATACAGACTCAGTCCCTGCAGCTGCCTGCTACCAGGATGAGGGATTGGCATGGCATCTGCTATCACGTGAAAAACTTAAATTGAAATTTACCAGCCTCCTTGTCAACCTCTCTCCTTTCTACTGCAAGCGTTCTGTTAGACTCCAGTTCCAAAATAGTTGCTTCAGGCAGTTCTGCCACTTTAATCGTTTCTGTAAATAGATGGAATCCTGAAACTCCCTGCTCTGCTATCTTCTTTAGTGTTACCTTTTGCCAATTGATTTTTGACAAAGCTGCAAAGGCAATTTAGTGGAAAAAGGACAGTCCTTTCCACAATGGTATTGGAAAAATTGAACCTCCATAGGCAAAACAAACAAACCCAAAAAACAACACAAACAAAAAAACTTCAATATAAGCCTCACACATTATGCCAAACTTAACTCAAAATGGACCATAGATCTAAATGTGAAATGTAAAACTATAAAACTTACAGAATAAAACATAAAATATACTACTATATACCTATTAAAATAGGCAAAATAAAAAATATTGACTATATCATGTACTGGCAAGAATATAGTTACTAGCACTCTCATATATTGCTGGTGGGAATGTAAAACATGGTCATTCTGGAAAACAATTTGGCAGTTTCTTATAAAGTTAAATATACACTTACCATACGACACAGCAATTCCGCTGTTGTGCATTTACTCCAGGGAAATGAAAACTTATATTCACACAAAAACCTATATACAAGTATTTATAGTAGCTCTATTCATAATCACACAAAACTAGGGGAAAAAATGTCCTTCGACTGGTGAGCAGATAAATAAGCAGTGGTACATCTACACAGTGGCATGGAATACTACAAAATGAACAAACTATTGATACAGCAATTTAGATGAATTTCAAAGGCATTATGCCAAATGAAAGAAATCATTTGGAAAAGGTTACATATTTTATGATTCCATTTAAATGGCATTCTCAAAAAGATGAAACTACAGTGAAGGAAAATAGATCAGTAGGTTGTGAGGGTTAGGGAAGGGGGAGTTTCACTATAAAGGGATAGCACAAGTGAGTTTATTAGGAAGGGTTCCATAGCTTTATGGTGGTGGTAGATACACAAATCTATATATGTATTAAAAATACATAGAGCTGTATATTTTAAAAGTCAATTTTGCTGTATGTTAAAAGATTAAAAAATTAAAAAATATTCCCTAAACATACAAACAAAACAAAAACACATGGTCATGAATGGTAGAGAAAGACCAAGGAACTGTTATATACTGAAAACAAAAAAGGCATAACAACTAAACGCAACTTATGATCCTGGATTGAATCTTAGACCAGAAAAATAAGAGATGTTGTGCAGCCATTGGTACAATCTGAATAGAGT
Source organism: Neofelis nebulosa (assembly GCF_028018385.1). Lineage (NCBI taxonomy): Eukaryota > Metazoa > Chordata > Mammalia > Carnivora > Felidae > Neofelis > Neofelis nebulosa. Next base: position 65,041,446 of record NC_080792.1, read on the forward strand.
CAGGACTGGATGCCTGTATTGGCGTTGAGTTCCTGATTCAGATGATTGTACTGTGGCTATGTAGGAGCTTTCTTGTTTGGGGAAATACACTCAGAGGCATTTAGGGATGATGAGGTCATCAACTCTTTAACTGTCTCTCAAATGGTCCATGAAAGAACTATGGCAATAATTATATATAATGTTTAAAGTATAATTATATCTCTATATTAATATATACATATTATATGCATAAATTATATATATATACATATATATATACATATATATACATATATACATATGTACATACATATACATATACATATACACATATATACATAATATACATATATATATATATGGAGAGAGGAGAAAAAAAGGGATATGGAAGTTCTTTTTTTTTTTTTTAACGTTTATTTGTTTTTGAGAGAGAGAGTCAGAGTGTGAGTGGGGGATGTGCATAGAGAGAGGGAGACACAGAATTGGGAAGCAGGCTCCAGGCTCTGAGGTGTCATCACAGAGCCTGATGCAGGGCTCAAACTCATGAACTGTGAAATCATGACCTGAGCCAAAGTTGGACACTTAACCAACTGAGCTACCCAGGCACCCTGGGGATGTGGAAATTCTTATACTGTTCTTGTAACTTCTAAGTTTGAAATTATTTCAAATTATAAAAGTCAAAGAATGTTGAGATGACTCTCCCATGCAGAAAAATTCCATCTACAAGGAGATGAAGCATAACTCCCCACTCCTTAAGTATTAGCTGGGCATAGTGACTTCTTTCCAGTGCACAGTCTGGGAAAGGGAGAAAAAATAATCACTTTATAGGGGAGAAATCTGACAAACACTAACTCAGCCAGGTGATCAAAGTAAACACCAATAGTGATGTCATGTTGGTAGCATATAGCCTTGATATTGTGATGAAAATGGCACTTTAACTCTTGTCTTCCTCCCCAAAATGCACATAGCCAGAGGTATAATAAGAAAACCATTAGGCAAATCCCAGTTGCGGGATAGTTTACAAAATACTTGACCTCCTCAAAACTGTCAAGGTCATCAAAAACATGGAAAGTCTGAGAAACCATCACAACTACACAATGAATAAATGTAATGTGAGATCCTGGAACAGAAAAAAGACCTTAGGTAAAAATTAAGGATATCTTAATACACTATGGACTTTAGTTAATAACAGTGTATCAATACTAGTTCATTAATTGTACCAAATGTACCATACCAATACAAGAAGTTACTAATAGGAGAAACTCAGTGTGGGGTATTGGGAACTCTGTACTATCTTTGCAATTTTTCTGTAAATCTAAAAAATAAAGTTTGTTTTAAAAAAACAAGCAATATTTAGGCAGTCCAATGAGGAGGATTTGGGTATCAGTTGGATGTTAGGGGTGGTAAAGAATGAGGTTGAGGAGCACCTGGGTGGCTCAGTTGGTTGAGAGTCCGACTTTGGCTCAGGTCATGATCTCATGGTTCGTGGGTTCAAGCCCCACATCGGGCTCTGTGCTGACAGTTTGCTCAGAGCCTGGAGCCTACTTTGGATTCTGTGTCTCCTTCTCTCTTTGACCCTCCCCCACTTGTGCTCTGTCTCTCTCTCTCATAAAAAAAAAAAAAAAAAAAAAAAAGAATGAGGTTGAAGAAGGTGTTTACTTTTGGCTTGGGGAACTGAGAAAGCTTTTGAGTGAGCTGGAAAGACATAGTGGGCAGGTGGGAAGTTCAAGGAGAGATTTGTAATGAGGGGCTGTATGATTGAACGTAGAACTGATGTATGTGATTTGAGCTAGACAGGGAGACTTGGGTGAAGACTGGGAGGAATATGTCATGTGAGAGCAATGGGACAGCCCTTTTGGTGGCCTATCTATTCCTTCTTTTTTTTATCTTTTTTTAAATTTATTTTTTATGTATTTTGAGAAAGAGAGAAAGAGTGTGCTCGTACTTAGGAGCAGGGGAGGGGCAGAGAGATGTGGGAGAAAGAGAATCCCAAAGAGGCTCAGTGTCGTGAACACAGAGCCTGTTGCAAGGCTCGATCCCACAAACTGTCATCATGACCCCAGTGAAGAAATCAAGAGCTGCCAGATGCTTAACCAATTCAGCTACCCAGGTGCCCTCCTCTTTCTTTCTGAGTGCTGCCGCCCTGATTTGATTGGGTGTCTACCATTCCCCATGTGACTAGGGAAGAGTCACCTTCTCCTAGGTTCCAAGGGTAAACCTTGATTGGCCTAAGGCACTCATGGCCTCTTTCTTCTTGGTGATGATTAGGTGTGGCAGACACATGACCCCACCTGTCAATGAGGCATGAGCAGAAGCCCGCTGAGTGGCTAGGTGGTTTCCTCACTCATAAGAAGGAGACTCCAAAGACACAATTCCTTCCTGCCCTTGAATAGTGTAGCACCTTATGCAGTCTGGAAATGCTACAGCCATCTCCCTGTCTGCCTGAGGATGATGCCAATGCACAGAATTGGGCAGAGACTAGAAAAGGGCAGAGAAGAGAAGCAAGAATCTTACCTGTGGGATTCCTGTTAGGTGAGAAAGTACGAGTCCTTAATGTTTATACCAATTTGGGTTGGTAGGGCCAGGTCTGGGGTGAGGCAATTGAGACACCCAAGATGCAACACTTAAGGAGGTGCCCTCTCTCAGATGCTGCTGTTGACCTTGGGAATGATTACCTCCTTAAATATGGCACCCTAAGTAACTCACAAACCTAATCCTGGCTCTGTTTGATTCAAAGTTTTCTGAACCTACAGCTTAAAGCTTCTATCTGGCAAGCAGAGGACACTGAAATTTAAGGAAAAGGAGATGAAAAATAGCTGCTCTATTTGGGCCAGAGTGATGTTATATAATAGTGTTGCCAATGGCCAGCCCCACCTTCAGCCTAATATTAAAGAGACTGCCCTCCAAGATTTCAGTAGTAGCCATCTTATTTTCATAATTTTCTTGACCCTGTGACTGTGATCATATTTCTTCCCTCACTGAAACATTATTTAGTAGAAGGTTTGTTAATTTCCCACTGGTTGGGGATTTTGAAATTTAAGTTGTGCTGTGATCAGAGGATTTGTTCAGGATTGACCTGAACAATATTTGCTTATTTGAATTTATAAAACCTCTTGTGGCCCAGTGTAGGATACTTTTTTGTATTTCATGCAGGTGTAGAATTCAACCTGTATTTTTTATGACTTATTAATTCTGTTGTTGAATTCATATTTATTTTTATTTTATATATCATAGTCTGATAATGGTGTGTAATATAGTTCACTATAACTGAGTTTCTATTATGTGTATTTCTAAAGACTTTTGTTTCCTATTTTACATTGCAATTTTTTGGTACATTTGGTTTCACAATGCCTTTTTATACTATATGCATTTTTTGGCACCTTGTTTTTTTAACAACAGTACATATTCAGAGTTTGTCTTTTGATCTGATCTGAGATTTTCCTATTTACATTTTTCCTATTTATTTACATTTGCCTTATTCGTTACTAGTCTAACTTCCATCATCTAATATTCTGGTGTTTTGATTTTTTTTTTCTTTTCATTCTGTGGTAAAATTCTGTCTTTAGTGATTTAAAAAATTAAAAACTTTTGGGGGCACCTAGGTGGTTCAGTCAGTTAATTGTCTGACTTCGGCTCAGGTCATGATCTCATGGTTCATGAGTTCAGGTCCCACATCAGGTTCTGTGCTGACAGCTCAGTGCCTGGAGCCGGCTTCAGATTCTGTGTCTCCCTCTCTTTCTTCCCCTTCCTCACTTACACTCTGTCTCTCTCTCAAAAAATAAACATTAAAAAATTTTTTTTAATTAAAAGAATTTTTTTATTCAAGTAAAATTAACAGTTATATTAGTTTCAGGTGTACAATATAATTATTCAATAATTCTATACAGTTCTCAGTGCTCAATAAGATAAATGTACTGTTAATCCCCTGTATCTACCTCACTCATTCCCCCAACCCCCTCCCCTCTGGTAACCAACAGTTCATTCTCCGTATTTAAGAGTCTGTTTTTTGGCCTCTTTTTTTCTTTCTTCTTTCATTTGTTTTGGTTCTTAAATTCCACATGTGAGTGACTGACTTACTTCACTTAGCATTATATCCTCTAGGTCTATCATGTTGCTACAAATGATAAATTTTCTTTCATTTTTATGGCTGAATATTCCATTGTATATATACCACATCTTTTTTAATCATTCATCTGTGGAAGGACACTCAGGTTCCATATCTTAATTATTGCAAATAATGCTGCCATAAACAGAGGAGTGCATGTATCTTTTCAAATTAGTGTTTTCATTTTCTTTGGGTAAATACTCAGTAGTGGAATTACTGAACTATATGGTAATTCTCTTTTTAATTAAAATTTTTTTTAATGTTTACTTATTTTTTTTTAATTTTTTTAACGTTTATTTATTTTTGAGACAGAGAGAAACACAGCATGAACGGGGGAGGGGCAGAGAGAGAGGGAAACACAGAATCGGAAGCAGGCTCCAGGCTCTGAGCCATCAGCCCAGAGCCTGATGCGGGGCTCGAACCCGCGGACCGTGAGATCGTGACCTGAGCCGAAGTCAGACGCTTAACCGACTGAGCCACCCAGGCACCCAATGTTTACTTATTTTTGAGAGACAGCATGAGCAGGAGAGGGGCAGAGAGAGAGCGAGACACAGAATCTGAAGCAGCCCCAGGCTCTGAGCTGTCAGCACAGACACAGGGCTCAAACTCACAAACCATGAAATCATGACCTGAGCCAAAGTCGGACGCTTAACTGACTGAGCCACCCAGGCACCCTCTCTTTATTTTTAAAAAGATTTTATTTATTGATTTTATTGATTTTTTTAATTTTTAATTTTTTAGAGAGAGTGTGTGTGTATGAGTGGGGGAGAGGGCGAGAGGGAGAAAGAGAGAGAGAGAGAGAGAAAGAGAGAGAGAGAGAGAGAGAGAGAGAGAAAGAGTCTTAAGCAGGCTCCATACTCAGCACAGAGCCCAATGCAGGGCTCGATCCCACAACCTTGGGATTGTGACCTGAGACAACATCAAGAGTTGGACACTCAACTGACTGAGTCACCCGGTGCTACTTAAGATTTTATTTTTACTACTTTTAAATGTTTATTTATTTTTGAGAGAGAGAGAGAGGGAGAGCATTTATGCAAGCAGGGGAGGGACAGAGAGAGGGAGACAGAGAATCCTAACCAGGCTCCAATGCTGTCAGCACAGAGCCCAATGCAGGGCTTGAACCCACGAAACATGAGATCATAACCTAAGCCAAAATCAAGAGTCGGATGCTTAACTGACTGAGCCACACAGGTGGCCCAAGATTTTATTTTTAAGTGATCTCTATACCCAACATGGGGCTCAAACCCATAACCTCAAGGTCAGGAGTCACATGCTGTACCAACTGAGCTGGGTAGGCACACCTCTTTTTAATTTTTTGAAGAACCTGTTTCCATCATTGCTGCACCAATTTGCATTCCCAACAAAGTTTCCTTTTTCTCTACATCCCTGGCAATGCTTGTTATTTCTTGTGTTCTTTATTTTAGCCATTCTGATGGGTGTAAGGTAATTATCTTATTGTAGTTTTGATTTGCATTTCCCTGATGATTAGTGATGTTGAGTATCTTTTCATGTGTCTGGTGGCCATCTGTATGTCTTCTTTAGAAAAGTGTTTGTTCACGTCCTCTGCCCATTTTTAAATCAGATTATTATTATTACTATTATTATATTGATGTTGAGTTATATAAGTTCTTATATTTTGGATATTAACTCCTTATTGGATATATCATTTGTAAATATCTTCTCCCACTAGGTAGGATGCCTTTTTGTTTTATTGATAGTTTCCTTCACTGTGCAAAAGCTTTTTATTGGTGTAGTCCCAATAATTTAATTTTTCTTTTCTTTTCTTTGCCTTGATGTCATTTTTTATGATTCCTTGCTGTTTCTTTTCCATTTACAACGTGACAAAGTGTCTGGTACACTTCTTGCTACAAGGCTCTTGATTTTTGCTGCGTGAATTACATTTTCCCTTTTTTCTCTTGTAATAGTTTATACAATAGACATAAAGCTTCCTACAATGAAAAAACTATGAAATTATACTATTTTTAAAAATAACTTTTGTCTTCATTTTATGTAAAACAAAGACTTAATGCCTGGCTTTTTCTGCCCTCTTTCTTCCTTTCTGGTTTTTCACTGCATTAATCTAAGGTTAAAAATCCAATTTTAAAAAAATCCTTTTTCTCACTTTTTTCTTTTGCTTTTTGTTTGTTACCATAGCAACAACAATCATTTCAACTTATCAGCATCAAACAGTCTCTACTGAGTGGTGTTTTTATTCAGTTATCTCTCTATCTTTAGCTAGTTTCAAGGCTTATTGCCAGTTCTTTTCCCTCATTTAATCATTCATGAGTTTCTGATTCATGTCTTGGTGGCTTATTATACAATTCTGAGCAATTTTTGCAGAAAAGGGAGTTGGTTGGGTAGTGTATTAGTCAGAAACTCTTGTAGTTTCAAGAGACAGAAACCTACCTCAAACTGACTTTACTAAAAAAGAGAATATATTGGCTCATGAACCTGTAAAGTCCAGATTCAGCTGATTTCGGCCTCAAAATGTGTCATCAGGAAATTGTCTCTATATCTGGACTCTGCTTTCCCTATCCTGCCTTCATTCTCAGAGGGCATTTCTCACATCATGACATGTTTTGCCCCAACTCATTCTCACTCCCCTAGAACCCCAGCAGAAAGGGAGCACTCTTTTTCTGATTGTTCCTATAAAAGTCTGGGCCAAGTTTCATTGGCCTGTATCAGGTAACATGCCCATCCTTTGAACCAGTGTCTGTGACACTGACTGGGTCACATGCTTACTTATGACATGGGGGTGGGGCCAGTGCTCCAAACCACTTAAGAACATACAACAGTCAGTTTGCCAAAGAAAAATTGGGTTATTGCTTCCAGAAGGAGGACTTAATGATGGGCAGGCAAAAACAGAAGATGTCCATTGTTTTCGAAGATTTTACAGATCTATGAACTGTCACCACTCTAGAAGGATAATAAGGAAGACATCCAGGTGGCCAGTTGCCCATCTAAGCAGGGTTTTATGCTTAGATAGTGGTTTCACATGGTCTCATAGTGTTCCAGAACCTAGTTCTCTGCTTTGTGTTTCCAAATATTTGTTGCTGTCAGTGTAGCTAGATGGTTGTTCCCTTTGGGCCTGACTCATGCTAACCTGACTCAGCAGAGACTGATGTATATGTAATTCCCATCTTAGGATAAATAGTAATTGCCAAAGGACCTGAACAGGGCTGTCCTCTGGTTAGTGAACTTTCCCTGCTGAAAACCACAAGTGAAGCCAAACTCTAATCATAAGGTTATTTAGCACCCATGGAACCAAGCGAGAGAAGTTCTCTGGAAAAAAATTAGTGGCCATGATAGTGTGGTGGCTTTAAAATGTCCACCAATGCTGGAAGAGTGAAGAGAGAACATGTCACAGGGCGAGAGATAGGTATGTGGTATGAATAGAAGACAAGAGAGTGCCATAGGGAGCCCCTGAACTGCTTTAAGAAGGGAAAAGACATGGTCAAATTTGTTATGGGAAGATTGATCTGGGTACAAGGAGAAGCAACTGGAGATGGGCTACACTGAAAGCAGAAGGATTAAGGTTACTGTGGTCCTCTAGGTGAGAGAGTTGATCAGTAGCAGAATGGCAGTGGGGATGAAGTAGATATGTTTAAAACAGTGCTTTTCAAAACTGTATAACTCTGTGTGATTGGCGGATGCTAGCTAGACTTATGGTGATCATTTCACAATATTTACACATATTGAATCATTATATTGTACATCTGAAAGTAATGTAATGTCATATGTTGATTATACCTCAATAAAAAATAAATAGTGCTTTTCAAACTTTAATATGCACACAAACCACCTGGGGATCTTGTTAAAATACAGATCTGGATTCAGTATGTCTGGGTGAGGGCCTGAGATGCCACATTCCTAACAAACTCCCACACAATGCTGACACTGCTCGTTTGGACACCATACTTCGAGTAACAAGGATTTTAGAACTATCATTAAAAAATTTTTTAAAGATTTTATTTTTAAGTAAACTTTATGCCCAAAATGGGGCTCATGTTTCACCAACTGAGCCAGCCAGGTGCCCCAGGATTTCAGAAATGTTAAAGAAACAGAATTTACAGGAGTTTGTGACTGGTTCAATGCAGGGAGTGGGGGAGGTGAGAGTTGGCAACAAGGGAAAATGGTAAGGAGTTGGTAAGGATCATACTCAAAATTCCAGTTTGAGTATCCAGGTGGTGATGCTATCCACAGATACAAGAGGAGGAACAGGTTTGGGTGGAGTAGATAATAATAAAAGATAACATTTATTGAGTACTTGCTATGTGCCAGGCTCTTTACATATGTTGTCTTATTCTGTACAAAAAACACACTTATGAGGTAGGTACTATTATGATCTTCACTTCAAGAGTGAGGAAACTGAGGCCAAGGTCATGCAGGTAGTAAGTGGAGCAGCAAAACTGAAACCCTCTAGCACTCTGAGTGCAGAACTCCTGCTCTAGCTATCAGCAATTTGGACATGTGGAGGTGAAGCATCTGTGGGGATGTCATATAGTGTTATGTAGGTTGCGTAGGTTGTGTACGTAGGTATAGGTTGTGTACGTAGGTATAGGTTGTGTAGGTAGGTATAGGTTGGGTAGATAGACAAGCTGACCTGGAGTTCAGGAAAGAGATTCTGAGTAATGGTTTAGGAGCTGGGAGGAACTCAGGATTGGAGGGAATAAAACCATCCAAGGAAGGTTACAATTTACCTCCTCAGAGTGCTGTCAATCTTTTCCATCTTCCTTTTGCATTTGATTATTACAAAGGAGGAATCTGAAAAAAAAAACAAGTGTTGTTTTTTTTTTTTTAATGTTTATTTATTTATTTTGACAAAGAGCGAGGGCAGGCGAACAGGAGAGAAACAGAGGGAGAGGGAGAGAGAATCCCAAGCAGGCTCCACACTGTCACCATGGAGCCTGACTTGGGGCTCAACCTCATGAACCATGAGATAATGACCTGAGCTGAAATCAAGAGTTGGACACTTAACTGACTAAGCCACCCAGGCACCCCAACAAGTGTTTTTTTTTTTAATAAATAATTTTTTTTCCTTATTGGAGACTGTATTTGTTCTTTATCGCTGAGATTTACAAATTTTTCCAGATTACATCTTGAAGTTGATTTATGCTTAATTTTTCTGGATCCCAGGGAATTCCCTCAGTTTTCCACCTGCACCTCAGATGTTTTCAGAACTAAGGAAAGTTTTATTATAATTTAAATTATTGCCTGTAATTGATTTTCTCTGTCTTCTCTTGAGCAATGCCTATAGCTTGATGTTCTCCTACTCAATTTTTCTTAAAGAATTCCATCACTTTGAATTTTTCTCACATTTATCTTCTGTATTGATGATTTGTTCTTTTGCATTGTCAAATCTGCTTTTTACTGCACTATTGAATTTTACTTCAGTTACTACGGTTTTCATTTCACAGTACACTCCATTTATCTTGGCCTGTTCTTTAAATAATATTTTTTAATGTTAATTAATTATTTATTCTTAATTTTTTAAGTTTATTTTGAGAGTGAGCGAGAGAGAGACAGTGGGAGGCACGGAGAGAGAGAGAGAGGGAGAGAATCCCAAGCAGGCTCTTTGCCATCAGCACAGAGCCTAATGCAGGGCTTGATCTCACAACAATGAGATCACGACATGAGCTGAAATCAAGAGTCAGCTGCTTAACCGACTGAGCTACCCAGGAGCCCGTACTGGCCTGTTCTTTAAAAGATACAATCTTTTCTTAATAAAGAATAAAAGTGAGGTGTATTCTAAAACTGGGTTCTGCTTAGTGGACTAAGTATGTTTCAAGGAGAAGTTTTGGCTCCAGCACTTTCTTTCTATCTTTCTTAATGTTTATTTTTGAGAGAGAGAGAGAGAGAGAGAGCGAACAGGGGAGGGGCAGAGAGAAAGGGGGACAGAGGATTCCAAGTGGGCTCTGTGCTGACAGCAGCGAGCCCAATGCGGGGCTAGAACTCAAAAACAGAGAGATCATGACCTGAGCTGGTCACTCAACCAATGGAGCCATCCAGGCGCCCCTCTGGCACTTCATTTCTTATCTCATGTGCCATATATTTACTTCCCTACAAGGTTTTTAAAGAGTTTGCCTATTCACTTTTGAGACTAATTGAAATTTGCTGATGTGTAGAAGTCATGAGTTGAAGGCTTTCAAGATTAGTGTTGGACAACTGGGATGCAGGATCTTACATCCTTACTCCCTCCCTCTCCACAGATGGCCTGGGAAATGGCTCTGAAGCAGTGGCTGCATCATTTGTTTCATTGTCTTAGCTATTCTTGGTTTTCACTTGCTTTAGGATTCTGATATTTATTTTTCAGCCTCTGGTGCTTGTGAGTACTTCCAAGGCTTCAGTTTGTTTGTCTCGTTTTCTCTACATCTTGTTTGGGTTTTAGCGTTTCCATCCTTGCATTTGTTTCAGTATGTCCTAAGCTTCTGTCAATCTGTACCTATCTGGGCCTCAGTCCCTGAATCTCAATGTCTTTCTCCATTACCTTCTAACCCTTTACCCTGCTTTATATTTCTTCATAGTACTTATTACAACTTGAGTATTTTTTTTTTTACCTCTCTTTTCTTTCTTTCTTATCTATCATCTCCCTCTAGAATGTTGATGCCCAGAATAATATAGATGTTCAACAAACATTGGTTGAACGAACCTGTCTGATTAGCGTATCCGAAATCTCTCACGTTAGTCTCCACCTTTGTGTTTCACACTTTCTCAGTATTCAAATGTCTTTTGTGGTCTCGGTCAAGCCTTTCGGTTTCTGTCCTTGTCTCAAGGCTTCTAAGTTTGTGTGCGGGCCACTGACTGGCGCAGGCCTGCTGCAGGCCTGTGGCCGGTGTGTGGTGCGCTGGCGTCCCTCATGCGCTGTCCTAGGTCGTTCCCTGACTCAGTCAGTACCCCGCTCCGGGGCTTTCCCTTCCCTGACAGTCTCTCCGGCTCAGCGATATACACCCCAACTTGACGCCTCGGTGTCCTTCTGCTTCTCCAGAGCCGCCTCCCGCGCCAACTCCCCCGCGAACGCACGTGACCACGCAGGGCGGTGACTCTGCCGCCGCAGTGCTCCGCCCAGACCTCGCCGCTTCCGCTGGCCATTGCAGCCCCGCCCCGAGGCGGGGGGAGCCAATCCTCGTACACGTTTCTTCGCTCCGCCCCGGCGCCCTCTTCGGCGCTCGCCCCTCCCTCCGCCCGCCGGCCCGCCCGTCAGTCAGTCAGGCAGGCAGTCGGTCCGAGTGGCCGTAGGCCCTGTTGCTCTCCTAAACGGTTCCCTCCTTGCTCTTTCCCGGTTAGCGTCGGCAGCTGCACCCGCAGCGGCGCGGTCCCTCCGAGAGGCGCGGCGTGGGCCGAGCGGCGGCCGCGGAACGTCGAGCCTTTCGCGGCGGAGGCGGCGGCGGCGGCGGCCCGGCAGCCAACATGGCGGCGGCGGCGGCGGCGGGCGCGGGCCCGGAGATGGTCCGCGGGCAGGTGTTCGACGTGGGGCCGCGCTACACCAACCTCTCGTATATCGGCGAGGGCGCCTACGGCATGGTGTGGTGAGTGTCCACGCCCGCTCGCAGGCCGGGCCACGCCCGCCCACCCCACCGCCTGGGGACGCAGCGGACGCAGCCGCGGCCTCGTCCGCGCCCCGGCCTCCGGCGCCGCTGCGACCCCAATCCATGACTTCACTGTGGTCGCTGCGCCGGGGGCCTCAGGCGGGGCCCGGGAGACTGTCGAGGTTTGGGTGTTGCTCGCGGCGGTTCGCGGGCTGGCCTTCGATTGTCGCGGGGAGGGGCGTAGGGGGCGGAGGCCAGCACCCAGGGACCCCCAGACCCGGGCGCAGCGCCGAGTTTAGAGCCAGGATCCCCGGGAAGGGAACGGAAGCGGTCCCTCATCCCCTTCCACCTCCCAGTTTGCTAGCATCGTGGCCTTCTTTTTGACATCCGATTGTAAAGCCAGGAATTCCTTCAGAGGCTTGTCGACGGTGGTGTTGGCCGCGGTCTTGAAAGGGGTTCGCCTCGGCATGTGTGCCGAACGCCGAAATAATGATCTTCCCTCTCCCGTTTCCCTCGACTTTCGTTAAATTTTTTTTTCGGTGATGCTAACGGTGCTCTCCTGCGCAGGCTTTCTATAAAAAGCATTCGTGGCAGCAGTGTTAGTTATGAAATATTTTAAGTTTGAAGTTTTTAAATGGATTTTAATATCCATACTGTTTGCGTTTCATGAAGAATAAGCCAGTACCGCTCTCTTAATTTATTAGAGTCGTTTGGAGTTGGGCCTGATCTGACTCTTTTTTTTTTTTTTTTTTCTTTACCCCGAGTGAGTTCTCTTGCCAGCAGAAATGTATTCAGACGTTTTAGCACAATTGCTGTGGACTTTTCCTATTAATGTTTTAGTGGTCAATATGTATGCACCCGTAATGGAATTTTTGTAGAATCACATGCAGCCTCCCTTATCTTGATCCATATCCCTCAGAAACGTTTGTAGTTCTTCGAACTAGCTGTATTGTTTTGTGATGAGGACTTAATGGAAGTGTAGACTCCCTTACACCTAAATCTTCTTGTGAGTGTGTTTTGTTTTGAATGAAAAAGTAAACTAATATTTATTGAACACTTGGCAAGTGCTTTTCTAGGTATATTATTTCATTTTATTTGAACAGCCACCTCGAAGGAGGAAAAGGTGGTGATATCCCTCTTTCAGGTGAGAAAGTATTTGTAAGTGAAGCAGATTCTTAGGTCATACAAGTAGAGTCCAGACTTGAGATTGTAGACTGAGGTCCTATTTCAAATGCTGCAGCTCTATTATACCCTACTGTCCTTAAGTGGTGTTATTAATAACTTCAGAATTTTAGCATATATTACTGTTGTAAGTAAATATATTTTTGAACTGTATTCAAATTTCAGTGATTGTGATTTTAGAAATGCCATAAAGGGCATGTTTTAACAAGTATCTTAGAAAGACTTAAAAAAAAAAAAAGTCTAATTGAATCTTGACCATTTTCATTTTCTTGAGGATCAAAGTGCTTCACATATACAACTGTGAAAAGTAGTGAACTCAGAGAGTTAGGAGCCAAAAGAGAATTTAAATTAGGTCAGGTCAAAAGAAATAATGCCCTAGAAGGTAACAAAGTACTGCCCACAGCATCACTTCTCTATCATACATCTGATTGCTATTGCACCTGCTGGTACGTATGCTGGTAAACACATCTCATGAGAAGCTCAGAATTGTCCATCAAGTCCTTGGGCTTTTTTAAAAAATCCTACATGTAAAATATGGACTGAAAAAATCTAGGTTTAGGACACTTCACTTGAAAGGTTTTTGGTTTTTTGTTTTTTCTTGATAAGATTTTTACCAGTCTGAAGATAACTTACATATAGTAAGTATTTCTGTCATTGTCATAGACTTACTTGATTTTCTGTCAGAGGAGATGCCAAGTGCTTTTTTTGAAAAATTTGTTTGATGTTTGTTTATTTATTTATTTTTTTTTTTAAATTTTTTTTTCAACGTTTTTTATTTTATTTTTGGGACAGAGAGAGACAGAGCATGAACGGGGGAGGGGCAGAGAGAGAGGGAGACACAGAATCGGAAACAGGCTCCAGGCTCCGAGCCATCGGCCCAGAGCCCGACGCGGGGCTCGAACTCAACAGACCGCGAGATCGTGACCTGGCTGAAGTCGGACGCTTAACCGACTGCGCCACCCAGGCGCCCCAATGTTTGTTTATTTTTGAGAGAGAGAGAGAGAGCGAGCATGCATGCGTGAGCAACTAGGAGAAAGGCAGAGAGAGAGGAGACATAGTGTCCTAAGCAGGCTCCAGACTCTGAAATGTCAGCACAGAGCTGGACGTGGGGCTCGAACCTACAAACTGTGAGATTGTGACCTGAGCCGAAGTTGTACTCTTAACTGACTGAACCACTCAGGCACCCCTAATGCCAAGTAATTTTTTTACTGTAATTTTCCTTTCCTGAGTAAAATCCAAATATAAGTATAATTGGAATTATAATTCTGGGTCCAGGTTATAGCTTTTACTGTAATTTTCCTTTCCTGAGTAAAATCCAAATATAAGTATAATTGGAATTATAATTCTGGGTCCAGGTTATAGCTTTTTATCCTCATCTAAATAAGAATTTAATCTGCATTGCACATTCTTAGCATTTAGTAAATGTTGATTGTTTATGGGAGGCTTCTTGAATGAAATGTTAATATTTAAATAGTGATATTTTTTAAAATGTGACACTTCCCGACAGAGTTAAAGATTTTCAGGCAGTTAGGAATTTTGCCTTTTTTGTGCAGAGCCCTTTCCTAATCATTATATGGAGGGTATAAAGATGAAGAGTGGAGTTTGAGTTGGGTCTTTAAGAGTGGGTATGATTTTGATGGATAATTGGCTCAAGTGACAGTTTGAGTTGTGGAATCTAATCTTGGGAAAGTATTTAGGTGGCAAGCTGTAGAGGACTCTAAAGGCAAAACTGAGTTTGTATATTTGTGCAATGAAGAAGCATCAGTGATTTTGAAAACAGGCAGTCACATGGTCAATTCTTAGATTTTTTGGGGGAAGATAGATCAACAATGATGGAAATGATAGAAAAAAATTTGGTGGGGGGAATCAATTAGGCTATTGTAACTGCCTGGGTGTGAAGTGATAAAGTGGCATTGGAGGGTAACAGAGGTGTTGAGAGACCTTATTAAGATTGAGTCCATGGGGCACCTAGCTGGCTCAGTTGGTAGAGCATGCAACTCTTGATCTCAGGATTGTAAGTTTGAGCCCCATGTTGGGTGTAGAGATTCCTTAAAAATAAAATCTCTCAAAAAAAAAAAAATCCATAGTGGGCTCTTCTCTGAAGTAAGATAGAAAGACTGAATTATGGCAAGTGTGGGAAGGAGTAAAGGATAATGCAGTCTTAAAGGGTAAGAGTCTTAGAGATGGGTTTTGGATTTAAGAGGGATTTCTGAGACCAGGATTTCTGAGATTGCATATGGGCATATTTGTTAATTCTAAGACTTCTAGGCTGGGAGCCTGGGAGGATAGTGGTGCTGTTATCAGAGGAGAAATACTGGAGGTAGAGCAGGCTTATTAGGGAGAAATAGTGAGTTCAGACTTGTTAAGTTGTGATGACTGTAGGCCATTTAGGCTATATCCAGAAGGCATCTTGAAATTTAGAAGAGGGAAGTTGAAACTGGAGGTGAAAATTATGTAAGTAGTAATCTTGCATGGATGAGTACAGATTCTTATTTGAGGTCATTGATTAAGTGAAATTGCAAGCAGATGTGTATATTCATCGTTTTAGTAAACAATCCGTTACATTCAATAGGTTTTCAAAGGGGTCCGTTGTCCCAGAAAGGTTGAAGAACTACTGAGGACAAAGATAACCCAGACAAATATTATTAAGAGATAGGCAAAGGAATAGGAATCTGAGGACTGGTGAGACGTAGAAGAATCAGAAAAAAAGAAAAAAAAAATGTATGACAGAGGAGAAATTGAAGCTGTGCATGCTTGTTCATTTATTAACTAAGATAAGTATTTTGAGTAAGTTGAGTTTGAAATACTTCCTGAATATGATTGAGACATCATACTGGTCACCTCCATAGAGATACTAGTTGAAATAGAGATACTTTAAGAGTGGATAAGATGAGAAAAATATGTCAGAACTGAGTCAAAGAAGTGCCTCACTTTAGGTGTCAATAGAGGACAAGTTGCAGAAGAGGACAGAGGAAGTGTGCTACAGAGACAGGACAACCAGGAATTCGCATCATCACAGGAACCAAGGGAGACTGTAGTCATAAGGGATTGGCATTGAATACTGTAGAGGACAAACAATGCAGCTTGAAGACAAGCTATTAGACTTGTTGATTTTTCTACTCTCCTAAAAAAAAAAAAAAAGATTCAAGCAAAATTTCAGTGTGATCATCTTCCTAATGGTTTAACATCCTGTCTTACCAAAATTTGTTGATTATGGCAGACTAGTAGAACCACCGTTTAAATCAGCACTTTCTGTTTGTTTTGTATACATTAATTAATCCTCATAACCACACTGCAAATGTGGTTGCTCTGTATGAAAGTGAGGAAACTTGAGACAGAGAGATGTTAGTTAACTTGCCCAAGGACACAAAGCTAGGAAATGATAGAGCATCCCAGCCTGTATGGTTCCTAAATGATGTGCCACCAAAGATCAAAGTTGAGAAAATATATGCTTTTAATAACAGGAAATACCTGTTGTCTCCTTGCTTGTATCACTTTTTAGCCTTTTTAAAAACTTTCACATAAGGTAATTCAGAAAATATTTATTGAGCACCTGTTATGTGCCAGGATTCCCATGGTCTCTCCCCTGTAGTACTTTTTAGTCCAAATAGTTGTATGGAATTGAACAGTAATACAGAGTATACCAGTCCATTCAGAAAGAATATGTGTAACGATTTGAGAAAAAGGAGGCCTGAGTGATGTGGAGCTGTTGGGCTGTTTCTATGGCTTCACAGACTTTTGAGCTGGGTGTTGATGTATGATTAGGATTTCACCTTGAATGTGCATTCTAGGTAAAGGAAAATGTACATGCAAAAGCAGCACATTAGGTCAGGAAAACCACAAGTTGTTTGGGGTGGCAGGAGTATAGGGTGCCTTAAGGAGAAAGCTGAAGTTGAGACAGTGGGATGGGCAGGGTCAAATCCTGAAGGACATTGTTTACTGAGGAGTTCAGTTTCATTTGTTAAGTGAGAGTCATTAAAGGATAGTCTTGTCTCTGCCAGTTCCTCCTCAAATTTTGTGAATTATGTTCCCCTCTTTGTCTTTTTTATGCTTTCTACCTGCTCTGCTTACTCTCTTTTCTTTCTGCTTATCTAGGGTTACTCAGTGGGTATGACTTTTATCCCCTTTCCAGGGGTGTTTTGAAATGTCTTTGGGTTTTGTTTTGCTTTGGTTTTTTTTGGTTGTTACATTGATTGGGGAGTGTTATAGGCCTTCCATTTGTAGTGGTGGAGGCAGGTATGCTAAACGACCTACAGTGTGTGGTACAGTCCCTGTGCAGGAGAATTGTCCTGTCAGGATGCTAGCAGTATACCCCTCCAACCTTTGCAAAACATCGGGCCCTGTTCAAGTCCTGACTTCCTCTAAGGCTCATCTCCTCCATAAACATACCCTTACTGCTGTCTGCTGTTAGCACTCCCTCCCTTCCTAAAACTCTGCTAGGTCATTTGTACTACCTGTTTGAAAGGCAAGACTAGCAGTAGTGTATATCATTTATTGAAGCTCAAGACAAATGGATCTGGGATCAGATTCTTAGTTTTGCTTGTTAATTGTTAATTTTTTTTAAGTGTTTATTTTTGAGAGGGAGAGAGACAGACAGAGCATGAGCAGGGGAGGGGCAGAAAGAAAGGGAGACACAGAATCGAAAGCAGGCTCCTGGCTTTGAGCTGTTAGCACAGAACCCGACCAACGTGGGGCTCGAACCCAAAAACTGTGAGATCATGACCTGAGCTGAAGTTGGACACTTAACTGACTGGGCCACCCTGGTACCTCAATTGTTAATTTTTTTTTTAATTTTATTTTTAAGTAATCTCTGCACCCAACATGGGGCTTGAACTCACGACCCCAAAATCAGGAGTCACATGCTCTACCAACTGAGTCAGCCAGCAGCCTCTGTTAACCTTCTTTTTTTTTTTTCTTTAAAGATTTATTTATTTATTTATTTATTTATTTATTTATTTATTTATTTATTTTGAGAGAGAGTGAGCAAGCAGGGAAGGGCAGAGAGAGGGGGACAGAAGAACCAAAGCAGGCTCCATGCCATCAGCACAGAGCCTGATGCAGGGCTTGAACTCATGAGCCATGAGATCATGACCTGAGCTGAAGTTGGATGCTCAACTTACTGAGCCACTGGGATGCCAATCTGTTAACTTTTAATAAAGAAATCTCTTGGATACTTTTGGGAGCTCAAATATCTGAGTACACCAGTTTACATGAGCAACAGAAAATTCAGTGTTTTTGAAAGTTTTGAGTACTTTCAAGCTATTCAACAAAATTGATTTTGATATTAATAGCATCCCTATTGTGTAGAATTCTTCAGGTGCCTTGGTGGTTCAGTTGGTTGAGCTTCTGACTCGGTTTTGGCTCAGGTCATGATCTCATGATTTGGGAGTTTGAGCCCCGCATCAAGTGCTGCTGTTTGGAGCCTGCTTGGGATTCTCTCTCACCCTCTCTCTCTTTAAAAAAGAAAAAAAAAAAAAGTGTAGAATTCCTGTGGTTAGCTATAACTGATAAGCCATTTCCATGAATTTAATTTGTTTTTCATTATCAAGTATTTATGAGAACATTTTTACAAAAAGCGTCCCAGTTTTCCCAGGAACCATATAATATTTTCCATTTTGTTCACAATAAGGTACCTACTAATTAAAAAAGAACTGATTCCCCAACAAACATCCAGAGCTACTTCACCCTGTATCCAGTTCACTGTACCCACCTACCTAACCCTGAGATGCTATTTCTTCCCTTTTGTTTCTCTTTCACTACTTGGGCCTCCCTCGCATTGGAAAGCCAGCAGGGATTCTCCAAGGCACTTTTCAGATTCTTAGTTAGGACAGTGTATGTGTTTTGAACCCATGGCCAGTAGGAGCTGGGAAGTAGGGTGTGGGGGTAGGGACCTGCACAAGCCTGCCTTGTTTTAGGTACTGTAGTTTCAAGTTCATTTTCTTTCTCATCTTTGAGGTAATAGATATTTTTTTTATTTTATAGATGAAGAAACCAGATTTCATGTAACTTGTCCAGGGTTCACAGCCAATATATATATAGTGGAACTGAGATTTATCTAGACCCCCAAATCTGTGACTTTTTTTGTGTTTTTTTTTTGTTGTTTTTTTTTTTGATAGGTTTTACTCTGTTATACCAAGCTATCTGGAAACATACTTCCTACAGCCCCAGTTCCTGAATGCATTGGCACCGAAGTATAAAATGGTAATTGTCAGAGCTAACTTGGGGCTGTAGGGAGGTAGAAAAGGGAAAAACTGGTTACTTGGAAAGGATGAGGGAGGTAGGGTCAAACTTTTTTATCAGGAGGTTAGTGTTGATTTCTTCTCACCCTTTCTACCTACGTCTACCAGTTTCTTGATTTCCATTCAGTTAATGATGTTATTAAGTGTGTACCTGGCCTATGTGCTAGGCAATAGGATCAAAGTGTTGAACAGAAGAGGTGGTTTTACTCTGTGGTGTTTATAGTCCCACAGGAAAGGAATAACACCGAGTATGATGAGGTGCACAGTGCCACCGGGGCGTATAAAAGGTGGAGCTAAAATGTTTTGAATAGTCTGGGAAGATTTCCTGGAAGAAGTGGTGTTTAAGTTGGGACCTGAAGAACAACTTGGAGCTAGCTAATTGAAAGGTAGTGTAAGGTGCTGGAGTGTTTCATGCACTGTCTCATAGAAAATGACTGTAGAAATGGAATTTGTGATTAAGATTCAGGGCTCTTTCTTATGATATTTCAGGGATAGGAAGTGCAGTTAAAGCTTCAAGTATGGTTGTAACCAGGAACTAGAAAATAGACCAGCGTACCTACCTCCTTCTCTCTTGACATTTACAAAATCAACTTGCACCCTTTGTCTCTGCACAGAGATTTTTTTTTCCTTTTTCAACACATCCCCATGCATTTGGCAGAAGAGGGCTTACCCTTGGTTCCCCAAGGTATGTGTCTTTATTTTTTTATTTTTTATTTTTTTTAAATTTTTTTTTTTTAACGTTTATTTATTTTTGAGACAGAGAGAGACAGAGCATGAATGGGGAGGGTCAGAGAGAGGGAGACACAGAATCTGAAACAGGCTCCAGGCTCTGAGCTGTCAGCACAGAGCCTGACGCGGGGCTCAAACTCACAGACCACGAGATCATGACCTGAGCTGAAGTCGGCCGCTTAACCGACTGAGCCACCCAGGCGCCCCCCAAGGTATGTGTCTTTAGTATATTGACAACTAGAGGCTGAGAGCACTCTAAATCTAATTCCTGGGGTAGAGAATCTGATCCAGTTTGGGATGGTGTCCACCTCTGGTCCAGTCAGCTGGTGGAATCATTTGAAAAGGCTGGACTTCTCTAAGGTATGAGGTATGAGGTGGGGGTAGTCAAAAGATGCCTCTTATTGAGTGCTGACTTGCCGGGTTAGTTCTTGGTGCTGTTTCCCCTGCTCTTCTCCAGGCTGGAATTTTTCCCTGCTTTTTGGAGCCTGTGGGGAAGGAAGGGAAGAGAGGAGAGGGAGAAGTAGTTGAAGCAGAAGGAGGGCTTTGGGTTGCTTTTAGAGTTCTTTTATTTTTCTATCTCTGGCATTATAGGGGTGGCCCCTAAACTGGGTGGTATCTTTAAAATTTATTTAATATTTGATACATATATAACATGTAACACATGTATGAGTTATGCAGCCTAACAATAAAGTAAACAGCTAAGAAACAACATCTGCTGAGTGACTTCTTGACCAGATTGTCTGAGGCCAGCATTCTGATCTTTGGCCACAGGCTTCCTCCCAAGGTTTAACTTTTTTTCTGGAAGCCTGTATGATGGAGCATGTAAGAGCATGGGTTTTTACTACTTAGATATGTGACTGCTGTAGGTTATCCAACTTGAGTCTTGTTTTCCTTATCTGTAGAAAGGGGGTAGTGTTGTATTCCTCAGTGTCATGAGGATTAAATGAAGTATGTAGGTGAAATGCTGAGTGCTCATACCTGGTTAATGCTCTAATTGTTATTCCCTTGAAGTAAATGGACCTGGTAAGACCTGGATCCTCTCTCACCTCACTCAGTCTCGTGGAGTATAAAGCAACTCATGCAGAAATAAAATGGTTAGACTTTGGGTCTATCAGGTTCCAGTTGTGTGATGTTGGGCATATGCCTCTCCTGTTTGATTGAATGACCAGAGAGCATCTTATGTGCCAGGCCCTGAGCCATGTTCCTTGATCTCCCTCAAAAATGTTACACTAGTGTTTGGGGCAGGCAGGTAAGGAAATAAATTACTGAGTAATATAGTAAAAGTACTGTTATAAAATCATTCTGTGCTGAGCAGCTAACTCCCATCTAGGCTTCCTAGTTATAATTAACTCAACAAATAACATATGCACTAGACATGTTGTAGTTTTGTGGGTACATCAGTGAAATAAACGTGTGGCCCAAGGAGCTTACAGTGTGTGGGATGCCTGGTGGAATGGGAGTGGCTTGAAGAGAGGGTTACAACAGAGGCCTGGTCAGGGCCTTGGTGTTAACTTCTTTCCAGTGAGTTTTTCTTAATTTCTTTTTATAGCATTTATCCCCAACACAAGTCTAAAATACTTTTTTTTAAGTCACTAGATATGTCATTTAATTTTATTTTTTTTTTTAATTTTTTTTTTTTCAACATTTTTTTATTTATTTTTGGGACAGAGAGAGACAGAGCATGAACGGGGGAGGGGCAGAGAGAGAGGGAGACACAGAATCGGAAACAGGCTCCAGGCTCCGAGCCATCAGCCCAGAGCCTGACGCGGGGCTCGAACTCACGGACCGCGAGATCGTGACCTGGCTGAAGTCGGACGCTTAACCGACTGCGCCACCCAGGCGCCCCTTTAATTTTTTTTTTTAACGTTTATTTATTTTTGAGACAGAGAGAGACAGAGAATGAACAGGGGAGGGGCAGAGAGAGAGGGAGACACAGAATTGGAAGCAGGCTCCAGGCTCTGAGCCATCAGCCCAGAGCCTGATGCGGGGCTCGAACCCACAGACCGCGAGATCGTGACCTGAGCTGAAGTCGGACATTTAACCGACTGAGCCACCCAGGCGCCCCATATGTCATTTAATTTTAAATGGCCTTCCTGTTTTTCTGCATTTGGGAAGCTGAATGCACAAACCAATTTTTAAGTGGGTTATTCTTTCTATTGTTATTAAATGAAAAGAAAGCACTTTTTTTTTTTTATTTAAAAAAAAATTTTTTTTTCAACGTTTTTTATTTATTTTTGGGACAGAGAGAGACAGAGCACGAACGGGGGAGGGGCAGAAAGAGAGGGAGACACAGAATCGGAAACAGGCTCCAGGCTCCGAGCCATCAGCCCAGAGCCTGACGCGGGGCTCGAACTCACGGACCGCGAGATCGTGACCTGGCTGAAGTCGGACGCTTAACCGACTGAGCCACCCAGGCGCCCCAAGAAAGCACTTTCTATACTAAGTGCTTCTTTTCTATACTAAGCAGAACATAAGTGTTTCTTATTACATATGTCCCCTAAAATAATTTTTGAGAATTTGAAGCCATAGCATAATTGTTCTGTCTATTTAAGAATCATATTTTGTTGTAAGAAATAAAACTGAGTGACAACTAAAAAGTTGGTGGGGTATCCTAACCAAGAATATTAATAGTTTCTTAACCAGTCAGGATCATCTACACAAATTCAAACTCTGTAGTTGTAATTTGTAAGGTTATTTCAATTACTAGCATTAATGAGGTGGTTTTTCCAAGCCTAAGTACTCTTAGAGCCTCCTGCTAGTGTGCTGGAAGGGTGGCCAGGTATGAGTCTAATACAGATACTGAGAATTCCCTTTAAGGACAACCTGAAGAGTCAAACAAATGGACAGAAAATGAAAATTGCAGCTCCTACTGATTATCAGGGTCTTACATTTTGTAGTTTGGACCTTAATTTGGCTAAACAAGCTCTCATCTATTTTTTAAAGTTTATTTACTCTGAGAGCGTGTGTGAGAGAGTGAGCATGAGCATGGGAGTAGCAGAGAGAGAATCCCAAACAGGTTCCGTACTGTTAGTGCAGAGCTCAGCTTGGGGCTCGATCTCACAAACTGGAAAATCGTGACCTGAATTGAGACCAAGACTTGAACACTTAACCAGCTGAGCCATCCAGGCACCCCAACAAGCTCTTTTAAAATGCTTATATCCCTCCTTACAGCACATAGCCTTATCCATCACTTAATATGACATTGATTTTTTAAAAATTGTCCAAATAGCAAGCAAAAGGAAGCTTCTCTAGCTGTCTGCCGTTTATTTTAAAATAGCTATATCAACATATCCTAAAATTAAGTGTTCAGTTCAATAATTTTTAGTAAATTAAGTTGTACAGCCATCACTGCAATCCAGCTTTAGAACATTTCCATCATTACAAAAAGTTCCCTCTTGTCATTTGCAGTCAGTTCCCACTCCTACTACCACCTCCAGACAATTCCTGATCTGCTTTCTGTTTTGCCTGTCCTTGAACTTTCATGAAAATGGAATCATGCAAGATACAGTTTTTTGTATCTGGTGTTTTCTTAAACAGGTTTTGAAATTCATCCATGTCCTTCCCAGAATCTGTAGTTGATTGCCTTTTGTCATTAAATAGTAATTAATTGGATGGATATACTAGATTATGGAAATGTGGAATGTTTTTGGGTTTTGTCTATTATGGATAATGCTGCTATACATTCATCTGTGTTTCTGTGTGGACATTTGGCTTTTATTTCTCTTGGTTACTTAGAAGTGGAGCTGATGGGCCATAGGGCAAGCAATGTGTATATGTAGGGGAGGGGATAATAGTGATTTTATTTTAAACCATAATAAAATTACAAATTAAATCATTGAACAAATATGAATACCCTATGTACTCGTCACTATTCTAGGTACTGAGAATAGTGTGGTGAACAAAACTTAGTCCCTGATCTTGAGTTTGCTTTTTAGTAGAGAAGGTAGACTGTCACAAGCGCATAATGTTTCACTTACTGGTGAGTAGTATGAAGAAAACTTTTATAAAATGGGTTAAGAGTATAGAGTGGAGGGTGCCTGGGTGGCTCAGACGGTTGGGCATCAGACTTCGGCTCAGGTCATGATCTCCTGGCTCTTGGGCTTGGGGCCCTGCATTGGGCTCTGTCTGCTGACAATTTGGAGCCTGGACCTTGCTTCAGATTCTGTGTGTGTCTTTCTCTCCCTGACCCTCTCCCTTTCATGCTCCGTGTCTCTCTTTGAAAAATAAACAAACATTTCAAAAAAAAAGTCTTTAAAGAGTATAGAATGGAAAGAGGAAGGCATTTTTTTTCTGTAACAGAATAATTTTAAGCATTTTTAATGCTACACATTTAACACAATTTTTTACATTTAACAACTTTTTAATTTTATTTTTTTAATTAAATTTTTAAAAATGTTTTATTTATTCTTAAAAGAGATACAGAGCACGAGCAGGGGAGGGGCAGAGTGAGAGAGGGACACAGAATCTGAAGCAGGCTCCAGGCTCTGAGCTGTCAGCACAGATCCTGATGCAGGGCTCAAACTCACAAGCCCTGAGATCATGACCTGAGCCGAAGTCGGACACCCAATGAACTGAGCCACCCAGGTGCCCCTAATTTTTTTAAATGTTTATTTATTTTTGAGAGAGACAGAGTGCAAGTGGGTTAGGGGCAGAGAGAGAGGGAGACACAGGATCCAAAGCCAGCTCCAGGCTCTGAGCTGTCAGCACAGAGCCGATGCGGGGCTCGAACTCATGAACTGCAAGATTATGACCTGAGCCGAAGTCAGATGCTTAACCAACTGAGCGACCCAGGTGCCCCTTAACAACTTTTTTAACAATATGAAATGTATAGAAATATTATGAAGACAATACAAAAAAGCCTTTTCCCTGCCCTATTTGAGAGTAAAATTGTTGATGCATACAGTGCCTCATGTCACCAGAACACTTCAATGTGTATTTTTACCAAATGAAATATCTCCTACATAACTGTAACATAGCCAGTCACCACCATCAGGAAATTAACAATGACACATTATTACTTCCTCCTCTTCAAACCCTATTCAGCAATCTGTGTTTCATTTAGTTGTCCTGTCTCTTTGGTCGTCTTAAGGCTGGAGCATTTCCTCAGACTTCCTTTGGCTCCAATGCCTTGACACTTTTGAAAATAGTGTTTTTATTTTTTAAGAAACCACCAGACTATTTTCCAAAGCATCTATACCATTTTACATTTCCATCAGTGATATATGAGGCATTCCAGTTCTTCACAGCCTTACCAACACTTGGTTTAGTCCATCTTTTTTGATTGTATCCCATCTAGTGAGTTTATAAGTGGTATTGCATAATAATTTTAATTTGCATTTTCCTCATGATTAATGATGATTTTTTTCCCTGTGCATATCAACCAACCAGTTATATCTATTCTTTGGTGAAGTGTCTTGTCTTAACTTTTGCCCATTAAAAAAAAAAACCCATCTCTGACTTGGTTTTGAGATATAGAGCTCAGCACCCTCCATGTTTTCCTTCAGAATAGGAACAGCCAAGAATTTGAAGCATAATCCAAATCTAATCATGAGGCAACACCAGAAAAACCCTAGGTTAGGGATATGCTACAAAATAACTGCCTGTAATTTTCATGTCAAGGTCATGAAAGTCAAGAAAAAACTGAGGAATTGTTCCAGACTGATGGAGTCGAGGTGTGACAGCTAAATGTGATTCATGAGTCTCAGTTGGCACAATCGAATGGGGGCCTGAAGACTAGATTGTAATAATGTGCCAGTGTTAACAATTTTGGTATTTGCATTATGATTATGTGGGAAAATGGTCTCGTTTTGTTTGTAGGAAATACACACTAAATACCCCCTAATAAGGGGGTAATGAGGCATCATATTATTAACAGACTTTCAGATGCTTCAGAGAGTAAAAGTTTGATGAACTATGTTTACAATTTTTCTGTAGTTTAAGATTTAGTTCCTTTTCACTAAAGAGTTGTTTTTGGGTCCCAGAAAGGTGCTTGTACGAGGGTGTGTTGAAATTTGGGAGAAGTCACAAAAGGCATCTTTGAGGCAAGTGAAAGAACATTGGCCTGGGTGTCAGGGGACCTGAGACTCCCTCCATCCCTGCCATTGTTGACATGTTTCATGGGCTTATGCTGGTCACTTTGCTTCTGCGGGTTTTGGTTTTTGTTATCTGAAAATTAAGTGCTTAGGTAAAATCTCTAAAGTCCCTTCCAGCTCTAATGTTGTCATTGCCCGCAGAGACATTACATGAAATTAGCGTGTGTGCACATGTGTATGGTCATGTGTATATATGCATACATATGTACACATATATAAAGAGGTATCGTGTATGGACTATTTTTTTCCGTTACTGGAAAGCTATCCATTTTAGTGTGGCTTACCTGAGAAACCTCTGGGTAGTCATTACTGAGATCTAAAACAATGGGGAGGGGTGTCTGGGGGTTCATTTGGTTAAGCGTCTGACTCTGGTTTTGGCTCAGGTCATGATCCTGTGGTTTGTGCATTTGTGAGTTTGAGCCCTGCATCCATGCTGGTGCTGGCAGGGCAGAGCCTGCTTGGGATTCTCTCTCTCTCTCTCTCTCTCTCTCTCTCTCTCTCTCTGTCTCTGTCTCTGTCTCTCTGCCCCTCCCCTAAGTGCACGCTCATGCTTGTGTGTGCGCATGCTCACATGCATTCTCTCTCAGAATAAATAAACTTAAAAATAAAAACCGGGGAGGGGGGGCCTTGGGTGACTCAGTCTGTTGGGCATCCAACTTTGGCTCAGGTCGTCAGGTCATGATCTCACGTCTCGTGAGTTCATGTGTTGGGCTCTATACTGACAGCTCAGAGTCTGGAGCCTGCTTCGGATTCTGTGTCTCCCTCTTTCTCTGCCCCTCCTCCACTTGCACTCTCTCTCAAAAATAAGCATTAAAAATTAAAAAAAAAAAAACTGGGGGAACTTCCTATTAAAAACTAACAAAATAATTTAATATTAAAAGCTCACAAACGCTTGAGGAAATGATTATGTTCTGTGCTTTAAAAAAAAAAAAATAGCATTTATTATTGAGAGACAGAGTATGAGCATGAGGGGCAGAGAGGAGGAGACACAGATTCTGAAGCAGGCTCCAAGCTGTCAGCACAGAGCCCGACACAGGACTCGAACCCACGAGCCGAAGTCAGACGCCCAACTGATGACTGAGCCACCCAGGCACCCCTGTTCTGTGCTCTTAAGTTGGAACTTCCTACACTGTACCAAAGTACTGGTTTACCTCAAGTGATTAGATTTTTCACATGTGTTTTTATTTTATTTTTATTTTTTTAAGTTTATTTATTTATTTTGAGAGAGAGAAAGTGTCCATGCATGTGAACAGGGGAGTGGCAGAGAGAGAGAGGGAGAGAGAGAATTCCAAGCAGGCTTCATGCTCAGCACAGAGTCCAGTGCAGGGCTTGACCCCATGATCCCACCACCGTGAGATTATGTCCTGGTCTGAAATCAGGAGTCTGATGCTTAAGCGACTGAGCCACCCAGTCTCCCCGAAGCAGATTTTTTTTAAAGATCAATGTAATCTTTTCCTGTAAGTTTTGCAATACCATAGAGGCATATAAAAATATTTGATGTTATGTTTCAGATCAGTGAAAAACCAGTTGACAGCAACACTAGATTCATCTATCTAGAGCTGTCGTGAGAAGCATTCATCCTCTTGTTGGGCCATTCCACCTGTCATATATTTTGCTGATGTTTTTGAGCATTCTTTCAGGACAACTCTGATTACTTACCATCCACATGATGATAAAAGTAATATTCTTTGGAAGTGTTGTAAATTCTTTCTTTAGTCCAGAAGGAGCTGGAAAGAAAGAACATTTGTGATTGTCACTCTGACATAACTGCTAGGAAGAGCCATTTATTTCCTGCCACCAAGAAAGTGTAAGACAGAAATAATCATAAAAAGGCCGAAGTTTTAGAGAAACTTCAAGAATAGTTTCTGGTTACCCAGCAGGCAGAATGTAGCAGAATGTTACCAAGAACTGGTAAATTTGTGTAGCATCCTAGAATTTAATGCTAATCTATAAAAATGTAAATTGGATAATATTTTGGCCTTTCATGGTTTCTGACTTCAGCAGGAAAGCCTCATGTTTCCCTACTAAGTAAGATGCTAGCATTGGACTGAGGTGTATTTCATTTACGTTAAGAAAGTATCTGTCACTTCCTATTTTGGTTGATTTTTTTTAACGTAAATGAGTGAATTTTGTCAAATGTATTTTCTGCCTCCCATGAAGATGATCATATGATTTTTTTCTCATTACCGTTACTAATATGAGGATCATATTAATAGATTTCCTTATATTGAACCTTCCTTACATTCTTGGAATAAATTGTACTTGGTTATATTGTATTATTTTGTATAATATGCTGTTGGATTTTATTTGCTAATGTTTGAAGATTTTGTGTTGATATTCATAAATGATATTAGTCTATATATTTGTGCAATCTTTTGACAGGTGTAGGGTTTACTTTTATACTTTCTTCATAAAGTGAATTTGGAAGTTTTTTCTGTGTTCTGAGATAGCATTGGGATTACTTTACCTTTCTTTTCTTTTTAAAAAATTTTTAAAATGTTAATTTATTTTTGGGGGAGAGAGAGAGCACACATGTGCATGCGTGCCTGCAGGGGAGGGGCAGAGAGAGAGGGAGACACAGAATCTGAAGCAGGCCCCAGGCTCCAAACTGTCAGCACAGAGCCCGACTTGGGACTCAAACTGATGAACCATGAAATCATTACCTGAGTTGAAGTCAGATGCTTAATCGGCTGAGCCACACAGGTGCCCCAAACATCATCGGTACCTTAGAAGTGACTTATCAAATCCCATTCTGAAGTTCACCACTATCCTCAGTTTTGTGGTAATTATTCTTTTCAGCATTTCCCCCCTTTATATTTTTTACTTCAATTGAAGTATAATAAACATTTAGAAAAGTGTACATATCATAAGCTTATAGCTTGGTAAATTTTCACAAACTACACTCATGTAAATAACTAGTGCCCAGATCAACAGTCAGAACCCCAGCAACTCAGAAGCTCCCCCTTGAACTCCCTTCCCATCATTCTCCATAGTAACGTCTATTCTGATGTGTAGCGTAGATTCAGTTTATTTCGTACCTCACATGAATCATATAACATATTTGTTTTCTTTTGTATCTGGCTTCTTTTATTCAGTGTCATGTTTTTGTAGTTGTGAATTGTTCATTCTCATTGGTATTAGTATTCCATGGTATGACTTATACCATAGTAACTCATCCTAAGTACTGGTTAATACTCATTTGGATTGTTCCCAGTTTTTGACCATTATTAGTGGTGCTATCATAAGCATTCTAGTGCAGTATGTTTTGGTGAGCATGTGTGTACATTTCTGTTGGGTGTATACCTAAGAGCAGAATGGCTGTGCACAGGGTATGTATACATAGGTTCCACTTTAGTGGATGTTGCCATACAATTTTCCAAAGGGGTTAAATCATATTCACACCCACTAGCAGTGTATTACAGTTCAGACTGCTCCATATCTTCAAAAACATTTGATATTTTCTACCTTAGTTTTAGCCATTCTGGTGGGTGTGAATTGTGGATTTTGTTTGCCATTTCCCTGGATGATTTTAGCTCTTCATATTACTTTATGACTATATTAGCAAAACTTTTGACAGTCTTCTTGTGAAGTGTTCAGGTGAGATTTCTGTCTTTAATAAATAATAGGAGTTCTTTATAGGTCATGGACATGAGTCTTTTTAGAATTATGTATTGCAGATACCTTCTCCATTCCGAGAGTTGCCTTTTCATGCTCTTGATGGAGTCTTTTTGATTCTCTTTCACAGATTTAAATTCTGTAGTGAACATCGTCTTGTCATCTATTTTCTGCTAGCTAGTTTGGCAGTGTTAGAAGAAGGGATATTTGTGGGAAGAAGGCCCCAGGGAAGGAAGAAGGAGCAGGCCTTTAACTGGTATTGCACCTCCATTGTCTCTGGTGCAGTTGTGCATGTTGTGAGATCACAGATGGGAAGGTTAGAGGAGGTCTTCTTAGCTTAAGAGAAGGATACTATGGGAACAGACATCACTGTAAAACCATGCCAAATTGAGTTATATGTAGGGGATTTTTTGCCAGGTGGCCTTAGCTTCTGAGTCAAGTAGGATGTAAGGTTGGTGCCCGTCAAGGGTGCAACACATGAGGGTCAGAGGCTTCGAAAGTGTGAAGAACATTTGAGACAGCTGTTTTGTGCTGGAAAGTCAGCTAGAGATGACTCAGTGGACTTGCTCTACTCCTTGAGATTTAGGCCTTTGTTCCCTGATATATCCCCAGCACCTAAAACATTGCACGTAGTAGGTGCTCAGCAAATATTTGTTGAATCAGCCAGATGTAACAGTACCAGTGATGGAACATTGAGGCTGACTAGCTCTGCTCTGTGCTGCCCTCATATTTTCCACCTTCTCCATTTCTCTTCATTTCCCTATATTATTTGAATACCTGAATTGATGGAAGAAATAAATTCCTTACTAAACTATAAGCCTCTTTAAGAGCAGCAGGAACATATCTCATTTATCAGTTTAGGAACTTCATTTAAAATCTCAGCTCTGGTACTAATAGTTGGATGACTTAGAGCACAGCATTTAACTTCTCAGAGTCTCATTTCACTTTTTAGTGAAACAGAGATCCTGTCTTATGAGTGCTGAAATGACTACATCAACTAAGTCACTGTGTAATCCTAAGAGCAGTTTTTCTTGCATCCCAATATGAGACTAGAGAATAAAGCATTGAGATGAAGACTAGGGGGTACAGATTGGGCATCTGTATAAGTAGATAATCTTATAAGGTTGGTTTGGAGGATTTAAAATAAATTTTTTTAACTGTGGTAAAACGCACATGATATAATTTACCGTCTTAACCATTTTGAGTGTACAATTCAGTGCAAGTGTATTCCCATTGTTGTAGGAACAGATCTGTAGAACTTTCTCATCTTGCAAAACTGAAACTCTGCCCATTAAACAACTCCATTCTCCCCTTCTCCTAGCCCCTGGCAACCACCATTCTAAATTTCTGTCTCAATGAATTTTACTACTCTGGTTACCTCATAGAAGTGAGATGTCCTCAAGGTTCTTCCATGTTGTTGCAGATAGCAGGATTTCCTTCTTTGTTATCCATTTCATCCATTCATGCACACTTGGATTGCACACTTTTGGCTGTCGTGCATCAACAATGCTACTTTTAACATGGATGTACAGGTATCTCTGTAAGACCTTGCTTTCAGTTTTTCTTGGATGTGTAGCCAGAAGTGGGAATTGCCACATCATACCATACTTCTAGGTTTAATGTTTGAGGAACCACTGTACTGTTTTTCAGAGCATTTTACATTCCCATCCAAGGGTTCTGATTTCTCCACATTTTCACCATCACTTATTTTCTGTTTTTGTTTTTGTTTTTGTTTTTGTTTTTGTTTTTGTTTTGAGAGTAGCCATCCTAATTGGTGTGAGCTGGGGAGCTTGTTTTGATGGGTTTGTACCCTGTATGTGTGGAGTGTTTTCAGTGAGCAGTGGATATTTGACAGCTAAGTGGGAGTGGCTCTTCCGGTAAATAGTGGTAAGCATTTGCTGGGCTAAAAATATGGGTCAGGCACAACCCTTACCTCAGAGGGGCCTTTAGTAAATAAAGTAGGGAGCTTACAATTTGAAGTCTGTGTGTATGAGTGTGTGTTTTCCCTAGTACGCCCTTTGTTCATAGACAATTATAAAAGTACTTCTTAAACTAATGGTCATACAGTATCACCGTTGTTAATTAATTGATATTCTACATTGAAAGATAAAGACTATTTTATTTATTAAATTTTTTTTTAACGTTTATTTATTTTTGAGAGAGAGAGCATGAACAGGGGAGGGGAAGAGAGAGAGGGAGACTCGGAAGCAGGCTCCAGGCTCTGAGCCATCAGCCCAGAGCCCGACGCGGGGCTCGAACTCACGGACTGTGAGATCATGACCTGAGCTGAAGTCAGACGCTTAACCAACTGAGCCACCCAGGCGCCCCTATTAAAATTTTTTTTTAATGCGTATTTATTTATTTATTTATTTATTTTTTAATTTTTTTTTCAACGTTTTTTATTTATTTTTGGGACAGAGAGAGACAGAGCATGAACGGGGGAGGGGCAGAGAGAGAGGGAGACACAGAATCGGAAGCAGGCTCCAGGCTCCGAGCCGTCAGCCCAGAGCCCGACGCGGGGCTCGAACTCACGGACCGCGAGATTGTGACCTGGCTGAAGTCGGACGCTCAACCGACTGCGCCACCCAGGCGCCCCTAATGCGTATTTATTTTTGAGAGACAGACAAGGCATGAGCAGGGGAGGGGAGAGAGAGAGGGAGACACAGAATCTGAAGCAGGCTCCAGGCTCTGAGCTGTCAGCACAGAGCCAATCATGGGGCTCGAACTCAAGAACTGTGAGATTATGAGCTGAGCTGAAGTCACACACTTAACCAGCTGAGCCACCCAGGTGCCCCAGGAATATTTTATTTTTATTCCTTAGGTTTTTAATGGAATTTTAAAAGACCTCATGATAAATTTTCCAATTATTCAGACCATCTTCATAAATACTCTGATACTCATAAATCCTAGAATTTTCCATTTTCCTCAGTCTTGTGATGGAGCCTTCAGGACTTACAGTCTCCCTGAGCATGGAGGAGGTGGGCATCACCCTCAAGTTCTTTATTATCGCTTAATGGGGTAGAGGGAGAGGGTAGTAAGTACCCAGAAGATCGTATGCATTGAGAGGGTAGGGGAAAGCCCAGCCTGCTTTATTCGTGGGGGTGGGGAGCAGGCATTGGGGTGGAGGTGGAGAGAGGTACTACTTTCTTCCCTAAATTGTCTCAGAATTTTCTGCTTAGAAAGCATTCTTCTTGTTCCTGGAGTATGAACTTGATTTTTTTTTTTTTTTATGGTTTTAATGCATATGATGAAACTATCAAATTTCTTTGTAGTCAGGCTTTTTAGGAGAAGCCTGTAGCTGAAGAAGAGCATTAATTACGGGTTCAGTTATTATTCCTAGTAGCAATAATAAATAATATCTGGTCAGAGGTTTTTTTTTTTTCCCAAAGATGGTTTATTAAAATACACAGTTAGCCAAGTGCTGCATGTATCTTAATTGTTCAGCCCAATGAGTTTTTGCAGACTGAACACACCTAGGTAATTAGTACTCAGATCAGGAAACAACAAGCAGAGGCCTGCCTTGTTCTTCCTTTCAGTCACTACCCACTCCTCACTCACCAGCATGGCCATTATCCTGACTTCTAACATGTAGATGAGTTTGCCTGGTTTTGTACTTTATGTAAATGAATCTTACAGCATGTTTTCTTTTATGTTTGGTTTCTTTATTTTTTTTTTATTTAAAAAAAATTTTTTTTAAACGTTTTATTTATTTTTGAGACAGGGAGAGACAGAGCATGAACAGGGGAGGGTCAGAGAGAGGGAGACACAGAATCGGAAGCAGGCTCCAGGCTCCGAGCCATCAGCCCAGAGCCCGACGCAGGGCTCGAACTCACGGACCGCGAGATCATGACCTGAATTGAAGTCGGACATTAAACCGACTGAGCCACCCAGGTGCCCCAAGGACTGAACTTTTTAAAAAGATAGTTTTAGAATTACAGAAAAATTATGAAGATCGTACAGAATTTTCCCATATACTCCACGACACTCAGTTCCCCGTTTTATTAACATCTCACATTTGTATGGTACTTTTGTTACAGTTAAAGAATCAAGGGGTGCCTGGGTGGCTCAGTCGGTTAAGCGTCTGACTTCGGCTCAGGCCATGATCTCACAGTTCGTGGGTTCAAGCCCCGCGTCGGGCTCTGTGTGGACAGCTCAGAGCCTGGAGCCTGCTTCAGATTCTGTGTCTCCCTCTCTCTGCCCCTCCCTGGCTAGCTCTCTGTTTCTGTCTCTGTCTCTCTGTCTCTCAAAAATAAACGTTAAAAAAAAAAAATCTATACTGATATGTTAACTAAAGCTCTTCTTTCATTCATTTTTCCTGAGTTTTTACCTAAGGTTCTTTTTCTGTTCCAGGATCCCATCAGGGCACCACAGTATATTTGTCATGTCTCCTTAGGTTTCTCTGGGTTGTGACAGTTTCTTAGACTTTTCTTTGTTTTTGATGACCATGACTGTTTAGGGGAGTACTGGTCAGATGTTTTTGTATTTTTTTTTTTTTAAGATTTTATTTTTGAGTACTCTCTACACCCAACATGGGGCTTGAATTTACAACCCTGAGATGAAGAGTTAGTCACATGCTGCACTGACTGAGCCAGCCAGCTTCCCTCTGGTCAGATATTTTGTAAACTCTCCTTCAGTTGGGATTTATCTGATGTTTTTGTCATGATTAGACTGGGGTAATGGATTTTGGGGAGGAAGACCACAAAAATAAAGTGCCATGTTCGACTGAGGTATTGTCAAGGGTCTCCATCATAAAATTATTTTTCCCTCCTTTCTATAATGTACTCCTTGGGAGCAAGTCATTAAGTGTATCTCACACTTAAGGAGTGGAAGTATTGCTCTACCTCATTGAAAGTGGGATATTTAGGGGCACCTGGGTGGCTCAGTCAGTTAAGCGGCCGACTTCGGCTCAGGTCATGATCTTGCAGTCTGTGAGTTCAAGCCCCGCATCGGGCTCTGTGCTGACAGCTCGGAGCCTGGAGCCTGTTTCAGATTCTGTGTCTCTCTCTCTCTTTGACCCTCCCCCGTTCATACTCTGTCTCTTTCTGTCTCAAAAATAAA
Source organism: Neofelis nebulosa (assembly GCF_028018385.1). Taxonomy (NCBI): domain Eukaryota; kingdom Metazoa; phylum Chordata; class Mammalia; order Carnivora; family Felidae; genus Neofelis; species Neofelis nebulosa. Next base: position 65,075,971 of record NC_080792.1, read on the forward strand.
TAAACGTTAAAAAAAAATTTTTTTTTTTAAAGTGGGGTATTTACATAAATTATTTGGAATTCTGCTTAAGAGGTTTGTCTATTCTCCCCATTTATATCAGTATGGGCTCATGGCTGTTTCACATTTTGGGTTATAATGTAATGCTACTTTGCTTATTTTGTTCTCATATTGTTGGCAGCTTTGGGCATGGGAATCCCTTTCAGTTGGTTCCTATTTCCCTTTGACATATTTCTTTTTTTTTTTTTTTTAAGCACCTTACTTTCTTGAACTATGAGATGCTCCAAGCTTATTTAGTACATTTTCTGCCTTAGGGACTTTAAGGCAGAAACTTGAACTTAATTTTTTTTTTTTTTAACATTTATTTATTTTTGAGACAGAGAGAGACAGAGCATGAATGGGGGAGGGTCAGAGAGAGAGGGAGACAGAGAATCTGAAACAGGCTCCAGACTCAGAGCTGTCAGCACAGAACCCGACGCGGGGCTCAAACTCACGGACCGCAAGATCACGACCTGAGCCGAAGTCGGATGCTCAACCGACTGAGCCACCCAGGCGCCCCAGAAACTTTAACTTTAAAACAAACACACACTTTTTTGAAATATAATTCACATATTGTACAATAATTTGATTTTTTTAGTGTATTCACAGATATGTACTATCATGAGAATCAGTTTTAGAATGTCTCTATCCTCTCAAAAAGAAACTGTACCCTCTAGCTGTCACCTCTCTACTATCTCCCCCTTGTCCTAACTGTAGGCAGCTACTCATGTGCTTTTTATCTCTATAGATTTGCATATTCTAAACATTTTCTATAAACAGTATCATATAGTATGTGGTCTTTTGTGACTGGCTTCTTTCACTTTGCATGTTTTCAAGGTTCATCCATCCATATTGTAGCATTTATCAGTACTTCATTACATTTCAGGTCAAATAATTTTCCATTGTATGAATATGTACCATGCTCTGTTTATTTATCTGTTGGTGGTTTTTTGGGGTTGTTTTGGCTATTATAAATAATACTGCCATGAACATTTCTGTACAGGTTTTTGTAGACATGGTTTTCATTGGCTAGATCACATGGTAACTTGATGTTTAACCATTTGAGGAACCACCAGACTGTTTTCCAAAGTGACTGCACTATTTTGCAGTCTTACCAGCAGTGTATAGGAGCGTGTAGGGTTCCAATTTCTTCATATCTTCACTAATACTTGTTATTTTCCTTTTATTTAAAAAGCTGTCCTAGTGGGTGTGAAGTGGTATCCCATTGTGGTTTTGTTTTGCATTTCTCTAATGACTAATGATGCTGAACATTTTTTCATGTGTTTATTGGCAGTTATTTTGGGGGGAGTGAGAAATGTCTGTTTAGATCTTTTGCCCATTTTTAAATTGGAGTGTTTGTCTTTTTATTTTTGAGTTGTGTTATTTATATACTCTAGATACAAATTCCTTATCAGATATATGATTTGCAAATATTTTGTCCCATTCTGTAAATGCCTTTTTACATCTATTTATTTATTTACTTACTTAAAAAAAACCTTTTTTTAACATTTATTCATTTTTGAGAGACAGAGCGTGAATGGGGGAGAGGCAGAGAGAGTGGGAGACACAGAATCTGAAGCAGGATCCAGGCTCTGAACTGTCAGCACAGAGCCAGACATGGGACTCGAACTCATCAACCGTGAGATCATGACCTGAGCCGATGTCGAACGCTTAACTGACTGAGTCACCCAGGCACCCCTTACTTACTTACTTTAAAGTAAATTCTGCCCCTAACATGGAGATCAAACTCATGACCCCAAGATCAAGAGTTGCATGCTCTACTGCTGAGCTAGCCAGGTAGGCACTGCCATCTTTTTATTCTCTTGATAGTGTCCTCTGAAGCACAAAGGCTTTTAATTTTGACCAAATCAAATGTAGCTGTTTTTTTTCTTTTGTTGCTTGTACTTTTGGTACCATGTCTAAGAATTTTTTGCCAAGTCTAGGGTCATGAAGATTTACTCCTGCTATTGTCTGAATTTTTGTGTCCTCCTTCACCCCCAGTAAAAATTTATTCGCTGTGGGGCACCTGGGTGGCTCATTTGGTTAAGCATTTGGTTTCCACTCAGGTCTTGAGCTCACAGTTCATGAGTTCAAGCCCTGCTCTGTGCTGACAGCTCAGAACCTGGAGCCTGCCTTGGATTCTGTGTCTCCCCCCCTCTCTCTCTGCCCCTTCCCCGCTCACGGTCTCTCTCTCTCTCTGTCTCTTAAAAATATATAAACATTAAAAAATTAAAAAAATTTTTTTTGCTGAAATCCTAATGCCAATTGTAATGGTATTCAGAGGTAGGGCCTTTGGGAGGTGATTAGGTTGTGAGGGTGGAGCCCTGAACTCTAATGAATGGGATAGTGCTCTTATCAAAGAGACCCCCCGTAGAGCTCCCTAGTCCCTTCTACCATGCAAGGATAAAATGAGAACTCTGGAAACCAGGAAGAAGGCCCTCACCCTGATCTCATATTTTCAGCTTCCAGAACTGTAAGAAACAACTTTCTGTTTATAAGGTACCCAATCTGTGGTATTTTGTTTTAGCAGCCCAACTAGACTAAGAGAACCCCTGTTTTATTTTGAGAGTTTTCTAATTTTAGCTCTTAGATTTAGGTCTTTAATCTATTTTGAGTTAATTTTTGTATATGATGTGAGGTTAGGGTCCAACTTTATTTTTTTTGCATGTGGCCACCCCATTGTCCCAGCATCATTTGTGGAAAAGACTGTCCTTTCCCCACTGAGTGGTCTTGGCACTCTTGTTGAAAATCCGTTGACCGTAGACAAATGAGTTTATTTCCACACTCTCCATTCTCTTTCACTGATCTATATCTTTGTCCTTTTGCCAGTACCACACTATCTTGATTACTCTTTAATAAGTATTGAAATTGGACATTGTGAGGTCTGTACCTTTGTTCTTCCTTTGCAGGATTGTTTTGGTTATTCTGGTTCCCTTGAATTTCCATATAATTTTAGGATCAGCTTGTTAACTACTACAAAGAAGCTAGCTGGGATTTAGATAGTGTTGAATCTGTAGATTAATTTCGGGAGTATTGCCATTTTAATTATAATCTGTCTCCTGATCCATGAATATGGGTTGTTTTTCCGTTTATTTAAATCTTTAGAGACGCCTGGGTGGCTCAGTCAGTTGAGCGTCCAACCCTTGATTCTGACTCAGGGTTGTGGGATTGAGCCCTACTTTGGGCTCAATGCTGAGTGTGGAGCCTGCTTAAGATTCTCTCCCTTTCTCTCTCTCTCTCTCTCTCTCTCTCTCTCTCTCTCTCTCTCTCTTTCTCTTTCTCCCTCTCTGGCCATCCCCCCCACTTGCACATACTCTCTCTCTAAAATAAAATAAAAATAAATCTTTAATTTCTTTCAGCAATATTTCATAGTTTTTAGAGTGTTCTATACTTCTTTTGTTAAATTTATTCCTAAGTATTGTATGTATTTTGATGATAAATGTGAATGGAATGGTTTTCTTGATTTTGTTTTTGGATTGCTCATTGGAACTTTATACAATTGATTTTGTATGTTGTATATTTTGTATATTGATCTTGTATTCTGCTATCTTGCCGAACTTGTTTATCAATTCTAAGGTGTTTTGTTGTTTGTTTTTTTTTTTTAATTGGGTTCCTTGGGATTTTCTGTATACAAGATTGTGTCATCTACAAATAGAGATAATTTTACTTCTTCTTTTCTCCTGTGGATGCCTTTTATTTCTTTTTTTCTTGCCTGATTGCCCTGGCTAGAGCCTCAAGTATAATGTTGAAGAGAGATGGTGAGGCCAGACATCTTTATCTGTTATTTAATTATTTACTTATTTACTCATTCATTCATTTCATTCATTCATTCATTCATTCATTTAAATTATGTCTGCACCTGGCATGGGGCTCAAACTCACAACCCTGAGATCAAGAGTTGCATGCTCTTGGGACTGAGCCAGCCAGGCACCCCTGACATCCTTGTCTTGTTCCTGATCTTAGAGGCCTCCTCTAAACTGACTAGGGATTTGTACAATATTTCTTTTTTATTTAAGATAATTATTCTTTTTCTGAAGTTGTGTTAGGCAGTTTTATGGTGAAAAAAATTTTAAATCAACAGATCTTTTGCTGTAAAACACTTATTGAAAACATCAGTTTTTGTTATTCTATCCAGTATTTTTTTGTTTAATTTAGTCTTGAACTTTCCTTTACTCTGCCCCAGAATCTGAAAGAGGAACTAAAAGAACCTTTTGCTTTTGTTACACTCAGATTCTCTCAGGAATGGTCTTTTGCTTCCTCTACTTTCTGATATTTCTGAGCCTATATATCATGTGCTTACTATAGCCAGACTTCAGACCCAGCACTTCACTCAGAACTGATGCTGTGCACATTAAGAAATGTGCAGTCTTTCTCAATTTTGATCCTTCTGGATTTGGTGGCTTTTTCCTGAAGGTTCCCACATTCCCCCGCCAAGATTTTTATCTTTCTAGAGATTTGATGTTGTAAACCATTTCCTTTTTAAAAAGTTACCTTCACTCTTTGCTGAAATACACCTGTTTTTCAGTCTTTGACCCTTTGTTCTTCATTTTTGGGCTCTCACACATTCCATACAATCTGTCTGGGTAATTTCATCCAAATTCCTAAGTACTGATGACTCAGCTCCTTAACAAAAGAGACGGGGGGTGGTGGGGGGTGGGGGTAGGGGAACAAACTCTCACTACCCTTCCAGGCACTGCCATCCTCTCTTTTCCAGGTCCTGCCTGCTGGTTCTGCCCTCTCCCTCCCATATTGGGAGTCAGCTCCACCTGCTCTGCTGGATGTGTTCTCAATAAGGTGTTTTGTTTTGTTTTGTTTTTTTAAGCCTGCCTTATACTATATGATTGTGTGCTGTTTTACTGAAAACTCTTTTATGTGTCTGAATCCAACATGTAATGACAACATAACATTAAATTTTAGTAAAAACAGGTAGTTTATGTAACTGTTACTTTATTCAGTGGGCTTTGGATTGCTTCGGTTTTTCACTATTTTTAAGTGATGGAGCTTATAAACATTTTTAATGCAAACCTCCTTTGAGTAATTTTCTTGGAACCTATTTCTCAAAAATGCCATGACCAGGTCAAAAATAGGACTGTTTTGTAGTATGTGGCTTGATTGTTCTGTAGAAACAGCATTTAAATTAATGCTTTTACTGTTAATCTTCTAACCGTCCTTCTTTGTCCCCCTCCCCCGCTTCCCTCTTGCAGTCAGAGCATGGTATTGTTCTGCTTGTTTTGTTTTTTACTTATAATTGGATAGAAGTAAGGTAGAACCTTATAGGTGCTTTGTGTTTGGTTGATTTCTAAGGTAAATAAACTTTCTTCTAAGTTTTAGTTCTAGTGTTTCAGCTATATTCAAATTATTGGAATATTTATGCAGTACAAGCGGGTTATTGATCTTTATTTTCTGAAAGGTTTAAAAAATTTATATAATCAAATTCATCAACTTATTTTTTTTTAATTTTTAAAAATGTTTATTTATTTTTGAGAGAGCACAAGCAGGGGATGGACAGAGAGAAAGAGAGACACAGAATCTGAAGCAGGCTCCAGGCTCTGAGCTGTCAGCACAAGCCCAATGCGGGGCTTGAACTCACAAACTGTAAGATCATGACCTGAGCCAAAGTCAGACACTTAACCGACTGAGCTACCCGGGTACCCCATCAACTAATTCTTTGATATGTTCTTTTATTGCTTCAGAATTAGTGAATTACACTAAGGCTTTTAACTTTTAACCTTTTTACTGTGAAGAAATTACTGTAGAGAAAAGTGCTTCATTTAGATGCTTCATTTTATTTATTGTATTAAATAATTTAAGTTTTATCAGTATTTATTGATCTCTTTCAACATAGTCTACTTTCACGTGTTTTCATATTAAACTTATAGATACCATTTGCTTCTGTCTTTCTGGAATCTGTTCTATTGGTCTAGTTTATTATTTTGAACTATACCTGACATTATATGGCTTTTTACTCTTATTTTCCCCAAATGTCTACCTTTTTTTTTTTTTTTAATGTTTATTTTTGAGAGAGACAGAGTGTGAGTGGGTAAGGGGCAGAGAGACACACGCACGCGCGCGCACACACACACACACACACACACACACACACACACAGAATCTGAAACAAGCTCCAGGCTCTGAGCTGTCAGCACACAGCCCAATGCAGGGCTCAAACTTGGGAACAGCCAGATCATGACCTAGGCTGAAGTCAGACGCTTAACCGACTGAGCCACCCAGGTGCCACCACCCCCTCACCCCCCAGATGTCTACTTTTAAATTTCCTAGGGGCGCCTGGGTGGCGCAGTCGGTTAAGCGTCCGACTTCAGCCAGGTCACGATCTCGCGGTCCGTGAGTTCGAGCCCCGCGTCAGGCTCTGGGCTGATGGCTCGGAGCCTGGAGCCTGTTTCCGATTCTGTGTCTCCCTCTCTCTCTGCCCCTCCCCCGTTCATGCTCTGTCTCTCTCTGTCCCAAAAATAAATAAAAAAAATGTTGAAAAAAAAAAAAAATTAAATTTCCTAGCAGGGCTTCTACCTTAAGTCCTTGCCAACTTCCCTGCTCCAGTGAAGTGGTCTGCCAAGATAAAAAGTAGCATGAAGATGGCCGTTGTTTTCCTTTTTCCTACCCTCCAAATTCAGAGCTGGGTTGTCTCCTTGCTCCAGAGTCTTGTGACCTGCCTGGGTTGCTGTTAGCTTTCCAGAGAGAAGAGATCTCTCACATTGAACATTGAAGTGTTGGCACCTGATACAGTGATCTGAAAAAAGTTAAAAAAAAAAAAAAAAAAAAAAAGACTGCTTTTGTGGAGTGGGGGGATCTATCTAATTACAGAACAATTTCATCAGCCCAAAAAGAAACCCTGTACCATTAGTGGTCACTCTCCCTTTCTCCCCTAGCAGCCACCTCTTTTCCTTCATAGTACAGAGCCTGCCCTGCTGCTGTGGAGCTCTTTGAGTGTCCTTTTGCATTCTTGCTTCTTTTTTCTTCCACATGCATTTTATTTTTTTGTTACCTTGTTAAGGTTTACTTTTCAGAGTCATTAGTTATTCTTTGGCAATGACTCCATAAAATCAACTTGGAGAATAATTATCATATTACTTTTAATTTTCTTTAGTTGGGCCCAGGTGTGTTGTCTTCTCATTCTTTTTCTACATCCTCAGATCTTTCTTTTTTCTATTTAAACTTTGTTATTTTCCCCCTTTTTTGAACCTCTTCCTCTTAGGTTTAACCTTGATTGGTAGGCAAGTTCTATTTCATTCTTGCCAATTATGTCCTTTGTTTTCAAATTCAAAAAATATTTGATGATTTTCTTTGTGATTCTAAACAGTTAATCTTAATTCTTTGTATGGACCTCATTATTGTAGGTTAATTATTTTTAAATGATTTCCAGTTCTAATGGTTTCACCTGCTTTGTTTTCTATTTAGTTGCCTGTTTTCTGTCATTGTCTTATAAATTGTCATCTTATAATTTACATTCTACTTGGCTCATTCCTTTTTTTTAAATTTTTTATTTTAATCCCATTTCTGCTATTTGCTGCCTTCAGAGGTGTTTTATTTTATTTATTTATTTATTTTAATTTTTTTAAATTTTTTTTAACGTTTTTTATTTATTTTTGAGACAGAGAGAGACAGAGCATGAATGGGGGAGGGGCAGAGAGAGAGGGAGACACAGAATCGGAAGCAGGCTCCAGGCTCTGAGCCATCAGCCCAGAGCCCGATGCGGGGCTTGAACTCACAGACTGTGAGATCATGACCTGAGCCGAAGTCGGACGCTTAACCGACTGAGCCACCCAGGCGCCCCTTCAGAGGTGTTTTAAATTCTTTTGTAATACGTTATAGTTCTGCAGTATGTATTCTGATCTGTTTTTATTTAATATCCCCCTTATATGTAACACTTTAAATGTTGTTAGTAAACCCCATTCTGTCTTTCTCTATCTCTGTTTTTGTAAATTTGATTCTGCCAAACCTCCTTTTCTCCTGGGCCTTTATGGTTTGTATGCAATTACCACTCCCAGCTCCTGGCTTGCCCTTTAAAATTTGCTTGCTGTGTTGCTTCACTTGAGTCTCATCTTTGTTCTCTGTTTGTAACATGCTTATTTATTTTGTTGGGTTTTGAAGGAGGCATTCTGTACCATTTCTCACTTAGTGCTTCACAAAGTTCTGTTGTGAAAGACTGAACACATTCTTGTACAATGGAAAGAACACAGAATTCAGAGAAAAGACCAAGGGTTGATTCTAGCCCTCTCCTTGGGTGGCTTTGGTTAAGTCACTTAGACTTTACAATAGGATTTTAACTCTTCTAAAGTTTTAAAGTATTGTTGTTATGTTCTTTAAAATTAGCATAATTTTTTAAAGTAGGCTCCACGCCCAACAGAGGAACCCAATGTAGGGCTTGAATTCATGACCCTGAGATCAAAACCTGAGCTGAGGGCACCTGGGTGGCTCAGTTGGTTAAGCACCCGACTTTGGTTCAGGTCATGATCTTAAAGTTTGTGGGTTCAAGCCCCACACTGGCCTCTCTGCTGTCAGCACAGAGCCCACTTTTAGACCCTCTGTCCATTCCCCTCTCTCTGCCTCTCCCCTGCTCGTGCTCTCTCTCTCTCTCAAAAATATGTAAACACTTAAAAAAAAAAAAAAAGCTGAGATCAAGAGTCAGACACTTAACTGACTAAGCCACCCAGACGCCCGAGCATAATTTTTATGTTTAATGAAAATATAAGGAATATTATTCAGAGTTTACAGTGATACAGAAAATTTATATTATTAGGTGATTTCATGGTTAACTTAAAATAATATAAAAACTGAGATTGTTAGGACTAGGACTCTAATAAAAATTATTGTCTTCTAGGTGGCAGTGGTATTGTTTGCATATGTACAGAATTTAGGAAGTGAGTTCACAGATACCTTTTCTTCCAAATAACCCTATACAGTATGTGAGAGGTAAGTTTTCTTTCCATTTTTCAAGGGAAGATACTGAGGTTCAGCAAGGTTAAGAGACTTGGCCAGTGTTACAGGTGTGAAGTTGTGACAGTGCGAGAACTTGAATTCAGATTCCAGGACTTCCAAGGCCAGCATTTGTAACTTGACTCGAAATAAAACTTGAGTAATTTTAAGGTTATTTCTTCAAATACATGCCACCCTGTCACGTCAGTAGGTTTTCTGGAGAGTGTAAAGGCAAGAATTCCAGCACTTGTCTTAGAGATCATCAGTTATTTTGTATGTGCTGTGGTCAGTGTTATGAGTTATATGGGAGCAGCCATTCTCTTTGGCAGTTATTTCCCTGCCTTGATCTTTGATTGTGTTTGGATACAGATATATTTATGGCTCAAAGGTGAAAGTGATAAGATAATATGGAGAGAAAAGGAACTGATTTCAGAATAAGATTTCCACAGTAAGTTGAGCATTGAAGAATTTGAGTAATTTCACAAAAGTTCATAATTTTTGCTGACCAGTATCTTACCGAATTCTTTTAGGTCTCTGAAGCCCTCAGGGGATCCTCTGTGTAGACTCCCAGATTATTGAAACACAGAAACTCAGGCCAGGATCTGATGGATGGAGGACTAGATTGAGGAATTGGGAAGTCATCAAGAATTAAAACAATGTGATTGTCATTCTCTCTGGAGCAGCAGGCCCTTTCTCTGTGGCTCCGTTTCATAGTCCTCTCTGCAGAAAGAAGTGTGGGTATGCATGGCCCAGCTCAGCCTTTGGGTGCGTTCTCTCTGTGCTGGGTACTATTACTTTGTCATCCATGACAGTGGGGCAAATCTCCGTGGGTGAGGGGAATGTGGGCTGGGCAGATACCCTAAAAGAGTCTCACAGAAAGTTACCTGGGAGAACTTTGCAAAGAGTTCCAGGCTCCACTTCCCAGAGGTTTTGTTCAGTGAATAGGTATGGAATAGAAACTGGTTGCCCACACTTTTAAAAGCACCCTGGATGACTCTAATATATACTTAGGTTTCGAAATCACTTGGATACATGTAAATAAATCAATATGTATTTGTGTAAGGAAATAATGGAAAGATAAACAGAAAACTCAAAATGTTTACGGGGTGGGGTGAATAAAGACAGGGATAGGAATATTTAGAAAACAAAACCTCAAAAAACCCTCATTAAAAAAAATAAAATTGAAGATACTGAGGACCAGAAGGTGTTTCTATGGCCAGTTTTCTCATCTGCGAAGTAATGCCAATTTTTGGTACTAATTATTTAAATTCATTTTTCCTCATGAGCATAATCATAGAAATTAATACTGGTAGGTTTGGAGAAGAAAGGAATAGTGGGAGAACCTGTGTTCTCTTGCCTTATTTCTATTCTGTAGGGAGATCTCTCCCACAGCGATCTAAAACTGTGAGATAACCTGTCTGGGACAAAATGGGCTTAGAAGAAAAAGGTTAGAGCAATGATTCTAACTAAGCCTTAGTTATACATTAGAATCATTTGGAGTCCTTTTTATTTTTTTATTTTTTAATATTTATTTATTTAAGTGTATTTATTTTGAGAGACAGAGCACAAATGGGGGAGAGACAGAGGAGAGAGAGAGAGAGAGAGAGAGAGAGAGAGAGAGAGAGAGAGAGAGAGAGAATATTCTAAGCAGGCTCCACAGACCCAGCACAGAGCCTGATGTGGGACTTGATCCCATGAACTAGGAGATCATGACCTGAGCTGAAGTCAAGAGCCAGATGCTTAACCGACTGAGCCACCCAGGTGCCACTATTTATTTATTTTTATATATATATATATATATATATATATATATATATATATATATTTTTTTTTTTTTTTTTAATGTATATTTTTGAGAGAGAGAGAGAGAGTGAGCATGCTGGTGCACACCTGCATGGGGGTGGACAGGCAGAGAGCAAGGAAAGAGAGAATCCCAAGCAGGCTCCATGCTGCCAGCACAGAGCCTTATGTAGAGCTTGATCCCATGAACCGCAAGATCATGACCTGAGCTGAAATCAGGAGTCAGACACTTAGCTGACTGAGCCACCAAGGTGCCCCACTTGGGGTCCTTTTAAAAAAGTCCCAGTGCCCAGAACTGTACCCTAGACCAAGTCAGTCGATTTCTGGGTGTGAAACCAAGCATTACGAAAAAAAATTCCACAGGTGATTCCAGTGTATGGCCAAGGTTGGGAACCACTGGGCCATTGCAACAATAAAGTTGCTATCATGACTTTGCCCATTTCCCTTTTTATTTCTCTTCTCTTTTTAATGTATGAATCAAAAGCACTACTGAACATTTATTTTGTGCAAACTATTCAGTCCTTTACTTATACTTCCATATTTTGTCTCACTGTTATCTCTTTTTCTCACAAGTTAACTTTGTTCCCTTCAAGTCTTAGTTTCTCTTTATTTTCACATTCTTCCTTCTCTTTCTTATTCTTTTATTAAAATCTTTTTATACACACACGCATGCACAAATGATTTTTAATATAAGCATGTAATTTTTTAAACTATTTGTTTTGGGGTAATAGATTATTATAAGCTACACAATAGATTGTATTAGTTGTCTATTTCAAAAGGTTAGAAAAAGTGCCAAAAATAGGCCCCAGAGTTTCTATGCACCCACTTTTTCCTAATATAACATCTTCTGTATCTATGCTGAAATTATCAAAACCAGGAATTTAAAACTGGTACAGAGCTATTTACTAGTCGCAGATCTCATTCATATTTCCCCATTTTCCCACTAATGTCATTTTTTCCTTCCAGGATTCCATTTGCATTTAATTGTCATCTCTTCTTCGTCTCCTCTGTGCCATTTCTTCAGTCTGTCCCTATCTTTCATGTCCGCAACACTTTTGAAGTGTACTAGATTGTTACCTTGTAGACTGTCCCTCGATTTATTTTTGATGTTTTCTCATGAGAGGAATGAGATTAAGCAGTTTTGACAAGAATGAGTTACTGTTTCTCCCTTCGTAATTAATAAATATCTTGGGTGATACACTTCTGAGACTATGCAGATACCCTGTTTTTCCTCATATTTTTGTTCATCAATTTAGGCATCCATCCATGGATCTTCTCTGAAAAAAATTATTTTGGAATTTGCCTAATGATTTCTCTGCTTCCCTCATTCCTTTTTTTTTTTTTCCAACGTTTTTTATTTATTTTTGGGACAGAGAGAGACAGAGCATGAACGGGGGAGGGGCAGAGAGAGAGGGAGACACAGAATCGGAAACAGGCTCCAGGCTCCAAGCCATCAGCCCAGAGCCTGACGCGGGGCTTGAACTCACAGACTACGAGATCGTGACCTGGCTGAAGTCGGACGCTTAACCGACTGCGCCACCCAGGCGCCCCTTCCCTCATTCCTTTTAATGTATTAATTGGAGTGCTTCTGTAGGAAAGAGCTGTCTCTTCTCCCTGTTTGTTTGTTCAGTTACTATTTCAGTATAAACTCAATATTAGTTTTATTCTGTGGGTTATAATCCTATACTGTCATTTTGTTGTTGAAATTGTTGCAACTTTGACCTTTGTTGGCTCCTTCAGATTGACTGGTAGGTTCTTTCTATAAGTCCCACCACCCTTTTTGGGTTCTTCTTAGATGCAAAGTTTGATCATTGCTACTGGCTCTTGTTGTTTTTAGGTCTTCTCAGCAAACAGCTAGGAAAACTCATGTGTGTATACCAGCGCACATTTACACACATATCTGTATTTATTTCTGTATCTGTCTCTCTGTGTAGATATTAAAAACTGTGAGTTCATACTGATACCTCTTGATTCTAATCTAAAACTGTGTAGTTTACTTAGCCTTCTCTTGTCATTTTGCTAACCTGGCTCATTATCTTCCATTTGTTTACTTATTTGTTCAGTTCCATTCTCTGTATACATAAAGTAATTTCAGAATTGCTAGCCCATATCCTTCTGAGAAATAAATTACAAGATAGATTACAGATTTGTATACAGTTGTTTCTCACACTACAGTCAAAATACTGTTTTCCATTAAGTGTCTGACTCTTGATCTCAGCTCGGGTCTTGATCTCAGCTCAGGGTTGTGAGTTGCAGTACTGTGTTGGGCTTCATGCAAAAATAAACAAACAGAAAACACCCTAAAATGCAAAATTCTGTTTTCCAAAGTTAGTCTAATTGGTTTCTTCCTCATGCCCTTTAATGTGATTATATTATTCATCTGTAACATAGTTAGCTTCATTTGTTACTGTTGTGTTCCTTTTTGGATTCTTCTTGCATCCTAATTTTAATTTTTTGCTCGATTTTTTTTTGGGGGGGTATGTTATACATTGCTATCGTTCTAAGAGTCAGAGCTATACATAAAGGTATGCTCAAGAGAGAGAAGGATCATTCTTTCCTCATCTATACCATCCTGTTTCCATTCTCTGTTTTGTCTCTTTCCCACCCACCCTCCCTATAGATAGCCTGTCTCTGTAGTTTCTGGTTTATCCTTCTTATATTTCTTGTACTAATCAGATATATGTATATTTTCTTATAATCCATCTCTTATGAGGAGTAGCATAGTATAGTTTAGATTGTTTTGTACTTGATTATTATTATTATTTTTATGTTTTATTTTATATTTGAGAGAGAGAGAGACAGAGCATGAGCAGGGGAAGAGCAGAAAGATGGAGACAGAATCTGAAGTGGGCTCCAGGCTCCGAGCTGTCAGCACAGAGCCTATTGTGCAGCTTGAACTCACAAGCAGTGAGATCATGACCTGAGCTGAAGTCAGACACCTAACCAACTGAGCCACCAGGTGCCCCTACTTGCTTATTCCCCCCCCCCCCCAATTGTTTTAAACATATCTTGGAAACTGTTCTGTATCCGTTCTTAGGGCTCTTACTCATTTTAAAAGCTGTGTAGTACTCTCTTGTGTGGATGTACCATAGTTAATTCAGCTTCCCTCCAGTATATATGGGTATTTAGGTTGTTTCCAGTATTTTGAAACTGCAAATAATGCTGCCAGAAATAACCTTGCACATATATATTTTCATATCATTAGAGGTGTATCTTCAGGGTAGATTATTAGGAGTGGGATTGCTGAATCAAAAGATAGGTGTAGATATATAATTTTGTCAGTATTGCCAAATTCCACTCCAGAAAGGTATACAGTTTGCATTCCCATCAGCAATATATGAGTTAATTGCATACATTTTATAACTAGTCATATGAGAAGTTACCAAATTTTGCTCAGGGTATTCCTTTCCTTGTCTGCTGCTTCTATCATGATGGATTGCAAAACAAACTTTTTAACTACTTTTATAATGGAAAGAAACTTTTATAATGGAAAGAAGTAAATTTGTTTTCCATAGCTGATTGGAGATTTTCTTACTGGCATTTTAGTTATAATTATATGTTACATTTTTCTACTTTACCTAGTTTTAGCATCTGTTATGTAACATCTCACCACCAGCTTAGTTGTGCAGGCAGCACTTTTCAGTTTAGTAATAATACTGTATACTTCAAGCTTAAACATATTCTCCATCTTAGTCATTTTCCACATGTCTGAGGCAGGTGTTTGATATTTCTGACAGTGACAGTTCATAAGAGACTTGTATTTCTTGACTCTGAAAATTAATAAAGGGAAACCTCAGCCAAAATGGAGTTGGGAGGCTAGAGCAGGGAACCATACCACTGGATGTCAATTATAGACCCCAGCAGAAGAATGTCAACAGGAAAGAATCACTTACAGGTTCCAGCAGGGAAAGATCTACATCGCATCTCTTGTAAGAAATCGACTACTTCTGTAATTTAGCCATCCTCATCCTTGAACTCTTGCTTTCTCCAGTGGACTTTTGTTTAAGATAAACCCTTCTAACTTCCTGCTCCACAAAATAAAGTTTCTCTCTTTTGTTCAGTTTGCCTGTGGTCTTCTATAGCTTTCATGTCCCGAATTACATTTTCTGATATTCCTGAATAAACCCATTTTTGCTGGTAAAATAATTCACAGTTTTATTTTTAAGGGTAACAATTTCTTTATGTTTTAGTGATGGGGAAAGTCCCTTCTCTCTCTTTGACTTGACTCATCAGGGTACAACTTGCAAAGGTGTGCAGGGGTCGCCCTTGTGAGGTAGGTCATCCTCTTGTAGACCCCTTAGCTCCATATCATGCCTTCTTTCCCCTGTGCTCTTTGGCTTGAGGTCTTTATAGTTTTCTGAGTATATTAGTCTGGTCTAGCCTTGGTCTTGATTCTGTCTGCTGACCACTCTCTAACCAGATTCTCACTTCTTATCTCTCCATTCCTATTTTACAAGAACCTACTTGTTTATTTGCCTGATCTTGTTCGTGGGCTGGTGATAGATGCTGGAGACAATCACTTAATTGTCATGATTGGCACCACTAAAATCACTGGATTCTAATTGCTGCAGGTTTGCAATGTGATCTTTTTACTTGTCCCCATTCAGGCTCCTTTCTCACCTCCCTTGTGTCTGGTTTACCTTTCTGTCTTCTGCCTTTAAGTCTACTCTCCCACTCCCATACCTCATTTTCAGCACATATTTGTCTATTGTTTTGGAGACAGATTTTGGCTCATCCTGAAGAAAAAGATCTCAATAGCCAGAACCTTCAAAACAGGTAGCCTACTTGGGGAAGCAGAACATTTTGTGTATCATCATCACATTCATCATTATTTTTGTCTTCATTGTCTGCCTTTTTTTCAGTTGACCTTTCGAAATCTGGCTCAATTATGAGCGAAAGTTTGGCTTGTTGCCACCAAGAGGGCATGGCTAGTGGAAGACTATTGGTTCTCATTTGGTATAGTGGCTGAGAACATGAGAGGTCAGCACAGCTGGGTTTGAGTCCAGTTCTGTTAGCTGTTGGTTAAGTAATCATAGGCAAGTTACTTGACTCTTCCCCTCTGCCTCAGTTTCATCATCCATAAAATAAAAAAGGGGTTACTTCATAGGGTTGTAATGAACACTCTGTAAGAATTTGTGTGTGTGTGTGTGTGTGTGTGTGTGTGTGTGTGTCTGTGTTTGTTTTGAGAGAGAGAGAGTACAAGTAGGGGAGAAGGGCAGAGGGAGGGAGGGGGGAGAGGGAGAGAGAATCTCCTGCAGCCTCCATGCTTAGCACAGAGCCTGATGTGGGGGCTCCATCCCACAACCCTGGGGTCATGACCTGAGCCAAAATCAAGAGTCAGATCCTCAACTGACTGAGCCCCCCCAGGCACCCCTGTAAGGATTTTTTTTAAAGCTCTTAGCATTGTGCTAAGTGCTCAGTAAACCCTGGTCATTATGAGTAATGAGGTCCTTTCCCATTTTCTTAGTTTACTTCAGGTCCAGAGGCACATGGAGCTGCCTGTGCTGGTACCATTGAATGCTTGACATTGAAAGAGACTTGTTCCTCTTCTTAGTCTTTGTTGATGACTTTTAACTATTATAGCTCACAGCTAGCCGGCTTGACCTGAACCATTACAAAATTCTTGCCCAGAGAAGGTGGGAGGGAGAGTAACTGAGGAGGAAGGAAATGTAAGACAGTAGTCAAAAAGTGAGTGGCGCACAGTGGAATTACAAAGATCACTTCTAAATAACACTACTTTGGATTAGAGTATCGATTGTAAGGAAGAGTAACTGATTTTGTGTTACCCTAGCATGCTTTAGCTTAAAGAAGATTTCTTGGTTGTGGGTTTTTAGGATGGTGATAGTCACAGTGCTAAATCCTGATATAAGGTATCTTAGATCTAGTAATAAAAATTCATTTTTCCTATTCATGAGGAGAGAAATGTTAGTTTTTCATTCTCTTTCTTTTGATAATTTGTATACTTCAGTCCACCAAAAATTTGCAGAACCTTTACTGAGTAGAAGTCACTACAAGATATTATTTAGACAAATCTCCATCTTTCTATGTTTATATCTATGCATAAATGTGTGTATGTACATTCATGTTATTAGGTGTGAGTTCTCCCCCCCATTCTCCTGCATGTATATTAGTTTTTTCCCACAGAAGCCTGAACACGGAATAACTTTTTTGTAACTTGGACAACACATATGTAGGATATAGCCAAGTTAGGACTAAAACTCAGACCTCTTGATTTGAAGTCTGGTGTTCTTTTTTTTCTTTTCCTTTTCTTTCTTTCTTTAAGTTTATTTTGGGAGAGAATCCCAAGCAGGCTGTGTACTGTCAATGCAGAACCCAGTGCGGGGCTCGAACCAACAAACGCTGAGATTATGACTTGAGCTGAAATCAAGGGACACTTAGTGAGTCACCCAGTCACTTCGTGGTGTTCTTTTTTTTTTTTTAATGTTTATTTTTGAGAGAGAGAACAAGAGAGAGCACACACAAGTGCGGAAGGGGAAGAGAGAGAGAGAGAGAGAAACACACACACACACACACACAAAATCCGGAGCAGGCTTCAGACTCTGAGCTGTCAGCACAGAGCCCGATACAAACTGTAAGATCGTGACCTGAGCCTAAGTTAGACACCCAACCAACTGAGCCACCCAGGTGCCCCATGTAATGTTCTTTTCTTTTTTTCAACATTTTTTTTTTTTTTTTATTTTTTTTTTATTTTTGGGAGAGAGAGAGACAGAGCATGAACGGGGGAGGGGCAGAGAGAGAGGGAGACACAGAATCGGAAACAGGCTCCAGGCTCCGAGCCATCAGCCCAGAGAGCCTGATGCGGGGCTCGAACTCACGGACCGCGAGATCGTGACCTGGCTGAAGTCGGACGCCTAACCGACTGCGCCACCCAGGCGCCCCTGTAATGTTCTTTTCTAATGTTACTTCCTTTTTAGGATTCATGGGATAAATATAATAAATAATAAAGTAGCAGGAATGACTAGGCTTTTTTTTTTTTTTTTTTTTTTTTGAAGATCTGATATCTTTGAGGCTTTCCATCTGCTATTTCTGCAATCTTTATAACCCTTGGGTTTTCCTCATTTTTGATCCAAACAAACGGTTGCTCAGAGATGGGTGTTAGGTAATTCAGTGATGTCTCAGCTAGTAAGGAAGGGATAAGGCTGGAATTGGAACTCTTTGACTCTTGGCTCCTGTTTTATTACTGAAGAGATTGAAATATGTATATGTAGACAGCCAAACTTGTTTTAAGCTCTGGGCTGTCCAGAGCACCTTTTCTTGTGAGGTTGCATATGTATTAATGACATCAGATCTTATGCTGTGATATCTATAGTATACTGGAGCACTGATTCTTTTTTTTTTTTTTAAAAAGGTTTTATAGCTGAAATACCTTTAGCTTTACTTGCTCACTTAATGGTTTGCACACTGTTAAAAACCTTTGCACTGGCTTTCTTGGTCAGTAAATTATGAGAGAATCAAGCTGAGGTAAGGAATACATTTTCTTTTAAAGCAGTCATTGTATTATGTATCTACTTATTTTTGGAACATTAATTTGGATCAGTCTAACTTCCTTAGCATCTGAAGACAAGTTAATTTTTATCTATGAAACAAAGTACTGTAGTTTTGTTTAGATAATTAAAGTTCACCAAAATGGGTAGCTTGGAGAACAATTTAATAGCTTTCTCTAAAAATAACCCATTCACAGTTGATAGGTAGCATTTTAGTTGCTTAACAATGTGTACAGTATGTGGTGCTTGTGCATAAGATACTTTATTTAGACAAACATTATTGTCCACAAATATTATTGAGCTTCTGCTAAGAAATAAGTATAATGACAGGGCCTGGGGAGGATGAGAAACCTGAATATACCAGAAATTTTATATTATATTAAAGCCTCAGAAATGACTGTGGAAGGCTGGGCGTTTATTCTAATGATCCTGCCATTGCTCAAAGTCTGTTTAGAACATTTCCCTTGGAATTGCCTTCAATATGAGCACATGAACTGTGAAAGAAAACCAACCCTATAATTTTATAGCACAGCTCAATTTTTAAAATCACCTTTGAGGTATAATTTGTATAGAGTAAAATGCACCTTTTCCGTGTGTATAGGTCAAAGAATCTTGGCAAGTGGATATACTTGCATAACTACCACCACAGCAAAGATACAGAATATTACACAACCCTAGAAAGCACCCTTGTGCCCCTTTGCAGTCAGTCTTCAACTCAGGCAACCACAGATCAGCTTTCTATCACTGTCGCTCAGCTTCAGCTTTTCTAGAAGTTCATGTAAATGGAATTTTAAAAGTCTGTACTCTTTGTGTCTGGCTACTTTCACTTCCCATGGTGTTTTTCAGATTCATCTTGTTGCATGTGTCAGTGCTGTAGTTGCTTCTTTTTTGTTGCAGTAATTTTCCATTGTATACAGATGGTGCACTGTGGTGCGATTTGTTTACCCTTTCCTTGGTGATGGACATGTGTGTTATTTCAAGTTTGTGGCTGCTGTACATAAAGCTCCTACAAACATTTTTATACAAGTCTTTGTGGACATATATTTTCATTTCTCTGAGTAAATACTTAACAGTGGAATTGCTGGGTTATATGATCAGTGTACATTTAACTTTCCAGAAACTGCCAAACTGTTTTCCATAGTGGTTATACAGTTGCAGTTCCACCTGCAGTGTGAGAATTCTAGCTTTTCTGCATCTTCATCAGCACTTGGTGTGATTAGTATTTTTTATTTTAGCCATTCTAATGGGTATAGTGGTTTTAATTTGCTTTTTTCCTTATGATTCATCAGTCATCTTTTCCTGTGTTTATTGCCACACCAAAAATGTCTTATATTTTATAATTTTTAAATTTTATTTAAAAAAATATTTTTGGTATTTGTTTTTTTTTAATGTTTATTTTTGAGAGAGTGCAGAGTGCATGTGTGAGAGAGAGGGGCAGAGAGAGAGTGAAACAATCCCAACAGGCTCCATGCTGTCAGCGCAGAGCTCATTGCCAGGCTCAAACTCATGAACCATGCATGAAGTCATGACCTGAGCCAAAACCAAGAGTCGGGCACTTAACTGACTGAGCCACCCAGGCGCCCCTATTTTTTTTTTTTAATTTTATTATTATTATTAAAAAGAGCACCAGCAGGGGAAGAGGGGCAGAGGGAAAGAGAGAGAATCTTAAGCAGGCTTCACACTCAGCTCAGAGCCTGACACGGGGCTCAGTCCCAGGACCCTGGGATCATGACCTGAGCCAAATTTAAGAGTTGGATGCTCAATCAGCTGAGCTACCCAGCACCCCTATCTTTTATTTTTAATACTGATTGTTTGTCTTTTTGTTTTGAAGTTGCAAGAGTTCTTTATATATTCTAAGCACAAGTCCTAAATGTTGTAACGTTTCTTCTCCCGTCGGCCCAGCTCCTTTTGTACCCCAGTGGTATTATTATCTGGCTTGCTCACCCATCTCATTGACCAGATTATACTTGGCAGCCTTTCCTTTTTAGTCTTGCTAACTTCGTCCTGTCTCTGCTGCCATCACTCTTGTATACTCCAGGGCTTTACCACTGTCCTCAGAGGTGTGGTAGTTTTTCTTTTTTCTTTTTCAAATTATTTTCCTGATTTGGGAATGTCCTGCAGTGGGTAGCACGGTTTAACACAGTAACTGGCCTGCTTAAAGTGTCACTTCTATGCTTGTTGCTTAGTCCAAGCTGCTGTTCTCTTTCACTGGTACCACTGCAGTGCTTCAAATGGTTTCTTTTTTAATTTTTCCTTTTTACAATTCTTCATATTACAATTGGAGAGATTATTTAAAAATGTAAATTGGGCACTTTTAGTTCCCATCTTAAAGTAGAAGGGCACTGGGGAGCCTGGGTGGATCAGTTGGTTAAGCTTCTGACTCTGGCTCGGGTCATGATCACAGTTTGTAAGTTTGAGCCCCGCATCGGGCTCTGCGCTGACAGCTCAGAGCCTAGAACCTGCTTTGGATTCTGTGTCTACCTGTCTGCTCCTCCCCCACTGACGCTCTGTCTCTGTCTCTCAAAAATAAACATTAAAAAAATTAAAAGTGGATGAGCACTTAAGTTAAATCTTGAATCTTTAGCAGAACTGCCAGGTTACTGTCTATTTTTTCAGACTCATTCTAAACCATACTGCCTTTGCTTGGAAAGCTGTAGCCACAGTGGCTTTCTTTTGGGTCCACAAATACCCAAGCCTAACTCCTTGCTTGTAGAATACTTGCCTTCTCTGCCTTTCCTCAGCTTTCCTAATTCCTGTTCATCCTTCAGGTCTGGTTTATTATTTTTTTAATTATTATTTTTGAGAGAGAGCATGCACACGCATGCTAGAGCAAGGGAGGGGTAGAGGGGGAGGATGAGAGAGAATCTTAAGCAGACTCCAAGCCCAGTGGAGCCGGACCTGAGGCTCCACCTCATGACCATGAGATCATGACCTGAGCTGAAATCAAGAGTCGGATGCTTGGGGCGCCTGGGTGGCTCAGTCAGTTAAGTGTTCGAACCCCACGTGGGGCTCTGCACTAATAGAGTGTGCAGGCGGGCACTCTCTCTTCTCTCTTTCAAAATAAATAAACTTAAAAGAAAAAAAGAGTCCTACACTTAACCTATTGAGCCACCCAGGTACCGCTTTAGGTCTGTTTTAAATGCCACTTCCTTAGAAGGAAGAACCTTCTAGAATTGAACCATTTAAACCAAGTTCTCTAGTTGTCCATGATGATATTAATTATATTATTTGCATTTTTCCTTGGCATCCACCATAATTTGTATCCTTTTAGTCATGTAATATATATCCTCTTATAGGTAAATCTATATTAATACATGTCTCTTTTTATTTCCCCACATTGTATAAAGTTAATGAGAGCAAAGAGCTTTCTATTTTCACTGCTGTTTCCACAGCACTTAATGCAGTGTAGATGGTTAATAGATACCTGATGAATAAATAAAATTAATTTTAACGTTTGAATGTTAAACAATTGAATGTTTTAAAGGTGCCTCCTTCAAGATCCTAAACTGTCATATCTTTCTCTTGAATATAAACTTCTATATTAGTTTTCTATCTCTGTCACATCCAGTGAATCTGTAAATTGCTATAGTAACGAGAGTTCTTAATCATTTTGTGCTGTGGATCTTTTAGACAGTGAAACTATGTAAGATTTTATTTTAATTCCAGTATAGTTAACATACAGTGTTATATTAGTTTCAGGCATACAGTATAGTGATTCAACAGTTCTATCCATTACTCAGTGCTCATTATGATAAATGTGCTTTTTTTTTTAACATTTATTATTATTTTTTTTAGTTTAAAAAAAATTTTTTTTAACGTTTATTTATTTTTGAGACAGAGAGAGACAGAGCATGAACAGGGGAGGGGCAGAGAGAGAGGGAGACACAGAATCTGAAACAGGCTCCAGGCTCTGAGCTGTCAGCACAGAGCCCGACGTGGGGCTCGAACTCACGGACCGCGAGATCATGACCTGAGCCGAAGTCGGACGCTTAACTGACTGAGCCACCCAGGCGCCCCTAACATTTATTTTTTAAAAAAATTTTTAATGCTTATTTTTGAAAGAGAGAGAGAGTGCAAGTTAGGAAGAGGCAGAGAGAGGAAGACACAGAATCTGAAGCAGGCTCCAGGCTATCAGCACAGAGCCTGACATGGGGCTCAAACCCACAAACTGTGAAATCATGACCTGAGCTGAAATAGGATGCTTAACTGACTGAGCCACCAGGTGTCCTAACATTTATTTTATTTTTGAGAGAATGAACGAGCTTGGGGGAGGGGGAGAGAGAGGGAGACAGAGGATCTGAAGGAGAGTGAAGAACCCTGAACTGTGAGATCATGACCTGAGCCGAAATCAAGAGTCGGACGCCTAACCACTGACTGAGCCACCTAGACACCCCAATAAGGGTACTTTTAATCTTGTTATACATGCTTCTTTATTAATGCCCTAAATAATATCAAGCAGCAAGTATAACAACTAGTATAACTTCAAAGTAGTGAGGAGTATAAATATTTCCAGAATTTCAGTTGTAGTCTTCTCACTAGTCTTCCTGTTTCTAGTTTTAGCCTCCTTCATCAGTTTTATACCTGTACTTTTGATAGTGTCACTCTTAAAGCCCAAGGATTTTTTTCTATTATCAGAATAAAGCAAAGATTTCTCAGCTTTCTCAGTCTTACATCACCTTTCGGTCTTTCCCTAGATGGGGTCTAAACTCCAGCCGTATGGAAGGACTCAGCACTTCTACTCAGCTTTCCATGCTTTAGCTCCTGCAGCTCCTTCTTCCTACAAGCCTTTTTATAAATTGCCTATTTTTAAATCCTGCCTGTTTTTTTTTTAAATGCCACCTTCTGAAAAAGATCCACAGATAGTAACACAGAGCAGTGCCTGACACATAATAAATACTCAATAAATTGTAGCTATTATTAAATAAGAATAGTTCATAAAACTTTTCATTATCACCACCACTTAGTTCCTAGTAAGTAAACTGTAAACATTTTGAGTGATGTACATATAGGAAACAAGGCAAAGCAATGTTTCAGTAAGTGTAAGCAAGCATAATATAAAGTGAGTGCATAAGTGATTAATACTTAGAATTTTGTTTTGATCTTAGTTTGAATGTTTATCAGTATTACATCAGAGTACAATGAGAAAATGATTTAATAGATTTGGATATTTCTTATCCTTTATACTTGGTCACCCCTAAACCCATCAAATCCTTGGAGGTATGGTAGATTTAGAGTACTCTCAATCATTTTTTATAAAACAAAACCCTCAAATTCATAAGAATTGTATTTTTTCCCACATTTTTAATGTGCTTTAATTGCTGCCCAGTACTTACCTGCCTCATATGTAACATACACCAAAAACAAGTCTTGACATGAGGCAGACAAGACTTGAAAGTACTTTACCAACTGTGTTAATTAACTTTGTGGCTTTTTACACTTTAGTAGATATGAACTAGAAAGGAGGAGATGTGATCAGAAGCCAAACGGTATGAAAAGTTCCCAGTATAAGCCAGCGATGTGGAGCAGTTCAGAACTTACCTTATACAAAAATACAGGATTGGAACTGCAGCTGCAGCGATCAAGTTGGCTCTCTGCTTGCTGAGCTTCTGTGGGCACTAGCAGCATTGGAGAAAGCTAATAGTGTGAAGTGCTCTACTTTCAGGCTCATGGATAGACCCAAATGTATCTAGAAAAAAGCAAGTACATTCAAGATAGCAAGGGGAGACACTGTTATGACAAACAATCAAAGGAATACTATCAGTGGAAGGAACTATACCACAAAGGTAAAGCTGTTCAAATGAATAAAGTCTTAAGAATAAAATTTATTTCCTAACCTCTAAGAACCAAATAAGTATTAGAACTCTGAAGTTTTGCAGTAATGGCTTTTTAAAGTATAAAAAGTTCATACAGCAATTTGGAGGTCCTTTTTTTCCCCTCCACACATATCTCCCCGCAAACAAGACTGCTGCTGTCAGTCCTATTTGGCAAACAGATTTGAAGTGTTTTCTGTTTCCCAGAGTCCAGAATATATGAAACTATTCCTATGTTTCCAAGTGGGAATCTGGAAATGATTGCTTGCTTTTATAGTCTAAGAGATAAATATTTTAAGTATCCAACTGTAATCACTGTGGGCTTTTACTCAGACATCAGTGTAAGTTTTCACTCTGTTGTAGTGACAGTCTCTTTCCTCTCTTAACTAGTGCCTATTGCTTAGTTTTAAAACCAGTGTTGAGAGAGCACTTGTATGTTTCTTTTTTTTCTTTATATTAATACTTTATAGATGTAGGTATTTACTTCCTCTCAGATTTTGTACATGTAAAGGTGTTAGATTCCAATTAAATATATGTGAAGCCACTTATCTTGTTCCACAGCTCACTGATGCTCTGTTTTTCCCTTCATGCCCAATCTTTTTTCTCTTTGTATTACATTCGGACTAGTTTCTATTGCAGTGTCTGCTAGTTCACCCAACTTTTTCTTCAGTGTGATTGCTAATTCCAACCATTGTATTTTTTCATCTCTAGAAATTCAAATCTATCTCTCTCTTTTTTATTTTTTTAATTTTTTTAAACGTTTATTTATTTTTGAGACAGACACAGAGCATGAACGGGGGAGGGTCAGAGAGACGGAGGGAGACACAGAATCCAAAATAGGCTCCAGGCTCTGAGCTGTCAGCACAGAGCCCAACACGGGGCTCAACCCCATGGACCACGAGATCATGACCTGAGCTGAAGTCGGATGCTCAACCGACTGAGCCACCCAGGCGCCCCCCTCTCTCTCTTTTTTTTAATTTGAGAGCATGCACGTACGCATGCGTGTATAAGCTGGGGGTGGAGGAGGACCAGAAAGAGAGAGAAAATAGACAAGGGGCTCCATCCCATGACCCAGGGATCATGGACCTGAGCAGAATTCAAGAGTTGGACACTGAGCTTCCCAGGTGCCCCAATTCGAGTCTTTCTTATACTTTCCATTTCTCTCTTTGTCGTGCTCTACTTTCTTTTTTCTTTTTATATTTATAATTGTTATAACATTCTTGTCTACTAATTCTATCATCTCTGTAATTTCTGGGTCTTATTAGCTTTCTCTTCATTATGGATTATATTTGCTTTCTTGAATATTGGTAAAGTTTTGATTAGATGTAAAACATCATGGATTTTACATTACTGGAGTGCTAGGTTTTTTTGGTATTCCTTTAAATATTTTGGGGCCTTTTCTCTGGGATGCAATTAAGGTACAGTTCAATTCTTTCAAAGCTTACTTTTAAGCATTAAAAAAATTTTTTTTTTTTTTTTTTTTTTACCATTTATTTATTATTGAGAGACAGAGACAGACCATGAGCAGGGGAGGGGCAGAGAGAGGGAGACACAGAATCCAAAGCAGGCTCCAGGCTTTGAGCTGTCAGCATAGAGCCCAATGCAGGGCTCGAACTCACAAACTGTGAGACCATGACCTGAGCTGAAGTCGAACGCTTAACTGACTGAGCCACCCAGGTGCCCCTACTTTTAAGCATTTTGGGGCAGGTTCAGAATAGCCTTTAATCAAAGACAGCACTGAGTCGGTATCTTTCTGAAGACTCAACTATTTGCCTATGTGGTAGGCGGTCTTTCCCCCTCCTGGTGATAGGACAGGAACTAGTCCCAGCCCTGTTCCACGTGAATTTAATTAGTCCATCAGCTCCTTTCTAAATTTTTTTTTTTTTAATGTTTATTTATTTTTGAGACAGAGACAGAGCTGAACGGGGGAGGGTCAGAGAGAGAGGGAGACACAGAATCCGAAGCAGGCTCCAGGCTCTGAGCTGTCAGCACAGAGCCCGATGCGGGGCTCGAACCCACGAACCGTGAGATCATGACCTAGGCCGAAGTCGGACGCCCAACCGACCGAGCCACCCAGGCGCCCCTCCATCAGCTCCTTTCTAATGGCTCCTTCCCCAGCCTTGGAGTTTGATTATGCATGTGCTTCTGATCATTATTCAGCTGAAGACTCAAAACCTTCTGCTGATCTCCTCAAACTTCTCTGAAATTCTCTCCTGTCCTGTAGATTGCCCAGCAGATTCTTAACTTGATTCTTGAAATTTGAATTGTCCTACACTCGTGGAGATAGGCTCCATTTGGGTTTCCTTTCTCTTCATTGCAGCCAGGAAACTCCAGACAGTTAGCCAGGGTAGTCATAGGACTAATCTTGCCCATTGTTGGAGTTCTAAAAATTTGTTTCACATACATATTGTCTGGATTTTTTTGTTGAAGGTAGGAGAATACATGAGCTCGTGTTCTTTCATCATGGCTAGAAGGAAAAGCCTGCGGAGGTATTTAGAACTTCAGGAACTCTCAGTTTATTGCCTTATTTTAAAGCTGTCTTGTTTTTGTTTGTTTTTTGTTTTATTTTGAGACAGCACATGCAAGTGGGAGAGGGAATAGCAGAGAGAGAGAGAGAGAGAGAGAGAGAGAGAGAGAGAGAGAGAGAGAGGAGAGAGAAAATCCCAAGCAGGCTCCACGTTTTGGAGCCCCACATTAGTGTGGCGCCTCATGCGGGGCTCGACCCCGCAGACCATGAGATAATGACCTGAGCCAAAATCAAGAGTCAGACGCTCAACCGACTGAGCCATCCAGGCGCCCCTAGGCTGTCTTGTTTTATATAACTTACACTTGATTGGTTATTTTTTTCCTCCCACTGGAGTAGACAGATATGAGACAAAAGATGGTTTAAATTATGTCTTAAATCAGTCATGATCCCATCATCGTAGCTTGTTTCATAAATTGCTTCCTCTAGATAGATATTTTTAATCTTCAGTCTTTGATTTTATTTTGAATCTTACCTTTAGTTAACGTGATCTTCATACTTCATTTAATGGTTGCACAGTGACCTGTTACATTAATATTCCATAATGTATTCTTATTTTTGGCAATACAAATTTTGTTCTTTTACATTGTGCTGCAGTAATTCTCTTCATTTATCATCCATATTCTTTTTTTTTTTTTGTCTTTTTAAAAAATATTTATTTTTGAGAGAGAGTGAGCGGGGGAGGGGCAAAGGGGGACTGAGTTAAAGTTCAGTTAGGTAAAGTTTTCAGTTTACTTTTTTAGGAATATTTTTATTCCATCAAACATTCAGCTTTATTTTAATGGGAGATTGAAATAGCTATTAATGAAATGCTTATGTTTCCTTCTCTACTTATTAAATTTAGCCCATGTTATTTGCATGCTAATTATTTCATCAATTTTGGAGGTACCATTTAGTGGAATTCCCTTGTCAGATAAACTTTTATGTTGGAATAACTTTAGGTTTACAGAAGTTGCAAAGATCATACAGAGGGTTCCCATATGCCCCCACCCAGTTTGTTTCTCCTGATGTTGACATCTTACATTTCTGTAGTAAGCTTATCAAAATTAAGAAACCAACATTAGTATAGCTAAACTCTAGACTTTATTCACATTTCGCTTTTTCACTGATTGCCTTTTTCTGTCCCCAAGATACCACTTGCATTTTGTTGTCATGTCTCCTCCGGTCTGTGACTATTCCTCATCCTTTGTTTTCATGACCTTGACAGTTTTAAGGAGTACTGCTCAAGTATTTTATAGAACGTCCCTCAATTTGGATTTGTCTGAGGTTCTCATTATTAGACTGGGGTTACAGGTTTGGGGAAAGAATATCATAGAGGTGAAATGACCTTTTTATATCATCCTGTCAAGGAATTCACAATATTCATGTGATATCACTGATGGTATGAACTGTGATCTGCTGGATTTCTTCATTGTAAAGTTACCGTTTCTCCCTTAGCAAATTCTATTCTAGTCTTACTCCTCCAGCCTTAACCCCAACATGTCCATCCCTGTGCCCCACACTCCATTGCCCCATGTTCCCTCAGGCCTCTGCACCTTTGCACTTGCTTTGCTTATAATTCACGCTCTCTTCCCCCCCTGGCTAGCTCTGGGGAGCCTTTTCTTTCACACCACCCACTGCTTTCATAATACCCTGTGCCTCTCAGTTCACCTGGATTTGCCGGTCGGTCATTCTCCTCCTCCTTGCCTTTAAAAAATAGTCAGCTGTACTCTTTCCACTGTTGTTCTCATTCCCCTCCGTTTACTTACTTACACCCACGTTACCACTTTTCATCTCATTGCAGATTCAGTGCATGTTTTGCAGCTTTTATCTTTGTTAGTGTCTTCTATTTGGAACTCTTTCCTTCTTTGGTTTCTGAAACCCCACCCTCTCCGGGTTCTGGTATGTGGTTTAGCATGTAGCCTTGGAGTTGGACAACAAGAGTTCTCTTCTCATTCTGTTATTACTTATTACTTTCTCTCTTAAGCCAGTTACTCTTCCTCTGATTGCTCCTGAGTTCCATTCTCAGACCTCTTTTCTTAACATGATCTCTCCTCAGCAGTGCTACCCAGTTGGTTTCTGTTAACAATTCTGATATCTTATTCCCAACCTTGATCTCTCCTTAATGCTCTTAGAAGCAGAGAACCTTCACTTCCTCCATTTGAATCACCCACCGACATCCTTAGATCTTTAAAATCAGGAGTTGAAGACAGTCCTTGTCCTTCCCAATGCCCCATCTTTATTTTGTACTTCTCAAACCCAGCCCTAATGTGTGCCAGTCCTGTGTCAAGAATACAAATGGGGGCGGGGGAGAATTAATATGGAACCCCACGTACCATATAAATCAAATTAAGAAACCTTAAATATAATATATTCTATCCTTTTACCACACAGATTAACCTTATTAAAGACTGTAAGGTCAGCTTTAAATCACACATTTGTGGACTTCTTGGAGTTCGGTGCCAGCAGTTCCAGGAAAGCAGGCCTCCAGCATAGGCCTCTTCTCTTCCCAGCCCTAGGGCTATGCCCTGCCGTGAGCTTGAGCTTGTGTGTATGGACACCCAGCTTGACATGACAGACGAGGTGCAGTGCACATCCCGTAAACAGCTGCCCTTTGGCCACTCTGTGGTATTACACACTAGAGGAGCATTCTCTCAGCAGAGCTGCCTTGGAAGAGGCCTGCACAGCCTCAGAAGCAGATTCAGGCGATGGGGAATACTGGGGCTCTTGATGGGCACGTTCTCCAGACCCCATAAACACTTCTATGGAGAGGGGCCTGGCTGGGTGAGGGCTGCAGTTCCCATAGATGTCCTGCTCATTTTCCTTTCCACATGTTACAACCTCTTGCTTTTCTTGGTGCCCTTGCTCCTCTTTCAGAAGTCTGCTCATCCTTCAGGATATGGTTTCTATAGGTCTCTTCTTTTAATCTTCTCCTAATATCCTTACTTGGACTTAATCCAAATCCAGCTTCTCTTTGGGTTTCAGAAGTGCTTTACTGTGGTAAAGGCATTATATGTTGTCTTTTCCTGTCTCCTTCCCTCACTAAATTATAAACTTCTTAGCTTCTTAAGGGCAGGATTGTTAAGTGTTTTCATCACCAGTCCTGACATAAAGTCTTACAGATGGGAAGTGCTTGACAAGTGCGGCTTGAGTCCACCACAGCTCTGGTGTCATTCTCATGTTGTTGTGGTAACCCTGTCAAAACAGGAAATGAAGTTAGTTTTAGCATGACTTGTTCATAATTGACTCATGCTGGTTCCCTTTTCTTCCCTAAGTGATCACAAAACCTCTGTTAAATAATCTCCAGAATTTTGTGGGCTTCTCCTTCCATGTTTACTGATCAAATATGTTTCTGGAATCTGTCTTTTCCCACCCACCCTGCCTCCGGAATTGACTACATATTCATTCAAAGAGCTTTGGTTCCTTTTTTAGGAACTGTTCTCTTAAGAGCAATTGATCAGCAATATACTGCACATATTTAAAGTGTACAGTACATTGTACATCAATGAATCTGTCAACCAAGATAACATATATATCACCTCCAAAGTATCTAGTTTCCATTTGTGTAGTCCTTCTGGCCCACCAGCTCCCTCTCCTCCCCAGCCCTAAGCAACCCTATGATCTGGTTTCTATCCCATTTTAGTTTGCATTTTATATGAATGGAAGTACTTTTCTGATGGTCTGGCTTTATTCAGCATAATTGAGATTCCTCTATGTTGTTTATATCAACTTCATTCCCTCTTATTGCTGAATACTAGGATTCTGTTTTGAGTATTGAGTGAGCTCCAGCCTTGAGCTCACCTCCAGCCTTGATTTACTCCCATCCCCCACGATTTATGGATGTCAGGATTCATCTGGAACTTGAGGCTAGATTTATGTAAGATGACTGGCTGTCAATAGCCTGAGTTCCTCAAGAGGAGGGTACTATTTATAGTCTTTGTATCCTGTTAGTCCTTGGTACATAGCAAATACTAACCCAAGACTGAATATAAAACCCCCCTTTATTCGGGGGAGGGGGGGAGTGAGAGAGAGAAA
The DNA here is from genome assembly GCF_028018385.1 of Neofelis nebulosa. NCBI lineage: Eukaryota > Metazoa > Chordata > Mammalia > Carnivora > Felidae > Neofelis > Neofelis nebulosa. The sequence continues at coordinate 65,106,591 of NC_080792.1, forward strand.
TAATATACCAATTCCAATTTTTTTTAAAGATTTTTTAAATTTTTTTTTTTTTTAACGTTTATTTATTTTGGGGACAGAGAGAGACAGAGCATGAACGGGGGAGGGGCAGAGAGAGAGGGAGACACAGAATCAGAAGCAGGCTCCAGGCTCTGAGCCATCAGCCCAGAGCCCGACGCGGGGCTCGAACTCACGGCTGTGAGATCGTGACCTGAGCTGAAGTCGGACGCTCAACCGACTGAGCCACCCAGGCGCCCCTCTAAAGATTTTTTTAATGTTTATTTTTAAGAGAGTGAGTGAGAGTGCAAGTGGGGGAGGGGCAGAGAGAGAGAGAGAGATCGGACGGATAATCTGAAGCAGGCTCTGTGCTGACAGCAGTGAGCCCAATGCCCAATGCGGGGCACAAACGCATGAATGATGAGAACCTGAGCTGAAGTTGGCCCGTTTGCTGCTTATGGACTGAGGCACCCAGGCGCCCCTACCCAATTCCGGTTTTAAAGATTATTCTGTTCTCTCAGGTGGGAACAAGGTTAAATAAAGATATTTTGCATTTCTTTCCATTAATTATTTTTCAAGTATTTTTATTAAATTTAATTTCAAGAATTTCAAAATAATTGTGCTTCCTCCTTTAAAGGGTAGGTATTCTAGTCAGTATTCCACTAGTATTTCTCCTGTATGTTTTTTCCCCCTAATCAAGAAGAACTTTTTTTTATATTTTGAAGAGGTTCACATGGCTCTTCAATCAAGATAATACATAAAGAGGTATACAGTGAAGGGTTTTGCTCTCCTATCTTGTCCCACTCTGGCTTGGCATTCTGACCCTGCACCATCCCTCCTTTACTTCCTGTGTATCCTTTCAGACTTCTTTATGCATACAGAAGCAAATGTTAATATATATCTTTTATTATTTACTAGTAAAAGATAGCATATTTTCCAGTGTTAGACCATGCTTTTTTCCCCCACTGAATAGATCTTGAAGCTCTTTCCACATCATTCCTTTTATCAGCTGCAAAGTATTTCACCATATGGATAATTACTCCCCTATTGATGGGCGCTTTTTTTTTTTTTTTAATTATTTTTGAGAGAGAGAGTGTGAGCGGGGGAGGGGCAGAGAGAGAGGGAGATACAGAATCCGAAGCAGGCTACAGGCTCTGAACTATCAGCACAGAGCCCGATGTGGGGCTCGAACTCACGAACCGTGAGATCATGACCTGAGTTGAAGTCGGATGCTCAACTGTCTGAGCCACCCAGGCGCCCCATTGATGGACGCTTTTTTAATTAAACTCTTTATCTTGAGATAATTATAGAATCATTTGTATTTGTCAGAAATAATACAGAAATCTCAATTTCTCTCAGGGATACATCTTATATTGCAGTCATAAATTACAGTATAAATTATAGCATACAGCTGGAAGATTGGCATTGATACAGTCTATAGAGCTCATTTATATGTCACTGATTTTATATGCACTTATTTGTGTGTGTATGTTCTGTGCAATTTTATCACATATGTTGGTTCATGTAGTCACTGCCATTCTTTTTTGACATCTATTGAAATGTATAATATTTTCGTTGTTAACATGCCTTGTTTTTCCCTTGAAATTTTTTTTATTGGGGCACCTGGGTGACTCAGTCTTAAGCATCCGACTTCAGCTCGGGTCATGATCTCACAGTTTGTGAGTTTGAGTCCCATGTTAGTCTGTGTTGACTGCTCAGAGCCTGGAGCCTGCTTCAGATTCTGTGTCTCCCTTTCTCTCTGCCCTTCCCCCACTCATGCTCTCTCTCAAAAATAAATAAACATTAAAAATTTAAAAAAATATTTTATTGAACTATAATTAACATACAATATTCTGTTTCATGTGTACAGTATAGTGAGTCAACATTTGTATACATTGCTGATTACCATGATAAGTCTAGTTACCATGTGTTACCATACAGAGTTAATACAATATCATTGGCTATATTCCCCATTATACATTATATCCCCATGACTTACTTATTTTAAAACTGGAACTTTGTATCTCTTGATCCCCATTACCCATTTCACCCCACCCCCAGCCCCTTCCCCTTGGGGAGTCACCACTCTGTACTCAGTATCTATGAATCTAGGTTTTGTTTTGCTGTGTTTTAGATTCCACTTACAAGTGAAATGAGTATATACACATACATAACATATAAATACACATATATCACCCATCTTCTTTATCCATTCATCAGTGGACGCTTAGGTTGTTTTCTTATCTTCACTATTGGTAAATAATGCTGCAGTGAACAATGGAGTGCGTGTCTCTTTTCATATTAGTGTTTTTATTTTTTTTGGATAGATACCTTGAGTGGAATTGTTGGATTGTGTGGTAGTTCTATGTTTGATTTTTTGAGGAACCTTTATATTGTTTTCCATAGTGGTTGTACCCTTTTAAAATTAAAAAAAAAAATTAACTGTAATAAAAAACACAATGTAAAATTTAACATTTTAAGCATAGAGTTCAGGAATGTTAAGTATATATTCCCATCATTGTGCAACAGATCTGTAGAGCGTTTTCATCTTTCAAAAAAAACCTCTGTACCCTTGAACACCTATCTTCTCATCTCCTCCCTTCCCTTGGTAACCACTATTCTAAATTTTGATTTTATGAATTTGACAACTTTAGATACTGTATATGAGTGGAATCATATATAATACCTTGTGACTGGCTTATTTCAGTTAATATCCTCAAGATTCATCCATGTTGTAGCATGTGATAGAGTTTCCTTTTTAAGGTTGAATAATATTCCAGTATATGTATACATCACATTTTCTCGATCCATTCACACATCAGTGGACATTTGTGTTGCTTCCAATTGTCTATTATGAATAATGCTGTAGTGAACATGGGTAAGCCAATATCTCTTTGAGATCCTATTTTGGTTCTTTTGGATATATACCCAGAAGTGGGATTGCTGGGTTATATGGTAATCTAGGTTTTTTTAGGAACTTTTTTTAGGAACTTCCATGCTGTTTTCCATAGTGACTATGCCATTTTACATTCCCAAGAGTGCACAGAAGTTCCAGTTTATGCATGTTCTCTCCAACACTTATTTTTTATTTTTATTTTTGGATATTGGCAATCATAATGGGTATTAGATGATATCTTGTTGCAGTTTTTATTTCAATTTCCTTAATAATTAGTGATGTTTAACAACTTCTTATATGCTTGTTGGCCATTTATGTATCTTGTTTGGAGAAATGTCTGGCTGACATGATGTCTTATTTTAGTGGGTTTTTTTTTAATTTTTTTTTTATTTTTTTTTTAAGTTTATTCACTTTTGAAAGACAGAGACAGAGCACAAGCAGGGGTGGGGCAGAGAGGGGGCGGGTACACAGAATCTGAAGCAGGCTTCAGGCTCTGAGCTGTCAGCACAGAGCCCGATGCGGGGCTCGAACCCACGAACTGTGAGATCATGACCTGAGCCGAAGTCAGACGCTTAACCAACTGAGCCACCCAGGTGCCCCTGTTTTTTTTTTTAATTGAACCATTCTTAAATTCCTAAGGTTAAATTATGGCTTGGACATAATGGATTTTTAATGTATTGTCAAATTACTCTTTTTTGTTGTTGATTTTCAAGCTTGTGCTTAGAAAAGAGATTATTTTTTATTTTTTTTTACATTTTATTCATTTTTGAGAAATGGAGTGGGACAAAGCATGAGCGGCGGAGGGACAGAGAGAGAAGGAGACAGAATCTGAAGCAGGCTCCAGGCTCTGAGCAAGCAGTCAGCCCAGAGCCTGATGCGGGGCTTGAACCCACAAACTGTGAGATCATGACCTGAGCTGAAGTTGGATGCTCAACTGACTGAGCCACCCAGGCACCCCAAAAGAGATTAGTTTTTAGTCTGAGTTTTACTTCTTTCTCATCATCATCAGTTTTTATTCTTAAAGATTTTTGACCTTATAGAGATGAGTTAGGAAGCTTTTCCTTTTCTTAACGTTGAACAATTTATTTAACTTTGAATTTTTGTTTTTGAGAACAGCAAGTTTATGAGTTCAAAGAAAAAAATACAATTAAGATCCTAAACTGCAACCATACATTGTTTACAGAGACACATTTAAGGAAAAAGCATTGTGTTAGTTGTGGGGGAAATGGAGATGAGCAAAGATTAAGTTCTTGGGTGGGGGAGGAAAAGAATTGGTAATGCCAAAGTGATTTTAAAGCAAAAACTAGTAAGAGATACCAAAAAGTCCATGGTAGAAGGTAAAGCAAAATAAAATATATAAAACAAAACTGAGAAATCTAAGGAGAAATGAGCAAATATAGAATTGTTATGGAAAAGGGGAGAATTATTTGTGATCAGTTCTGTGGCACCAAAAAGGAGCTAGAAAAGGACGCAACGCCATGGACAGGTCATACCTTATTTTCAAGTGAGAACCAGTGGGGTGGATCTCATGCCTTCTCACGTAGTAAAAGGGGTTATTTCATCATCTGGTGTCTAGTGTTGATACAGTTGGAGGGGCACATTGACCATAAGCACTCTCCCTGGCAATCTTGTGCTTGAAAGCAAATTTATGGCTGTGTTTACCCTGTTTAAGTAAAACTAGAAATTTATAATGTTGAATTTAAACCAGTGTTTTATAACTGTTTTACACCTGTGTTCTCTTCTGTTGGACTCATGTTCTTGGTTTTAATTATCCAAAAAGAGTTTTAAGTTCTGAAAATACTCTCAGTATTGAATAAGCTTGTTTGAATGACGTATCCTTCTGCCTGCTGAACTGAAAATCAGTGGTTTAGGCCTTCATGCAGCAAACCAAAGCAAAATAAGATTTGAGTAGTGATTCTTTTATTTAAGAAAATATATTTCCAGGCATCTGGCTGGCTCAGTCAGTAGAGCATGCAACTCTTGAACTTAGGGTTGTGGGTTCAAGCCTCCATGTTGGGTGCAGAGATTACTTTAAAATAAAATCTTTGAGAGGCCCCTGGGTTGCTTGGTCATTTGAGCACCCAACTCCTGATTTCAGCTCAGGTCATGATCCCAGAGTCCTGGGATTGAGCCCCATGCTGGGAACCTCACTGAGCATGGAATCTGCTAAGATTTATTCATTCATTCCCTCTCTCTGTCTCCCCCCACCCCTTCCCCTACTCCCACTCGCCTTCATGGCCATGCATGCATGTGCGCCCTCTCAAAATACGAAATAAAATAAGGGGCACCTGGGTGACTCAGTCAGTTAAGTGTCCAGTTCTTGATTTTGGCTCAGGTCATGATCTCACAGTTTGTAGGTTTGAGCCCTATGTCAGGCTTTGTGCTGACAGTGTGGAGCCTGCTTGGGATTCTCTCTCTCTGACTCTCTCTACCCCTCACCTGCTTGTGCTTGCTCTTTCTGTCAAAAATAAATAAACATTTGAAAAAATAAACTTCTTGGGGAAAAAAGGAAATACATTTCATTTCAAAGTATTGGGGGCACCAGAGAATAATATACATATATTGTCAAAAATTATTTTTCAAGGTTTCTTTGTTTGTTTGCTTATTTATTTATTTGAGAGAGAAAGCAGGGGAGGGGGAGAGAGAGAATCCCAAGCAGGCTCCATGCTGTCAGCACAGAGCCCAATGTGGGGCTTGAACCCATGAACCATGAGATCGTGACCTGAGCCAAAATCAAGAGTCAGATGCTTAACTTACTGAGCCACTCAGGAACCCCTTAAATTTAAAAAAACAAACAATTTTTTTAATGTTTGTTTATTTTTGAGAGAGAGAGAGAGAGTGTAAGTGGGGGAAGGGCAGAGAGAGAGGGAGACACAGAATCTAAAGGAGGCTCCAGGCTCTGAGCTGTCAGCATAGAGTCCAACGCAGGGCTCAAACTCACGAACTGTGAGATCACAACCTGAGCTGAAGTCGGAGGCTTAACTGACTGAGCCACCCAGGTGCCCCCTCCTTAATTTTTTTTTAAGTTTATTTATCTATTCTGTGAGAGAGAGAGAATGAGTCGGGGAGGGATAGAGAGAGAAGGAGAGAGAGAATCCCAAGCAGGCTCCACACTAACAGTGCATAGCCTGATGTGGGGCTCCAACCCGCAAACCATGAGACCATGACCCAAACTGAGATCAAGAGCTGGACACTTAACCAACTGAGCCACCCAGGTGCCCATATATATATATATATTTTTTAACATAATTTATGTATTTTGAGAGAAAGAAAAAGTGTGAGTGGGGGAAGGGCAGAGATAGAGTGGGGGGAGAGAAACTCCCAAGCAGGCTCCACACCATCAGCAGAGCCCAGTGCATGACTTGAACCCATGAACCACAGGATCATGACCTGAGCCGAAGTCAGACACTTAACCAACTGAGCCACCCAGGCACCCCAGAGTCCATTATTAATGGTAATGTGGCAGAATTGAAGTTGAGTAAAATAGGGGCCTCCTACAGCATAGTTTTGTGCTGGAGTCATACAAATGCATTAGTAATTCTCAGAATAAGTAGACTGACAAATACCATTATAGGAGCACAAACTTGAGAATAAACCCATTTAACTATTTTAGATTTGTAGCATTTACTTGAAGAAACAAAAAGCAATGTCTTATTGCCTGCTAGTGTTACTTCATTGCTTCAGTCAGTGGACGAGATTTATTTATTTATTTATGCATGTATCTGTTTGTTTGTTTGTTTGTTTGTTTGTTTGTTTATTTATTTATTTATTATGTTTTTAATTTATTTTGTGAGAGAGAGCATGTGTGAGCAGGGGAGGGACAAAGAGAGAGACAGAAACCCAAGCAGGCTCTGTGCTGTCAGCTCAAAGCTCAACATAAGACACCAGCTCACAGATCGTGAGATCATGACCTGAGCCAAAACTGAGAGTCAGACACTTAACTGACTGAGCCATCTAGGTGCCCCCAGATATTGATATTTATTAAAATGAAAAGCTCTTATAGAAAAGATTAAATAGATTATTGATCACAAGATAGTAACACTCAAGATTAAAAATCATCATAAAATTGAAAGCATAATTATTACTGCTTCTACTTGGAATTCTATTTAGAGTCAGACCTTGAGGTCAGCTTGGAAAGAACTGAAAGCCCTGTGTAGCAGCTGTGGAACTCTTTTTTTTTTTTTTTTTTTTAAGTGTATTTATTTTTTAGTAATCTCTACACCTAACATAGGGCTTGAACTAATGACCCCGAGATCAAGAGTCACACACTCCTCCGACTGAGCTAGCCAGACTCCCCTGGAACTCTTCTGAAAAATACTTTATAGGTTTTGTTATAAGATTACCCAAATATTTTGGTTAAATTTCTTTAAAAAAAAAAAGACAGAAAAAGAAAAAAAGCAAGCCACTGTGGAAAACAGTATGGAGGTTCCTCAAAAAATGAAAAATAGAATTACCATGTGATCCAGTAATTCCACTACTGGGTATTTAACCAAAGAATATGAAAACACTAATTCGAAAAAATACATGCACCCCTATGTTTATTGCAGCATTATTTACAATAGCCAACATATGGAAGCAACCCAAGTGTCCATCAATAGTAGATGAATGGATGAAGATGTGGAATGGAATTCCACAATGGAATATTACTCAAGTAGCCATAAAAAAGAATGAAATCTTGCCATTTGCAACAACATGGATGGATCTAGAGGGTATGCCACTAAGTGAAATAAGCCAGAGAAGACAAATACCATGATTTCATTCATAGGTGGAATTTAAGAAACAAAACAAATGAACAAAGAAAGAAGAGACCAGCAAAAAAATAGAGCTCTTCCCCCCCACCCCCAGACTCTGTTTAAACATAGAGAAAAAACTGGTGGTACCAGAGGGGAGGTGGATGGGGCGATGGGTGAAGGGGCACTTACTATGATGGGCACAGAGTAGTAATATATAGAATTGTTGAACTAGTCTATTGTACACCTGAAACTAATATAACTATGCTAATTTTACTGGAATTTTTTTTTTAAAGGAAAGCCTAGGATGAGGCCCAGGAACTAGCGTTTTTAACAAGAATGTAAGGTGTTCCTGATGCAGGGATCTGGGAACCACAATTTGAGCAGCGCTTTAGTTGAGCTATCAGGCTCAACTATTGATGGCAACCTATCAGTGCAGCATTGTACCCAGGTAGAGAAATACAAAGAGAACTGACCTGAGAAAGGATGTAAGCCTAAGATACTTTGGAAAAAGTGGGCCTAGGGAGATTAATCTTTTGCATAAATGAGTTATCCTCTGTATATAAATTATGGGGATCTAACCTGGACAATATATATAAAAACACTGTTGTCCTCCACTTTTAAAGGTATTGTGGGGGCGCCTGGGTGGCTCAGTCGGTTGAGTGTCTGACTTTGGCTCGGGTCTGATCTCACCGTTTGTGAATTTGAGCCCTGAGTCAGGCTCTGTGCTGACAGCTCAGAGCCTGGAGCCTGCTTCAGACTCTGTGTCTCCCCCTCTCTGACCCTTCCCCACTCTCACTCTGTGTGTGTGTGTGTGTCTCAAAAGTAAATAAACGTTAAAAAAAAATTTTTTTTAAAGGTATTGTGAAGACAAAATGTAGTTAAGTATATGAAGAGCTTTGAAGGGCAAAGGTTGTTTTGTAATTAAGATGTTATAATAAATTTTAAAATTATGTAGTATTGTTAATACTATATTTAAAATGTGATTTCCCCCCTCAATGGCTTTTGTGTTTTATGGTTAAATACCATTTTAATACACATAGAATCATCATTTTTCTTCAATAAGAATAATTTGCTTATCATTTATATGAAGGTCAGTCCTGAAACTGTATAAGCCTACACAAATTGATTACTTGAAACAGTTCCCTTAAAAAAAAGAAAGAACGGTCCTGTCATTTTGCAAGTAAGACAAGTAGATGCAAGCAATCAAGGCATCCTCTTGGGTCCATTTCTGTTTGGGATAAAGATGTGTTTGATGGTCATTTGGATGTTTCTGCTGAGTCAGAGGAATGTGATGCAACAATAGGAAGTTGTTTTGGAGGACAAATGATTACTCTCACCAGAATGCAATTGCTGTTAAAATCAGAGGGAAGATGTTTTGTGTGTGTATGTGTGGCATAAACCCATGTGCCTGGGCTTATGACTGTGGGCATCTACACATTTGCCAGGGCTGGGCCCTCTAATAAGTTTGAGATCGAATATGTGCTATATTGTGCCAGCTGCATCCTTCGTAACTTGAGTCTTTTTTTGTGTGGATAATATACATAACAACTTCATATGTATGAAATAAGTATTTACCCTGTGTGCTAATATTTAATATTTACCAATTTTCATTCTTTCTGCCGAGATGTTTTGAGAACTATTTTAAATGCCATCTCTCCCTTTTTTTTTTTTTTTTTTTTTTAGCTCTGCTTATGATAATGTCAACAAAGTTCGAGTAGCTATCAAGAAAATCAGTCCTTTTGAGCACCAGACCTACTGCCAGAGAACCCTGAGGGAGATAAAAATCTTACTGCGCTTCAGACATGAGAACATCATTGGAATCAATGATATTATTAGAGCGCCAACCATCGAGCAAATGAAAGATGTGTATCCTTTTCAGGCAACTGACTCCACTGATTAGTCACCTTGTTGAGTAAAGTTAACTTGAAATGCCTGGACTTGTCAGAGTAAAGGAAAAGTATATATAAAGCACATTAAAGGGGAAATTATAATCTGCTTGCTATTTAATATAAGATTTGTGTAATTTTTATCTTTGATTCATTTTATCAGTTGTAACTATTTTTAGAGTCTTTTGGCAAATCAAATATTTTTTCTGTTTCAGCAAAAACTTTGTTTAAGTGCAGCTATGGAGAATCTTAACACCATTTTAGTCATTTTTTTTTTTTCCATTCAAGGTATGGTTTGTTATGGTAACAAGAAATGAACAGTAGACTAAGAAAGTGGGTGCCCTGGATATCACCTGCTCAAATCTAGACTGTTCTGATCTTAGATAATGTCATTCACCTCCAAGTCTGTTTTCTCATCTTTAGAATTAAGGTACCTAGCCTTCATGATCTTTAAAGCTGACTCAGCTCTGAATTTGTTATTAATTATGACCAACATTTAGAAATCTGGACTAAACAGGTCCAGAGGATACTGCCTGGGTAAAGACTGTATTTGAAAAATAGAAGTGTTAAGTATACCGAAGAGGGTCTGCCAAAAAAGAGTTACTGTTCAGGCTAGTATTCCTGCCAGTTTTTCCAATTTGCATTGTGCACACACCCCCACCCCCACCCCACCTCACCTCTACCTTTTCATTTTTAAACTGTTCTATTATCAAGTTGTGGTGCTATTTTAAGTGAAATGCCTCCTGCTGCTACCACCTGTTGTCCTGCTTTAAGGGCTTTGCTTGGAAAATCAAGTCTCTTTCAAGATGACAAGTTTTCAAATCCTGTTTTCTTTGAATCCCATGAATCTGTAGGGGACATACAATAATATGTACAGTACTTACACAAATGAATATGAGAAATGCAAAAACACTGCTAATGAAATAATAATATGGTGAAGTTAAAAGCCAAAGGGTTCTATAATTTCTGTAAGAAAGATGTCAGCCATAGATAACATTCTAGATGGCTTGGATACATGGATAGTCAAGAAAACAAAAGGAGCAAAACCAGCATGAGCCCCTTAGCATGACTTCCCAATACTCTCTTGTGTTTAGGATCTTAATGTTAATTGAAGAGTCAGGCACACAGAGGACTGAATTTAGTAGCAGTGTGTTCTAGGTCTGTATTTCCAAAGATTTTATGGTTGATTCTTAAGGAGAAGGAGGGGGGACAAGAAGGTAAAAGAACATTATAAAGAGTATTACAGATCATTGCTGGGCCAAAGAGAGGAGGGAGTGTATGATGCCTACTGGCCACCTTCCTCTCCTAACCCTTTCCAGTAATCCTTGGAGAGGGTTTGTTGATGGTAGACACCTTGTAGTACTAGGAGACTGATACATCTCGATTGGCCAGTATTTCCATAACAGACTGTCTCAGCTCAGTCTAGGCCCATTGTTGGGCACATCAGGCAGATATTAATGCCTGTTGTGTCACAGGACCTAAGAAAGAGTTAACTACTTTAGATTCCATCCATAGAGGTATACCAAGTTTTCATCAGATTCTCCTATCCCTTGTAAGGCCTCATGATATAATGACCATTTGGGGAGAGGGTTCATTTTGTTTTCAGTGTTTTGCTACATGTAACCAGATATTGGTGTGTTACCTTAACCTGTCTAAACAGATATATCGTACAGGACCTCATGGAAACAGATCTCTACAAGCTCTTGAAGACACAACACCTCAGCAACGACCATATCTGCTATTTTCTTTACCAGATCCTCAGAGGGTTAAAATATATCCATTCAGCTAATGTACTGCACCGTGACCTCAAACCTTCCAACCTGCTGCTCAACACCACCTGTGATCTCAAGGTCAGCTAGGTTATTTACTCTTCGGGTGATATATGTTGGAAAAACTCTTTCACCGGGGCATATTTATGTTGTCATTCGTACTTAAAATCATACCAGAAATTAAATGAAAACATTTTTATAGCTTAAAAGCAAAAAAAATAATGCAAATAAAGAGTGCTGGTCCTCTTCTTCATTCCATTGTTCCTCCTCTCCAGAGGTAACCACTATAACACATTGGTGTGTTTTCTTCCAAAGTTTTTGCTATGCTCTTACATGTATGTGTATGTTTATGCTTACATATATAAAAGCAGGATCATGTGCATTATGTGTAAGTTTAAAAATCATCCATTTCATTGGTAATCTTTTTATTCAGTAAGTTATATACAAAGAATGCTCAGAAAGGGATGTCTGGGTGGCTCAGTCGTTAAGCATCTGACTTCAACTCAGGTCATGCTCTCATGTTTCACAAGTGTGAGTCCCTCATTGGATGAGCTCAAGCCTTGCTTCTGGTGAACATGAGCCCTGCTTTGGGTAAAACATTAGCCCCACTTCGGGTGAGCCCCACCTCCCTCCCTTCCTCCCTCTCTCTCTCTTTCTCTCTATCCCTCACTCACTTGCATCTTCTCTCAAAACAGAAACAACAGAAAAAACCCCACACTCAAAAAAAGGCACCAAACTTAACCTTAATAACTTTAATACCTAAATAAGGTATTCCCAACAAATAGGGAAGCCCTAGATCCTTACAGTCCTCAGAATTCTCTTAAAAATGGGCAGCATTTGTGTACATATATTTCTATTTTAATAGTAGAACTAATAAATAAGGAGGGAAATCTACAGATGCATTAGATATGATAAAAAGGCATGTGAATTCAAGAAGACCTAGATAAATGGAAGGATATGCCATGTTTATGGATTGATTGCAAGACTTAATCTTGTTTAGATGGCAGTGCTTCCCAAATTGGTCTACATAGTCAGGGTGACTGTGTCAAAGCTCCAGGTGGCTTTTTTGCAGAAATGGGCAGGCTGGTCCTGAAATGTGTATGGAAGTTTGAGAGACCCAAAATAGCCAAAATAATCTTAATGAAAGAGCAAAGTTGGAGAGGTCACATTTCTTGCTTTCAAAACTTACTACAAAGCTTTTGTATTCAAGACCCTGTGATATTTGGCATAAGAATGGGCATTATAGATCAATGGAATAAGATTGAGAGTTAATAAATAAACCCATATGTTTGTGATGGTTTTTGGTGAGAGTGCCAAGATCATTTTTTTCAAAAAAACGGTACTGGGACAATTGGATATATACTCCTACCATGTACAAAAACTAACACAAAACAGATCAAAGACCTAAATTTAAGAGCTAAACTGGAATAGGCTTGGAAAACATAGGAGTGAGTTTTCGCAGTCTTGCATTAGGCAAATCCTGTTAGACATGACACCAAAAGCAAAGGCAACAAAAGGGGGAAAATTAGATTTCATCTAGATTAGGAACCTGTTTTACAAAGTAAACCATCAGGAGGGGCACCTGGATGCCTCAGTCGGTTAAACATCCGACTTTGACTCAGGTCAAGATGTCACAGTTCTTGAGTTTGAGCCCTGTGTTGGGCTCTGTGCTGACAGCTCAAATCCCGGAGCGTGCTTTGGATTCTGTCTCCCTCTCTGCCCCTTCCCACCTCTCAAAAATAAATAAACATTAAATAAATAAATAATAAAATTTTATTTAAAAAAAATTTTTTTTTTACATTTATTTATTTTTGATAAACAGAGTGAAACAAAGCATGAGTGGAGGAGGGGCAGAGAGAGAAGGAGACACAGAATCCGAAGCAGGCTCCAGGCTCTGAGCAAGCGGTCAGCACAGAGCCTGATGCGGGGCTCAAACCCGCAAACTGAGATCATGACCTGAGCTGAAGTCGGACACTCAACCACCTGAGCCACCTAGGCACCCCAGTAAATAATATAATTTTTAAAAAGTAAACCACTAAGAAAATGAAAAGACAACCCACAAAATGAGAGAAAATATTTGTAAATCATGTGTCTGATAAGACACTTTTATCTATAATATATGAAAAGCTCTTACAACTCAACAATAAAAGATAAATAGCCCAGTTTAATATAGGGCAAAGGATTTGAATAGACATTTCTCTAAAGAAGTTGTACATATGGCCAATAAGTACATGAAAAGATGCTTGGAATCCTGAGTCAGTAGGGAAATGCAAGTCAAAACCACAAAGAGATAACCATTTATGCACACTAGGATGGCTGTAATCAAAAAGTCAGATGGTAAGTGTTGGTGAGGATTCCACTTGTAGGTGTATACCTAAGTAAAATGAAAATGTGTCCACCCAAAAAGCATACAAATATTTAAAGTGGCATAATAGTCCAAAAGTGGAAATAATTTGAATGTCCATATGATGATGAATAAATAAAATGTGATAGATTCAGGGGGACCTGGGTGACTTGGTTGGTCAAACCTCCGGCCCTTGATTTTGGTTCAGGTCATGTCCCTGTTTGTGAGATTGAGCCCCAAGTCAGGCTTCACACTGACAGCCTGGGGCCTACTTAGGATTCTCTCTCCCCTGCTCTCTCTTTCTCTCTCAAAAAAAGTTTTTAAAAAATGTGGTAGATCCATACAATGGAATAAAAAGGAATAGAGTGCTGATACATGCTACAGTGTGGATGAATCTTGGAAAATTGTTATGTAAATGAAAGAAGCCAGTCATAAAAGGCCACATACTGTGTGGTTCTATTTATGTGAAGTGTCTAGAATAGACAAATATACAGCAACAGGAAGTGGATTAGTGGTTGCCTAGGGCTGGTGGGATTGGGGAGGAATAGGCAGACTAATGTGTACAAGATTTCTTCTTGTGGTTACAGAAATGTTCTAAAATTGATTGATGGTAACAGTTGTGTAACCCTGTGATTTTAACACCAAAAACTTTTTTTTTTTTTAATTTTTTTTTTTTAACGTTTATTTATTTTTGAGACAGAGCATGAACAGGGGAGGGGCAGAGAGAGAGGGAGACACAGAATCTGAAACAGGCTCCAGGCTCTGAGTGGTCAGCACAGAGCCCGACGCGGGGCTCGAACTCACGGGCCGCGAGATCATGACCTGAGCCGAAGTCGGACGCTTAACCGACCAAGCCACCCAGGCACCCCAAAAACTATTGAATTGTATGCCTTAAGTTATGGGTGAATCATATGGTATGTGAATTATATCTCAATAAAGCTGTTTAAAAAGTGCATTTAGATGTAGAGCAATGATCATTTCTTGTACTTCAGTTTAATAGACATTCCTGTGAGAAGCCCTTAAGTTGTAACTAGCAAGGGAGAGGGGGGAATGTCTGTTTTTGCAATCTCAGACCTGATAGGTGAGAAGTCTGATAAACAATAGATGATTGTAATAATATCTGCTGTAACTGAGATACTGAAAAGAATAGTATACAGATACAAAGGAGAGAGGTGGGTTCTGTCTGGGGCTTTGAGAGGTATCTGGAAGAAGGTGGCATCCATGCTGGCCTTCCAAAGATGAGCAGGCTTTCAGTAAGGTAGTGGCTATCTTCAGTATAGGGTATCGTAGAAAGTCATTGGATGCTAGCTGGTGATATTGGTTGGAAGTAGATCATGGAGAACCTTCTGGAACTGTCTGAAAAAGGGCAGTGGATTCTGTTACTAGGTGGTCAGATAGCTTATTTGCTATCATTGAGTGTTTAAAACAGGGTGCCCAACATTCTGTGAGATGTGGTAGAGGGTAGCTTCCTACATTAGATACAGTTGGGTTAGACTCTGTCATCTCTTGGGATCCTACAGTTAGATTAATATACTTCTTACATGGGGTGTAACCAGATCCTTTCCACGGATCTATGTATGTAACTAAAAGCCAGGTGGGCACAAAAGGAATGAAGCTGCTTGTAGGAATGGCCACACTTCGTTGGCTCTTAGTGATTTTCTTGAAAAATAGTATTTTTATGTCTCTTCCTATTTTTCTTTTTTTCTTTCTATTTCTTACCATCACAACTCTGTTATGACAGATTATTTTTGTTTTGGGAGAAACATTCTCCAGTATTTTCAGTATATAATATTTCTGGGAAAAAAAGTTAAGACAGAAACAAACAGAATCAGACAACTTTGTTGTCTCTTCATTGTTTGTGGGCTTGTCTTTACCTAGGGCCATTTTATTCTCTGCTCACCAAAATTTACACCCACATTAATATATCTGTGTTGTTGGCCATCTGCACAACCCAAGTATTGTTTTCAAAACCCAGTGTAACACAGAGACTCAGAAATACAATAGGATAATTAAGATATTTACAGCAGTACAGTTCACCCACATTTTGAAATGTTCATATGGGGTTTGATTCATTCACATAGGTATAAATATTCAGGAGAGAATCTCATTTGTAAAGATGAGTACGATATGTCCTCCGTTTTGTCCTGTTGAACATGTCCAAAGGGCAGGGTAGGGCACAGTGGCAGTTCAGGTGCATACATGAGGGTTAAAAGAGCACAAGTGGGGAAGAGGGTCTTTTCTGCTTGAGCTCTGAAATCACTGTATATCCATCACATCCTCAGTACCTTCCAGTAATCATGTTGCCTATACCACAAGCTCCTGTGCTTAGAAAGTTTGTAACCTGTGATCTTTTTAAAAAAAATTTTTTTTTAATTTTTTTAATGTTTTATTTATTTTTGAGACAGAGAGAGACAGAACGAGAGCAGGGGAGGGGCAGAGAGAGAGGGAGACACAGAATCCGAAGCAGGCTCCAGGCTCCAGGCTCCAGGCTCCGAGCTGCCAGCACAGAGCCGGACGCAGGGCTCAAACCCACGGACTGTGAGATCATGACCTGAGCCGAAGCCGGACGCTTAACCGACTGAGCCACCCAGGCGCCCCTGTAACCTGTGATCTTACTCATCTCTTGTTATTTAGGGTTTTCTGAAATTTCAAGTGGACAGTTATATATGTCATTTCTTCCTTTTTCCATTGGCTTCTCTGTTACTAAAGTATTCTCTACTCTTGAGCCCTCAGGATATCAGCTATTATCAATGTCTTAGACCTTTAACTTTTGACTCCTACCAGTCAAGGGCAACACCAGTTAAGACTTCTTTTTCTGCTTCCATAAACATACTTTGCACTTGTTATCTAAAACCTTGAGACAAGAAGATGTTGACCTCTTAGAACCCTTCTGGAAGCCTCTCTTATAGACTCCCTCTTTATTTCTCAGGGCCACAGAAACACAAGGGTCATAGATCCTGTTTGGAGATTCTGCTAACATATTTCTAATGGAATTTCCAAGGGTATGAGGTCTCTAGCAGTCTCTGTCCTTGATGTTTGCTAGACTGAGCCCACAGAAATCCTAGTTAAGAGTCCCAGGATCACAGTGTTTGTGGTTCTGGGTATGCTTCGGAAAGAGGACTCTGGAACATATGAAATGAAATCTATCCTTGGGGCTTCCTTTGCTTAATGAAAATCTGTTTAAACAGCCCAAAAAGTAGCCAGGTAGTAGGAGTGCTATAGGTTATTTTGTTTCTTGTACCATATCCTACTGGTCTATATCTTCCTTTGTATGGAATTACAAAAAAAAATTTTTAATAGCCTTGGTAATTTTTTGGTTAATGCCATGTAAATTTGGCTAGTCTTCAGTGTTGTGGCATTAACTTTTTTTTTTTTTTTAAATCGTATGAGCATTTCATAGATGACCGTGGATGTAGTTGTGGCATCTTTTAGAGCTCTAAACCCCATATCTCTCTCTTTATTTTTTAAATTGTAACCAGTAATTTTTTGAGAGCCTGCTGGTTCTATGCCCTGTGCTAGGTGTGGGGGATGCAAATAATACAACAAAATTACCCTTAACACCAACTCACTAATCTGAAAATTTGTAACTAAAGTAAAGGGATTAAACATTTTTCCTGTCTTTCCACTGGGATTTGTGCATCAGGGTACACAGTTCCAGTTGAGAATGCCAGATAATAAATGCAGAAGAAATAATAAAATCAGAAAAGTCCCCATTTTGCAACTTGCAATGAAATAATTGGTTTGTGCAATATAACCCATGGCTTATATGCTCACCTTGCTCAGACTCTGAACACCCTGGGCAGACTGCTGCTGCCTCCCCGCATGAACACCCTCTTCACCTCACACACAGACCATGTCCTGATCTGGGGCTCCCTTTTAACTCTACTTGGATCCTACCTACCCCACTGGGCTGCTAAGGTTCTCCCAACACCACAGAGACCCTTAATGTCACATGACCCCCCACCAAAAAAAAAAAAGTTTAGGACTGGATTTCCTCGAGGAAGATGAGGAAGAACAACTGCACCTTTAGTTTTAATTCTAAGAAAATAAATGTATTGCATATTGCAGCATTCAGCATGATAGGCTTATTTTGTCTTTCCTAGTAAAGGAATGCTTGTAATTCCAGTTTTTAATTATCCCTCTTTTAGGGGTGGGGAGAGAATATGAGTGGGGAGGGGAAAAGGGAGAGAGAGAATCTTAAGCAGGCTTGATGCCCAGCATGGAGCCCAACACAGGGCTGTATCTCAGAACCATGCATGACCTGAGCCAAAATCAAGAATCAGTCACTTAATTGAGCCACCCAGGCAACCCTTCCCTTCCTTAATATTGCCACTTTGAATGGTGTAATTTTACTAACATTAATTATTTAACATAAGATTTAACCCTGGTAACTGAACCTTGATTTTTTTATTAAAAATTTTTAATGTTTGTTTATTTTTGAGAGAGAGGACAGGGGAGGGGCAGAGAGATGGAGACAGAGAATCGGAAGCAGGCTTTGTGCTGACAGCGGAGAACCCGATGCAGGGCTCAAACCCATGAACAGTAAGATCATTGTGACCTGAGCTGAAGTTGGATGCTTAGCCATCAGAGTCACCTGGGCACCCCTTGATTTTTATTTTTTAAGAGATTATCAGTAATTCAGATATTGTTTAAAAAAAAAAAAAAAGTCACTCCTAGAGTATCTGTCAATCCATCCCAGTTGTGCTTCCTATAAACATTTAAGGCATTTATTGACCAAATGTTGAGAGTCCTCCATTAACAATTAAGTCAACAAGTAAGTTAAGTGTTGCCTTTCTCTAGGGACTTAATTCTGTTTTAGCTGGAGAGATGGGTGTATGCAAAGCTACCTATCATAGACTTTATGATGTATTTTAATATACCTCTAACAGTATTAGAGGAGTTCAGAAGAGTGAGCAGTCAGCTCTTGGGCGGGTTTGGTGTTGATTTTTGGGAAACTTCTCAGAAGAGCTTTCAAGCTGAGGGTTTAGGGTAAAGGAATGGCATGGATAGGGCACTCAGGAGAGGTCATTGCATAGTCAGGTCATAGAAGCAGGTGTAGTCTGGAGTCTATAGGAGCAGGTGTGGGCAGGAGAATATGGTGAGAGAGATGAGATCAGGAAGGTAGTTTGGTGGCAGCATATGAATGGTCTTAAAAGTCACACTTAAAGAATTTGGGTTTCGTTCAATAGACAGAAGGGATTGGTTCAAGATTTTTGAGCCAGAAAGGTGACTTATATTTTAGAAACAACAGTTAGGCAGGAATTTAGAGGATGAATTAGCTTACAGGTGGGTAAAGTCTAGTTTCCCTAATTTCCAGACAAATTAAACTGAATCTCAACTAAGGCCATGGCAGTCGAGATGTAGAAGCAGCCAATTCGAGAGCCACTTTATGAGGTTTCAGGTTCAGTTGCCATTTCACATTTGCCCAGCTAGATTCTTTACAGTGTTGCTCTGGCTTTCCCCAGGTCTTTCCATGGTTAGCATCTCTTTGGTGTCCCAGTATCGCTTCAACAGGGCCTCCTCAAAGGGTGCCTATCCCATCACAAGCACTGTGTCCACTACCACTCTGTTAGCTGTTTTTGCTTTGTAACAAATAACCTAGAGAAAGTGGTCTAAAACAATAATCATGTGTTAGCTTCTAGTTTCTGTGGGTCAGGAATTTAGCCAAGGGGTAGCAGTGATGGCTGCTTTCTGCTTTCATATATGGACCTCAGCTAGAAGACACAAAGGTAAGGGCTGGAATCCTCTTGCATACCTGGCAATTGATACTGGCTGTCACCTGGATCACCCACATGTAGCCCACATGTCCTAGGTTTCTTCCTGAGGTGGCCAGAGGGTTCCAAATTCCCCAGTAGAAAGAGCCCCAGATGGAAACCATGTTGCATTTTATGATATAGCCTCAGAAGTCACATAGTATCACTTTTCTTGGTTCAGGCTGTTAGAAAGGTTTGCCCAGATTCAAGAGGAGGGAAGATGGACCCTACCCTCTTGATACAAGTTCAAAGACCTTATAAGAAGAACATGGAGGATGGGTTTTAGTGGTATGGTCCTCTTTAGAAAATCTGCCTTATCTATGAATGTTTTATATTCTGGCTTTCTGAATCTATTTGGGACTTATTTTTTGATTCAGCTAGCCAGTGAAAAGCCATGTATCAAGTCTGAACCCATCTAATCTGTGTGACACCAGGCATAGGAGGCGGTGAAGGATCTGTGGCCATGGTCTGGAGCCTATGCTGGTTTTGTTCTGCTGACAAGATGCATATACTCTGCACAATTCAAAATGTGGCTTTTAGGTGTCCCATCTATACAGCAGAAAGCAGACTGGTGAGCTTTGGTTGAATTTAAATCAGATGAAGTGTTAGCCTTGAAAAAAAGAGAAACTATGGGTCATAGATAGGTTCAAAAATTCAAGCCACAGAATTGAAATGGGTTGGTGGTGGGTAACATGGCAAGTGATGGCTCTAAATGGCTTAGAGGACTCGCCTCTGGATGTAAGAAGAAATCAGTCATTAGTTGCTTCTCTGAGTTGGAAATCATGCCACAAATAGGACCATGTTGCTAGTGAGAACCTCCTGTGCATGGTTACTGGGAAGCCCTCCTGCAGTTCATGTCATTGGAATTGGTAGAAAATGCTGGAAAGAAACAAACCGCTTGCCAGGTACATTGAAAGCCTAAGAACAGCCAGGCCAAAGTTACAATTTCCTGTGATCCCACATACAAGCTTATGGCCATACCTCATCCAGATTCTCTGACAGGCCCATAACTATTAGGAGTGTAATGGCATTGATTGACAAGCAAGCCATCTTAGAAAGGTAAGGTTGGTACTTACGGTGAAAGTCACCTCAACTGAAGTTAATGAGTGTACAATGGCCAGAGTTGGCTGTCAGCTATGGAGTAGGACCCAGGATTTCCTCACTATGTAACTCTGAGAGTACACCTAGAAAATGCCCTATGGAAGAGCAAATAGAGAAGCAATTACGATAGTTGTTCCTTTTGAAGATACATGTTGATGGAGATTATGCAGCACAGATACTTAACTCTTATCAGAGATACCATGTGGTGATACCAGTGTCCAAAGCTAGAGGAAGGCATCTGTGAAGTAGATGGAAGCTTTCTGAACCTTTCCTAATTATTGAAACACTAAACTATGGGATATTTGAGCAGAGATTGTTGTCCATCCATTTAAGTCCTATGAGTATCTCAAGCATGTCCTTTCCTCCTCATTTCCATTTTTATGGCCTGAGCTCAGGCCCTTATAATTTCTTAGCCAAATTAAAGCAGTAAGCCTCCAAAGCAATCTGTTTTCCAGGCTGCCTTGTACTGTACTCTGGCCTGTCTTTATTAATATGTCTCTTTCTCAGGTTAGTTCCCCAGATGTCAAGGAATTAAAATATCCTGCAATTATATGGGTCTAAGTATAGTTGGCCCTTGAACAACACAGGGATTAGGGGCACCGATTTGCCCCCCCCCCCCCACACACAACACACATAGTCAAAAATCTGCATATAACTATTGACTCCTCCAAAATTTAATAGCCTTCTGTTGACCAGAAGGAAGCTTTTAACTGATTACATCAACAGTCAATTAAACATATACTTTGTGTTATATGTATTATATACTGTATTCCTGTAATAATACCTAACTTAATTTTTTTGATATTTCTAGGCTATGTGGTTTCATCTATGAGTTTTTTCAAATTGCTGCACATCTGCAAAAAGTTTTCCAATATATTTATTGAAAAAAATTCCATGTATGTGAACAGACTTGCACAGTTCAAACCCATGCTGTTCAAGGGTCAACTGTATTCTATAGTTATATAGTAGAATACTATACTATCTGTATAGTACTTTACAGATATTTTATATGTTGGAGGTTGGAGTAGCACTAAAGTATTGGATGACCAGATGATGAAGGTACTTTTGTGAGTCAGGAGAAATTAGAAGCTGGATATTTACCTAAAAAAAGATTCATCTTTTGTATATGAGACATCTTTTAAGGCTTTGGGAGTGGATTTGAATACATGGAAGGGAAAGAAGTGGAAAAAATCTTTGGAAGGATCTGCATTTGTGGAACAGGTAGAAGAATAGCAGGAAGTGAAACCTAAGAAACAAGACAAATGTGAGTCAAGGTGATCTGACAGTGTGATGATCCTGGAAATGCCAGCAGGAGATGGCCAGAGAAAGGACCCTGGACAGTTTCTGGTAACTTCAGAACAGTTTTTGTCAAGTGACATAAGCAAGATTACTATAGGATAAGCAGATAATGAAAGGTGAGGACAGATTCCTGTAACCTGTTCCTCATCTCCAACTTTGGATAGTCATCACTGCCTCTCAGGTTGTTGTAAGGATTAAATAAGAATGAATATATAGAATTCCCAACAAAGTATCTGCCACATAGGAGTGGCAGCAACTACTTACCATCATCATTATTGCTATTGTCTGATCTTTTGATATTAATTTCATTAGAATCTCTAAGGCGTCCCATTTTTTTCTCTCTTAGATCTGTGACTTTGGTTTGGCCCGCGTTGCAGATCCAGACCATGATCACACAGGGTTCCTGACGGAGTACGTAGCCACACGTTGGTACCGGGCTCCAGAAATTATGTTGAATTCCAAGGTAAGGATCAGGTTTGCATAGAAAGAAAACCAGGAAGCAAAAGAATTTTGGAAGCCTGTGTCTACTTACGTTGAGGCTTGGCCTGTCTGGCCCAGAATGAAGGTGCTGTCTTAATCTCTAGGTCAGCATTGAACTTCTGGGCCCTGGATTTTGACCTCTCTACCTCAGCTGAAGTAGTGCTGATGTGTTAGAGAGTTGGAAGGTGTGTGTGCCTGTCTGGTCACTGTTAATAAATGATCTTTGTCCTAGCCTTTGGTCAGCTCTCCTGAAGTCCTCCCTATGGCAGCTTTTACAGTTGCTCCTGCCACTGCTGAGTACAGGCTAGGCTGG
The DNA here is from genome assembly GCF_028018385.1 of Neofelis nebulosa. Classification (NCBI taxonomy): domain Eukaryota; kingdom Metazoa; phylum Chordata; class Mammalia; order Carnivora; family Felidae; genus Neofelis; species Neofelis nebulosa. Next base: position 65,129,159 of record NC_080792.1, read on the forward strand.
CTATGTTAGAGGTTCTCCTATAGTATGTAGTTTTCCGAAGGTGGACCAGTGCTGTCCTGTACAGGTCAGATTTGTCTAACGAAGAATGTCTCTTCAGCAAAATTATACCATAGTTTGAAGAAAGGTGTGGAAAGAATAGGAACTACTATGGATTCTTAAAAAAGTAAGAAAAAGTGAAGTGTATCTTTGTTAGGTTTATAAACCAGGTGGCAAGCATTGAAGGCTGCTGTGGAGATTGAGATTCAGTATTTTTAATATATCATTTGCAAATAATATATGAATGAAGTATCAGATTTGAGAAAGTAAGTGGGCCCAACATACTTCTACATCCAATACTTCAAATTAGGAGATTTTGAACTTAATTCCTCCGTTGGTTTGCAAACTGCCCCAGTACAGGTGGGCAAGGAGAAACTGAAGAGGCAGAGCACTCCAAATTGGTCATGGCAGTTTTAAGAAGTAAAGGAACTTATTACAAGTCTTGTCTTGGGCAGCTAGCTGCAAGGTGAATAGATCTCCGCACTCACCTACCAAAACTTAAAAGTTTATGTCCAGGCCTTAACTGGCTGTGTCACATATGCTGCCCAGATGGTCCAAACAATAGCTATTCTCTCCCAGCTACATCCTTGAAAATGGCGCCACTGTGGTAACAGTGGGCAGAGCATGTATCCCAAGGATAGGGGAGGGAGCGAGGAGCCTCCTGTTGTCCAGGTTCAGCTCAAGGGTCAGCTGTTAGTCACATTGTCTTGATGACCTCCTTCAGCACCGTCTACTGTTAATGTAATGTTAAGATACATGAAAAAAAGCAATAAAAGTAGACATTGGGCCTTGTGTCTCAGCTCTAGGAACCAGAAATCCACCCAGGAAGCTTAAAGGGAATTAATTAGCCCATGGGGTTTACTGTCTTCCTCCATCGTTTATAAATAGAAGGGCTTGAGATGAACACTAAGTTGCTTTGTGAGGAAATGGAATTTGTTTAAAGCAGTTAGTTATTCTTGATATACATTTGTTCAGTTAAGTTATAAAAGTAAAATTGCATTAAAATAAATTCCATTATAAAGAAAGATTTAGTGTAACAGATGTTTCAGAGAAGAAAATGTCGTGTTGATTCTTATAATTCTGTATTACACATAATCCCAAATAGTAGGTTCTTTCTTTGGACTGGCCATGTGACAGCCATTCCAAACCAGAAGCATTTGCATGCACATGTGCAGTGCCTGCTGGTTGTAAGGGAGAGCTGTTGGTGTGCTTTTTATCCTGGTGCCTTCATGGTCTTGCAGCCTCCATTCCAACTTGAGATGACTCTACTGTCTTCACCCACCAGAGGGAAATAACCAAACAATGTGGCCTCTGTTCCACAAGGTGCCCAGCACTTCCTGCTTGTAGAGTTAACTATAATCAAAACTGAGTGTGAATTATTTTTTATTTATAGCACCTCTAGACTGAGAATGTTACTTCTAGTGCTGTATTCATTTTTTTTATTATTATTAATTTAGAACAATTTTCAAACCCTTACAAGAATTGAGAGTACAGTGAACACCCATATACCCCTTCCCTAGGTTCACCAGCTATTAACATCTTACTACTCCCTTGCTAGCTTTTGTCTCTGCCTGCCTCCCTCCCTTCTTCTCTGTTTCCTTTGTCAACTTTTTGGCACTTCATAACATAAACTACTTTACTACTAGACCCTTTGGGACATACTGATACTCATTAAAGGGGGAGAGTGTTCTTTCCCCACAGTCATAGTACCCCTAGCACACTGAGACAACCAGCATTAATTCAGTGATATCCCAGTTATCCCACCCAAAAGTTCTTTACAGCTGTTTTTGTCTTATTTTCACTCTGTGATCTAATCAAGTTTTGTGCGTTGTGCTCACTCTAGAACATTCCTCCCACCCTTTCTGTCTTCTTCATGAACTTCAATGCTTTGCAGAGTACAGACTGGTTCCTTATGATTCAGTTTAGGTCACACTTTTCTGGCGGGAACCCCGCAGGTTCTTGGAGTTCATGTTTCCGGTGTTTACCTTGGTGACTCCTGGTCTCTATCACTTATCATATTGGGGGTGGCAAAATGGTAATTTTCCAAATGTATTGTTCCTTCTACACTAATTTGCTGCCATTTTTCTTTGAAGAGCTTTCTCTTTTTTTGTTTCTCTTCCTATGTCTCCCACCTTTGTTTTTAAAACATTATTATAGGGGCACCTGGGTGGGTGGCTCAGTCAAGCGTCTGACTCTTGATTTCAGCTCAGGTCATGATCTCGCAGTTTTGTGAGTTTGGAGCCTACTTGAGATTCTCCCTCTTTCTCTCACAGTCACTCAGTCTCTCTCAAAATAAACTTTTAAAAAAGCCATTATTATGGATTCATGAAATATGTGCTGTCCATTATCACCTTTTTATTTTTATACTTCTATCGTCTCCATTTTGACAGGCTAGAGTGCTCTGTGTGTGTGTGTGTGTGTAACATTTTATTTTCATAGTTTCCCACTTGCAAGAAAAGTATAAGGCAGTAGTTCTCAAACATTCAAGCCCCAAGACCCCTTCACTTTCTTAAAAAGTGTCAAATATCCTAAACAAGATTTGTCTATGTGGAGTCTCTCCATCAGTATTTGCTATATAGAAATTAACACTAAGACTTTTAAAAAGTATTAATTTCTAAATAATAATAAACCTGCTGCTTGTTAACATAAGTTTTATTTATAAAAAGTGTGTTTACTTTCCACCACAAAAACATTTTAGTTAGAAGAGGGGCGTTCTTTTCATTTTTGCAAATTTCATGTGGCCTAATAGACCATTGCTGGAATCTCACCTGGTTCTGTACTCTATCTGTCCAGTAGGTTGATTTGGTTTAAGTCTAAGAAGAAGAGGCTTCACACAGATACGTAGTTGGGAAAGGGGGTATGTATGTTAGTCTTTTCAGCTGCTGTGGCTGTTCCTTTTTGATACTACACTGAAACTCAACAAAATGAAAAGTTAATTGTGGAATCTAAAACCATGCCACCGAACTTTTTGTACTGTCTTACTAAAATCCATTGGTCTACCTTACACTCACTGATGCATGCTTTGGAATCAAGCATTTGGAAAATACTAGTTCACTGGGTTATCCAGATCTTCCAGATGTCCTATTTCGTGAATGGTATCCTCTCATGTCATGTAGCATCTGGAAAAATTTTTTGTACACTTGTGAGAGAATGAATGAAAAGGAAAACACTTTAGAAGTACAAAATAACGTCACTCTTCAGATCCTTAGAGGGAAGCCACATGGAACCCAGGACCACTTGCGAGAACTGGATAAACTTCTGTAATACTTCAGATCCACCTCAGATTCAGACTCACCAGTTCTTTACCCTTTGTCCCATTTGTTTTCTCATTCTCTCTCTATACATGTGTGTTTTTTCCCCTCTGAGTCATTTGAGAGTAAGTTGTAGATGTGCACCTTTACCCCTAAGCATTTCAGTGTGTATTTCCTTAGAACAGCAATTCTCATGTTCCTGAGGACATTTGGCAGTGTTTGGAGACATTTTCGGTTGTCACAACTGGGAGAAGAATGCTACCTACTGTCCATCAACTAGTTAGAGGTGAGAGATGCTGTTAAACATCCTGCAGTGTGCAGGACAGCCCTCACAGCAAAGGCTTATCCAGCCTAAAGTGTCAGTAGTGCCAAGGTTGAGAAACCCTGCCATAAGAAGGATGTTCCCTAATATGACCATAGTATAATGATCAAAAGTGAGAAATTTTTTTTTTAATGGGAAATTTAATACTGGTTCAATATCTACTGCACTGTATATATTCAAATTTTGGATATTGTCTCAATAATCACCTTTATAGCTTTTCTCCCCCTACTCTAGGCTCACACATTGCATTGTTTCTCTAGTCTCTTTTATTTTTTAATGTTTTGTTGTTGTTGTTGTGTGTGGTGTTTGTTTTTTTTTAGAGAGAGAGAGAGAGAGAGAGAGAGCGCGCGCACATGCACAAGCAGAGGAGGGGGAGAGGGAGGGAGAAAGAGAATCTCACACAGGCTCCACACTTAGTGCAGAGCCTGACACAGGCTCCCATGACCCTGGATGCTCAACCAACTGAGCCACTCAAGCACCCCTCTCTAGTTTCTTTTAATCTATAATAGTTCCTCAGCCTTTTTTGAAGCCTTTTGAAGGGTACAGGTTGGTTGACTGTTTTGTAGATGCACCCCAATTTTGTGTCATGTATTCCGGGCACGAATACCTCAGAAAACAGTGTTTTGTTCTCAGTGTATCGTATCAGAAGGCATATCTGGTTTATGTCTGTATTGGTGAAGTTCATATTGATCTTTTGGTTAAATGGTATCCTCTTGTTCTCCACCATATAATGGTGATAATTGTGGCTAATTATGACAATTATTATTAGGTCAATAGGAATTTGTGGGGAATACTGTAAGTTGTGTAAGTTCTCTTCATCATACTTGTAACCACTAGTTTTTACCATCCATTGATGATTTTGTAGCTCTATCATTCTTCCTTTGTTTTAGTTCTTTCCATTTATTAATTCATGTTTATATTATTCAGTGGCTATTCCATAGTTGCCATTCTGTATTTGATGTTTAAATTGTCCCAGATTTTCTAATGGGAGTCACTTTGACATGGTCCCACTAATGTTGAGCATTTCCTTGCTTTGTTTTTTGGCACTAGATGCTCCAGGCTTACCTCCTAATACTTTCTCTGTCCCAGACTTGGAGTAGCCATTTCTCCAGGGAGCCCTGGTTCCTTTTAGTTGCTTATTTTTTGTAAGTTTTTAAGTGTTCCTCTTCATTTAGTTTTGGCCCAAAGCAAAAGTTATTTTGGATTACAAGAATTTTGGGAATAATGACCTTGAAATTCAACCCCATTTTATCATAGCTGTAGATCTGACCATTGTTTGATTTTCGGAAAGTTTTTTTCTCTATTCATTTACCACTATACCAAGCTATCTTTTTTGCACTGTTGTATGATTTAGACATAATTATTCCAAGTCTTTTTACAGAGTTCCTTTAAAAGAAAATTTATACCTGGGGCACCTGGGTGGCTCAGTTGGTTAAGGGTTCAACTCTTGGTTTTGGCTCAGGTCATGATTTCATGGTTTGTTACATCGAGCCCTACATCGAGCTCTGTGCTGGCAGTGCGGCGCCTGCTTGGGATTCTCCCTCTCTCTGCCCCTCCTCTGCTCGCTCTCCCTCTCCCTCCCTCTCTCTCTCTCTCTCTCTCTCTCTCTCTCTCAAAATGAATAAACTTAAAAAAAATTATACCTGAAAATTGAATAGAAAAATAAAACAAGAAATACGGATTGGTAAAATATGATGGAACCAGCACATACTCCACCCACCCACCCCCCAACAGAGATCAAGGGTTTTCAGCCTGACTTTTTTGAAAATGATTTTGTAGCAGTCACTTGAAAATGTATAAAAATATTCTGGAGGTGTAGCAGTGACTCTTCTTTTGAGTTGGTTTCCAGGTTTTCAAAATGAATAAATGGGCCATAGATGTCCTAAAGCAAGGGATGTTACTGCTTTTTCCTTTTTCCAGCTTTAACTTACAAGGATTGTTCCTCTCAAATTATTTGAAAAAAGGAATGAAATATACTTTGGAAATTCTCACCTAATAATAAGTTAAGAAGAGAGTAATAAAATCAAGTAATCTTGGTTGTTCAACAGCTTATAAGAAAGCCAGATTACTGTTTGTATCTGCATGCTCTCTTCTCTTATTTCTGAATTATAGAACCAAAGGAGAAGGTAAAATTCCCATGAGCCATGTACCTGTGCTGTTGGAGGATCTCACTTGTCATGTAACATTACATATCCTTCTTAGTCTTTTCTCTCTTCCCACTGCAGGGCTATACCAAGTCCATTGATATTTGGTCTGTAGGCTGCATTCTGGCAGAGATGCTGTCCAACAGGCCCATCTTCCCGGGGAAGCATTATCTCGACCAGCTGAACCACATTCTGGGTAAGATTACTGAACATTTTAGGGGCTAGATTTACTGTGTTCACCTGCCCTAGTTTACATCAGAGGCACATCAGGAAACGAAGAATAGTTTTGACAACTCTTTAATCCAAGATAGATATGAGTTTTAAATCTTGCTTGACTTCAAATGTTAAGGATCCTTATAAAAACTTGTAAAATAGAATGGTAAGCATGGGGGGGACGTGGTGAGGAAACAATTAGTAGGATCTATTCTGCCCCATAGCTAATAGTGTGTGATCAGCCTCTGTGGGTCTTGATAATTAACAGCTAATTATTTTATCTGTTAGGTATTCTTGGATCCCCATCACAGGAAGACCTGAATTGTATAATAAATTTAAAAGCTAGAAACTACTTGCTTTCTCTTCCACACAAAAATAAGGTGCCATGGAACAGGCTGTTCCCAAATGCTGATTCCAAAGGTAAATATTATTTTATTGATTATTTTTCTTAGACTTCACTTTTTGTTTATTTCTTTGTTTTATTGGTTAAATTGTTAGGTCACTAGCCTGAAAAGTTAGCCTGTGGCGATTGGATAATGCCTTATTTAGTGCTCACTCTGTTGCTTTTTTCCTTTTATTTTCAAGCAGTGGCGGTAGGGTAAGGGAGTGTGGGAATGACCGTTTAGTTTTCCACCTTTTCATTTCTTTGCTTTTTTATTTTTTATTTATTTTTTTAATGCTTATTTATTTTTGAGAAAGAGAAAAAGCACAAGTGGGGGAGGGGCAGAGAGCAAAGGGACAGAGGATCCAAAGTAGATTTGGTGCTGACAGCAGAGAGCCTGATGTGAAGCTCCAGCTAACAAACTGCAAGATTGTGACCTAAAGTGGACGTCGGCTGCTTAACAGACTGAGCCACCCAGGTGCCCCTTACTTTATTTATTATTTTTTAAATATAAAAAAAAATTTTTTTTAATGTTTTTTTTATTTCTTGAGAGACAGAGTGTGAGTGGGGGAGGGGCAGAGAGAGAGGGAGACACAGAATCCAAAGCAGGCTCCAAGCTGTCAGCACAGAGCCCAACGTGGGGCTTGAACTCACTAACTGTGAGATTATGACCTGAGCTGAAGTGGGACACTTAGCCGACTGAGCCACCCAGGCACCACCCCCCTTACTTTATTTTTTTAAGTAGGCTCTATGCCCAATGTGGGACTCAAACTTACCACCCTGAGATCAAGAGTTGCATGCTCTTATGTTTACTTATTTATTTTGAGAGAGAGGGCACATGTGTGCGAGTGGGGGAGGGACAGAGAGCAAGAGAAAAAGAGCAAGAATCCCAAGCAAGCTCTGCACTGTCAACACAAAGCCTGACCCGGGATTTGATCTCATGAACTGCAGGATCATGACCTGAGCTGAAATCAAGAATTCAATACTTAACCGACTGAGCCACCCAGGCCCCCCTGATTTTTAATTGTAGTTGACATGTAATAATAAATTAGTTTCAGGTATACAACATAGTGATTCCATAATTATATACATTATAAAATGCTCACCACAATAAATGCATTACAGTATTATTGACCATATTCCCTATACTGTGCTTTTCATTCCCGTGACTTACTTATTTAGAACTGGAAGTTTGTACCTCTTAATCCTCTTCACCCATTTTGCATATCCCCCAACCCCCCTCTTTGTCTTTTTTTTTTTTGGAGAAAGAGTATGTGACCAGAGGGGCACAGAGAGAGAAGGGGACAAAGGATTCGAAGTGGGCTCTGTGCTGACAGCAGGTAGCCCCAGGCTCAAACTCATGAATCACGAGTTTATGACCTGAGCTGAAGTCAGATGCTTAACCTGACTGAGCCATCCAGGCAACCCACTCTTTGCTACTTTTTAACTTGGATAAAGTTCACATTTTTAGAATTCAGAAAGTTGAGGAGCCTGCAAAACAGATTACACATTTTTCATCTTGTCATTTAATAATTTTTCAAATCAGGTTTTTTTGAAGAATAATTTACAAAGTAAAATTCACCCTTTTTAGTTGTGTGGGTCTTTGAATTTTAACAAATGTATGTAGTCACATTAAGTGCCACCACAGTCAAGATATGATGGAGTATTCTCATTGTCCCCAGAAGTTCCCTCATGCCCCTTTGTACTCATTTCTCTTCCCTAGTCCCTGGCAATCCCGATCTCATTTCTCTCCCTATAGTTTTGCCTTTTCTAGTGTGTCATAGAAATGTAGTCATCCGGTTATATAGCTTCTTATATCTGGATTCTTCCACTCAGCGTAATGCATTCGAGAGTTATCAGCATTATTGCTTGTATCAATCTCTTCATCCAATGGTGTTGGAATAATTAGACATTTGTATGCCCCCCCCCCCAATAGAAACCTAAAAATGGAGCATAGCCCTAAACATAAGGCCTAAAACTATAAAACTTTGAGAAGAAAACAGAACAGAACCTTCATGACCCTAGGTTAGGCAAAGATTTCTTAGATAAAACACCAAGAGCACTCATCCATAAAAGAAAAGTGATAGATTTCATTTTGCCCTTTTGTATTTTAAGTTAACTTTGTTTAACAATTATGTTATCCTTTATTCCCATGTACTGTGTATCTGTTAAATATATTAGGTGGCTAATTTCTTTGCTTGTCTTTTAATAGGTAGATGTTTTTAAAATTTTCATACTATTGTAGAATTGTGGTAGGCAAGATAATGACCCCATTGCCAAAGATGTCCACATCCTAATCCCCAGGATCTATGAACTTGTTAGGTGACATGACAAAGAGGAATTAAGGTTGCAGATGGAATTGAGGTTGCTCATCACCTGATTTTAAGACGGGGAGATAATTGTGGATTATCTTAGTGAGCCCACTGTAATCACAAGGATCCTTAAAAGTGGAAGAAGGAATCAGAATAGGGAACCAGAGAGAGAGAACAGGTTGCCAGCACCTTGGTGCTTGTTCTTCCATAGCTTTATCTCCATACATATACATATTTTTACCTAAAATTTACTTTTTATAAATTATTATTAATATAAGCTAACATTTTTGGTAAAAATTCAAAAGTCTTGGGAATATTCATCTAAAAAGGTGAAATTCTTTTGTAATTATTCCCTAAAGGTCACGTTAATGTAATTGTGTCTGAGTATCTTTCCATGTCAGTGCATAGAACTGACTTGTCTTTAATGATTTTAAAACATCTCATCCAGTCTTCTCTTACAAATTCAGCTTTTTCTGACTTTTGTTCTTTTGTGTGTGTATATCTTTGTGTGTTTAGTTTAATAACTGTCAACTTAGATGTTGAATTTGTTATTATATACTGACCTGAGTTAAGGTTCAGAAACATTTGGTGGTTTAAAATTGAATTCTTGGGGCGCCTGGGTGGCGCAGTCGGTTAAGCGTCCGACTTCAGCCAGGTCACGATCTCACGGTCCGTGAGTTCGAGCCCCGCATCAGGCTCTGGGCTGATGGCTCGGAGCCTGGAGCCTGTTTCCGATTCTGTGTCTCCCTCTCTCTCTGCCCCTCCCCCGTTCATGCTCTGTCTCTCTCTGTCCCAAAAATAAATAAAAAACGTTGGGAAAAAAAAAAAAATTTAAAATTGAATTCTTTTTGGATGTAGGAGGAACTGTCTTTTAAATTTTCTGATATAAAAGTAGTATGTTATCCTGGGAGACAGTTTAGTAATATAGGAAAAAAAGAAAGAATAGGTAAGAGAAGAAGAAATGCTCTTAATTACCAGAATCCCAAAATAACTTTTATTTTGCTGCGCCAGTGTGTGCATAGCTTTTACTTATTTATTTGTAATTATATAATTATATATGTAATTATATATTATAATGTTATTGTAAGTATAAGATGTTTTTAAAATTATACCTTCATAAACATTGTGTATGTTACTGATGAGATTTGGTTTGTATACTAGAATGGGTTTGTATACTGGAATGTCCCAAGCATCTTACCTAAATCTTATATTCTAAGTTGCCAAAACTGCATAATTAAGACTTTATAATATCTAGACCTCCAGGCTTCCCTCCTATTTATTTCTTCATTCTTTTTTATTGTTAGTTTTGATTTATATCAAATTATGTGAGGTTTTTATTTAGCTTATTGTCCCTAGGTTAAAGCTATGAACTTTGAGATTGATTCATTTAGATAACAATTAACATTACTAAAATCCAGAAAGTTAATTTTGAAAGGTAAACTTTGGATGAAAATAATGAAGCAGGAAGGACTACAAACAGAATAAATAAAATGGAAAAATGGGAGTTGGTAGTGCTGGAGCAAGCAGGATAGTATCATGTGTTAGGAACATGCACTTTCCAGCCAGACCTCCTTGTTTCAGCCACTTACTGAATCTCAGACAAACTACTTAACCTCTCTGAGCCTTATCTCATTTTTCCCATTTGTAAAATAGAGTTAGTAATAGTACATGCATCACAGGATTGTATGCAAGTCCAGATCACTGGCATTTGTAGGTCTGGATTCTGAGATCTCAAGACTAAATTTTTTTCATTTATACATCTTGGAGATATTTCCGTATCTATAGTTATGAAGGGTGGCTACATAGTATTTATTATTCCTTTGTAGGGATGACCCAGAGTGTCTTTAACCAGTCATGTATTGGACATTGAAGTGCACTTCACTTATCTGTTGCTGCATAACAACCACTCCACAGGTTGGGGCCTTGTAACGACCACCGTGTATTTATTCATAAGTCCATTGGACTGGATGGAGCTCCGTGGGTCTGCTTTTGTGGGTCCCACAAGTAGCAGGGTCTAAGGTGACCTCATCACATCTTACAGTTGGTTCTCCTTTGTGCCATTGCCTATCATCCTACAGTAGACCAGACTGGGCTTCTTAGGATGACAGAAATATTCCAAAAGAGAAACAACAGAAAAGCTGCACAGTCACAAAATAGGAGACACTTCTGCCACAATCTATTGGTCGAAGCAAATTGCAAGGTCAGCCCAGATTCAGGTGGTCGAGAAATAAATCCACCCATTGATGTGAGGAACTGCAAATAATTTGTGGCCATAGTTAATCTGCCACCTGCCTGTTTCTAGTATTCTACTGTAATGTACATAAATTCATTTATTTAACAAATAGATCTGCGTGTACTGTGCCATCAAGGGTTCTATGGCCCTGGACTTAGAACAGCCATCAGACTGATTACCTGCCTGCAGGGAGCTAATAGTTTGAAAGATCAGTAATTATTTTCTTTTTCCCCACTCATAACAGTAGAAAGCATTAAAAGTTTGATGATCCACCATGTGGTCAAGGCTGTGGGGCAAATGAATGTTTGTTCAGAGACAGCTAATGGTGTGTAAATTGGTTGAGTCTCTCTGGAGGGCAGTTTGGCAGTTCTGTCACACATCTTTTGTTCCAGCAATTTTGGGTGTTGAACTTTTGGATCTGCCAAGCAAATGGGGGAGAAGTGGCATTTTAATTTGTTTTTCTTTAATTAGACTGATGGGGGCACCTGGCTGGTTCAGTCAATAGAGCCATGTGACTCTTGATCTCAAGGTGGTTAGTTTAAGCCCCACAGTGGACATAGAGCTTACTTTAAGGGAAAAAAAAAAAAAGTTTGAGATAGAATATTTTTCACATGTTTGTTGGAGATTTCTGAAATCTGAATCCTTTGAACCAGTAGTATTGTAGATTTTTCTTTAAAGGAGTCTAGCTTAGGATTCTCTCCAAAATTACTCCAGTTAGGGGGAAGAAATGATTATTATTCAGCAGATGGTGCTGGGCTAGTTGAATAACTATTTGGAAGAAAATCAGTTTAAATCATTACTCACACTTCAAAGTGAATTCAAAAAATTGATAATTAAATACATTTTAAAAAATCATACTAGGGGGCACCTAGATGGCTCCATTGGTTGAGCATCCAACTCTTGATTTTGGCTCAGGTCGTGATCCCCAGGTTGTGGGACTGAGCCCGGCATTGGCCTCCTCACTGAGCATAGAGCCTGCTTAAGATTCTCTCTCCCTCTCTCCATGCTCAGACGTGTGCTCGCTCACATACTCACACACACACACACACACACACACACACACACACTCTCTCTCTCTCTCTCTCTCTCTCTCTCCCTCTCAAAAAAAAAAAAAAAAATCACACCATTAAAACCCAGCAATATTTTGGGGCACCTGGGTGGCTCAGTCAGTTGAGCATTCAACTTTGGCTTAGGTCATGATCTCATAGTCCATGAGTTCGAGCCCCACATTGGGCTCTGTGCTGACACCTAGAGCCTGGAGCCTGCTTCGAATTCTGTGTCTCACTCTCTCTTTGCCCCTCTCCCACTCATGCTCTCTCTCACTCTCAAAAATAAACACAAAAAAAATTTATTTTTTAAAAACGATGGAGTGTTCAGTATTTTTCTGATCTGCGTGGAGAAAAACTATCTTCCTAAGCTGTAAAAACAAACCAAGAAAACAAACAAAAGAAAGATAGATTTTATCACATAAAAATTTAAAACTTAAAATAAACTAGAAGTGTAAGCAATAGGTATAAAATGTTCCAAATTGAATAACATTTGAAGGATCCCTTTTTTTTTTTTTTTTTAATTTTTTTTTTTCAACGTTTTTTATTTATTTTTGGGACAGAAAGAGACAGAGCATGAACGGGGGAGGGTCAGAGAGAGAGGGAGACACAGAATCGGAAACAGGCTCCAGGCTCCGAGCCATCAGCCCAGAGCCTGACGCGGGGCTCGAACTCATGGACCGCGAGATCGTGACCTGGCTGAAGTCGGACGCTTAACCGACTGCGCCACCCAGGCGCCCCATGAAGGATCCCTTTCTTAACTATTATGTTAAGGCAACATAGCACCATGGTTTAGGCTGTGTGCTTCAGAATCAGCCTCCTGAATTCAGATGGGCCCCACCTCCTCAGATCTTTGACTTTGGACAAATTATTTAACCTGTCTGATTCACAATTTCCTCATCTCAAAATTGGAACAAATTGTATTTCCCACTTCATAGGGTTATTTGGAGACTTACATGAATTATTAGTTTATTAGTGTTAGACTAGTGATTAATATATTATTAGTGTGTAAAGAACAGAGAGAAATCTAAGACCTCAGTGGATAAATAAATGAGCAAAGGATAAGAACACACAATTTACATGGAGAAATAGATGAGGAAAAGAAGGAAGAATATTTTGGGGAGTGACAATTGAGACTTTAGTTTGGGCATAATAAATTTAAGGACACCCATTCAGAAACAACCTAAATGCTAAATGTTAATTGAATGGTTAAGGAAACTCTAATGCTTCTACTTAAAAAGAGTGTCATAAAGTCACTAAAAGTGATTTTTACAAAGTTTTTATAGCATGGGAGAATACTAATAGCAATATTTACTGGGGAAGTCATACAGCATTTTTCATATATATAATATCTCAATCACGTAAAAGAAAATGCAGGGAAAAATTCTACAAGATAGGTCAAAAAATTAGTAGTGGTTACATTGAATGAGGGGGTTGTGTTGCTGGGGGTGAGAGGTGGGATCTTAGGTGAGTCATTCACACAGACTAGAGGGTCAGCTGTTTGAGGCTTTCTTGGTTCCACCTCATGAGATCCTACTGCCAACAGGTTAGGCCTGAAGAAGGACTGTACTGGCTCTCATAGCGAACAAGTCCAGTAGTGTTTGGATTCCAGGGCACAGAATCTGGACCTCTTTGTTGTTCAGTGTTGCCTTCCTCTGTGCTTTTCATATTAATTAGCTCTTGTCTTGTGGTGACAAGATGGCCACCAGCAACTCCAGGTCACACTGACCTGTTTCTTGATAGCTTCAACCCTACTGTGGGGCTCATTGCTCCTTTGTCCCCATCCCTGACCAGTCTCTGTGGCTAAGGGAATCCAGGTGAATGTGGCTAGGGCAGTGTCACCATTCCCATGGCACAACCGGGGGTGTGGGTGGTCTGAGAACTCCCCCATGGCAAGCACAGCGTCACGGGATTAGAGGGGCAGTGGACACTGGCAGGAAAACCAACAGTTCTTTTCTTCCTGCTTTTATTTTTTTTAATTAAGAAAAGTACAATTCCTGTAAGAAGTCTGTCTCCATTTCCCAGATAACCTGTTGTTTGAAAAGCTTCCAGACTCTGTAGTTACTCCTATAAATACATATATTAACTGTAAATGGAGTCATAAGCTATATACTTTTTTATTGCCTACAGAGAGTTGTATTTATCATTCTAAAGTTTGGGTCAGCGCTCAAGGCTAAAGAAAGATTTAGCAATTTTTTCACAAATGGCATTGAAATCATGCAGGAGGTTGAGATGGTAAGAAGAATGACCTGTGTCAGAGCTAAATAACACAAACCTTCAATGGCCAGTGGAACAGGAGTAGAAACTCTTGAAAACTGTAAAGAATGGACAAAGAAAATAACTAGTGCCTATTTCACAGAAGCAGGAGGTGGCATCATAAGAAAATAGACATGTTCTGTTCAGCAGTCTCCATGGAACAGACAGGCTTCCAATTAAGCGGTCATTAGTGACCACATAAGTATAGTTGAAGCACTGAGTGTGAATAGGAAGTTTGAAATGGAACATGCAGACAGAAACAACTGGTCCAGATGAGGGGGAGCTGGGTGTGGCCACACACTGTGGAGGTTTGGCTTTGAACAGGGAGAGGGTGTCTTTGCTCAGGAAGGTCGATCCTGGGGGCCTCAGTTTTCTCGGTAGCACCCTTAGACCTGCACAGAGTAGTAAGGCTCAGTTGGCAGGAAGGGCATGATTAAAGCTGTGTGAGTTGAGAAGAATCTTAGACTAGAGCAGCAACCGAGCATAGATTTCCCAGAACTTTTAGGGGCTTTGATGAGATTAAAAATCTTGAGTTTTGGGGTACCTGGGTGGCTTGGTTGAGCGTCCAAGTCTTGATCTTGTCATAGGTCATGATCTCACGGTTCGGGAGATCAATCCCCATGTCAGGTTTTGTGATGACAGCACAGAGCCTGCTTGGGATTCTCTCTCTCCCTCTCTCTACCCCTCCCCTCTTCCTTCCCCTCCTCCCTTCCTTCCCCCCAATAAATACACTTTAAAAAAAAATCTTGAGTTTTTGTGGTACAACAGTTCTCAATAGTGTGCTCCTTAGACTTCTGAGGTCCCAAAAGTCCTTTCAGGGTGTCCATGGGGTTAAAACTATTTTCATAGTAACACTAAAGTCTTCTCACACTTTCTCTGTGCTGCCCTGTGCACTCTTGGTACACAACTGCTGGTGAGCAAGATGGCTAGCACCTTGGCCCAGGATAAGGCAGTGGCAGAGCCGTGCCCTCACAGCTAAAAACCAATGCCGAGTGCACATAAGAATGTCTCTGGTGGAGCAGTTAAAAATACTTGCTTTGTTATATCCCACCCTGCACACATGTCTTTTCCATATTCTCCATGACAGAATGAAAATATAGATACATAGAGCCTGTCTGCCACATACTGAAGGGTTTTCTTCTCAAAGAAAAGTGCTTGTATAGTTTGAACTATGGCTGAATTAACTGCTTTTTAAGATCAATCATCAGTTGGTTTTAAGATTAAGGTTCTGAGGGGCACCTGGGTGGCTCGGCTCGGTCAGTTAAGCATCTGACTCTTGATTTCGGCTCAGGTCATGATGATTTCACGGTTCGTGAGTTCGAGCCCTGCATCAGCCTCCACACTGGCAGTGCAAACTCTGCTTGAGATTTTCTCTGTCTCCCCCTCTCTCTGCCCCACCCCCCATTCACTCTTTCAAAATAAATAAACTTAAAAAAAAAAAAGTGTGAGAAGCATTGTTGCAGTTGCACAGTTTGAGCAGCTAGATCTTTTTCTCTGGCCTTGCTCAGAAATTCTAGTTAAGGATGGATGTGACAGGTTGCAGCCTTGATCTCGAATGAGAGTTTTGTTGGGTAGGTGAGATGGACCCTCAGTGGTGCATGTCTCACTCAGTCGCATGACTCACCCCAGAGTCTGGGCCAAGGAGGAAAGGAAAAAAGGCTGAGGGACCAGAAGGGCAGGGTCATGTTGCTATGTACCAACTGAAATTAAAGAGAAGGTATGGGGTTCTAAGAGGATACCAGGGAGAGTCAGGGATCGTGGTCAGATGTAATCAATCCCAGCCTCGAAAGGACTTCAGTCTTTTAGGGGAAATAAAACCTGCATCCAGGGAAGCGTATGCACAGGCATAGTGATTCATGCCATCTGAGGGGTGCCACTGGATTTCTGTGTGACGTGGGAGAAGGGAGGCCACGCACTCTGACTGTGGGATCAGACCTGCCAGCTGCTTCCCGTTTCTCTCCTTTTCCCCTTCTGTAGCTGTGAATAATGCAGAAATAGCACTAGCAATAAAAGAAAGATGGAGATCCAGTTATTTTTCAAGTAGCAAAAAAAGCTACTTTGTGATTTTTGCCTGTAGGTTTAAGGGCCTAGAATATAACTTGAAGGAACTATAAAAGGTTTATTTTA
The DNA here is from genome assembly GCF_028018385.1 of Neofelis nebulosa. Classification (NCBI taxonomy): domain Eukaryota; kingdom Metazoa; phylum Chordata; class Mammalia; order Carnivora; family Felidae; genus Neofelis; species Neofelis nebulosa. The sequence continues at coordinate 65,145,481 of NC_080792.1, forward strand.
GAGCTGCTTAAGCTGCCAAATACCAGCTGCCTTGAAGCACTCCCAGCTTAGTACCAGCAGGGTTTGGAGGGGAAAAGTATCCCCCAACAGCTTAGAAATAATGCTGTTAGAATCTGTGGCCAGACCCTCCTGGACTTTTCCTGACAGACAATGTCTAATTGGGCAAAAGGCCAAATGACTTCTAATCGCTCAAGAAACTTCTTGCAGAGGGGCGCCTGGGTGGCTTGGTCGGTTAAGCGTCTGACTTCAGCTCAGGTCATGATCTCACACTCTGTGAGTTCGAGCCCCGCGTCAGGCTCTGTGCTGACAGCTCAGAGCCTGGAGCCTGTTTCAGATTCTGTGTCTCCCTCTCTCTCTGCCCCTCCCCTGTTCATGCTCTGTCTCTCTCCATCTCAAAAATAAATAAACGTTAAAAAAAAATTTTTTTAAAAAAAAAGAAAGAAAGAAACTTCTTGCAGAGGGGCACCTGGGTGGCTCAGTCGGTTAAGCGCCCAACTTTGGCTCAGGTCATGATCTCACGGTCTGTGAGTTCAAGCCCCGCGTTGGGCTCTGTGCTCAGAGCCTAGAGCCTGCTTTGGATTCTGTGTCTCCCTCTCTCTCTGACCCTCCCCCGTTCATGCTCTGTCTCTCTCTGTCTGAAAAATAAACATTAAAAAAATTTTTTTAAAAAGAAACTTCTTGCGGAAATGTCTATGAGTTCTTTTGCAGTGGTGAGGGGGAGCAGGTGGTGGTTGGGAACGGTAAATGGATAGATTTGTTACTTGTATTACAGATAGTTAGACTCTAATGCCTAGTAAGTGGTGTGTCATGTGTTCCCACATCTACCTGGTGTTCTGTGGGACTTGCATTGGGGCCAGAGATGCCTGAGTTCTTGACCATTATACTGTACTGTCCTGACCCATGAGAGAGTTGCCTCTGAAACCTAGCCCATTCATGGGCCCCTGAAACCCATGTCCATGGCCTCAGGAGTGAATACCTGTCCTGCCCAGACAGTGCTTTAGTCAAAGGCCAACACTCTAAATTCCTAAGAGCCTCCTCTGCTCCAAAAAGTTTTCTAACCTATAAAGCAAAATGTTAGTTTCCTAATTTCCTAAGGTACCCTTGTGTGTATTGAAAAGATTATAGAGGCAGAAATAAATTTGAAAATGTACTGTTTGTAGAAATGCAACCTTGTGGACATGAGGAAAGTTCTCTATTATGTGAAATTTCTCATGACATCTGGTATGTGGTTTACCACATTTATTATCTCCCAGTTGCCTTGAAGATAAAGGGCGGGTAACATGCAACAAGAGAAGTCACAAGTAGGAGCCAGAGCTCAGCATGCACACACAGGCATGCACCCGCATGCATGCATGTACATACACATACTCTCATACTTACCCTTTCAGTCACCTCCAGCTCTAAGTGCTTCCCCAGCCTCCATGTGCTCTCTCAAGGCTGACTTCCTGGCACATAAGCAGTTGGTCATTTCACATTCAGACTGTGTACTGGCCTGCTGCTCTCAAGGGTTGAACACATTTTTTTAGTGAGTAAATGACTAAAATGGTTTTCTTTTACCATTCTCTCATGACTTAGTGATGTATGCTAATTTGCAGATAGATGAGGTTGAACTAATCAGTTATCACTAAGAAATAAGGCTTCATTGAGTAGATGGCAGTGTTTTTATTTTTGGTTTTGTTTATTGATCACTACATTCTCCAAAACAGCGTTCTTTATATTGCCTAATAGTATTTCAGACTTGGAGTAAATTATCAGACTTGTTCCATGGAGTCCTTGAATTTTTCAGGGTTTCCACAGGGCTGTGAGCTAAGACTTAAGAGAGCCGGGTAGCTCCTTACCTACTCCCTCTCAGGAGCTTTAATTTGAGAAAAGGACCTGCTACATAAATTGGAAACGCTGTTCTAAGCATCATTAAATAAAAGACATTTTTTTAAAGCCCCCTTTGCTGCTACTTTACCAGAGCAATAATGTCTTTTCTAGCATGTGTTCTTTCTCATTGAAACCTGCTCCTGATAGTAAGTACAGGAACTGTTTGGTCACATTTCCCTTAACCTGTGTTCCAGTTGCTGTCAGCCATGACCTTTGGCTTTCCTCATGGCTTGAAGTGGTGCCTGGATACTAGCCATGGAGGCCACTAGGGACAGCTATTCATTAGCTGTCCCTCCATCTTGGTCCTGTTGATCCCACACTCTATTTTCTATTTTCTATTCTATTCTATTTTCTATTCCTGCACTCTCCACGTGAAAGAAATGTTCAGGTGCTGACTACTGGCCAGATCAAGAGAATACTTATGGGGTGCCTGCCTGGCTCAGTTGGGAGAGCTTGTGACTTTTGATATAGGGATTGTGAGTTTGTGCCCCACATTGGGTATAGAGATTACTTAAATAAATTGTGTGTGTGTGTGTGTGTGTGTGTGTGTGTGTGTGTGTGTGTGTGTTGGTTTTGTTTTTTGTTTTTTGTGTTTTTTTTGGTATTTTTAATGACTGAAACAAAACAGATTTAAAACCGCAGCTTCTAGAAGAACCATTTGTTCTTACCAGTCTTGTACCTCTCCTCGAACTTGACCTTGGCCTCTTGTCGGGCCTTGTATTTAAGAGCAGGGTCTCTGAAGACATCCTTATTGACAACAGTTTTGTCCAAGGGGATATCCACAGAGTACCTTGTGGGCATGATAAACTTTTTTTTAAAAAAGAGAGAATACTTTGTTTTAGGCCTTGGAGAAAGATGCCAAGCTGCACATTGAGCCAGAGGGCCTGTGCTTCACACGTGGATCTCACCCAGGACCTGGAAACCACACAGGACAAATGACTGTTGTCTTCTTCTGTGACCTTGGAGGCCTTCTCTATGTGTTGAAAAATCAATTGATCATTGCAGAGCTGACTTTGGAGTCGACTTAAGAGAAGTACATATACAACACCTTTGTTTCAGATGCCTGCAAAGCAGAGTAGTAATTTAGGAAAAGTCCAGGTTTTTTAGGCAGACTTGGGTTTGAACCCTGGTGTTCTGCTTTCAGCCTTTAACTATCCCATTACCTTTCTGCGTCTAGGTCAGCGATTGTCAGATGGTCCATCTCAAGAAGGTCAGAGAGATAATAGGCACCCAGTGTATCATATCTTCTCCCCATGGTGATGCTTAGCTCTATTGTTTTGTGGGTCAGTTTACTTAAACAGAAAATGGAAAGTAATGCAGTGACTGTTCTTTGGCATCTCACCACTGCAAAACCCTTCTCTTTGTAGCTCTGGATTTACTGGACAAAATGTTGACGTTCAACCCTCACAAGAGGATTGAAGTAGAACAGGCTCTGGCCCATCCATATCTGGAGCAGTATTACGACCCAAGTGATGAGGTAAGACCCGTGCTCCTGGTTGCTCCTGCAGGAATATCAGCCAGCAGCAGGCCCAACCAGGAAGGGCCCAGATGTCATACTTAGATTGTCCTGAGAGGTGCATGGTACCACACTTCGTCTTCTCAACAGCCCATATTGTCTGTTTTGAGGTCTAGTGCTGTTGTCGGCACAGCTTGAAACCCTTCCCCACCCTACCCCCCAAGCCTGTTCTATCTTAGAAAACTTCCTCCAGGCCACCTACAGCAGGGGTGGGGCAGGGGAAATGGATGGATAATGGGGAGCATGGATAAAGAAGGGGTCCAAAGACTAGAGACCATTGTAGTGGTCTGTGGCAGGAAGAGCCACCTGAATCAAAGTGCCTGCCCTGAGGGTGGAAAGGAGGTCAGCTGTCTGCTTGGGGAGGGGCTTTGCAAAGTGAGGAGGTCAGCTTGGACAGTTCCCACTGTGGCTTGATGACTTCATGTCTGGTGTGCCTCCTTGGGATGGGCACACAAGAGCCTGCTGTGGTGAGTCTGGAGGTGGATGTGGCAAGCCTCTATAGCATGTTGGACATCCAGGTAATGTATCATGTTCTCTCCAGGAAAGTCCCAGTTCCTTGGTTTCTTTGATTCTTCTGGGGCTTCAGTTTTAACTTTATTTTCTGGGCAGTAATGAAGAAAAATGCAATATGAACTAACCTTTGGATCTTTCTAGTTGAGAATCATACATAAACAAGACTCTGCACACTTGTTTTAAATGGGGGGTATGGGGGAGAACCAAGCAGAATGTGTTAATATTAAAGGGGAAAATGGAAGAAGAAAGGGAAAAAGTATAAAAGTTAAAAGCTGATAAATGAGAGAGAAAGGAGAAACCAAAAAGAGAGTATTTCTCAATCAGCCCCCTTCCATCTCTGTCCCCTCCCCTCAGAAATAATGGAGGCAGCTTGCAAAGATACCTACAACATAGTAAATAACAGGGAAATAGGTGAGAGTGTAAGGCTTGGGTTCTGACTAGCCCTTTGAGCCCCCCATGTCCTAATTGTGACCCTGGGCAGTACCCCAAACCCAGCAGGACATATATAGGACACCAGTGTGACCCCACACATAGAGCTGTCCTTCAGAGAGGGCTAGCTACTTGTTTTTTTGTTTGTTTTTTTTAAGGTTTACTTATTTTGGGGAGGGAGAGAATACCAGTGGGGGAGGGGTTAGAGAGAAAGGGAGACACAGAATCTGAAGCAGGCTCCAGGCTCTGAGCTGTCAGCACACAGCCTGACACAGGGCTCAAACTCACAAACTGTGAGATCATGACCTGAGCCAATGTCAGATGCTTAACCAACTGAGCCACCCAGGCCCCCCTCTACTTGTTTTTTTCTAATGGACATGAATCCTTTCCCCCCTTTCAAGAGAACAAAGCTTAGTGCAGAATTTGGGGTCCATGTTTCCCTACCCTAAAGGCCTGGTGTGAAGATCACGTGGATAAAAATCTAGGAGTGCCTGGTGACAGCTGGTATCCTCATCAGATTAGTTCTGTTAATGTGGCATTAGTTTGGGGGTACTTAAAAATCAAAATTTAAATAATATCAATTGACTAATTTCCCTTTTCATCATTATGTATGGGGATTCTTTGATATAGACATTTTAAATATGTACTTAAGTAGCCTTCTGATTATTTATAGGGTGTGCTGAAAAATGAAAACTTAAAGGAAACTGCAACACAGATCACTTTGTAGTCTTGTGACAGTTACTAAGATTTTGGAGTATTTTCTTCCCAGTCTTATATTTCTGTATCTAAATTTTTTTAAAAAAATAGGGTTCATTTTGTTTAACAAACATGCGTATTTCCCCATGATATTAATCTTCCTTACAGCTTCATTTTTAATGGCTCCATAATATTTCTTCATATGAAGATACTATGATGTATTTAATCAAGTACATTTATTTGAGTATCATCAGTTTTGATTGTATAAATGTACCACCACCACCCCCACAACAGTAAACTTCTATTATTTTTCAACACTTAGTGCCTTAAAAGTTTGAAAATGGTTCTGGGATTAGTGATAATTTCAGAAGAGTGCTCAAAGTGGGTTTAGTTGCTCCCCTTCGATTTACTGCATGCTCCTATGAAGTGCGCCTCATGGAGCACATAGGCAGGACACTGTACATAGGTGCCTGTCGAAGCTCCTGGGTTTTCATAGATGTCAGCGCCACTGTATGCATTTCAGAGTCTAAGCCACAGCCGTTTATGAGTCAGTGCATGACTACCTCAACCGTAGCCACTCCTGCCTACCTCGTGTCCTGTGCTCTCCTGCAGCCCGTCGCTGAGGCACCGTTCAAGTTTGACATGGAGCTAGACGACCTGCCCAAGGAAAAGCTCAAAGAGCTCATCTTCGAAGAGACGGCCAGGTTCCAACCGGGATACAGGTCTTAAACTTGTCAGGTACCTAGAGCTTTAGCCATATGATAAACCCTGGCTATGGAGAGAGAATATAAATTAAGTATTACTAAAAAGAAAAAGGAATTTCCTTGAGCTCCACGTGGCAGCTTCATGTGCTTAACAGAAAGGGTGGTGGACAATGTAGTGATATCAATAGGTTTTTAAAAACTGGGTGTTCCAAGAAAAAAGGAAACACAGAACTTGCTTTTAGAGAACATACAGAAAGAAGAGAAGGAATTGTGTGAGAACTCCGGAGTGCGCAGAGGAGTGAGAATTGTGTTGAACCCTGTAGAAATGAGCAATAAAGTAAAGAATTATGACCCAGGGCCTGAAGCATTTGCTGGGGAAATGCTTTGGACGGACCAGCATGGGAGGGGCTGGAGGTGTTTTTCTACAGGCACCTGTGTCATGTGCAGCATTCCTACTAGTGGCCATGGGGCTGCTGCGCTTGCACCAGAACTGGAGGCTTTCTGGGGGCACGTAGGGAAGAGTGGGTTCTGTGACAGTCTAGTATAACTGCTTTCTCTGCTCCATTCTTCCCTGCTCTGTCCATTCTGTTTTCATGTATTGGGATCTGGAGATGATGGTTCAGGCTGAGAGTGGCAGTACAAGGCTCAAAAGCAGAAGCTACTTGGGGTGTTTCACAAGAGGACATATAACTGATCAGAGGGCATTAGAAGGTCTAGAGAGCAAAGCAGGTGGAGTTACCTGCAGATTAAACAGCAGGAAGTTGGGGCACCTGGGTGGCTCAGTCGGTTAAGCGTCCGACTTCGGCTCAGGTCATGATCTCACGGTCTGTGAGTTCAAGCCCCGCGTCGGGCTCTGTGCTGACTGCTCGGAGCCTGGAGCCTGTTTCGGATTCTGTGTCTTCCTCTCTCTCTGACCCTCCCCCATTCATGCTCTGTCTCTTTCTGTCTCAAAAATAAATAAACGTTAAAAAAAAAAAAAAATCTTTAAACAGCAGGAAGTTGTTCCTAGTCTCCACCTAAAGGAGCAAAAGAAAAACCGTGTTAGCCAGGGTCCTTGATCGTCACACAACGAGGGTGCTGGGCATCTGCTTTAACTGCAGCTGTTAGAGCATCACCCTCACTGAAGAGGGGTCAGGAGCCTCTACTGCCACTGATGTGGGGGATCTCTGGAGCCTGAAGCCACCATCACCATCCATTGCCTCTGAAGCCAGGAGCCCTCCTCCTCCTAAAAAGTCCTGTGTCACTAAGAAGCAGAAAAAAGAAAACCTGGCTTTTCCTGTGTGCCAGCTATTGGCAGAATCTCATCAGAAGCCAGTCTCCAATGAAGTTCAGCAGTGCAGTTCACAAGCTCCAGCCCTGTCATTAAGAACAGAGGACAGGGGAAAGGTAGAATGGATCTGAGAACAGACGTGGCCAGATCAGCCTCAGAGAGCTGTGAAAGCCAGGCAGAGTAAGGGTTGGGAACCAGTAGGGGGTACACTCTTCTGAAGTGTGGGGGACAGAAAATGTGGTTTTCAGAAGAAGTCTGACAGGGAGTGTTGGAGAAGACTGGGTGGGAGATGAGTTCAAAACAGATCTGTAAGCTTCCAGACCGAGGGCTAGAGGCTTGGATGAGGGCTGTGGAGGCAAGAAACAGTGCATTCAGGAAAATGGAGGGAACACAAAATCTGAAAGATTTCACATTTCCTAACCCTAGCATCCAGGGGTCAGGGGAGCTTAGCCTAGCACTGGACGTGTCCTAAAAAACAAACTCAAAGTAAGTGAAGTGTGGAAGGAGCATGTGCTCACAGGACATTAGGAGCATGCTGGTAAACAAGCCCTTGGGGAAGTGTCTGAAGGAGAGAGGGAAGGTGGGAAGGTCTTAGCAGGGAGCTAAGGAGGACAGAGTCTTGCAAGGGTTGGATTCATTTATCCTTCCATACCTCATGGCATGACCGTCTGTTAAAGTATTTATTATGTACAACAATCTGCAAGGGTACTCACTGACAGAAATCCATCCCCAGGACCCAGCCATTTTTACCCCTTGAGTCTCCTTCCTGGTCTCTTTGCTCACAGTGGAAACGATCTTCCCTCTCCCAGAGCCTGCTCTCCTTTCCCTGTGTCTGCACAAGGTCAGATCATCTGCCTCCAGGTTTGGTAGATAAAGTTTTATCAGGCCCTTTACATGAAGAGGTTCGCTGACCCCTGACCTAGAATATTGAGCTGAGCTGCTTCATTCAGTTGCTTTTCTTCCTTCATAATCCCTTTAACAGCTCGTGTTCCTGAAATAGCCTCTTGATGGCCTCTGTTTTTACCCATCTTGTTCTTGTTTGAGTTCACACATACCGCATGCTTCCTCTGAGCCAGGCGCATGGGTGAGCAGAACAAACAAACCTGAAACCGGCCTCAAGGCCACACAGTCTAGTAAGGAACAAAGACACACAGAACTGCCATGCGTGTTTTTAGTGTAAAAGAGTACCCAGGACTGACATAGTTAGCAGTTTTTCATCATTCATTTGCTCACCATTGAGCATTCCTAGTTCCAGGAAGGAAGACAGCAAAGATGAGTAAGACCCAGGCTTTGCTTTCTAGCAGCTTGATGGCAGGACACAGGTAGACAACAAGGAGTCAGACACAGTGTTGTGGGTGCTGTACCAGGATAGGTGTGGGCCCCAGAGATTGAGGAGGGCCAGCATCAGGGTGCTGGGAAAGGAATACTCTGCTGCGTGGGGAGGCACTCAGCAGTGTGGGGCCAGGGAGTCAAGCCCGCATGGGAGACTGAAGCCCAGGCTTGCGAAGGAGCCCTCCTCTCCCAGGCTGCTTCCTGTCATAAAGCATCAGGGCAGGTGACTCTAGGGCAGTAAGGATGTTGGGCGACCTCAGAAAACAAGCACTCTTGGGATCACCGGCCCAGCTACTGGAGGAAAAGGGCAGTGCAACAGCCACGGGCGGGGGGCCAAGACAAAGGCAAGGATGCTCCTGGAGCTTCAGGGCATGGGTGCTGGCCTATTGCCTCCTGAAGTCCAAATTAACAGGCTGAGGTTCAGGCAGCTGCCAAGGTCCACCCCAGTTCTACAAGCCCAGGACTGGGGCTTGTTACCAGGGAAAGGGGTGGCAAAGACGGTCACTGTGTGTTTAGTTTGCTTTATAGCCTAATTTTTCCCCCAACTTTTTGTTACTGAATTATAATTGACATAACAATCTTTAACTTCAGGTGTAAGCATAATTTGATTTTTATACATTACTTCCACTGTTTTTTAAATTACAATTTTTATTCTGAAAATTTGAGTTTTACAATAAAAACCCACATTCCCACCACCTAGATTCTGTGATTAACACTTTGCTGTGCATGCTTTCTCGATTACAGTAGCAAGTCAGCACACAGCCCATGTTTATGATCGAGGAAACCGAAGATGTACATGTTTAAGCATTTTCCTGAAGATTGTATCCTGGTGGCAAAATTAGGCCCAGGTCTTTTGGACCAAGAATCCCATCTTCTTATAAGCGTTCCACACTGCCTTGGGGTAGTTCTGTGCCCTGGAAAAGGTCAAGGCACTCGTTCATAATACTGTGCAGCAGTGTCACTGAGTTCCTAGCCTATAACACTGAGATGAGAAGCTACAAACTGGAGAGTCAGGGAGATGCAGGTGTTGGGAGCATACAGGAACATTAGAGAAGGGTGATGTTGACTGCCCAGCTACGTAGGAAAGAGCTGAAAAACATTCCCACACAGGACCTCAGAGCACAGCCATAGGGACCCCTTTGGGGGCGGGGATGACAAAGACTACTCCAGAGGAAGCCCCTGCTTGCTGGATAAAGCTCACAGGCTTTACTGATGCCCTGAGTGGTCTTAAAGAATCAAAGTATGTTCATTATATTTTGTTGAAGTGGGTCAGTTTTAGAAATGTGTCCACTAAAGAATGTGTATGTGGTTAACTTTGTGACAGGCCTCCTGTTCTCAGAGGCTGGTACTGCCTTTCTCCCTCATCTGCCTGTTGGTGAAGTTTCTCAGGTAGATTGATTAATTTTCTCCCAGCCGATAGGTTTGGCTGCAGTTCAGAACAGCGTACCTCTAGAGAGGGGTCATTTCCCATCTCTGAGCCCGTCTCCCCATCACAGATTTGGGTTATAAGACCCATCCTTCCTGCCCTGACTCTTGAATGGTAGGTAAAAGCCATCTTGTCCAAAAGTGCTTTGTGAAATACCAAAGTGACATTCTGCTGGATCATACTAGCAAACATTTCACAACAACAAGGGTCTCTCCAAAGAAAAGGTATATTTTGTTTGCATTTTGACACACTTAGTTACCTTCCCAGCCATCTCAAGCAGGCTGCTTCATCAGAACCAAGAGCACAGAACATGACTGGGGTGGTAATATTTTCACTTCTCCCTGGGGTGATACAAAACTAATGGAGACCTGGGGATGAACTTAATTCATTACATATGGATGTCTTAGGCAGTGGTTCTCAAAAGTGTGGCCCATCTGTGCCCTACCCCCTAGCAATCTGTATTTTAACAAGCTCTGCAGAGGATCCTGATGCTCACCCTTGAGAACTGCTAGTCTATAAAGGGTTAAGGTAGGTTTGATTTGTAATGTGACCTCTTCAAGGAAAATAGAGATACCACAATAATGAGGGCAGATGCGTGCTACTTGCACTTTGATGGTGTGACGATCCTAGTGGACTGGACCTCTTGCAGGAGACCCATATGCAGACATCTGGTGAGCCAGGTGGGCCCTGTCAAGTGTAGTAAATGAGCTAAGGCTATCTTCAGGTGCCATCTGCTGCCTTTCAGGGTGCTGTCCTGGAGACCTGGTGGGGAAATAGCTGTCAGATCATCTCTGACCTGGGCAATGAGAACCATCTCTTGCCCGTGGGAACCAAGCCACAGTTCCCTGCCTCACCGGCATTTAGGCCCGCCAACTTTCATACTTCAACCAGCACTTCATTTTAGTCTTGTTTTGTCAACAGTCAGCGGAAACTTGAGCATTAAAACAACACACTTGACGCTGTGTGGTTGATTCTGTCCTACCTGGTTGGTCATCTGGAGAGGAAAAGAAACTTGGTAAGAATAGGAGGCAGCAGGCGTGCCTGACTTGCTCAGTCAGTGAAGCACTTAACTCTTGATCTCACAGTTGTGAGTTTGAGTCCCACTTTAGGCATAGAGATTACTTAAAAAAAAAAAAAAAAATAGAATAGGAGGCAGCAGACAAGCATTTTGCATAAATGTGTGTTCTTTAAAAAGACCTTCAGATTCTGGTTTTGACCATAGGAGTGGTGGGTATCATGTTAATAAAAGGCATCTTGGGAACATGGGGTGGATGCGTGTGTGTTCCCTGTGAGTGTCACAGAAACGTCCTCTGAAGTGTCCGAGAAGAGACGCCCACAGACTGAAGGCAGAGCCTGCCCCTTAGGAGCTGCCCTGTGGTGCATAGGCTGAGTGGTTCCAGGTGAAACGACCTTATTGCAGGAGTGCTTTTTCCTTTGCTTTTTTTTTTTTTTTTTTTTTTTCTTTTTCTTCACTTTTCCAGTTTTTGTAATGATGTTGGTTCATTCTTTTCACTTCTCCATTTTCCTAATGCTGCTGCTAATGTTGTTTTAATGTGAGTCATTCTTAACTCATAGACTTGCTTGTTTGTTTTTCAACAGGACAAGGGCTCAGAGGACTGGATGTGCTCAGACATCGGTGTTGTTCTTCCCAGTTCTTGACCCCGGTCCTGTCTCCAGCCCGTCTTGGCTTATCCACCTTGACTCCTTTAAGCCGTTCGGAGGGGCGGTTTCTGGTAGTTGTGGCTTTTATGCTTTCAAAGAATTCCTTCAGTCCAGAGAACTGTTTCTGGCATCCCTGTGTGTGTCACCCACCGGTGACCTGTGGCAGTATGTACTTTCAGTGCACCTACTGCTTACCGTTGCTTTAGTCACTAATCGCTTTCTGGTTTGAAAGATGCAGTGGTTCCTCCCTCTTCTGAATCCTTCCTAGGTGATGCCCTGCTGACCCATGCAGTCACACCAGAGATAGTTCTTTCCAAATTGGCTCTCGTCACTGGCATCTCACTTTATGATAGGGAAGGCTACTACCTAGGGCACTTTAAGTCAGTGACAGCCCCTTATTTGCACTTTTCACCGTAAGCGTGTCCCCAGAGCAGGAGTGTGTGGAAACACCTGGGATGACGTTGCAGCCTGCGGTGAGTGCTCCCGTCTCGGGAATCTTTGGGGGCGCTTGCCCGTGTCTTTTCTCATATCATGTTAGTCACTAACATATTTAAGGTCTGTGCTATTTGCCCAGCTTTTAGGAAACTCAATCATTTTTCTAAATTAAAGAAAGAAGTACTGCATCCAGTTGCCTCACTCTGTAGATTTATTGTGGTTACTTGTACCATTTACAGAGGTATAACACTTGCCAAAATGTGTTATCTGCAGTACTGTTTCCAAGGTTTATGCAGAACGATTTAAAGTGGCAGCTGCACTCAGGATTTAGTGAGAGATGTACACAGGTCACAGCAGGGTGCTAAGGAAAGTGTCTGGAGAAGCAGCCAGCAGGCCACACCAGTCTCTGTCACGGGGCAGAGCTCCACACACAGGTGTACGTATACCCCAAGCTACGTCAAGTGGTGTGCCACATCCAGTGTAACCACATTCAATGCCTCAGGATTTAGAGAGGAGCCCTGCGTCTTTAAATGAGAAAGTGTACAATTCTTTTTCCTCCTACAGCATGTCAGCATCTCAAGTTCATTTTTCAACCTACGATATAACAATTTGTAATAAAGCCTTCATGAGCTCATGATGTGAAGCACTGTTCTGTCATCAAGTACTCTCAAATGTTTCTGATACTGCTGAGCTAAGACCATGAGAAAAAGCTAGCACTAAATCATGTTTGGAGCTCTATCCCATATTATATTGATCTCTTTAAGTATTTGTTCCTGCCACTGCACACTGTGGCGTTGACTTGGTGTTCTGTCCCAGTGCGGTGCCTCCTCTTGACTCCCCCACTGCTCTCTGTGGTGAGAAATTTGCCTTGTTCAATAATTACTGTACCCTCGCATGACTGTTACAGCTTTCTGTGCAGAGATGACTGTCCCAAGTGCCACATGCCTATGATTGAAACGAAAAATTTATTGTTACCTCTGAGTTTGTGTTCCACGGAAAATGCTATCCAGCAGATCACTTAGGAAAACTAATTCTATTTTTAGCTTCTTATTTCTCAGCTGTCCTTTTTTTCTTGTTTGATTTTTGACAGCAATGGAGAATGGGTTATATAAAGACTGCCTGCTAATATGAACAGAAATGCACTTGTAATTCATGGAAATAAATGTACATCTTCGATCTTCATATTCATGTTAAGATTCAGTGTTGATTTCCTCTGGATCAGCGTGTCCAAATGGACAGTCAGCTTCAGTTTGTGCTTGGAGCAGAAATGCTTGTGGGCCTCCCCTTCCCATGCGGGCACTGCCCCGACACTGGTTTACATAAAATGATTTAGAAGGCATTTCTGTAGGGTCCTAGTTTCCCTTTGCACAGCAGAGAATCAACTCTGACATGTTTCTTTACTCAAATCATAGGTCTAAAATACTGTCAAACTCTGATGAAGAAGCCCAGACATCTCAGTTTGGAATCTCTGGTTCTTTCTAAAGAGGGCCTGCCTGTGTGCCCCAAGCCTCCAGCTGGGCACAGCCGGGTGCTGGGAAGATTTGCCCGATGTCACTTGGCCCACACCACCTGGCCCAGGGTGCTGGTGCTCACACCTCACGGGCTAACGAAGGATGGCAGACTCCGCCTCAGAGATCAGAACCGCATCTAGATTCTTGCCCAAAAGTACGTGGTTTTTCACTTCATGCTCAGAGCTGCCATGGAAAGGTCTGCAGGGCACTGAGAGGATAGAGGTTTGACTGTTACTTGAGACATTGATGAGTCAGTTTCCATTTTAAAAGGAGCATTGACAGTTTTCCTACTCTTTTTCTTTGTACTTTTTAAATGGAATGTTAATATTTTTAGGAGGTAAATCTGCAGTCCTCTAACCAGAAAGCCATAGCCTTGGTTACTAATACTTGAGGACTGTGGGCTTTCCCATCCCCTCCACGGTACTGTGGAGTCATATTGGCATGAAACCACTAACTGCGTTCCAGCAACACTGTAGCCGTAAGTTGTGTGCTTTTTTAATCATGCCAAGCTTGGCTTAACAGGTCAGAGAATTGTCCTAATCAAGGTACCTGTGAAAAGTACTAGCTATTATGTGTGATAGGCTCATCATTTGGATCCTCTTAACATCTCTAAAAATGTCCTGATTAGGTATCCAAATTCATACTGGTGACACTGAAAGCCTCCATTCTTAGTAAGCTCAAATAAACTTTCAGACTTAGGGCTTTTTTTTGGTGTCTAAAAAGCAAGCAAAAAATTCCTGTTGAAACATTCCAATCTTTTCATTTAGTAGGAAACAAAATAACTAAGCCAGTGGAATGAATTTGAGGGAACTCATGACTCCGCTGACACAAGTCTTCAGAGCTAATGGAGACATGCAGACCATTTTGATGCATGGGTAGAATATCGTGGTGTTTGTGTGCAGTACACAGTGTGTGGTATGTCCACAGTTCTGCTGCTGCAGGCATAGGTGATGGGCGTGTAGGGTCCTGTCAGCTTTTGGAGCCCCACATGGCTCATCAGTGGTTCGATCTACGTAAGGAGTCACCCAGGTATACTGCCCACACCACATGCCACATAATGTTCAGACCATTCAGAGGAGACTGTTTTACCTTTATTTGCTTATATGTTAATATGGTTTTTAAATTGGTAACTTTTATATAGTATGGTAAATGGTATGTTAATACACACATACATATGCACACATGCTTTGGGTCCTTCCATAATACTTTTATATTTGTAAATCAATGTTTTGGAGCAATCCCAAGTTTAAGGGAAATATTTTTGTAAATGTAGTGGTTTTGAAAATCTGAGTAATCCTTTTGCTTATACATTTTTAAAGCATTTATGCTTTAAAATTGTCCTGCTGGTGTTTGAAATATGATAACTCCTATAGTGCGGATGAGAAGCATGTAACAGTAGATATGTGGTTTCTCTCACTGTAATCCAGCTCAGCATCATGGATTGGAAACGACTGAGAATCCAGAAGGAATTCTCTGGGGTTGCACCAGGTTTACCTGAAGCTCGTTGCCTTTTTTGTGCTGTTTATGCGTGTAGAGCACTCGAGAAAGTTCTGAAACTGCTTTGTATCTGCTTTGTACTGTTGGTGCCTTCTTGGTATTGTACCCCAAAACTCTGCATAGATTATTTAGTATAATGGTAAGTTAAAAAAAAATGTTAAAGGAAGATTTTATTAAGAATCTGAATGTTTATTCATTATATTGTTACAGTTTAACATTTATTTGTGGTATTTGTGATTTGGTTAATCTGTATAAAAATTGTAAGTAGAAAGGTTTATATTTCATCTTAATTCTTTTGATGTTGTAAACGTACTTTTTAAAAGATGGATTATTTGAATGTTTATGGCACCTGACTTGTAAAAAAAAAAAAACTACAAAAAAAATTAGAATCATTAAATTTGTCCCTGTGTTACCAAAATAACATAGTACTGTGCATGTATAGTTTACTTGGAATTTCATGTGTGAAAATATGAAGTCGTCTAGGCCTTTATTACAATGCCTCCCAAGTAAGTGTGTTCATATTTTGACTTTGCTTACAGTAATCAGTGATAGAACCATAAGCTGGTGCTCTGGAGGTCAGTGGGATTTTAGCACTGTATCGGGTTTTCCAGATTCTTCTTCAGACACTTGGCTATAGAGGGGGTAAGAAGGCAGTGCTGGGAGTCCTGACACAGCACCCATGTGCATCTCTTCTCGTCTTCCTGCACTTCAGCCACTGCCGCCACGGCAGGTGTCCTTGACAGCCTCTTTTTTCAGATCAAGATGTCATGAGTGTATTAGGGACTCTCGGACATTTGGTTCTTCTCAATTTGGGGCATCATACAGTGACTTATTTACAGGACAGAAACACTGGAAATTTTTCTGGATTGGTGGTATAGAAGGAACACAGGCTTTGGGCCCATAAATCTGGGTTCAAAACCTGCCCTCTGCTTATAACTGCAGCTGACTTTGGGCCAGTCATTGTGCTGCTCTGTGCTTCAGCCTGTATGCTCAGACCTTTGACTGTAAAGTGGAACCTTGCATGTTGTAAAGATTATACAAATATATTTTAAGTTTCTAGCCCAGTACCTCAAAACAAACAGTAAATGGAAGATCTTCCTAAATGCTTTATTTATTTAATTGTGTGTTTGTTTGTTTGTTTGTTTGTTTGTTTGTTTGTTGTAAGGTAGCACTAAGATGTCTGCTAACCAAACTAACTGCTTTCTATTCACCTGAGAGGGGATCACCTGTCTGAAATTTTCTTCAGGGAAGTGAGCTGATCTCACCTAAATTGATAGGTATTTGAAATGCTTATAGAATTATCACATTCATTTTGCCTTTGAGAGATTAACACCCTTTGTTGTTGTCCACATCCTACAGAAATCAATTATTATCATCTTTCTTATTCAGCACAAGTTATTAATAATCATGGTTTTTTCCGCATTAATTATGATGAGCTCCTTACCTTAGCAGTAGTGCAGCCATTCCAGTTGGCAGCACAGACTTACATCTTGGTTGGTTCTCTGTATTTAATCAGAACCAGAGCATTTAGAGCTGACCAGTGGCCACAGAGCAAGCAGCTCTCTGAGAAGAGCAGAAGCCAAGCTCAGGTCAGAGTTACAGAGCAGGTGGAGGCAGGTGCAGACCCACCTGAAACCTCAAGTGTTCAGGAGGGAGAGGGATTGGGTGTGTCCACAGGGGAGTGTGAGGAGAAGGGTTTTCATAGGTGACGGGCTTGACCATATTTGAGTCTGAGGAGGGATAGACAATGTTGCTGGACTTCACAGGGCTGAGAGCCAGGTAAGGGGTGGGTCAAGTAGGACACAGCACAAGGGGCTCTTTCTCTGAGCCTGGCACAACAAAAGCTGAAGACAAAAGTCCTTTGAAGAAAAGGTAGAGAGGAGGAAATGTAATGAGGTTGTGCCCCACAGGTCTTTTTCAGGTGAAGTAGGAAACGGTCTCTGCCAAGAATAAAGGAGAGCCAGCATGAGAAGTGGAAATGAGCAGAATGCCTATCTCTGCGAGGCCCTGATTGAGATGATGCCCATAAGTCTGTCGTGAAGTACCGATCCATGGGGCTTGGATGTTCTTCCCTGTGCAGTGGTGTCGTTAGCTGGGTTTGCAGGGTTGGGCAAAACAGAGGCCCAAGGAGGTGATAGGAACACAAGATCCATCACGTGTTGGGTATAAAGATGCTTTTCTCTTTTCATTTCTTGGCCAGAGGAGCAGGGAAGCCATCGCCCCTTTTTTAGTAAGACCAAAAGGTGACAAAGCCTCTTACCAGCTGTGGAAATGGTGGGAGGACTGGGAGGGCACATCTCAGGTGGGAAGGAGGGACAAGGAGATGTGCAGGGGCCCCGGGGTACATGGAACACCAAGGCCAAAGGTTTGGGACCCAAGCACTGGTGGGAGTTCTGCTGCAGACTTGCAGCATGGGCACATAAGCTGACTGCTCGCAGAGGGCCACCAGGATGACAAACTGCCTTGGAGAGTCAGAGACCAGTGGCCCCATTGCCACCCCCAGAAATCTCTGCTCCCCTTTTTTCCCTTCTAAACCCCGGACAGTGCCTTTACTTCCTTCTTTGCCACTACTTCCACACTAAAGTATTCCCATTCCTTGGGGAGCCAGCTGGCTCTATAGCCTAGAAAATGTGGAGTTTCTGAGATTGAACCAACTACCCGGTGGGAGGGGGGGGGGCACTAGTGCAAGCAAGGCAGGGATGGGAATGGGGATTGGTTTTTTCATTGCTTTTGAATTTTTGCTGTGTGCACACATCCCACACAGCAGTGAGTTTCAAATATCTTAATCACCAGAGCCATTTTGTGAAATCAGTACAATTCACCTATAAGTAAGCAAGGGTGGGGCTACCCAGCACCTTACCTGTCACCCTGCCATGAGTAGCATGCTTCTGCCCTAGAGGATTCAAAAATGGAGCAAGTACTGCAAAAGGCCGGAACCAAAGAAATAGAACAAGGCCCTGGGTGACAGCACGTCACAGTGGTCAGGGGTGGACCCACAGCTTAAGAGTTTCCAGCAGAAGTGTCCAGCAGGTGGGTTCGGTAAGACTATCCTGGTTTGGAAGTGTAGGAAAATTAAGATCACGGTGGAAGTGCAAATAAGGTTGGGGTGGGGCAGTAGATAAGAAAGATGAGCTTGTAAGGCAGCAGGGAACAAAGCCAGGGCTGGTGATGGGCTCAGCTCGGGCGAGTGTCAGGCACTCACTGCGCGAAGTGAGTATTGCAGAGAACAAAACAAGCAGAGCTGCCCTCATGGTGCCCATCCCATGGCAGTGAAGACAGGCATTAAATTATTTCTAAAGTAAAAACTACAAACGTGCCAAGTGCTTAAAGGAGAGCAAACAAGAATGAGAGGCGCCAAGTCGCGCAGCATTAGAAGAGGCACTATTATTGCTAGATGGAAAAGTCCCTAAAGCTGTAATGAGCTGCGTTGGCTCTTAATATGTCTTGGTTAGAAGGGAGATGCTGGACCAAAGCAGGTTTCAAAAAGGAGGGAGTCGCACATCAGTGATTACTTGCCTTAGAATAGTACCACGGGGACAGTGTTTCCCCTTTGGGCCCCTGGAAGGCCAGGACGGTGCCTGGCGGGGAGCACAGGACCAGGAGGAGTCACAGGAGGACCCAGGCTGCCAGAGTTTAGTCCCCAAAAAGACAAGTAGCTACTGCCAGCAATATGCAGATGAGTGAGGCCAAGTATTTTAGTGAAATCAGAAGGACAAAAAAGGCAGATGATGTCATGACAGAAGAGGAAACAGGATGCCTCAGCCCCTGTTCTGTACTGTTTTCTCTCAAAGGTGAACACGGGCACATGTGCATTCATTTCTGGGGCCACTCCCAGGACTGTGAACCAGAACTCTGCAAGGGAGGGGCAGGGGCCACCCCTGGTTGAATTCTATCCAATTTAAGATTTTTTTTTAATGTTTGTTTATTTTGGGAGAGAATGTGTGTGTGCATATGCACAAGTGGGGGGAGGGGCAGAGAATCCCAAGCAGGCTCTTCGCTGCCAGCACAGA
Source organism: Neofelis nebulosa (assembly GCF_028018385.1). NCBI lineage: Eukaryota > Metazoa > Chordata > Mammalia > Carnivora > Felidae > Neofelis > Neofelis nebulosa. The sequence goes on from NC_080792.1 coordinate 65,164,351, forward strand.
GCCCCACCCAGGGCTCAAACTCATGAACCATGAGATCATGACCTGAGCCAAAACCAGGAGTCAGTTCCTTAACCAACTGAGCCACCCAGGTGCCCCCAATTTAATTTTGTCTGTAAGAACAAGTCAGACTCCAAGCATGTCTTCCCCTTTCTCAAATGTGGCCATGAGACTCAGCAGACAGTGGAGACGCCATTTGATAGCTGACTCCCTCCCCAAGTGTGGTGTGCGGCTGCACTGGCCTGGGGCTGCAGGGAGCCCACCAAGCCAGCCCAAACACCCCCTCACACCCCCCTGTGTTTCCCATGTGCTATAGATGAGGCTGCATGTGTGTGAAAGCTCCCCTGTCTGAATGTAAGTGCATGCTGTCATCAAGGTGGCATGCCCCACCTGAGATGGGAGAATACAGGTCTCCCCCAGCAAGAGGAGCTCCCCAAAGGAAGGCAGATGTGCCTACCACCACCCAAGTGGCCGCTATCAGAAATGCCCTGAACTCAACCCCACTGCTGGGTAGCCAAGGGGCTTCAGGCAAAGCCATGTGGGCTCTCAGTCTCTGCTGGTAGAACTGGGGTGGCAGCACCTGCCTCCCAGTGACTCCCAGGACTCAGGTGTCCTGTGCCTGCAGCAGGTTCTGCACCAGTGCTCTCCTTCCCCTTTTCCTTTTTTGTTGGTTGGGCTTTGGGTTTGTTTTTCCTTGGAGGTAACAGGTATCCATTTCTGGTTCTGGGGGGCCTCACCAGGCCCCTAAGGGAGCCCCCTCCACTCTGGTCCTTGACACCATGTCCCTGCCTCCATCACACCTTGACAGAAGCCATAGGCCTCAGGAATCCTGTCACAGTGATCTCCCTTGTGCAGAAGGCCCTGATCTTGCTCCCTGCGAACTGCTCCAGCCCACTGACCCCACACCCTTCCAGGCTCGGCCCTCTGCACCCAGCCCCAAGGGTGAATTTGCTCTGTGTGCCCACCTGGTGTTATTACAAACTGGAGGATAGAGGAAAGGCCTGAGACCACAGGCCCAAGGCCTCACAGCAGAGACGTGAAGTCCTTCCCGTAAAGCATCTCACCACTCAGGCTGATAGTCCTGTCCGCCAGATTCACGTAGCACTCCTGGTACATAGAGGAATTTCTAAAATGCAGTTGACAGGTCTCAAGAGGTTTAATACTTTGTGTTACTCTGGCAGCTGGAGAAGGGCAACCATTACAATTAGAAAACATTGCGTGGAAGATGCCATATCCATGACTGGGAAGGCTGCAGACAGTGCTGCTTACTTATGTTTACTCTGTGCAAAAAGTAGAACTTGGGCTTTATTTACAACTGCATTTTGCTCCCCAGGACTCTAATCCATGCATTAAATCTGGAAAGCAGTTAATTTACCACTGCCAGAATCCTCTTGGGTCATGGGGCACCTGTATCTCTCGCTGATGGTTCTCAAACCAGCTTAGTCACTTCCTGACCCCCGCATCTCCTGAGAGCTTGTCTCCTTCAAATCTGGCCACTCAGTCCCTCTTGCTCTTTTCCTTATTTTTTTTTTTTAGTAGACTTTATTGTTTTTATTCGTTTTGGATGGACAGAATAACTGTAGCTAGCACACAGAGCTCCATGTACCCTCTCTCCCTTCAGTATACCTATTCCCCTTTCCCCTCCCCCTCACTGCTGGCAACCACAGATCTTTTTGCTCTGTAATCTCCATAGTTCTGCTTTTTCCAGAATATCATGTAATTGAAAATATAAAGAATTGGCCTCTTTCATTTAGCAATGTGCATTTAAGTCCACTTAATGTCTGTTTATGGCTTGATAGCTCATTCTTCCTCCAGCTTTATTGAGATTTAATTGGCAAAATTTGTGTGTGTGTGTGTGTGTGTGTGTGAGATGGAAACACTTAAAATCTACTCTTAGTCTCAAGTATACAACAGAGTAACTATAGTCATCATGCTGTGTACTACATCCCCAGAGCTCCTTCATCTTATAAGTGAGGGCTTGTACCTTTTGATGAGCATCTCCCCATTTCTTTCACCTCCTAGCCCTTGGTAACCACCACTGTCCTCTCTGTTTACAACAGCACATTTCTTTTCATCACCAAATAATATTCCATTGTATGGATATACCATAGTTTGCCCATTCACCTATGAAGAGCATCTTGGTTGCTTCCCGTTTGGGGCAACTATGAATAAAGTTGCTATAAAATGTCATGTGCAGGGTTTTGTGTGGACATAAGTTGCAACTCATTTGGATAGTACCTATCCAGTGGTGTATGATTGCACCAGACACATATTTTAAGGAAGAAATGATAGGAATTCTCTATTACAGTCTCTTCAGAAAATAGAGGGAATGCACCTGATTCTATTGAGGCCAGCATTATCCTAATGTACCAAAATCAGATAAAGATACTGCAAAAGAAGAAACTACAAACCAATATCTTTCATGGCCATAGATGCAGAAATATTCAACAAAATGTTAGATCAAATCCTACAATATTATAGGGTCGCCAAGCTGGCTTGGTGGAGAATGCAACTCTTGATCTCAGGGTTGTGAGTTCAAGTCCCACGTTGGGTATAGAGATGACTTAAAATCTTTAAGGAGTGCCTGGGTGGCTCAATCGGAAAGTGTCAGACTTCGGCTCTAGATCACGATCTCATGGTTTGTGGGTTCAAGCTCCACGTTGGGCCCTGCTGACAGCTTGGAGCCTTGGGCCTGCTTCGGGTTCTGTGTCTCCCCCTCTGCCCTCCCCTGCTCACACTCTGTCTCTCTCTCTCTTTCAAAAATAAACATTAAAAAAATTATAAAAATAAAATATTTAAAGGCACCTGGGTGGCTCAGTCAGTTGAACGTCCGAGTCTTGATTTTGGCTCAGGCCATGATCCCAGGGTCATGGGATCAAGCCCCATGTCAGGCTCCATGATAAGTGTGGAGCCTGCTTGCGATTCCCTCTCTCTCTCTCTCTCTCTCTCATTTTTTTTTTTTTTTGAGACAGAGAGAGACAGAGCATGAGCAGGGGAGGGGCAGAGAGAGAGTGAGACACAGAATCTGAAGCAGGCTCCAGGCTCTGAGCTGTCAGCACAGAGCCCGAGGCAGGGCTCGAACTCACAAACTGAGATCATGACCTGAGCCGAAGTCAGACGCTTAACCAACTGAGCCACCTAGGTGCCCCTCCCTCTCTCTCTCCTTTTGCCCCTTACCCCTGTTCATGCTCTGTCTGTCTCTAAATTAAAAAATAGGAGCAGCTGAGCAGTTCAATCGGGTAAGCATCCAACTCTTGGTTTCAGCTCAGGTCATGATGTCACAGTTCATGGGTTGGAGCCCTATGCAGGGCTCTGCGCTGACGGCATGGGGCCTGCTTGGGATTCTCTCCCTCTTTCTCTGCCCCTTCCCCACTCATTCATTCTCTCTCTCTCTCTCCCTCCCTCCCTCCCTCCCTCAAAATAAACATGAAGAAAAATTTTAATAAATCTTAAAAAAAAAGAATTGCATACTCATGACCAGGTGGGATATATTTCAGGCATGCAAGGCTAGTTCAACATTAGGAAATCAATTAATGTAATCCATCATATCAACAAGCTAAAAAAGAAAAATCACATGATCATATCAATAGATGCAGAAGAAACATTTAACAAAATCCAACACCTTTCATCATAAAGACTCAGCAAAGTAGGAATAAAGGGGACCTTTCCCAACTTGACAAAGAATATCTACAAAAAACCTGTAGGTATGTGTCAACTATACTTCAATTAAATGATCAACAAGAACAACAAAACCTATAGGTAACATTGTTAATGATGAGAAGCTACATGTGTCCCCAAGCACAAGGCAAGGGTGTCTCCTCACACTACTCCTATTAAACATATTGAAAGAGGAAAAAAAAAAAAACACCAATCTAGAATTTTGTATCTAGTGAAAGTATCCTTCAAAAATAGAGAAATACTTTCTTAGGCAAAAGCTAAAGGAATTCAGGGCATCAGACTGGCTGCCAGTAGAGCATGCTACTTTTGATCTCAGGGTCATGAGTTTGAGCCCCACGTTGGATATAGAGGTTACTTAAAAAAAAATTGGGGCGGATGAGTGTCTCAGTTAAGCAACCACTTTGGCTCAGGTTATGATCTCAGAGTTTATGAGTTCAAAGCCCCACATCGTTCTCTCCCTCTCTCTTTCTCTTTCTCAAAACAAATAAATTTTTAAAAATATTTTTTAAAAATGAAAATTTTTAAATGGAAGGAATTTGTTGCCAGGAGACCTGCTTTGCAAGAAATGTTAAAAGAAATTCTTCAGGGGCACCTGGGTGGCTCAGTTGATTAACATCCGACTTCATCTCAGGGCATGATCTCACAGCATGATCTCACAGCTCATGAGTTCGAGCCCCACATCAGCCTCTGTGCTGAGAGGGAGCCTGGAGCCTGCTTTGGATTCTGTGTCTCCCTCTCATTCTTCCCCTCCCCCACTTGCATACTCATGTTCTCTCTCTCTCTCTCTCTGTCTCTGTCTCTGTCTCTCTCTCTCTCTCAAACAAACATTAAAAAAAATTCAAAGAAAAAAATTTATTTAGAAAAAAGGAAAACTGTATAGGTCAGAATCCCAGATCTACATAAGCCTTTTAAAATATTCTACTCCCTCCTTGCTTGCATGATTTCAGACAAGAAATATGAAGTGGTTTCCATCCTTATTTCTCTATAGGTGAGCTGCTTTTATGTTTTTGTTTTTTCTTCTAGCTTCTTTCAAGAGTGTCTCTTTGTCTTTGGTTTTCTGCAGTTTGAATATCATATGCCTAGGTGGAGTGTTTTTTATATTTATCTTGATTGGTGGTGTTTAAGATTCCTGAATTTGTGATTTGGTTTCTGTCATTAATTTTGGAATATTCTCGGGGCGCCTGGGTGGCTCAGTTGGTTAAGCGTCCAACTTCAGCTCAGGTCACAATCTCATGGTTCGTGAGTTCGAGCCCTGCATCGGGCTCTGTGCTGACAGCTCAGAGCCTGGAGCCTGCTTCACATTCTGTGTCTCCCTCTCTCTCTGCCCCTTCCCTGCTCATGCTGTGTCTCTCTCTGTCTCAAAAATAAATAAATATTTTTAAAAATTAAAAAAAAATTTTTGGAATATTCTCAGTTTGTTGTTTGGGTTTTTTTTGTTTCTTTGTTTTTGTGTTTTTCCATGATGGAGACACACCAGTGCACCCACATGGCTTTCTGGGAAGCCAGGGCCCCACTCTGTTTTTCTTAGCACTTTTTTTTTTTTAAGATTTTATTTTTAAGTAATCTCTACACCCAACATGTTTGAACTCACAACCTGGAGATCAGGGGTTGCATGCTCCACTGACTGAGCCAGACAGCGCCCCTCCCAGCACTTATGTTATTGCAAAAATGAGTTTGCCACAAATACTACTTTGTAAATGACTTATGTCACTTATGGAGAACTCATTTCTGTGCTGAGAACAAAAGCTCACTGTTGCTTAGGGGCTGTGATGCCTGGCTAGATGGCCAGGCTTACCTCTGGCTGAGAGAACTCAGGCTTCCACCTGTAGCTTCTGTGGCTATATCTGTCCCTTTCTGTGTCCCGTTCCTATGATGCATCCATAGTGTGCTTGTGCAGAGAAGGGGCCCAGAATGCCCACTGGGTTTGGGTTACATGCTCCAATTCTGTTCAGCCACCCATTCCTGGATAGCCGTGGTGGATGCTGCTCAGGTGTCCATGAGTTGTGAGCACACCGGCCATACCACCAGAAGTTGGGAACATATCTGGGGTTTATAGTGGTTCAGCCACCAAGCCCAGAGTGCCTGGTGCCTGGACGCACTCACTGATGCAGCACTCCGAGGCTGGTGCCTATGAAGGGTTGCTGGCTATACTGGGCCCATCTCCAACAGTGACAGGGTGCTCACCCAGCCCAGAGCTGCTGCTGTGGGTGCCTGGGCCTCTGAGCCACATGTCTGCCACCACTGACCTCACAGGACATGGGCAGTGAGTCCCAGCCATTACCCTTTAAGTATAATCTTCTGCTCCTGTCTTCTTCCCGGAATTCCTATTTTGTATATGTGACATCTTTTATAATTGTCCTGTGGTTCTTGAACATTCTGTTACTTTTCTTTTTTTATTTTCATTTTTTCTCTTTGCATTTCAGTTTGGAAAGTTTCTAGTGACATATCTTCAAGCTCACTGATTTTTTTTCCACCTATGTGCCCACCAAAGCCATTCTCCATTTCTGTTCATTTTTTTTTTCTAACATTTCCTTTTGTTGTTTTCTTAGAGTTTCCATCTCTCTGCTTACACTATCCATCTAATTTTACATGTGGCCCACTTTTTCCATGACAGCCCTTAGCATATTAACCAGAGTTGTTTTAAATTCCCTGTCCAAGGGCGGGGGGGGGGGGGGGTGCCTGGCTGGCTCAGTTGGAAGAGCATGCAACTCTTAATCTTGGGGTTCAAGCCCCATGTTGGTGTAGAGATTACTTAAAAAATAAAATCTTTAAATTTTTTTTTAATGTTTACTCATTAAAAAAAATTTTTTTTTTTTAAAGCTCTCAGCACAGAGCCCAACATGGGGCTCGAACTCATGAACCAGATCATGAACAAGATCATGACCTGAGCCAAAGTTGGATGCCTAACTGACTGAGCCACACAGGTGCCCCATAATGTTTATTCATTTTTTAGAGCACTCAAGAGCAGGTGAGGGCAGAGAGAGAGGGAGACAGAGACTCCAAAGCCAGCTCTGCGCTGTCAGCACAAAGCCCAATGTGGGGCTTGAACCCGTAAACCACAAGATCAACCTGAGCTGAAGTCAGATGCTCAACCAACTCCACTCAGGTGCCCCCAAAAATAAAATCTCTAAATTTCCTGTCCAGTAATGCCAACATCTCTGCTGTAGCCAAGCGTGGTTCTAATGCCTACTTTTTCTCTTCAGACGGTGCCTTTCCTTTAGCATGCAATTTTTTTGTTGTTGTTAAATGTCAGGCATATATTGGGTAATAGAACTGAGATAGACAACATTTTAATGAGAGGTTTTTATGTTTTTCTGGCTTGGAGTGAGGCTCAGAGGCTGAAATTTCCTCTCCTGTACTTGTTTATGTTTCCCCTGTTGTCCTTGGGTTTCCCTAGAGACTCCTTCTTCAAAAGAACCAGCCTTTAAAAACAGGAAAGGAAAGGAAAGGAAAGGAAAGGAAAGGAAAGAAAAGAAAAGAAAAGAAAAGAAAAGAAAAGAAAAGAAAAGAAAAGAAAAGAAAAGAAAGGAAAAGGAAAAGGAAAAGGAAAGAAAAAGAACCAGCCTTGCAGTGGTGCTCATTTGGGCCGCACATATATGGAAATTAGAATGATACAGAGAAAATGAGTATGGCCCCTGCACAAGGATGACACACCAATTCATGATGAATCAGCCTTGCAGCTTTTTCAGCTGTAATCCTCTAGTATGCAGGAGCCCTGTTAATGGTGCAGGAAGGCATGGAGGGAGGGGAAGTGTCCCAGGATCGTATGATTAGGTTTGTCTCCTAGTGGGCCTGTGGCCTGGCCCATGATCCTTGCAAGTGCTGCTTCTCTGGGATTTTTGCCCCGTTAGGGTAAGACAAAGGCTACAAGGGGCTGGGGTTAGGTTTATCCATTCCCCCCTGTTGGATGAAGCTCTGAGGAAGTTGTTTTCCTTGCTGGCTGGACTTTTTTTGATGGACAATGAACAATCTGGGCATATTTCAGATGGTTATATTTCCTCTTCCCCTTGTGTGATACACAAAAGAATTTTTCTCTGATCTTCATTCACTGTGAGAACCTGGTGGGGCTCCTTGGAGGTAAAATCCATAAAAATGCCCCCCCACACACACACATTAGAATGGTTCTCTTAAGGGTGAGATTTTAATTCTCAAGCTCACCCACACTCAGCCTCCAGCATTTCATTGATATTACCATTTAAGGGGTCACGGAGGTGTTCCTACCAGTTCCTGGTTCCAGTGGCTTCTGCTACTGATAAGTTGTGATACTCTGTCTTTAATGTCTCTACAGTTTTTGGGATGGGGTGTTGTCCCATGACCTCAATTCACTGATGGATCTAAGAAAAGTCCTTAGGGGCACTTGGGTGGCTTAGTCGGTTAAGCATCTGACTTCAGCTCAGGTCATGATATCACAGTTTGTGAGTTCAAGCCCCCCATCAGGTTCTCTGTTGTCAGTGCAGAGCCTGCTTCAGATCCTCTGTCTTCCTTTTCCTGTTCCTCCCCGGCTCGTGTTCTCTCTCTCTTTCAAAAACAAAAACAAACAAACAAACAAATATATATATATATATATATATATATATATATTTATTTATTTATTTATTATTTATATATTATTTATATATTATATATAATTATATTATATTATATTACATTATATTATATATATTTATATATATTATATATATTTATATATATATAAATTATATAAAAATATAAATATATTTATATATATAATTATATGTATAATTATATTATATTATATTATATATTATAAATATTTATATTATATATATATTATATATATATATTTTTTTTTTCAGTTCTTTCAGCTTTTTTCTTGTTTTGAGGGCAGGAGTGATGATTGCAAGTTCTCTACATGTTGAAGCTAAACTTGAAGGCCATTCTTATTTTTATGCTTGCTGCCCAATGCCTTTCTAGCAAGTGTTTCTGGAAGGGCAGACACTCAGCAAGTGTGGTTGGAGAAAACTGTTAAGAAAGATCTCTGTATCTGATTTTAACACAGACCAATGTAGACAACAGTAGAGGGTAACCACAGGAGCCTGGGGCACATCTGCCATGGGTGACCAATAATAAAATCTATTTTCCAAAACAAAAAAAAAAGCATAAAAGTACAAAAGTATAAACACCTTGCCTCATTCCCAACTGATAGTCAATCAAAGAATATTATCTACTTATATGAAGAAAAGCATCCCGTGCCATTAGAAAATAGAAATTACTAGGGGCACCTAAGTGCTCAGTTGGTTAAGCGTCTGCCTCTTGATTTTGGCTCAGGTCATGATCTCATGGTTCATGGGATCAAGCCCAACATCCAGCTAGGCACTGACAGCATGGAGCCTGCTTGGGATTCTATCCCTCTCTCTCTGCCCTTCCCCTGTGCTCACTCTCTCTCTCACTCTCAAAATAAATAAATAAACTTAAAAAAAAATGAAAATAGAAATTACCAAATTAAAAATCAAGTGTCATTTTGTGCATACCCTACCTTCTGTGTGTGTGTATTTTTTTTTTTTTTTTTGGTTTGTCTGCTCATTTGTTTTTAGTGAAAGCAAAATTATAAAAGCCAAACGTTGTGAAGTTGTAAGGAAATGTGCCCTTTGGCATTGCTATTAGTGCTGGAAATAAATACAATGGAATCTAGTAAATGTGACTGGAGCCAATCAGATGTGTTTTGACTCAGTAATTCCATTACTGGGTTTTTTTTTCCCCCTAGACAATAATCCGAGGGAGAGCAGCCACCTGGACAAAGGTGTTTGTACCAACACTAACTGAAATACCAAAAAGAATCGCCTCCACACCCGACTTTAGGGAATGTCCTGGCAAACTTGTAAGACAATACAGCAATTAGAGTCTTCATGTTACCACCCCTCACCCCAATGCTTTGATCCTCCAACATGCAAATCCCAGCCACATTTGTGAATCAGTTTTCTGTCCACTCCTCTGAAATGACATTGCTCCTTCTCTTGTCCACTTGCCAGGAAGTTCCTGGAAAGCACACTGTGTGGCTTGCTGATTTCAGGACACCTGGTACAAAGAAAGGCTCTAAAAAGGCTGCTGTGCAAAATGTGGGTCACAGACCCATTGCATCACCATCACTGGGAGCCTGTTAAAAACCCACACTCTCTGGTTTAAGAGGGTAAACTTTATGTTAAATATATATTACCAAGATTAAAAATTAGAATGCAGGGGTGCCTGGGTGGGTGTTTAAGTGTCTGACTTGATTTCAGTGCAGGTCACGATCTCCCAGTTTGTGAGTTTGAGCCCTATGTCAGGCTCACACTGTGGGTGCAGAGCCTGCTTGGGAATCTCTCTCTCCGTCCTTCCCCACTCATGCTCTCTCTCTCTCTCTCTCTCTCTCTCTCTCAAAATAAATAAACTTTTAAAAAATTAGAATGCAGAATCTCAGGACCCACCTCAGACATACTGCATTTCAGCCAACACATTTTAACAAATTCCCAGGTGATGTGTTTACATTTTGAAAAACCCTGTATGTTGGATGTATAGTTACTCTTAAAATATAAATTCCCATCATTAGTTACTACTTCTAATCAAAGCATATACTTTATTTTTCTCCCTTACGTGGGAGGCTGCTTTTTATCTTCTCTTGGACTCCTTAATTTGCACGAAGAATGAAGAAATTGCAGTGGCAGGTGGCAGACTCCAAGGACAGCATGATGCCATGGCAACGTCTTCCATCAGTAACTTAATTTCATCTCTGCTTTTACATCTTTCTCTCCTCAGTCTTGAAGCTGGGAATTTTTTAATTTGGAACGAACCTAAGATGGCTTGTGGTTGCTATGCCAACAGCAAATGCACACTTCCTAATGGGCTTGAATCTCATAAAGGAAAGATAACAGAAAGTCAAAGAATTTTAGACCCCAAGGGGTTACAGAGAGACTGCATCCCCTCACCTGGCCGAGGAGGGCCTTGGGGTTGGGAGGTGAGTGAGGCTCCCTGCCTGCTGCATGGCAACCTGCCACCCTGCTTTGAACTCACACCTAAGTGAGCTTCTCCATCTGGTCAACCCAGGGTTTTAGGCAGGATTTGGGGACCAAAGGCAGGCTGAAAGACCCTTCAGGAGAATTGCTTTAGGTGTCTTTCTACACCCCCCCCCCCCAAACACAGTAAATTCACTCACTTAGGGATGTCATAACAAAGTACCACAGCCTGGGTGGCTTAAACAACAGAGATTTTTGTCTCAGAGTTCTGGAGGCTGGGAAGTCCAGGGTCAAGGTGTCAGCAGGTTTGGATTCTCCTGAGGCCTCTTTCCTGGATGTGTAGATGGACTGTCACTTTCTCCCTGTGTGTGTCCGTGTCCTAGTTATTTTCTATCAGTGCAGAACCCAACATGGGGCTCGATCCCGCAAACCATGAGATCATGACCTCAGCTGAAATAATCTCTTATAAGGACACCAGTCAGACTGGATTAGGGCCCCTCCTAACAACCTCATTTTGTTTCTTTTGGTGGGGAGGGAAAGGGAGAGAGAGAATCTTAAGCAGGTTCCATACTCAGTATGGAGCCTGACACAGGGCTTGATATCACAACTGGCCATGAGATCATGACCTGAGCCAAAATCAAGAGTTGGATGCTTAACCTACTGAGCCACCCAGGCACTCCCTAACAACCTCATCTTGACTTAATCACCTATTGAAGAATATCTCCAGGGGCACCTGGGCGGCTCAGTCGGTTGGGAGTCTGACTTCAGCTCAGGTCATGGTCTCCTGGTTCAAGAGTTCAAGTCCCATGTCAGGCTCTGTGCTGACAGCTCAGAGCCTGGAGCTTGCTTCTAATTCTGTGTCTCCTTCTCTCTCTGATTCTCGCCCCAGCTCACACTGTCACTCTCTCTCAAAAAAAAATCAATAAACATTAAAAAAAAAAAAGACTATCTCCAAATACAGTCACATTTGGAGGGACACAATTTAACATGTAATAACTGGCCACACTAGATCCTCCAGGGAGGCTGGCCATGCCCTAATCCTCAGCCATCTCTGTGTGTGAGAGCCGTGCAGGTCCTGCTCCAGCACATGACAGCTAACATGCCACACTTTGTTCACACACAGTTCTGGAGAGACTCCCACAGGCATTGACACAACTGCAATGTCATGGATTCCATATTCCAAACCACGTTTGATGTGTGTAGCCTGATCCATTCACCTATGTTGGGCTGGAGTCCATAATCACCAGGCAGGCTTGCTGGCAGCTGTTGTACAACACGTTAAACACCAAGCACCATGCTATGTGCACAAGGTTCTCATGAATTCTGCCATCCCTTCTCCTTGGTGCTGTTTCCAGTGCACTGAACAACCCGGAGGAAAGAGCTGGACGTCTTAGAGCTCATTTACTCCTCAATCATCCTGCAGGAGTGGCTCCTTTAGCAAATGTTCCAAGCCCTGCAGATACAACTGAGAACAAACCATGTCCTTGCCCTCAGATGGCTCACATCCTGGTGGGGGGAGATGGACAATAAACCAAACACAGAAGAAAACTGTGGTGGTGGTGGGTGTTAAGGAGGAAAATCAAAGCTCAGTGGCAGGGTAGAGGGAGTGGTGGTCAAGAGCCCCTGGTCCCCAGACCCTGGAGGAGACAGCTTCTCTGGTGAGGACACATTCAAGCATAATCCTAAAGAAATAGGGGCCTTCGAGGGAGAGGACAACAAGCACAGAGTCCCCTAGAAGGGGCAGCAAAGATGTGCTGAAGACGATTAAGCAAAGGAGGTGGTAGGAAAGAATTTAACCTCACCCCCAAAGAGCCTGTCCTTTGCCTTCTGCTTTGGGGAGGGAATTACTAAGCTCTAATGTTTGCCTGGGGGGCCTTTGGATAGCCTAACAATGTGATTTAAAGTAGGGACATCACACCAGATAATATTCAGGTGGAACTGACCACACAAGAAAAAACAAAATTGTGATTGGGGAGGGGGGTGGGGGACAGTGCTGTAGACTGAGATTGCTAGGAGGGCACTCGATCAATTACACCTGTGCAATGGAGCCCCATTAAAAGCTCTGAGCACCTGGCTCTGATGAACTTCTCTATTGGCAGCAAGGTGCGTGTGCCGTCATTCATGACTGTCGGAGAGGGGGCTGTGTGTGGCTCCGTGGACAGGACAGCCGGCAGCTCAAGTTTGGCACTTTCCTAGATTTGTCCCTGGGTGCTTTCCTGCTGCTAGTTTTAATCTGCATCCCTTCTCTGCTATAAACTGTAACCGTGAGTATAACAGCTTGCTGTGAATCCCTCCAGTCAGCCTTAACTCAGGTTCATCTAGGGGACTCCCAACCAAACCTACAGCTGGGTGTCAGAAGTGGGGATGGTCCTATGCAGACTGGTCCCTCCAAACGGCATAGTTGGTCAAATGCAGGCACAGAAGTAGGAAATCAGGAGGAATAGGGATGCGCCAGGTCCCAGGGGGGCATTGGAAGGACTCTGGCTTTTAGTGCAGCAGAAAGCTCCTGGAGGCTTTTGAGGAGTGACAGATCTGGCTCTTGTTCTCAATCAATGTATGAAGAGTAAAGGAGGCAAAGCTTGCTACTCACCTATAGCAATTCTCAAGACAAGAGATGAGAGGGGTCTGGGTGCTAGGCACTGGTGGCAGGAGAGGGACCTGTCGAGAAGCCACTGTCAGGCATGATGGGGAGAGCCAAGGTGAGGGGGCTCTGAGGTTTTGGCTGGGCGGGAAGTTTGGCTATGCCTTTTACTGAGGTGGTGAGGACTGTGGCTTAACTTATTTAGAAAAATATATTTATTTGGGGAGTGAGAGAGCACACAAGTGGGAGAGGGGCAGAGATAGAGGGAGAGCAAGAATCCCAAGCAGACTCTGTGCTGTCAGTACAGAGCCCAACACAGAGCTCGATCCCATGAACCACAAGATCATGACCTGAGCCGAAGCCATGAGTCAGATGCCCAACTGACAGCCACCCAGGCACCCCAGGCTGTGGCTTAACTTAGGGCACACTGGCTTTGAGGTGTCCCCTAGAGCTCTGAGGGTGCTTTAGAGTACGCAGATGGCCTTGTATGCCTAAGATTTGGGGGTTGTGGGTCTGTGATGAGGCACAGGCTGGGAGGCATCAGGCTGTGTAAAGTGCTGCTTGACCACCAGCGAGACGTGGTTGAGCCCAGATGTGAGCTTTGGCAGTAAACAGGTGCAGTGATTGTGGAGGGAGCCCAGGAGTGGGAGGAGCCTGGCTCAGCTATTCCTGAGCAATCTTGCTCTGAAGAATTGAAGAGAAGCATGGTGATGGCGAAAGATGGAGATGACATTGTGTCTCCTATCCTGATGGGACAGCCCAGTAAAGCGGGGATTGAGGAGGCAGGTTAAAGAGGGCACTGTGACTGAAGCAGATATGCATGCCAGGGGGTGGGCTGCATGCACAGTGACACCCGGGTCTTAGAGAACAGAGCAATGCATGCATGGTGGTGGGCATGGGCCAGCAGAAAGGTTTAGTGTGGGAGCGTCGAGGAAGGCTCTCCTGCTGACATTCACACCTTCAGTAAAGTAGGACACAGAGATAGTCCAGGCAGAGGGAGGCACAGGATCACCTTTCAGGAAGGTGAGAATCTGAATGGCCACAACAGGTGGAGCAGGTGTAGGTTGGCCAGAAGGACTGCTCTGCCCTAAAAACTTGTCTCTCCAAGGGAAAACATTTCTGCAGCCATGCAGAGTCACATTACCTAGGACTGGGGTTCACCAGACAAGTACGTGGTGTGAAGAAGGTGCTAAAGGGAGGTGAACACATGAAGGAGGACAGCCACCAAGTAGGTAAATGGTGAGGACAGTGAGTTGTGGCTCCTAGCACAGATGGAGGCAGCTGTGGTCCAGATGTTAACAGGAGAGAGCCACAGAGCCCCATGGCTGTCTGAAATTGAGCTTATGGGTGGGGGGCGGGGGGTTGACAACAAGGACTAGGCCGTGGGTGGCAGACTGCAGGTCATGGTTGATAGACGACACCTCATGAAATCACATACAGTCATGTGCAGGATCTCATCAATAAAAATAAAACAGAAAAGGATTAAACAATGTTAGTGCATTGCACAAGAAAAGAGTATATATTAAATCATGAAATTTTTTTCATGTGTGTATTGGATCATAATGTAATATACATAAAGCATAAACTTTGCCATTTTAACTGTTCTTAAGTGTATAATCCAGTGGCATTAAGTACACTTACATTGTTGGGCAAGCATCCCTACTATCCCCCAAATTTCTCATTATCCCACAAATTTTATACCCATAAAATTTATTTTTTTAATGTTTACCCATTTTTGAGAGAGAGACTGCACATGCGAGAGTGTGAGCTGGGAAGAGGCAAAGAGGGAGATAGAGGATCTGAAGCAGTCGTCTGGAATTGGGTTTGAACTCACGAACCTTGAGATTAGGACCTAAACAGAAGTTGGATGCTTAACCAACAGAGCCACCCAAGCATTCCCTATAATTCTTTACTGTGGTCATAGTTTAAAACATTTGAAAGGCACTGGACAGTGGGCAGGAAGGTGGTCCATGGCTGGTGTCCTGCACAGGGAAAGATCCTTACAGGAGAGGTGACAATGAGTTCACAGGCCAAGGGCACTGAAAGAATCCTCCATGATTCACATACATACTTCAGTCACTTAGACCTTAAGGGAAAGATGTAATCTCTAAGAATTAAGTTAGGAACCATAATGGAAAAAACAATAGAAAATGTGGTGCAAAATTTTTCAAAGACTGAAGGATTCTGAAGAAACAGAGCATAAGTCATTGATGTGCCCGAACTACCACATAGTTACTTAGATATGTTAAGTTTAACATTCTGCAGCCACTAAAATTACTCATTAAAAATCGCAATAGAAAAATGCCCCTTCCCAAAGTAGGATGCAAAATTACATAAACTTTAAACCTTGGCTCACATAAAAATCAGGATTTTTTTTTTCCAACAAAGGACTGAGGACAGATATTTGCAGTGGCAAAAAAATAAGTTTTTAAAGACAGTCTAAGGAATCTTGAAAATTCACAAGAAAAAGGAACATCCCCATCCCCACCCCCAGTTGGAAATTAAAGATCTGAAAGGCTTAACAGTTAATGAAGAGATGCCAACACACATGTGACAAACGCATCTTAAAAATGATCATGAGTTCCGACTTTACAGCCACATTTGTAAAAGGAGGGGATTTGGAGAATGGCTAAGTTCTGACAAATGGACGATAAACAGAGACATTCTAAGTACAGTAATCAGATGCACACCCAAAGACCTAGAGAGATCTTTAAAAGATATACTGCATTACAAAAAAAGAAACAAGATCTAACGCTAACATGTATAAAAATGTTATATACATTGTTACCTCAGCACTGTTGTTTTTTTTTAATTATGTTATTCAAAAAACAATTTATAGAGGAAGGCTGTGGGACCAACAAAATAATGACATGAGAGTCGTTGGGGGACGGAGTGTGGACGTCAAGATGGGACGGGCAGCCTGGGGGGCCAGGACGGCTTCCCAGAGGATGGGGCTTCCTGTCGGGTCCGATTTGGGGGTTCTGGAGCAGAAGAGAGCGAGATACAGTTAGAGGTTCTCAAGTAGAGTGGCTTGGAGAGTTCAGGGCGGGTGGTCGGAGTGGAGGACCCCATATTCTGGGGACCGAGTCTCTGAGTGGTCCAGCCAGGGAAGCCCGGGTCCCGCTCGTGACCAACCCGTGCGCCCTGCTTCGGTCCTGGAAGCCCAGCGTCCCCTCGGCCGTTCCAGGCGAGCGGGGAGACCGAGTGACCCGCAGGTTCCCGAGCGCCCGGGTCCAGGCCAGCCCGCGCTTGCGCGCTGAGATCTTCTTTGAGTCCGCCCCGCGCCCCGCCTCGCCTCGCCCGGCGCGGCCCCGCTCCTAAGCTTTGCAATCCTCATAGGCTGGCTCCGAGGCCGCTCTCGGTAGGCCGGCCAATGGGAGTGCGTCGCGCCCCGCGGCACGTGCGCCCCCGTCCTGCCCGGCCGTGCGCGAGCTGATCGAGCTCCCGGGCGCCGAGCGCGCGGGGCGGGAACGCGCGGCGCGGGGCGGGGCGCGGGGCGGGGCGCGGGCGCTGCAGCGCGCTGATTGGCCGGCGCCGCGTTCCGAGGCCGTTAACGGCGGCGCGGCCGGGCCGCGGCTCCAAAACAAAGGGCAGGCGGCCCGCGGGGCGGCGGCGGGAGGATGCCTCGCGCCCTGCCGAGGCGCCAACGGCCGCAGCGCGTCCGGGGCCGCGCCGGGGCCGCCTGAGAGCCGAGCCCGCGCTGACCGGGGCCCGGGCCGGATGGGCGCTGCGGGCCGGGGCGCGGACCGCCGAGCGGCCGTGAGTACGGGCGGGCCTGGACGCTGTTGAGCGGGCGGCTACTTTGTGGCGACCCGAGGCTCCTGCGGCTGCGGGCGGGGCCCGGAGGCACCTGTTGGGCGTCCGGGCTGGCGGACGGGGCGCGAGCGGGCTGCACCTGTGGATGTTTTTGTTCTGATTTGTTGTTTTAATTTGCTATTTGTATCCGTGTTGGAACAGACCACAAAGCCTAATCTTTGATTTTGTCCCCCTGTCTTCCCCCCCCCGCCCCCCCGTCTCCTTTCCACTTCGGCCACGAAAAAATTAACAGAATGAACTAGATGCCTGGTGTGTAATAGGCTTGTCCCTCTTTAAAAAAAAAAAAAAAATGTTGTGACTGGTGAGGGAAATGAGGACAAAAGAGGTCTCCTAGGAATGTTTATTAAAGGGGAGGGGGTGTTTTCAAGTTGCCCACATAAAGATCGTGACTAAAATGAATTGTCCTCCGTATCAGTTCCCCGCTTGTGGCACTCGGATTTTACTAAAGCAGAGCTTGCAAAAGCCTTAGCTTGGGAAACCTGCTAAGTAGGGTCCCCCTCCCCCAGGCCTGCCTCTGACATCTTTGATGTCCAGATAATGTGCTGTGTTCGAGGATGGAGGGGTGGGGGTGGGGGAGCTGTAATTTCATTTTGGGTAGATAATGACTTTGGAAGACCCCAGTTTTCCCACCCCCAAGCTTTTTCTGTTCACTTGCATTTTTTCTTCTTTGTAGTCAGAACGTACACACTTTAACCTGTTGTTTCTTTTGCCAAGAATATTCTTCTTTCCACCCACCTCACTCCTAAACTCCTACCCAAGCCTCAAGAGGAGGCTTACCTCCTCTAGGGAACACTTTCAGGTGTTTCATCTGAGCCAGCTGCCCCTCTCCCACGCCCATGCACCCTCCAACCTCTGCTCCCATCTAGTAGGTGTGACAAAGGTTTGCTGAGTCCCTGCTCCATGCCAGGAGCTGTGTTTGATGCTGGTTTTGAGTTTAGTAATCCTGCACTTGTTCTCCCCTACTTCTGGCCCTGGGCTCTTGGGTGGCAGTAGTGGCATAATTGAGGAATGCTAATACTGAGGGCTCTCCTAGACTCTTACACCTCCCATGGTTAGAGTGTTTCCTTCTCGTAGGAACCTCTCCACGGTAGGACGGGGGCAAAATCATATCCTACCATGGACCTACAGCACAGGGTCTGGCCTGTATTGGGCACGTAAAAAAAAAACAAACAAACTGATCTTCATTACCAATCTGAATAGTGGCCTCAAAGATTTCATCTTTAAGGAATCTCTGTACCCAACATGGGGCTCAAACTCACAATCCCAAGATCAAGAGTTGCATGCTCCACTGACTGAGCCAGCCAGGTGCCCCAATAACCTTTGCTTTTTAAACAAACTTTTTGTTATGGAATAACTTTAGATTTCCATAAAAGTTGCAAAGATAGTACAGACAGTCCCAATATGCCCCACACCCAGTGTTCCCCATTGTTACTATCCTACAATGCTGTGGTGCATTTGCCAAAATGAACAACTGACATGGATACACCCTTGTAACTGAAGTCCAGACATTAGATCTTTCCGGTTTTGAAGCACTGAAATGTGTAAAGCCCTTTATATTGGGGGCAGTGTTCCTGTAATGCCTATTCTTTTGATTCCTGCCCGTTGTCCTGTCTCTCAGTTTCACAAGGACTGCTATGCTGAGGGGCAGGGATGAGCTGGGAGAGGGAATGGGACTGCCAATAGAGTTTTACTGCATTTTTCCAAACCCTCGGGGACTGATAAATGAAAACTAGAATATGAAGAAGCAGTATTCTTAGTTATTCGGTAGCATGTATAACCACGTCAGCCCTATATGAAGTGGCCCTATAACCACTTCAGAGCTGTTCCAGTGCGCAAAGCTGGCAAAACCAATTCTCAGCTGCTGGAAATGCTTTAAATGCCAAGGTCAGATTGCCAATAGACTCTGCCTGGGTGGATTTAATGCCAGGAAGATATAAAATTGGCATTTCAAGAAGCTACTATGCTAAACTTTAATAACACAAATTCTGTTACCCTTGGAGCCCTGATTAAAACACAGATAAGCAAGGAAACCCCTATTGTTAACTAAGCCCATTGTGGCTATTTATTGCTATCCCTTTCAATTTGTAAGGGCTTGTCTGACTGTGTAATGACATCTGTTCTCTACCTGCTGGGTCTTTGATTTTGCCTTTTCCACATGTTCTGTTAGATCTAAGATACCGGAAGTAACTTCACTAACAACTTACCTACAGTTGTAGAAAATATGAACACTGAAAAAAAAAAAAACCCCGCAATAGAAGTGCTTTCAAACCATCCTCTGATGCTCTTCATTTGAGATTCATTTGGTTGTATGTTTGTTAGATCTGCTAATCAGCAAAACCTCTAGGGGGTGGAAATTTTGTCAGGAGGATCTCAGGGGAGGTTGGAGAAAGTTCTGAACAGCCAAGACCCAAGGGCTAAGGGTTCTGGGGACGACAATGCCAGTTGGATTCAGAAAAGCAGTCACCATTCCTCCTGTGATAGACACCCTGGGGCACCTGGGAAGGCTGCCTGCTGGTGATAGTAAAATGGAAATCCTGGAGCCAGCCCACTGTCGTCCACACCCAAGAAAGGGCCCCTTAATCTGGCACCTGCAGAGCCTCACAATCAGGACCAGATTCCCTTGGGGCTTATGAGGTGTGGAGACACCCTTGCCAACCCTCTGTCATACTGTAGCAATGACATGACATCTTGTGTAATTCTCTGGACCTCCTTGTGAATCGCAGTTTACCCACAGATAAGGTAACAGCTTGGCTTGAGGTTCCACGGCCACCAAATATGTGGCGTGGTCTGAATTGAGCCCTCTTGTACCTTTGGTTCCCCCTGCCCCATACCACCGCCCGGCAACCTGTTTCTTTCCAGACCTCACCTGCTGGCTCCCTCATGGTGCCACACTCTCACCCCTGAGCATTGGCCCACTTCTAATTGCTCTTTGCATCTCTAGTTTTTCTGTCTCTTGCCCCAACACAGGGCATCAAATGTTCGATTATGTTCTTTTTAACACTTTTTTTAAAGTTTATTTATTTGGGGGAGGGAGGGGTAGAGAGAGAGAGGGAGACAGAGGATCCAAGCAGGCTCTGTGCTGGTAGCACAGAGTCCCATGCTGGGGCTCGAACTCACGAACTGCGAGATCATGACCTGAGCCGAAGTCAAGCGCGTAACTGACTGAGCCACTCAGGCACCCCACCCCCCATTATGTTCGTTTTAGTATGCAATTAAATAATTACAGGTTAAGATTCATACTCTCTGTCCTCCCACTTCCGTTGGCATTTGGGTCTAGAGCCCACCCTTTCAAGTGAGAAGGGCAGTGGTGTGTGGATAGTGCCTTGGCCTTTCCCCCTTGTTGATACCAAGGAAACCAGTAGCCTCTGCTAGGATGTGTCCCAACGCCCTGGCTCTGGGGAACTTTGTTACCAGTGGGTGAAATAAAAAAGAAGGTATTCCAAGTTGTTGCAAAAGAAGGGTTCAGTGCGAGCACATTAATCAGTAGTCTGGTGGGAGACAGATGGTGGAGGCAGGACTTGAGGCAGGAGGGAGGAGAAGTGAGGACTGGAGCTTGGAGAGCAGAGGCGCCTAGCCACTGGGTGTTGAAAGAGCCCAGACACCCCTTCCCAGATCCCCCAGAGACGCAGAGCCTGGGGGAGGCCAGAGAGCCAAGGGTGCTTTATTTTGGGGCAGCCAGATAGGCGGTAGGGCTGAAGGAGTCTTCTCATCTCTCCCAGTGGGTCCACTGATCACCAGGCCTGCAGTTCCTGAAATGTGGAGGAAAGCATTTCATCCTGTAATTCAAGTAAGAAGGAAGACTGTATGAAGGGAAGCTGGTTCTGCCAAAGGCAAACTAGACTCATGCTATTGCCCATTGATGTGAATCCTTCCAGGCCTTTCCATGCACGTGCTGTGTGTGTGTGTTTGAACAGTGAGTACATACATTTGGTGTCAAAAATCAAAAGTTACCAAAAAGCATACAGTGTAAGGGAAGTTGCCTTCCCCCATCCTTCCTACCCCCAGGTGAGGTCCAGCCTTGGAAATGTTTATCAGCGCATTTACCCTTCTCCTTTGGCTAGACCTGAGATGGTTTCTAATGTTTTGTTATTGTTGAAAATATTGTAACAACCTTTATCCAGTTATTTGCACATGTGCATGTCAGTTCTTAGGTAAAATGCCCCAGATGGGCCTGAGGTCTAGGGGTGTGTGCCCAGGAGTGCTGATAGGTGTTACCAGGTGGCTACAACAAGCCCTCAGCAGTGGTGGTATCAACTTTTTAAGTTTTATTTATTTAAGTAATCTCAACATCCCACATGGGGCTTGAACTCACGACCCTGAGATCGAGTCGCATGCTCTTCTGACTGAGCCAGCCAGGTGCCCTGGTGGTATCTTTTCAAAAAATTTTTGCCCACCTGCTGGGTTGTAAGACATACCAGACTGCCTTTAATTTGCAGTGATGAGTGAAGTTCACACCTGTTTATGTGTCTTCAGGCACAGCGGTCCAGGGCTTGGACTATGGCTTGGAATCCACAGCTTACTAGCTGTGTAACCTTGGCAGATTGGTTAACCTCTCTGGGCCTCAGTTTCCATATCTGCTCAGTGGGACTAATAAGAACAACCCCCCCATCTTTTAGGGTTGCTGCCAGTTCTTTGATTCTCATGAAATCAACAGCTTAAAATAGTGCTGGTTTGGGCTGGGAGTCTCTTCAGAGCCCCTGTGTTTCCTTTTCTGTGATGAATGTTAATGTCCCTGCCACCCACCTGGGGTTCCACTTCCACCATGAACTCTAGCTGAATGCTTTCTCTGCCTGGTGCCTCCCTTCCTCCTCACAGGGGAAGTGGTGGGTTGGGACTGGAGCTTATGTGCCAGGAGCGGTAATACTGGGAGGTAACATGGTGGCACGGATAGTAGAGAGGATGGGTATCCCCAGGTGTGGGGAAGGGAGCCTGCGGCCCTCGGGTAGCCTCCAGTCCATCCTGTAAATGTCAGAGCTGCTTGGTTGGGGCTTTATTTCTCAGTGTTTTTGTCTTTAGAAGTGTGATAATGGCACCATATGGACATGGGCCTGATTCACATTCTCTTAAAATAATTATACATGTTTATTTTAGGAGAGAAATTTCTGAAATCCAGAATATTGTTTTTGCTCTAAGAAATTACCCTGCACAAATACCTTTTGGGGGGATGGTTGCTGCCCTCCAAACCCAAGAGAAACACAATGTCCTGTAGTAAACGTGATTCACTGAATGCATTTGCCTTTTAGTTACTTCATGGTGGTTCTTAACTTGCCAGTAGATCTGGTTGTACAAGCCCATTTGTACACTGGTTGCCTGAAAACTTGCCCATGATTTCCCCAGTGCCACAGTGGATATCCAGCTTATTTACTTAAGCTTATTTACTTAATTTTTGAGAGAGAGTGAACACACAAGGGGAAAGGAGGGTGGGTACAGAAGATCTGAAGTGGGCTCTGTGCTGAGAGCCGAGAGCCCAATGCAGGTCTCAAACTCATGAACCATGAGATCATGACCTGAGCCTAAGTTGGATGCTTAACCAACTGAGCCACCCAGGCACCCCTGGATATCCAGTTTAAAAGCCAACTGAAAACACAGTGTGACACACCCCTCAGTGACCATGAATGCAGGCCTGGCTGTTTCTCTGCCAGGACACCCTTTGAGGGATGGTGACAGGGGTGGAGGTCAGGACAAAATGGTAAAATGTGTGTGCATGAGACACACTCCTGCTTTTTTTTTTTTTTTTTTTTTTTAATAAATTTTAAAAAATGTTTTATTTATTTTTGAGACAGAGCATGAGCGGGGGAGGGGCAGAGAGAGAGGGAGACAGAATCTGAAGCAGGCTCCAGGCTCCAAGCTGTCAGCACAGAGCCTGATGTGGGGCTCGAAGCCATGAACTGTGAGACCATGACCTGAGCCGAAGTCAGACACTCAACCAACTGAACCACCCAGGCACCCCCACATTCCTGCCTTTCAAAGGTTGGCCATGAGTGCTGAGCATGGACAAGGCTCAGTAAAGGTGACAGGGCTGTTCCACAGGGGCAGACCTACTGGACGCTGGCAGCTCCTCAGGTAGAGGACACCTGGGGCGGGGGCCGTCCAGTGGAGGCTCACAGTGGAATGGCACACATCCATGCCATCGAGCAGAAAATAAACAGAAAACCCTTGGCAATTTGCCACTTTGAAAGGTGTTGTCCCATACAGAGGGAATTGCACGCGAGCTAAAAGTGAGAGTTTCCTCCATTCTTATGAATAAAAGTGAAACAAAAAAGTGTTTTTGTTTTCAAGTAAACTCTACCCCCTGACGTGGGGCTCAAACTCATGACCCCGAGATCAAAGAGTCACATGCTCTGCCCACTGAGCCAGCCAGGCGCCCTGAAATCACTTGTTTCAAGGCTGGAGGGCAGTTTCTGTAGTTCTCCAGTCATGGGGAACAGTGTTTTGGCCACTAAAGGGACAAGACTCCAAATACCTGACCAGCTAGCTTGTGAATAATCTGAGATTCCTGTTTCTCGGCCCCTTCACTGTGTGCTTTTGGAATCTTTTAGAATCAGAGGGAGTCTGAAGAAAGGAAAGAAGGGACAAAACTTAAGCCTCCTTTCAATAAAAAGAGAAAACTCAGGTGAAGATATTAAAACAGACTCAACATGAGTTCGGTAAGAAATAAAGTCAGGAAGCACCTGGCTGGCTTAGTTGGTAGAGCATGCGACTCTTGATCTCAGGGTTGTGAGTTCAGGTGTGGAGCCTACTTAAAAAAAATAAGTCAGAACAGGTTCATTCCTTCCTTATTGGTCATTACTGATGGGTGGGGCATGTGTGTGTGTGGATCGACTTTGTCTACGTGGCCAGTGTGGGACATTGGGTGGGGACACAGGAGATGGAGCTGGGCCGGTGCAGGTGGTATCTGAATTGACACTCACCTCTGTGACCTGCCTCTGTGACCTCCCTCAAAGATGGGAGGGATGCCAGGGTTCAAATTCATAGAGTGTCCAGTAGTTTGGGGCAACCGAAAAAACCTGATAAAATGTATTGGGACTAATGTGATATCATGAAAAAGTGAAAGTTTGAGGAATCACTGATCTGGAATATCTCATATAATCAGACTTCTTCAGAACTACCTTAACACTTGGTTGAGAAGACCATATTTTGGAGAAAGAAATGGAGCTTCATTTTGGAGGATAGATGTGTAGGTGTGGATGTGTGTCTCTTGTGTGGAAATTTCCTCCACAATATTCTTTTTTTATTTAATGTTTACTTTTTATTTATTTTGAGAGCAAGAGCGAGCGAGTGCGGGCGGGCGCAAGCAGGGGAGGGGCAGACAGGGAGAAAGAGAATCACAAGCAGGCTCCACGCTGTCAGTACAGAACCAGACAAGGGGCTCAGTCTCACAAACTGTGAGATCATGACCTGAGCCTAAATCAAGAGTCAGACGCTTAACCAACTGAGCACCCAGGTGCCCCCACAATATTCTTGTAGTTGAGTTTCTCTGTTGGGAAATGGGATGAACCATTAATTTTTGTTTATGGTATGAAATAGGATCCAGCTTTTTCTTTTCCTGTAGATGGGTATCTGTAATGTCCAGCACCATTTTTGGAAACCTCTCTTTCTCAGTGAAGTGTAATACCACTTTGCTATATCTGGTGTTCATCTATGAATAGGTCTGTTTCTGGGCTCTCTTTTGGGTCACATTGACCTGTTTTCCTGTCCTGTGCCCGTGCCTTGATGACCATGGAAAATGGCAGGACTTGGGGCAACTGGGTGGCTCAGAGCCTGGAGCCCACTTCAGACTGTGTGTGTGTGTCTCTTTCTGCCCCTCTCCCACTCCCACTCTGTGTCTCGCACTCAAAAATAAACATTATAAAAAGAAGAAAGGAAGGAAGAAAATGGCAGGACTTGCTCTCTGGCAGACTCCGGTAGAGTACATGCTTCCTTTATGCTCTTTAAGAGGGTCCAAGTGTCCTCACTAGTTTTTAAGCTTTTTTTTTTTTAATATTTATTTTTGAGAGAGAGCAGCAAGAGCACGAGCAGGAGAGAGGCAGAGAGAAAGGGGGACAGAGGATCTGAAGTGGGCTGTCAGCACAGAGCTCAACACGGGGCTCAAACTCATGAACTGAAAGATCATGACCTGAGCTGAAGTCAGACCCTCAACCTACTGAGCCACCCAGGAGCTCCTTGTCTTCATTATTTGACCTTTGGCATGATGGGGCTCAGGGTGTACTACCCTAAAATATGTTACCATATTGAATATCTTAAGCTGGAGGAATTTGAGAAAATGGCAGAAGGAGGAAGGTCACTCTGACCTCCCCCTTTGCCTTTATTCCCTGAAACAGGTCATTAAACTCCCATGTGAAAGGTGCCCTTCTGTACCAGGAGAATGGAAATTCTTACCGCCAGAGACCAGGAATTTGGGGCAAAGAATTCTGTGTAAACAAACCTTGTTAAACCTACCCCACCTTCCTAATTATTTCTTCACCATGGTCTGCCCCTAGCCCGAACCCCTCTGCCTTGTCAGTTCTTCACAAATAAATGGTTTCTTTGTCTAAAACGTAGAAAAGCTCCCTGCTCCGCTGCTTCTTTGGGTCTTCATTCTTCTGTGAAGGCTCCCAGGTACATGTAAGCATTCAATAAAATTTGTGTGCTTTTTTCCTGCTAATCTGTTTTTGCCAGTTTAATTTTTAGACCCAGCCAGGGACCCCAAGAGGGTTGAGAAAACTTTTCCCTCCCCTACAGACACTTCTAGGAGAAGTTTTAAAATTACATCTCTCTTGCTGGCTCCCTGGCTTGCATATGGGTGCGCACACACACACACACCCCTCAACACATCTTCCTCGATTTTTATTTGAATTGGATTTAATTTAAAAATTACTTTGGGGCATCTGGATGGCTCAGTCGGTTAGGCATCTGACTCTTGATCTTCACTCAGGTCTTGATCTCAGGGTCGTGAGTTTAAGCCCCACACTGGGCTCTGTGCTGGGTGTGAAGCCTGCTTAATTAAAAGAAAAAAAAAATAGGGGTGCCTATGGCCTGGGTGGCTTAGTAGGTTGAGCATCCAACTCTTGGCTTTGGCCCAGGTCATGATCTCCTGGTTCGTGGGATCAAGCCCCACTTTGGGCTCTGCGCTGACAGCACTGAGCCTGCTTGGGATTCTCTCCACCCCTCCCTCTGCCCCTTCCCCGCTTGCATGTGTGTGTGCACTCTCAAAATAAATACAACTTTGAAAATAATAAAAATTACTTTGAGGAGAATTCATATGTTTATAATATCTTCCAGTCCTGATCTTGGTGTATCTCTCCATTTATTAAGGTATTCCTCATTGTCCCTCAAAGTTGTATACTATTCTTGTAAAGGTGTTTCAGATCTTTGAATTTATTCTTACTTTGTGTTGTTACACTGTTGTAGAAGTGTATATTTTCCATTCTAATCTTTATGCCTTCTTGCCTTGCCTTCCCCAGCTGGCTGGGATTTCTGGAAGTGCTGAATGAAAGTGGTGATATGGAGGTTCATTCCTGATCTCAAAAAGAATGTTTTCTAAGTCTGACCATTGAACATGATGTTCACTGTGGGTTTTTTCATCTTTATAGGTATCTTAACAGATATCTATAAAATCTATCTATAACAGGTACCTATAAAATTAACAGATAAGGAAGTTCCCTGATGTCCCTTAGTCTTCATGGAATGTTAAAATTGCGAATGGATGTTAAATTTTGTCAAATGCTTTCTCTGCATCTATTGAGATAAACAGATTGAGGGAACCATAGGCAGTACATTTTATTAGCTAAATTTTCTAACGTTAAATGATTTTGTATTCTTGTGATAAAGTCAACCTAATTGTATTTTATTATCCTTTTAAAATAGTATTTGATTCTGTTTGGTAGTATGATTTAGGATGTTTGCATTTTGGCTTATGAGAAGAAAATTATAGTGAATTTTATTCTTTCACTGCCCTGGTCAAGGTTTAGTATCAAGTTAAGCTAGCTGTGTTCACTTTGATTTCACTAATGTTAATCAGATCTGAATTCAGGTTTGCTCTTTTCTTCCTGAGTCCTATTTTTCAGTTGTATTTCTTCCAGGAATTTATGTGTGTGGTTTGCATTTTCAAATATATTAAATTGATCACAACATCCATAAATCTCACTCAAAGAAAGTGATATTCCGTTTCTATTTCTGCCAGGTTATTGCTTTGATCTGATCTCTCCCCCACTCCCCACCTTCCCTCCAATCATTGGAACAAAGCTTTATCAGTTTTATTAGTCTTTCTGAGAAAAAACTTTTGGCTTCATTGAACCTTGTATATCCATGTTTTTCTTGTCTGTTGCATTGAATTTTTTACTATTTCTATATATTTTCTTTAGGTTTCTCTGTCAGTTTTCTAACATCTGAAAGATGGGTGTTTAGTTCATTAATTCCACCTGTCTTATTTTCTTTTTTTTAAAATTTTTTTTTTTCAACGTTTTTTTATTTATTTTTGGGACAGAGAGAGACAGAGCGTGAACGGGGGAGGGGCAGAGAGAGAGGGAGACACAGAATCGGAAACAGGCTCCAGGCTCCGAGCCATCAGCCCAGAGCCTGACGCGGGGCTCGAACTCACGGACCGCGAGATCGTGACCTGGCTGAAGTCGGACGCTTAACCGACTGCGCCACCCAGGCGCCCCCCACCTGTCTTATTTTCTAATCTACCTTCTAGAAGATTTTATGTTTCCTTGTAAATACTAGGAAGTACTTACTGTTTAATTCAAAATATCTTCTAATTTTCATTGTCCTTAGACCCATGGGTATAAAGAAATATGTTCCTTTTTTTCTCTTTGGATTATACTTTTAAAAAAATCAGTATAATTGACATACAATAAATATCTTAGTGGCTTCAAGTGTAAATCATATGGACTGGATAATTTTATATATTATGAAATGATCCCCACCATAAATCTAGCTATCCTCTGTCCCCATACAAAGTTATTACAGAATTACTGACTATATTCTCTATCTGTACATTACATCCCCATGACATCTTTATTTTCTAAATGGAAGTTCCTTCCTCTTAATCCCCTTGACCTGTTTTGCCCATTCCCCCAATGCCTGCCCCCTCTGGTAACCAACCATTTGTTTTCTGGATCTGTGAGTCTGTTTTTGTTTTTTCTTTAGATATAAGTGAGATTGT
The DNA here is from genome assembly GCF_028018385.1 of Neofelis nebulosa. Lineage (NCBI taxonomy): Eukaryota > Metazoa > Chordata > Mammalia > Carnivora > Felidae > Neofelis > Neofelis nebulosa. The sequence continues at coordinate 65,192,519 of NC_080792.1, forward strand.
ATGGTATTGGTCTTTCTCTGTCCGACTTATTTCACCTAGTGTAGTACTGTTGATGTTGATCCATGTAAGATTTCATGGTGAGATGGTAAGATTTCATTCTTTTTATGGCTGTGTAGTATTCCGTTGTGTATATATACCACATCTTCTTTATCCATTCATCTATCGATGGACACTTGGGCTGCTTCCATTGCTTCCCTTTTCTCCACATCCTCACCAACACTTGTTAATTTTTTGTCTTGTTGATAATAGCCAGTCTGACAGGTGTGAGGTGATAGCTTCTTACAGTTTTGATTTGTATTTCCCTGATGATGAGTGAGTGATGTTGAGTAGCTTTTCACGTGTCTGGTGGCCATTTGTATGTCTTCTGTTGAAGAATGTCTATTAACGTCCTCTGCCCATTTTTTTAAGTAGGCTCCATAGTCAGCATGGGACTCAAACTCATGACCCTGAGATGAAGAGTTGCATGCTCCACCGACTGAGCCAGCCAAGTGCCCTCTTTGCCCATTTTTTTTTTTTAATTTTTTTTCAACGTTTTTTATTTATTTTTGGGACAGAGAGAGACAGAGCATGAACGGGGGAGGGGCAGAGAGAGAGGGAGACACAGAATCGGAAACAGGCTCCAGGCTCTGAGCCATCAGCCCAGAGCCTGATGCGGGGCTCGAACTCACGGACCGCGAGATTGTGACCTGGCTGAAGTCGGACGCTTAACCGACTGCACCACCCAGGCGCCCCTCTTTGCCCATTTTTTAAAAAAATTTTTATATGTTTATTTCTTTTTTGAGAGAGAGAGAGTGACAGAGCATGAGCAGGGGAGGGACAGAGAGAGAGGTACAGAACCTGAAGCAGGCCAGGCTCTGAGCTGTCAGCACAGAGCCTGATGCAGGGCTCAAACTTACAATGAGATCATGACCTGAGCTGAAGTCGGATGTTTAACTGACTGAGCCACCAAGGCGCCCCCCTCTCCTGCCCATTTTTAATCAGGTTGTTTATTTTTAAGTTGTGTAAGTCCTTTATATATTTTGGTTATTAACCCTTTATCAGATGTATGATTTGTAGATATCTTCTCCCATTGCCTGGGTGGCCTTTTGTTGATGGTTTCCTTTGCTGTGGAAAAGCTTTCCAGTTTGATGTAATCCTATTTGTTTATTTTAGCTTTTATTGCCCTTGCCTAAGGAGACTGGTCCAAAATACATTTTGCTAAGAATGATGTTAAAAAGCTTACTGCCCCTGGCTTCTTCGAGGAGTTTGTTGTTTTCTGGTCTTACATTCAAGTCTTTAATCCATTTTGAATTTATTTTTGTGTATGATGTAAGACAGTGATCCAGTTTCATTTTTTTGCCTGTAGCTGCCTGCAGTTTTCCCAAAGACCATTTATTGTATATTCTTGCCTCCCTTGTCATAAATTAATTGACTGTGTGTGTGAGGTTTTTTTCTGGGCTCTTGATTCATTCCATTGATGTGTGTGTGTCTGTTTTTATTTATTTATTTTTTGTATTTTTTAATCTATATTTTTTAATTTAATCTTTTTAATGTTCATTTTTGAGAGAGAGAATGTGAGCAGGGGAGGGTCAGGGAGAGAGGGAGATACAGAATCTGAAGCAGGCTCCAGGCTCTGAGCTGTCAGCACAGAGCCCAGCGTGGGGCTCGAACTCATGAACTGCAATATCACACCTGAACTGAAGTTGGAAGCTGAACCGACTGAGCCACCCAGGCACCCCTGTGTGTCTGTTTTTTGTGCCAGTACCATACTGTTTTGATTACTGTTCATTTGTAGTATAGTTTGAAATTAAGGACTATGATACCTCCAACTTTGTTCTTCTTTTTCAAGATTGCTTTGGCTGTTCGGGATCTTTTGTGGTTTTATACAAATTTTAGGATTCTTTGTTCTAGTTCTCTGAAAAATGCCATTGGTATTTTGTTTGGGATTGCATTGAATCTATGGATTGCTTTGGGTAGTATGAGCATTTTAACAATATTCTTCCAGTCCATGAGCACAGAATATCTTTCCATTTATTTGTGTAGAAAGTAGTACATTTCTGAATTTCTAAGCGTATGAAAATTTTCTCTTGTGGTATTTTCTTATTGATATCTAAATTTAGTGTTTTGTGGTCAGAGAATATATTGTGTTTTCAATCCTTGGAAGTTGGTTGAGACTTGTGTGTTTGGCTTTTCTGAATGTTTGTGTGCTTTAAATGAATGTGGATTCTGAAGTTCTTAGATACAGTTTTCTCCATGTCTTTTATGTCTAGTTGGTCCATCACATCATGCACATCTCTGTGTCTATTCATTTGTGTTTGTCTGCTCTGCCAGTCACTGAAAAGAATAAAATAGGAGTATATTTATACTATATATGCTGTATATTAAGTATACTATACATATGTAATAAGTATACCATGTTTATGCTTTATATAATAATCAGTAATCCTACTGTGATTAAAGATTTATCTGTTTCTCCTTACGGTTCTATCAATGTTTGATTTATATATTTTGAGGCTATGTTATTAAGTAGTCAGATTTACACTTTTTTTTTAATTTTTATTTTTTTAATTTACATCCAAGTTAGTTGGCATATAGTGCAACAATGATTTCAGGTTTTACTGCTTTATTTTTTTTTAAAGTAATCTCTACACCCAACACAGGGCTGGATCCCACAACCCTAAGATCAAGAGTTGCATGCTCTACAGACTGAGTCAGCCAGGTGCCCTGTCCTTTTGCTGTTTTAGCTACTTTATTGTGAATCACATGCATATAATAAATACACAAAACAGGGGCACATGGGTGGCTTAAGCACCTGACTTCGCTCAGGTCATTATCTCACAGTTCATGGGTTCGAGCCCCGTGTCAGGCTTTGTGCTGGCAGTTCGGAGCCTTGAGCCTGCTTTGGATTCTGTGTCTTCCTTTCTCTGCCCCTCACCCACTCATGCTCTGTCTCTCTGTCTCCCTCTCTCTCTGTCTCTCTCTAAACATTAAAAAAAAATTTTTTTAATACATAAAACAAATATATTGTTAGCAAATAATTATAAACTGTATGTCTGTGTTGCTATCACCCAGGTTCTAGCTTCATCTTTCAACCATTCTGTGTCCTTATGTTTAAGATATGTCTCTTGTAGGGGCGCCTGGGTGGCTCAGTCAGTTAAGCGTCTGACTTCAGCTCGGGTCATGATCTCACAGTTTGTGAGTTCAAGCCCCACGTCAGGCTCTGTGCTGACAGCTCTGAGCCTGGAGCCTGCCTCGGATTCTGAGTCTCTCTGTGTCTCTCTCTTTCTCTGCCCCTCCCCCACTTGCACTCTCTTTCAAAATAAATAAATAACTTAAAAAAATATGTGTCTCTTGTAAATTGCATCTTAGATGAATTTTGTCTTCTATCCAGTCTGACACCTTAAACTACCATTTAGCTTGATGTGGGGCTTGATCCTACAACTGAGATTATGACTTAAGCTGAAATCAAGAGTCGGATGCTCAGCCGACTGAGCCACCCAGGTGCACCTACTGTCCTATCTTTTTAAAGCTGTACAAAACGACACTGCTGTTCTTTTACTCACCTATTTACCATCTTCTTTATTCACCATTCCTTTTTTTAGACTCTGACGTTTAGGTAGTATTGTTTTTCTTCTGTCTGAAGCACACACATCCTTGTACTTCCTTTAGTGGTATTTTGCTGAAGTCAACCTTTATAGTTTTCTGATAATGTCATTCCGGAATTCTTGAAAGATATTTTCACTGGATATAGAACTCTGGAATAGCCAGATATTATCTTTCAGGACCTTAAAGTTACCTTTCCTGACTACCCTCTGGATTCTGTTATTTTACTTGGGAAGTTGTTCTGTTGAAAGGTAGTTTTCCCTCTCCTTCTGGATACTTCTAAGACCTTTATTTCCTTTTCTTTGGTGTTCTACAGGTGCTCTGCCCCATTTTTCTCCCACTTTACCTTCTATAAATCTAAATATTTTTCTGAGCTTTTACTGTCCTTTTCAAGAAATCAAGCCACATCAATATTGTAAGCGTTTTCCCCTATATTTTCTTCTAGGAGTTTTATAGTTTCCATTCATACATTTAGGTCTTTGATCCATCCTGAGTTAATTTTTTTCACTGTTGTTTTGAGAGGCAGCAAGTAGGGGAGATGTGTGTTTGGGGGGGGGGGTGGTGACAGAGGACTTGACGTGGGCCCCATGCTGACAGCAGGGAGCCCAATGCAGGGCTTAAACTCGAGAACCATAAGATCATGACCCAAGCCAAAGACACTTAACCGACTATGCCACCCAGGCATCTATTTTTTGAGTCAGTTTTTGTATGCGGTGTTAAATAAGGGTCTAACTTCATTCTTTTGCATGTGAGTATCTAGTTTTCCCAGAACCACTTGTTGAAAAAACTGCCTTTTCCCTAATGAATCATAGCACCCTTGTTTAAAATCATTTGACCCTACACAAGGGTTTATTTCTGGACTCATGTAATTTTTTTTTTTAATTTTTATTCATTTTGAGACAGAGCATGAGCAGAGGAGGGGCAGAGAGAGGGAGATACAGAATCTAAAGCAGGCTCCAGGCTCTGAGTTGTTAGCATAGAGCCTGACATGGGACTTGAACCCACAAACCATGAGATCATGACCTAAGCTGAAGTCAGAAGCTTAACTGACCGAGCCACCTAGGTGCCCCGAGGTATTAGTATTCTTTATGTATAATATTAAAGAATTAGATCTTCCAGTTCTGGCCCCCCCCCACCCTATTCCTCAAAACACATACCTCCTGAACATGCCTCCTTGACGTATTTTGTTCCCTCCATAACCCACTACTTTGTCTTGATTCATTGACAGGTTGTGACATTTTTCTCTCGTCCCAGCTGTGTGGACAGTGCCACACGCCCTCCAAACAACAACGGCTCTTGCATGCATATTTCAGTGTCTCTTTTGTCAGAGAGCCCAGCAGAGCCGCGGTTCTTCCGGTGCCAGCCCTGAGCTGAGCGAGGAGTGCCCTGCCGAGATGGTGAAGATGACAAAATCCAAAACTTTCCAAGCTTATCTGCCAAACTGTCACCGAACGTACAGCTGTGTCCACTGCAGAGCCCACCTGGCCAATCATGATGAGCTGATCTCTAAGGCAAGTGGTTTGTGCCCAGAAAATGATGAGATCCCCCTGAGGATGATCAGACCTAATTCGTAGACAAACATTTAACCATTGTGTGACTTTGTGGGTCTGTTGTGTCCGGGAAGTATAGAGACTCCTGGGCAGCATTGATGAAAGTTTCGTGCATGGTGGAGTGTGACTGCACTGTGATGTTGGTGTGCTTAGTGTGTTGGTCGTGGTGTTTGTGCAGTGGGTGGGTTTTGGAGGGATAGAAAATCACAAAAAGCAAGAGGAGTAGGTTAGTTTGTCAGAGCAGTAAAGTTAATGTAAAACCAAAACACATCAAAGGAACAAAGGAAGTCTAGCAAATCTGTGGGAAGAGTTTAATAATAAGGGAATTAAGAAATTTTAAAAACTCAGAATGCTTAAGGAGAAAACTAGCCTATCATAGAGGAATGGGGGAAAGAGGATCTTTTTTTTTTTTTATGTTTTATTTATTTTGAGAGCGAGAATGCCAAGCAGGTTCTGTGATGTAAGTGCAGATCATGCTGTAAGTGCTATCGTGCTATAAGCACAGATTACGCAAAACTGTGAGATCATGACCTAAGCCGAAATCAAGAGTTGCACGTTTAACCAACTGAGCCACCCGGGCACCCTGAAGAGAGGATCTTTTAGAAAACTCGTCAGGATGGACACTCTGAACAGGGCCACGGCAGCTGCCCTGGGCACTCTGTGTAGGACCAGGAGCAGCCTAGTAGATGAGAAAAGAACAGCCCAATTCCTTATTATTAAGTTGGACCCTTTTTTAGCAGCGTTTGAGGTCTATACTCAACCACTTGTGAACACGTAAAACGATTCAAATGTAGTAGGTGGGAAGTTGTGACCGTTCTCTCCTGCCCATCCTTGCAGGTCACCACCACCTCCCCCCATCCTCACAGGTTTGCCTTCTTGGGCTACGTGAACCTCATGCTCCTTCAAAAACAAAGTCAGGAAGTTGGGCCTTTCAGGAATCCCTGCTTAAGCTTCGCACTTTAGTCAGTAGGAAGATTGCTTGCCTACTTGTGTTTTAGCTAGGTGATAATGAACGGTTGTCTCATTTCTGTTTATCATCTAAAATAAACACCGTGAAACGAGGCAGAGAGTTCCTGTGCTCTCGCTGCTATGGCTCCTTTGTCCATTCAGAAGATTCAAGTCAGAAATGCGAGGGCCTCGGTTCCTGGTTTCTTGGGTGCCTTCCAAGGCAGGCTCCGTGTGTGTCACAGTGTCTGAGTTTGTGGAAGGCAGAGCCACTCTGTGACCGCCAGATGGGGCTGTGTGGCTTGGTGACCTCCCTGAGCCATGCCATCTCAGAGGGCATAGGTGTTTGTTGGCATCATCATGGTGTTGGTTCTGAAGCATGCTGGAGGCCCCATCATGGGGTGGGCCAAAAGGAATTTGGGATGCTTCTTTCAACGAGCCCAAAAGACTGTTTTTTTTTAATTACATTGAAAGTAGAGACCTGCTAGGTGGAAACAGCCGTGACCTTAACTGAGTATCTCAGGATGAAAGTCATGCTGAGAACCTAAATGCACCAAGCACACGGTCTGCCAAGAGGCATCAGACCTTGCATTTCAGCTGGTGATACAGGAAACTGCTGCTTTTCCTTCCATACATTGTTAGTCCGTAAGTTACCATGTAGAGCAGAATCCAGTTCATATGAGGACAGAGGTATTGTCTTGACACGTGTTCACGAGCCTCTGGGGCCATCTTTGTCACTAGTAAGCAATGCCTTGGTCCAGGGGAACTATTCCTGGTACAGGCAGGTCTAGTTGTTAGAAGGCTCTGATTTTATCTGTGGCCCACATCTGGCACACCACCTGTTTTCTGTGAAGTATTATTGGATCATAGCCACATTCGTCTATTTATGTATCACGCCAGAGTAGTTGCAACAGAGGCCGCGTGGCCCCCAAAGCCTAAAATATTTATCAGCTGGCCTCGTTTACGGAAGTTTGTAGGCCCGCACTCTAGTCTGACTTCTATCTAAACCCGAACCTCAGATCTGACCATATCACTGATCCAAACCCTGTTTAAACAAGTAAGGATTTGCAGAGTAGGTGAGAGAATTAGGAAAATTGGTCTACCGAATTGAAGGCTGATAAGGATGTGCAGGAAAACCTATGAGATGATTATTTGTTAAATTGGCCATGATGTAATATTCCTTATTCTAGAAAACCACTTGAAAACTCTTCTTAATCTGAAAGCTGTATATTTCTTTTTTTTTTTTTTTAAGTTTATTTATTTTGGGAGAGAGAGCGCACATGTGAGCAAGTAGGGGAGGGACAGAGAAAGGGGGAGAGAGAATCCCAAATAGGCTTCGTGCTATCAATGCACAGCACCACCCTCTCTCCCCGTCCCCCATGCAGGGCTCAAACTCACAAACTGTGAGATCATGACCTGTGTCAAAACCAAGAGTTAGTTGCCCAACAGACTCAGCCACCCAGGCGCCCCTAAAAGCTATATAACTCAGTCAAAACACTGGTAGCCTCAAGCTAGGTTATACCACAGTAACAAAAAGCCCCCGAGTCACAGTGGCTTACCACAAAGGTCTTGCTCCGGTGAAATGTCTGTCCAGGGTCTGGGAGCACTGTGACTCCTGGGTCCTGTGTGGGGTCCAGAGCCCCGGAGGCCTGTGGTAGCCGTTCCTCAGCTTGGCCCTCCACTCACGTTGAGGCCATGACCTGAAAAAGTGTCTCCACCTTTATTCCAAAATGCAAAACTCACCATCCCTTTTCATCTTACCACAACAGATATGTGACAGCTTTTTCTTCTTTGCAGTCTTTTCAGGGAAGTCAGGGACGAGCCTACCTCTTCAATTCTGTGTGAGTACCACTGCCGTTGGCCTGTGGACCTGCTGTGTTCATGGTCACATTACATTTATTGCTTCTGTACATCCGTGCAAACAATTACTCAAAGGCTAGAATGACCAGAGGGTTTTTGAAAAATTTTTATTTTCATTTAAAAAAATTTTTTTAATGTTAATTTTGAAAGAGAGTGCAAGTGAGGGAGGGGTGGAAAGAGAGGGAAACACAGAATCTGAGGCAGGCTCCAGGCTCTGAGCTGTCAGCACAGAGCCTAACGCAAGGGCTTGAACTCACGAACTGGGAGATCATGACCTGAGCCGAAGTCGGATGCTTAACCAACTGAACCACCCAGGCTCCCCTTTTTATTTTGAGAGCAAGAGTGTGCGTACGAGCCAGGGAGAGGGAGAGAAGAGAGAATCTTAAGCAGGCCCTACACTCAGCATGGAGCCTGTCATGGGGCTCGATCCCACAACCTTGGGATCATGACCTGAGCCAAAACCGAAAGTTGGACGCTTAACCAACTGAGCCACTCAAGCACCCCAGGTCAAGTGTTTTTAAGTGATCTTAAAGAATTGTACCCTCCAGTCAGAGTTTCAGGGAAGAGTGTGCTCTTACCTGAGGAACTAGCTCCCACATGCGGTGTGGTCTGTGCCCCATTTGTGGTGGGTTTGAATTTTACTGCGCTATGCACCACAGAACTGTCACCTCCCTAGGAACCTGGCCCATCTTGGAATTCTCCTGGGGAAATGAACAGTTGTTCCTTCTCATACAAGGTGGTGGTGGGCAGGGGGCGGGAAGGTGGGGCATTAAGAAGAAACACTGGTGCCTTTGGTAACCAGCTAGCTGGAGAAATAACCACCTAAGGCGGGAGCCAGGGGAAATGCTCTGGTCTCCAGCGATTTCCTGCCTCCTCCCCTGTAGGGTGAACGTGGGCTGTGGCCCCGCTGAGGAGAGGGTCCTTCTTACTGGCCTGCACGCGGTCGCAGACATCTACTGTGAAAACTGCAAAACCACGCTTGGATGGAAATATGTAAGTAACTGTCTATTCCAACCTCTTGGACACTGCACAGATTACCAGATAAAACACATTACTAACAGACACAAAATTCGCGAAGGAGTAAGCCCTCCCCCTGGAAGTGTCAATCCATGTTTTAAGATAGAAATTCTGAGCCAACTAAAGATAGATGTAATCACATAGGCACACCTGCGCTCCCAGGGCAGGGGTGACAGCCATGCCTCACAGTCCCACCCTGCAGACCTAGGCCCCTGAGGGGCCCCTGGAATGAGGGGAGGGTCCCACCTGTCTGGGGGACACTCGCCGACTGGCCAGGCCTGCGGTGGCTGCTGACATTACTTAGCAGTAGCGATGGCAAGCAGAACCGTCTGTGGTGCTCAGAAGTTTCCGCCGCGCCCACTGAGGCCTGGCCTCCCCCTGCCCATCAGAGGTTTGGCCTGTGGGCAGCTTCTGCTCCCCCATACTCTCTGCTCCCGTTTTCCCCACCCCTCCTGTCAACTCCCAGATTTGTCCCTCTGGCCTGCACACCTGGTGCCCCCTGGCCATTGAGTGCACGTCCACCCTGGGCTCTGGCATCTGAGAGGCGTGTCTGGGTGTGGCTGGCACCTGCCTTCATGACGTGCTCTTCTGCAGCGATTCTGGTCATCTTGGTCAGGGCCAGCTGCTCTCCCTCTTTCTGTAATTCCTGATTGTTCCTATTCTCTGCATTCCCCATCACACATGGAGATGGGCTTGGTGAGGCCTGCACACACCCCCAGCCCGTTCCGCTCCACCCTCACTGCCCACCCAAGGGCCTTCTCTTCTTCCAACGTCTTGAATGACCTCCAGGGCACTTGGCATAGTTGCCTTCGCTTGCCCCTTATCTGCAGTCCCTGCAAGGAGGCTCTGGCTCCTCAGCCTCCCAGACTGCCTCGCACGTGGTAGAGGCTCGGTAGCAAATTTGAATTAGCCTTTCCCTGTGAGTTTATCAGCAACTTCACAACGAGTAGGAGTGGCCTGTCCTGTCCTAGGTATGCTTGTCACCGAGACAGACCCTGCCCCCCCCCCCCCCCCCCCCCCCGCCCCGGCCCTGGTCAGTACTGCACACAGATCACCTGGGGAGATTTAATACCATCCACTTATTTTCTTTACCAAGCATGCAGTGAAGCCAAAGTGAAATCGATTCTGTCCTGAGACCTTCTTTCTACTTTTTTTTTTCTTTTTCAAGGAACATGCCTTTGAGAGCAGTCAGAAATATAAGGAAGGAAAATTTATTATTGAGCTTGCCCACATGATCAAAGACAATGGTTGGGAGTAAAGTGAAAACTTTGTTCTCTTCTGAATCCTATTTTGTGAAACTGTAAATGTAACGGAAACCTAGGAGCATCCTGGATGACAGTATTTCTTGAACTTTGAACCTTGTAGGCTGGTCTCTCCCAGCTGTTCTGGTGGTAAGGTGTCCCCTCAGCCTCTGTCCTGTTCATGTACATGGCTGTTTCCGAAATGTTTCAATGACCTTTTCTTCTCAAGTTCCAGAGAAAGAATTAACCAACTGATGACTTACCCGTCTAGTTAATACCTTCTTTTAACCTATGCCTTTACGATAGAGTTTGGTTGTGCTCTTTCACGTTTGATAGAAAACCAAACTGAATTTCTGCGGACTACAGGGTTAGGGTCTTTTTAGAGAGCAAGTTCATTCCTCTCTTTTGGAATGAGGGTACTATAGCCCACCTTTTTCCCCTAATTCGTGAAACTACAAATGGACTGTTCCTCTTGCAGATGAACTGTTAAGGCATAGTGCTCATTTAAGAATCTTCCAGAAGCAGCCAATGAATCTATATGCCAAGGGACCTTTTTTTTTTTTTTTTTAAGCCTTGCTCAAAAACAAGACACCACTGATTACATTTTAGATAAGCTATAAATAGAGAAATATGCCTAATGGAACATCTTGTTTATTTAAGCCAACAGCTTCCCTATCTAGAAAGCAAGCATTAGCAAAGACTATTCCAGGGGTCTGCAGGGGCACGCTATTTAGGCTGCAGTCCGGCAGGGCCCTGGCGGTGGGGCTTCTGCATCAGTTGCTGAGGGTGGTGGTCCACAGAGTTAGAGTTTAACGCACTGGACCGAGTAAAATCGGATTTCCTTTTCTACTCTGATGTACTTGAAGAAAAAGAATTACTTTTGCATATGAAAGAGGCCAGAACGAGCAGGATAAACTTCCAAACTTGAGATTTGGGAGATTGTTTTAACATTTTTTTCAGGAAAGGTTAAAGTTCTAAGACCTATTTAAACTTTGTAAATGAATATGGGTCTCTTGTGCCCCACTGGTTCTGTCCCTTGAACTGATTCAGAAGGGATCTGGGTGGTCTTCTAAGTCCTGTGTCTCAACCATCCACCTGTGCCTCTGCAGGGAGAGGGCACTGTGCAGAATTTTGGCCAATGTTCAGAGCATGGAGGTCAAAAATCATTCCCAAATAAGTTCTGTTTTTCAGTGTTTGAGCCTGACTCCAGCTGCTAGGCCTGGCCAGCAGCTCCAGGGGTCTGGTGGGGCCTCCAGTGTAGCTGGAGACCCCTGAGCCCCCATTGCTGGGGGTGGGGGCAGGAAGAGAGGGCCCAGGGAGGCAGGGAGAGAGAAGGGCAGCGTGCCCAGAGGTTTCTCTGCCGGGCCAATGTCTGAAAGACAAGGTCAGCCCCGTGGCAAATGTGAGCTGGCTGGGAAGGCTGAGAACGGCTTCTAGTCCGGTGGGAGGTCCCTTTCCTCCTTCCAGCCCTCCTGAGCCCCAGAGCCCATGGCCCCCCTGGGTGGTTTTGGCACAGCTGCTCACCTAGTTTCCCTTTTGGCACCGTCTCTCTGGTTAAGCCTTGGAACGTGGGGAAATGGCGCTGCCTTGCTGTGGGTGAGGGCACGGGAGTGCGAGCTAGTGTATACGCATGTCTCCAAGTATCGGAGGCAGATCTCTGTACAGCCGTGTAGGCCTCTGCGTGTACAGGTGCTCCAGCAGGCTGCTGCTGCCTGAGCTGGCGTGCCCCCCCCCCCCGCCCCCTCCCCCCCCACAGATGTAGGTTGTCCCAGAGCAGCCCCGTGTTTGAGTTCATGTGCAGCTATACAGCCTTCAGGCTCCCAGGGCACAGTCCTGCACGCATGGCACACTCATTGCCACGGTCAGAAACCTGAAGACGCCGCACTTGAGCTGGCACGTGAAGCATGGTCACCTGCAGCTTCGGTCCTTAGTGGCAACTTTGAAAGGACAGAAAGACGCCTTCGTTGAGGAGTACTCCTCTTTGAAAACTTCACCTAAACTGACACCTCCCTTCTTGCCTTGGTGCCTCCATGAGCCTCAGTGCTGTGTCTGAGGCTCCAAGAGGATGAGGGAAATGGGGGTCCTGGGGGTGCTGAGGGCAGGGCTCCCGAGCACTTCTCCGCAAGAGCTTCACGTAAACTGAAGAATCTTCTCAAATTCTTCTGACCGAATTTTGTATATACTAAACTTCTATTTAAAGCTTTTATATGTTCTGGGCAAGTTTACTGCTCCTTCGATTTGAGCACTTTGGTTTTTGTATTGTCTTTTGTGATGGCATTGAAACATTTTTACTAGTGGTCTTAGGAGGCCTTTTGTTTTGTTTTGTTGGTAATTGATACCAACAAAAACCCTTACCACTTTTTTTGTTGGTCTTCTGAAAAACCCAAGCTCCTCTTGAAACCAAAAGAACAGACCGTGAGCTGGCTTCAGGGAAGGACATTCACACACGAGACCACAACCAGATGTGCTGGTAAAGTGTTGGAATGTTCCACCCTTTTAAATTCCTAAACAGTAAATATCATCCTGTGACTTTTATTTAAATTATTTAAAATACTTTTTTCCTTTAAGTTTGGGAGGTGACGCCAGCATCATAAATGCATTTAAACTATGTGGTGTTCTCTGGCACAGCACATCTACTCTAAAAGTGTGGTTTAGTTTTGTTGCTGTTTTATATATACATATATATAGTATTTTTATACCTTAACGCTTATTCTTGATGGCATCTGTCAGATATTACGCGAAATCAGAAATGGGAATCTTTTTTCAAAAGTCCTTTAATTTACCTGATGACTTCACCAGGTACTTACAAAATCCAAGTGGTTTTAATACCTAGAAAACTAAGTTCCAAAATGACCTACAGAAATGTAAACCCTCATTTGTCAAAGGCTCTTGGGTGGATCTGCAGCCCAGAGTGGCCTGGCCATGCCTTGGGCCAGATGCATGTGGTCACTGGGTGCAGCTGGAGGGACGGACCGATGGACAACAGCCTGAAGGTTTGCCCCTTGGAGCAGGACTGCCAAGCTCACGTGCACAAGCCTCCTTCAGCCTCTGCGTCCAGCCCTCTGTCCTCTGTGTCCGTGTGAGGTTCAAAAATAAAGCTTCCAATGTCAGATGTGTCCTTCCCAGTAGCACCTCCTGTTGTGGGCACTGGGGGCCCTGGATTCCCATAGTTCTCATTGTCCATGGCTTCTCCCATGTGGGGTCCTGTTCCTTGAGGTGGAGAGGCAGGTAGTCCTGGGTGTGGGCCACAGGGGAATGTGGCTGTGACTACCCATGGTCCTTGCTGGGCGGGCCTCAGTGAGTCCGCGCATAAGGCAACAGAGCTTTCCCTGCTGCGGCTCTGGTCCCATGTGGGGCCATGCGGCCCACTGTCTCCTAGAGCTCTGTGTCACCGGGCTCCCACCAGTTGGGCTTGTGCACGTAGCCCAAGAACGCCTAACCTGAGCTCACCCCTCCTGAACGCTGAGGGGTTAGGAGCCCTCTGGGACTCCCTCTTTACCCCCAAATACCCGGAGTCCACGAGCGACTAGTCAGTGGCCTGCAAGTGCGTTTACATGGCTGTCACTGCATCCAGCCCTCTCCTCCTGGGTGAACCAGACTCTTGGGATACATTTCAGGCACAAACACTGGAGTGTAAGCCCTTCACTAATTGGGAGGGTAGTGGTGAGGAGGTCATGAAGAGGGATGAGGGCCAAAGGCAGAGGCTGAGAGGTCACTCCCTAGAGCCCAGGTCCCTGGTTCCAGCTATGGTCACAGGCAAGGGATTGCAGAGGCACAGGGTGCCTGTGGGGCTCAGCCTTGTTCTCCGCACAGAGGAAAGCTGGTGGCAGGCCTGAAGCAGGATGACCACAGGCTGATGAGCTTTAGGCGGGTGACACAGATATGACCTCTGTGTGGATATGCACAAGGGGCTTGAACAGACGCAGGTGAGAGATAAGGGGCTTAGACCTGGGGTTCAGCATCAGAGATGGAAAAAGAAGAGCCCCCCAGCATGTTCTGGAATTTGAAGTTTGGGTGAGGGGAAGAACCAAGGACAAGCTGGAGAGAGTGGTGGCCTGTGCTGACCTTTAGACCATAGGCCTTAGGAGTGGGTGTTAGGAGTGGACAGCCTTGGGGCCAAAGGAGACAGACAGTGGGAGGCGGCAGCTGTCCCCACCCTTCTGCAGAGGCACTTTGGGAAGGCCGAGGTAGCCGTGTCAAGGTCAGGAGCATGGAAACCAGGCTGGCACAGGCTACGGAATGAAAAAAAAAAGGGTGGGCAGGCAAGCAAGTATGTTTTTTTAAAAGACATTTATAGAAAAATAGAGTTAAGGGATTTTTAAGTCTGGAAACGCTGGTGAGGCTGGCCTAGAAGCTCTGGTGCTAGGGCTGGGGGTCAAGTGAGCATGTGGGGAGGCAGGGGGCCAGGGGACACACCAGCTCTCTGAGGCCTTTGGCACATCCATTGGTAACAGCAGGAGCTGGCTGGCTTCTCCCATGTGTGGTCCTGGTCCTGTCCTGAGCTGGAGAGGTGGGCAGTCCTGGGTGTGGCCCTCGGGGGAACATAGCTGTAACCACCCATGGTCCTTGTTGGGTGGGCCTCAGCCCAGGTATAAGGCAGCAGAAGAGGTTTTAGAAACTGATGTCAACGGGGCGCCTGGGTGGCTCAGTCGGTTAAGCGCCCGACTTCGGCTCAGGTCATGATCTCACGGTGAGTTCGAGCCCCGCGTCGGGCTCTGTGCCTACAGCTCAGAGCCTGGTGCCCATTTCAGATTCTGTGTCTCCCTCTCTCTCTGCCCCTCCCCTGTTCATGCTCTGTCTCTGTCTCAAAAATAAATAAACGTTAAAAAAAAAAAAAAAGAAAAAAAAAGAAAAACTGATGTCAAGGCTCTGTCTAGCATCCTCAAGCCACCGGCAGCAGGAGCCCCCCCCCCCAAGGTTTGGATCTGAACCCTGCCCCCAGAGTCTCCTGGTCAGAAGATCCGAAGTCTGAGACTCTTTTTCTAACCAGGTCCCAGGTGATAACACTGAGTAAACAGTCTCAGACAAAATGACTGAAGTGGGGTGGGGAAGGGAGGAAGGCCAGAGTCAGGACACAGCGTTCCTCCCTGTCCCAGACCCGTGCTGCAGGCTGGTCTAAGGGCCACAGCCCACGCCTGGTGGTCCAGGTCGAGGGTTCTAGGTAGGCCCAGGCCTGGAAACAGGGCCAGGCCACTGTACCAAGTGAAGGTTGGGAAGGCCCAGGGGCCAGGAAAGGGGAACAAGCAAGAGCTCTAGTGAGCTGTAGTCAGGAGGACAGAAAACTCTGTGGTGTGGATACAGGTCCCCAGCCCTGAGTCCCTATGGGGATCCAGAGTGACAGACCTGCTACCATGAGCTGAAGTCCCCAAAACCTCGGCTGGGTTTTTTCTTGGCTACAGGGACAGCTGCACTGGTTGACGGTTCTTCCTCTGATACACGTTTCCTAGAAAGAGAAGAACCACTCTAGCTGCTGTGTACCAATTCCTGGAGCTGGGGGCCCACACCCTCCCACAGCTCCCCTCAGCGTGATGTCACACAGCCACATACCCCCAGCCCCAAGTCCTCAATCCCCAGCCTGCGCAGTGGCCCCCATGGCCCCTGCTCGTCCTCACCACTGGTGGGTTCTGACCCATGGGCACTGGTAAGCTTGGAGAGCACCATGCAAAACGGGACAACAGCCCTCGCTCCACTCACGTGGCTGCTGGATTGATGTACTTGCCCACCCCCTGGCGGTACGTCTGGGGACCCTGGCTCCCCGGCTTGGGCTGGCTTGTTTTCACTGTGCTTTCTGGGGCCACCTCCTCGAGCTGCGTCTTCTTCCGCTCCTCAGCAATCTGTGAGGGAACAGGACAACAGCTGGCCCGGAGCTCCTCAGGCTGGGCAAGTTCCCCAGAAGCCCTGCCCACCTGGTGGCTGAGGCCCCCTCACCTGAGCGTCGGCCTCCTCGTAGGGGTCCACAAACACCGTGGTGGAGTCAACGCGGATCTCTTCCTAGCAGCGGAGGGAGGCAAATGAGGGGCCGGCAGAAGGCAGCAGGCCCCTCCTAAGCCACCTGCCTGATGCCAGGCCTGAGCAGCGGTCCCTCTACTCTCCCTGAGTACATACCTTAGGGCGGTCAGTTTTGGGGTCACTCTCCACATTCTCCATGGCTGTCAGTGTGTCAAAGCCCCCAACAACCCTGCGGCAGGGGGACAGGGGTACCTCTGTGCTGCAGGCAGTGAACCCCCAAAAGCCAAGTCCCTGTGGCATGCCAGGAAGAAGGGCAGAGGATGGGCCTGAGAAGGTCCCATAGGGGTGAGGGCCATGGCCCGGGGAGGAGGGGCCGAGGGGAGAGGTAAGAGCAGGGCCAGTGGGCCACCTGGCTTGTTCAAAGTTTTATTGGGACGTAGCCACACCCATTGCTTTTATGCTAGTGCCTTTGGCGCTACAGACAGCTGAGCTGAGGATTGTGACAGACCATGAAGCCAGGAAACTGGAAATACCACCTGGGCCTTCACAAGACAAGAGGACAGAAAACAAACATGGACCAGACTTGAGAATTGGAACCATCCAGAGGAGAGCCTGACGGGGGTGAGTTCAGGGAGGGCAGCCGGCCAAAGGGGGCAAGAGCTCCTCTCCTCTCAGCCAGCAGGTCTGCATGGCCATGACTGTGGCAGTGATGGTGATGAGGGCAAATGAGCATGGAGCCAGGTGAGGGGGAAAGGCAGTGAGAGGGTCCCACTGGGGAAGAAGCCCACCCGCACCCCAGACCTCAGCAGCAGCTTCTCTTACCGCCCGAAGATAGTGTGCTTCTTGTCAAGGTATGCGCAGGAGCGGAAGGTGATAAAGCTGGGCAAGGAAGAGAGGGCATCAGGACGAGCGTGCACACTCCCCCACCCAGCCTGACTTGGGTCATGGCTTCTGGGCACAAACCAGGCGTCCTCGTCCCTCAAGAGCTATTCTGGGAAGCTGGAGCTCACTCGCGTGTGTGGCCTTCATGCCCTGCCCGTCCAGGGGACCAGGACCCCTGGCTCCCCAGGAAGAGGCCCAGGGCACAGCTGCCTGGGAAAGAGCAGGAGAGGCTGTGCCTCCAGACCTAGCTACTGCCACCTCCTGTCGGGCAGACACCCAAAGCCTGCAGGGAGAGGCTGCTGGGGGAGTGAGTGGCTGGGGAAACTGGACACCAGAGCCCACACCAGTGTGACAGCAGCTCAAGGAGCAGGGACTCTGAACTGGAAGAAAGGACATGAGCAGGAAAGGGAGCAAAGACACTGAGGAACATGGGTAAATACCCATAAACACTGAGCAAGTAAATTTTTACATCTAGTTTGGTATAAAAATGAGTGAAATTTAAATGCCTAAATATACTAATGTGAGATGGTAGAGCTGGGGGGCCAGGACTGGAAGGATCTGTCTGGGAGGGAGACAGAGATAACTAACTAGTAACTACAGACTTTAAATAAATCTACTTAAGTGACACATCTAACTTCCAAATCAGGAGAAAGAGAAAAGAAATGAAAAATATTTTTTATTTTTTTTAACAATTATTTTTGAGACAGAGAGAGAGCATGAACGGGCGAGGGTCAGAGAGAGGGAGACACAGAATCTGAAACAGGTTCCAGGCTCTGAGCTGTCAGCACAGAGCCCGACGCGGGGCTCAAACTCACGGACCACGAAATCATGACCTGAGCTAAAGTCGGCCGCTTAACCGACTAGCCGCCACCCAGGTGCTCCGAAAAATATTTTTTAAAAGGGTGACTAGAAAGCACAAATGAAGGTAACAGAAAGCAATCCAGACACCGTCTGGAAAGTTAGGTATGCACTTATGACTGTCAGGCTGAGGTAAAATAGTCCCCACTCCAGCATGTGCTGTTAGAAAGACAGCCCCAAGACTTCAAGGATCTGGAAAGCTCCAAGTTAAAGGATGGAAGGAGATGTTTAACAAGAGATGGAGGCAAAAGCATTCTGGGGCGGATCCTGGTGCACAAGGGCATGAGGCCACACCCCTCGAAGCGGTGCAGGCCGGGTAGCCTGCTGGGACACGGTGCGATGCCACCCACATCCCCGACAACCCACAGCATGCACACACGCACACACGCACACACAGCTGGCAGGGACGGAAGGCTGAAGCACATTCCTCCAGGGACAGCACTCCCTCGGGGCCCACCAGGTCTGACCCGATGACAAGGCCAGCGGGCAGGTGTCCACAGACGTCAAAACCCACAACTGTGCAGACCTTAACTCTGGCCACCGAGTGGGTCACTCGCTACCACTCATTTCTAACACACATGGGGAACCTTAAAAGGGAATGAAATAGTCCCAAAGAAAAAAAAGGAAACAGAAAAACAATGAAAGGGCAAAGATATAATAGAAAGGAAGTAAAGTCTCAAATTAGTTCTTTGACCTAAGAAGAAAGTGCCGTCAACATATACAGACTCAAATGTCTTCAGGGTGGAGAGTAAGACGCTAGACTAAGAAAGGAGAGAAAGAGAAGAGAAACAGGAAGAAGCCATTAAAGATGGAAACTGAGGGAATTTACATGAAGTAAAAACAGAGAAGCCTTTCGTGAGCCATTAAGGAGAGTGGGAAAGGAGATACGGTGAGCAACAGGAAAAGAGATGCCATGGAAGCAAGTTTGGAAATCTAGACATGGACCAGTTACATTCTGGCAAAACAGAAACGTGGGTCAGTTGGCCCACGGAGTGGAATCTGACTAAGGAATTAGAGTGAATGATCTGCAAAAGCTGTCCTTGACAAGCTAACTGAACAAGCAGCTGACTCCAATCTAAGTTTAACCACCCCAGGCTATAAAGTGAGGGCAGGCTCACTGTGCAGGCTGCACCCTCTCAGACTCTGGTCCCACCAAACCAGTTCTGACAAGCCACACCTGGCTCCAGAAGATAGATAGTGGCACATGGTCTAAAACAGTGGTCGTCGGACCATCATCGCACAGCAAGGACCAGACCGGGTTTACTCCAGAACAAAGGACTGACAGACAGCAAGGCTGGTCAGCCCAGAGGCTACATCCACAAATTCCAGGAGGAAAGGAAAACCATAGGACCATAGTAACAGATGCTAAGAGAAAAACATCTGGAAATGCCACAGTCTCTCCAAAACAGTAGGCCCCAAAACAAATTTGATCAGATGGCAAAACAGCATGTTACGCCCACTCCTCTCCTTACAGGCCTATGAAGTGACTGGTGTTCATACTAGAAGAGAAGACAGAACACCACCTTGTGCTGATAAACGTGAGTATCTAGAAAACCCAAGACACTCTTAACAAAAACTATCTGAGTTATAAGAGAATTTGATAAAGTAGCTAGATATAAAATAGACTTTCTCGGGGCGCCTGGGTGGCTCAGTCGGTTGAGCATCCGACTTCAGCTCAGGTCATGATCTCATGGTTTGTGAGTTCGAGCCCCGCGTCGGGCTCTATGCTGACAGCTCGGAGCCTGGAGCTTGCTTCAGATTCTGTGTCTCCTTCTCTCTCTGCCCATCCCCTGCTTGTGCTCTGTCTCTCTCTCTCAAAAATAAATAAATACATGTAAATAAATAAATAAATAAAATAGGCTTTCTCCACATGCGCAACAGAATTGGAAAAGAATTCTCATTACAAAAATATCACAAGTCATAAAATCCTTAATGAACAGGCTTATCCAGGAAGGCAGGGAGCCCAGGTGAAGAAAACTATAAAGCCACATTAAAAGATACAAAACACAGCCTTACGGAATGTCAAGACACATTCATAAATGGAAGAGGTCATACATCTATCCTTCCAAACTATCAACATCACATCACTCCAATTAGAACCCCCATAGTCTGCTGTAGATAAAATGATCTTAAAATCTGGGGTGTGTGGCAGGCTCAATCGGTGAAGCATGCACTCTTGATTTTGGGGTTTTAAGTTCAAGCCCCATACTGGGTGTACAGCTTGAGAAAAAAATAAAATCAGGGCACCTGGGTGGCTCCATTGGTTAAGCGTCCAACTTTGGCTCCGGTCATGATCTCGTGGTTTGTGAGTTCGAGCCCCACATTGGGCTGTCTGCTGTCAGCACAGAGCCCACTTTGGATACTCTGTCTCTCTCCCTCTCTGCCCCTCCCCTGCTTATGCATGCTCTCTCTCAAAAAGTCTTTTTTTTTTAATGATTATTTTTGCGAAAAAGATCACGCGCATGCACACGCACACAAGTTGGGGAGAGGCAGAGAGAGGGAGAGAGAGAATCCCAAGCAGGGTCCACACTGTCAGTACAGAGCCCAACTCGGGGCTCTTGGTCCCATGACCCTGAGGATCAAGACCTGAACAGAAATCAAGAGTCAGATGCTCAACTGACTGAGCCACCCACATGCCCCTGTATTTTTAAGAGCTTTTTAGTCATTGATATTCCAGATGTTTTTCCCAGGTATTTTCCATTTGACAAGATCCCAGATAATATTTTGTTTTAATGTTACTTTTTGAGAGAGAGAACAGGGGAGGGGCAGAGAGAAAGCGGGGCAGAGAGAAAGTGGGGCAGAGGATCTGAAGCAGGCTCTGTTCTGAGAGCAGAGAACCTGAGGCCGGGCTCGAACTGTAAGTTCGAGATCATGACCTGAGCCCAAGTTGGGACACTCAATGGACTGAGCCACCCAGTTGACTGCCGTTGACTCACCTCTAATATGAGGGTGCCCATCAGAGCCCCTGTCAAGTGTGCCTGGTTGGCCCCAGACACCATGGGCACAGTGGAGAAGGGGGTGCTGGGACTGCCTGGGCCCCAGGGTGTCCTCTCTCAAGGGAGGCCCCTTTTGTATCCTGATGGTCCCCTAGCTTAGGTGACTCGTTCCAGGTGATTTTCCATAAATCCTTTACATCCTAAGCCAGGGCCCTCCTGCTGAGTGCTTCCTACAGAGAAGGCGCTCCTCCAGCAGGTGTTCTGGGAGAGGCCCGGCTCCTTTCCCCACCCCCTCCCAGGCATGTGTTACATCCTTGTGTAAATCAGGGCCTAATTCCAGATTATATATACATATGCACACACAAACTTCCTCATAAAAAGTGAGCAAAGAGGAAAGAGTTGACAAAGAACAAGCAGAAACTAAAGACTTTTAAAAATCAGAAATAATGAAACTCAGTGAACTCCTCCAGCTCCCAAGAGAGGGAATGATTGAGGCCAAGCGAAACCCTGCCTGGCTGGGCACCCCCATTCTACCCAGCTGCACGGCTCTGTGGGGGAATCCCATCAAACGTCCAGGAAAGCCACCACTCCTGCTCCGCTCGATGCCACCATCATCAGCCCCCACATTGCACAGACCGATCTCCCCTGCCCTGCCAGCCCCATTGTGCAAGGCTCCTCCGGAAAACTGTCTTGCCGCTGCCCCACAGACACCCCCCACCCCTGTCCCTCCCAGGTTGAGTCTAGCTGTTCCCCTTCCCACACTCACTTCCGGTGGGCCCTCACCCCTCGCCTTTTCATCTAGACCAGGGCGGCCAGGTCTTTACTTCCAGCTCATTCTCACCCCCTTGGCTGACCCACTAGGACCAGGCTGAGTGTCCCAAGCATCTCGCACCTCAATGCTGCAAGCAGAATTCTCACACCCTCACTGGGTCTCCCCATTTCTAGAAACGCATTACAAGTTCTAGCCGCCCCCGCCCCCCACCATGCCCTCTCCCCACAGCCCGGGCCAGCCACACCCACACCCGCATCTGCCTCCTACAGCCGCTCTGGGTCTCTGTGTAACCACCCATGTCTATTCTTTCATGGACACATACAAAGCACACACACCTGGGGGGTGGGGGAGTGGTGAGTCTCCCCCCGGAGTGCTGCCCACTTTCTGGGTGGGATTCAGGTAGTGTATGCTCTCTAGGGCAAAGCTGAGAGGGAGGACCCACCCACAGCTGCCGGCTGACTCACAATTGAGACTTGTTGGTGTTGGGCCCCGAGTTGGCCATGCTGAGGATACCCCGGCCCGTGTGCGAGAGGTTGGGCCGGAATTCATCTTTGAAGGGCTTTCCCCAGTACGACTCCCCACCTGGAAGAGAAAGCAGCATGACTGGCAGTAAGAACGACTGGGTCCCAGGCCAAGTGCAGCCCAAAGGACGAAGCCCAGCTCTGGAAATGTGTGTTGAGTCCCAAGGGGCACTGCCAAGTACCTCAGAGGGCAGCCCTGGCCCCGAGGGACCCTCATCACTATCTCCCCACGGAGTCCTCCCAGCCCCCAGGTCCTTCAGAGCCCCTACATGGGGCCAGGCCCCTCGTACAAGGAGTAGAAGGTGAAAACCACAGGTTATTACTGCTCACACCACGTGGGGTGAGGGAGTGGCCTGGGCCCAAGGAGCCAACAGGCTGAAGGGTTCAAGAGGCAGCAAGAAGGCAACATGTTGCTTTTCATCCTCTAACCAGGCCTTACAACCATCTCAAAATGAGAAAACTGAGGGATGTGCCTGAGGTCACACAGCAGGTTGGTGGCTGGTCTGTCAGATTCCACATCTGGAGCTCTCAGCACAGCCTGCACCCACCTACCCCCTCGCGGCCTATGAAGCAGCCAAAGCTGCCAGGGTGGCCCCCATACTAGTACCTACCTGTGCCTGTGCCAGTGGGGTCTCCTCCCTGGATCTGTGAGAAGACAAGAAGCCAGTCAGCAAGCTGTACCCCTTGAGCCCGAGGCCCTGCCTGGCCCTCCTGCCACCGCCCACCACCACTGGCTGAATGAACTCCCCACCTGCCAGGGGGGCTCAAGGGAGTTCTGGGTGAGGACAAGGCCCTCCCAGGCCACTTCTCTGCACAAGCCTAGTGTGGCCAGGCTGGGGACTCTTAGGGGTCAGCCTGCAGGCTCCCTGCCCTGAAAAAAAGGGGCTCATAGGAATGACTCCCAGGAGTCACCTGCAGGACTCACGCTGGCCAGGAGTCACAGGGCCCCTACAGAGGAGCAAGTCTTTGGCCAGTGCTGACTCTTGTCACTCACCACAAAGTTCCTGATGGATCTGTGGAAGATGGTACCGTTGTAATACTGCTTCTTGCAGAGTTTGATGAAGTTTTCACAGGTTTTTGGTGTCTACAAAATAGCCCAGATACTTCTGTGAGGCAAGGAGCAACTGATGCAAAGATCACAACTGCCACCCAGGGCCCTTACCGTGCAGGGGCAATGGTCTGCTGCCCAGCCCAGACATGGTAAAGAAGGACCCGTGAAGCTAAATGACAAGACACTTGTATCTGCCGTGACCCTAAGCCAGGGCCGTGGAGAGACACTTGAACAAGTCGGGGGCAGGGGTGTGTGTGTGGAGCCTGACCCCTTTCGTGTGAAGGTTGTGCACGCAACTGCTCAGAGCACGGACCAAGGAAATGCAGTGCATCGCTAACAGGGTCCCTAACAGAAAGGGAGGTGGGGGCCATACTTTCTGGAGACCAAGTGGAATTTTGTACCACAAGCATGTGCCAAGTGCAGCTATGTATTTAAGACCCTGGCAAGGGCCTGGAGTTAGGTGGAGGGGATGGCGGCCACCTACCATGTCGCAGTGCAGCTCCAGATTGAGGTCGCCCTTGTTGGTGTGCAGCCGCACATAGCCCTTCTTCTTCACAAACTGGTAGCGCAGCACATCCTCATCGATGGCAGCTGCAAACCGAGGCCAGAGCTCTGTGCTGCCCTCCATCTCGGGCAAGCCCACCCCACACCAGACTCTAGGGCCGGGGACGCAGCCCCAGCTTTGGGGAGAGCCCAAGGGTCTTCCTGGGCTGAGCATAGGCTCACAGGGGCCACAGTGGCAGGACAGGGTGAGTATAGAGGTAGAGGGATGAGGAAGGGCTCCAAGGTTAAGGAGGTACCTAGAAAAGCCTGGACACAGCAGGCTAGGAGGGGCAAAGGCGATGGTGGGGACTTGGCAGGCTGAGAACACAAGAGGAAGGGGCGTGGGGACAGTGCCAAGGTGGGACGTGGGCTGGAGCCCAAAGCAGGGCAGCCCCGGCAGGTGGAGGGAGGACCTTCTACTCCCGGCCTGGCCCCCCCTGCAGCCTCTGCCATCCCAGACAAACATACTTTCCAAAAGGGCCCATGGCTGCCTGACCATGCCTGAGTTGCCTAAGCACCCATGAAGGCCAGGCACGATAGAGTGATGCTCAAGGGGGCGCCCTGCCCTTGGACGCTGTTAAGCAGCACTGCTGGAGATGAAGGTGCAAAGGCAGCTACCTGCTTCATGCGTAGTCTCTGGAACCATGGCAGTGGAGGTGAAGGAGGCGCTGACCTTGCCGGTGGAATAGTGCGCCTGGAGAGGAAACCACATGGGTGCATTAGTGGTGCCCTGAGAGGCCGGGGCCCCACTGCTCAGGCCCTGCTTGGTGCCCTTCCTCCAAGAAACTGTCCACGGCCGCCACCCACAGAGCCCAGCAGGGACCTCCTGGGGGCCGGGCCCTCTAAGAGCTCATGGACTGAGGGGACCAAGCCAGTGTGCCCGCAACACAGGGCCCCGCCTGTGCAGGAGGCTGAGGCTGAGCTGGCCAAGGCTCTCGTGTAAACTGAAACCCTGGAAGTAAGTAGAAACTGGTCACCTCTGGTATTCACAGTTCCAGGGACTCTAGTTCTTTTGCAAACGTTTCCACTTTTTACAGTAAACACACTGCCTTTTTAATCAGGAAAAAATAAACCCCAATAGGTTTTATTTTTATCTAAGACAGTGGGAAAAAAAAGATTTCTCCCCATTAGAAGAAAATAAATCAAAATACTAAGTGCTGCTGTTTTAGAGGAATGGGATTATTAACCACAACCTTTCTTTTCTTACTTTTGCAAATTTTTCTGGATAATTCTTTAAGGATGGAGCCTCAGAGCCCCCTCTATCCTCCTCATCCCCCATAGCCCTGCCCGAACAGGCCATGTGTGGCCTCCAGCACCCCACCTGCCATCCCCAGCCTCCTGAGGCCCATTTTCAATGCAGCCCACCTATGGGCCTCCAAGGGGCACGTGGGCTCTGAGGGGTCCTGGCCACCCCCCTCCAAGTGTATCCCAGGGCCTCCATGAGTCCCTTCACCAAGACCTCTGAGGGGCTGAGCTGGGCAGGCTGGCTGAGCTGGCAGCTGTGTGGCCCTCTGCCTACTCACAGCATTCAGCTTGTCCACTTTCTTCTTCTCTGGGACTTTCATGGTGGCAGCCAGAACCTCGTCCCCTTTGAACTCTTTGTAGAGCTCCTGCAGCGTCTCTCGGGTCTCGGCGTTTGTATTTTTCAAATAATAAGATGGGTCCTGTTTGGCCTTTTCTTCATCTATAAAACAGCACAGTGGCCCTGATCAGCCAAGCCCCCAGCAATGTCCCCAGATGTGCACGACAGGGACAGGAGGCCAGAGCCCGCTGTAATAGTGGAAGCCCAGGCTAGGACTTAGGCTGGGTAACCTGAACCTCCATCACAGTGATGCTTTCCTGGTAGCTATGATGAAGAAAAGGGTGTGCAGAGGGAGAGAGAGCGAGGAAACGGCTCACAAGGGTACAAGTCAACCCACCCACAGTGTTCTCCACAGTCGGCTCTGGTCTGTCCCCAGCCGTGACCTGGCCCCAGTGGCTCATATACAGCCCTGCACCAAATGACACTGGGGGCAGCAACCAACTAGCTGAACAGAGGCCACAGTCACCACCCCTCACTGACTACCTATTCCCACAATGAGAACAGAGCCAATTTCTAAGAAGCGAGTGGAGGACCTGGGAGAGGAAGCAGCCTAGAAGGGCCTTGGAGCTGGGTATTGAGTGGGGAAGAGGTGGCAGCCAGGCCTCCATGGCATGAGGCGGTGGGCACCAAGGATACTGGCCCCAGCTGGGACGCCCACAACAGGCCCCCTGTGGGCAGACATGGGCCAACAAGGTCCTGCCAACTTCAGCACAGAAGCTAAGAGTAGCTAGTCTAGGCTTGAGCAAGACTCCTGGATGCTCCAGCCCTCAGGAAGGTGAGGTAAATTACCCAGAAAGCACTGGCACCCAAACCCCTGGCACGCAGACCAGCTGCCATTGCACCTACCAGGATCTGTTATTTTTATGTTATTCTTCACATGAAAGAAGTTGGAGACATTGAATTTGTCCAAATTGGTGGGGTCCTGCAGCAAAAAGAACACACACAGCACAGTGAGCCAGGCAGCAAGGGATGGGCAGGTGGCCTGAGTGCTGGGGTTGGGAAGGAGAGGCCAGTGGCAGCACAGAGATCTGGGGTGTCGAGCAGGGAACGGAGGGTGGGTGTCAGGGGTCAGGGAGGGCTCTGCCTGAGCACGGCCAGGAGCAGGGGTGGGGTGGGGACAGTGATACAAATGGCTAGCTGCTCTCCAAACTGTGTCCCCTTCTCCCTAGCACACGGAAGATGAGCATGTCTCGCATCAGGCAGCCATGGGACGGATGGAGTTTCGTGGAAGGGATGCAGGCAGAATGGGGCACCCATCTTAGCCTCCCACATGCCACACCCCACGCTCCCTTCGGCCGGCTGCCACAGACCCCGTGGTGCCTCAGGTCCTGGTGACAGCAAGCCCACACTGTGGGAGGGAATGTGCACGGACCTCCGATGAGGACAGGATAAGCCCTGGACGGGAGGGGTCCACAAAGGCCACCCCTGGTTTCTAAGTCCAGGTCTTTCAGGAACCCATTCTCTGACACTCAGAGGCACTCCCTAGCCCTACGCTCACCACTGGGGTAGAGCACACGCCAGCCCATCCTCTCCCACTTGGATACGGAGATGGCTCTGGGGCAGAAAGGAGCGGCCTTGATGTAGCAAGGGCAGGCACTGGAAGAAGAGATGTGAAGCAGCCTCGTGAAGGCCCAGGCTGACAGAGAGCAGGGGCGCTGCCAGGAGCTGAGGGCAGCTGGGAAACAGCAGGCAGGTCACAGAGCCTGGGTGGAGAGGTGGAGTTGGCAGAGGGGTGCCACGGTCCCTCCTGGGAACAGCAGTGGGAAGGGGACACCCACCTGGAGGGTGATGATGTCCTGCCGAGAGAAGGGCTCATCTGTCAGCAGGTCTCGGAAGTTCTTGGCCTTGATATTTAGTTGCTCCACTGCCTACAGCCAAGAGAGAGCCCACTGTTACAGTGCTGGCCCCAATGCTGGCACCAGGAGCCTGGAGCCCACCCAGATGACAGCGCCATCTCAGAGGTGAGGAAAAAGACGGGACCCACCAAGGGCTCACAGCAGTGGCCCCACCACTGAGGGCGGAGCTTGATGAGCCTGAAAGATTCAAATTCAGCCATTTGAGCAAAGCTCACCAAAGGACACTCTCAGGATACACATCTTATGTCAATAAGCAGGCTCAACAAGGCCAGCCATGCATCTCTATCAAAGCCCTTCCACCAAATCTGTGCACTCTTTGGGCAAAAGTGACCCCTGGAGCCCCCAGGGTGGTACTGGCCACCAGGACCCTGCCAACAGCTGGTGACAGGTCTGATAACATCTCAGGGAGGGTTTCCCTGCAACATGGGGCCCACACCCTGCTCTGTACCCTGTGCTGGCATACCCAGAGCAGGAGGACAGGTATGGAAATCAGGGCCTCCTCACCCTCACACTTGCCCACCAGCCTGCATCTGCTCCTCCTGGGGACTCCACCAGGACGCGGTGGAGGGGGGCTCCATGCTCCCCTCAGCCCCAGGCCTGCCCTCAGAGCACAGGTTCCCTTCCAGGGCCCGGTCAGTGAAGATGAAGATGGTGGGAAGGACCCCTGGGGTACAAAAGAACTGGCCAGGTTTCAGGTCTGGAGGCTGCAGGAAGGGCACACCTCTTCCTGTCTGCGCTGACGGCTCTCAGAATGTAGGCTCCACGGGGACAGGCTGTGCCCACTGCACCCAGTGCAACCTTAACGCCAGCCCAGGGTTTCCCTGGAACATACACCCAAAGAGCCTGCATGGGACACAGTTCCCAAGAACCCACCTCATAGGTATAGACATTGCCTGTGGTCTTGACAGCTACGATGTGGGTGTTGTTGGTGAACACGGTGAATAGCACTGGGCAGTGGTACTTTCCTAGAAAGAAGGCTCATCATCAGGGAAATACAAATCAAAACCACAGTGAGATACACCTCACACCTGTCAGAATGGCTCACATTAACAACTCAGGCAACAACAGATATTGGTGAGGATGTGGAGAAAGAAGAACCCTTTTGAATTGCTGGTGGGAATGCAAACCGGTGCAGCCACTCTGGAAAACAGCGTGGAGGTTCCTCAAAAAATTAATAGAACTACCCTACGACCCAGCAATTGCACTACTAGGTATTTATCCAAGGGATAAAGGTATGCTGTTTCGAGGGGACACATGCACCCCCATGTTTATAGTAGTGCTGCTGACAATGGCCAAAGTATGGAAAGAGCCCACATGTCCATCGATGGATGAATGGATAAAGAAAATGTGGTATACACACACACACACACACACACACACACACACACAATGGAGTATTACTCGGCAATCAAAAAGAATGAAATCTTGCCATCTGCAACTACATGGGTGGAACTGGAGGGTATTATGCTAAATGAAATTAGAGAAAGACAAATATCATATGACTTCACTCATATGTGGAATTTAAGATACAAAACAGATGAACATAAGGGAAGCAAAAATAATATAAAAACAGGGAAAGGGAACAAAACATAAGAGACTCTTATTTTGTTTTTGTTTTTTAATGTTTACTTATTTTTGAGGGAGTGAAAAAGACAGAGCATGAGCAGGGGAGGGACAGAAAGAGAGGGAGACACAGAATCCAAAGCAGGCTCCAGGCTCTGAGCTGTCAGCACAGAGCCTGACGCGGGGCTCGAACTCACAAACCATGAGATTATGACCTGAGCTGAAGTCAGATGCTCAACCAACTGAGCCACCCAGGTGCCCCTAACATAAGATACTCTTAAATATAGAAAACAAACTGAGGGTTGCTGGAGGGCTTGTGGATGGAGGCATGTGCTAAATGGGCAAGGGGCATTAAGGAGAACACTTGTTGGGATGAGCACTGGTTGTTATATGTAGGGGATGAGTCACTGGACTCTACTCCCTGAAATCATTATTGCACTATATGCTAACTAACTTGGATGTAAATTATAAATACATAAATAAATAATAAATGAATGAATTAATAAACGGGGGAAAGAAAGAGGAAGGAAGGAAGGAAGGAAGGAAGGAAGGAAGGAAGGAAGGAAGGAAGGAAGGAAGGAAGGAAGGAAGGGGAAAGAAGGAGGAAGGGAGGGAGGAAGGATGGACGGACAGAAGGAAAGACAGGAGGGAGGGAGGGAGGACACGCAGAGACCAGAGAAAGGCCCAAGGTCAGAGAAAAGGAGGAGGCAGAACTCTGTGTCAGCATGCCCAGAGTGGAGACCCAGAGGACAGTCAGATACTCAAGCCCCCTCCTCCCACTCCACTGGGAAACTCCTAGTCATTCTGCAAAACCCAACCCCTACTTGGCCTTCCTTGGAAGAGTCTGCTCCATCAGCCCCCAACCCACTGCTAACTATCACCACCCTGGCCCCATCCTCCATCTCAGACCTTGCCACATTCCGTCACCTATGTTACTGCAACAAACTCCCATTGCCCTCCCTGCCCCTGCCCTGCCAACTCGGCACCAGGCAGCCAGGAAGCCTGTTCAAGTAAGTCTCAACAAATAAACTGAGAAAAAAGGGCAGGAGAATATTTGCAGACTAAGAGACTTAGATATCAAAGACACGGATTTGTGTGGACTTAAAAAAAAATCTTGATTTGAAAACTTAAAGAAAAAAAAAAAAAAAAGGAACGCATTCCAGAAATTTGACCACTGGCTGGATATTTGACAATACTAAGGAATTCCTGTTAATTTTTTAGGTGGGATGATGGTAGTATGACTAGTTTTGGAGTCCTTATCTTTTAGAGATACACACTAACGTACTTAAGCATGAAATGATACAGTACCTGATTTTGCTTCAAAATCACCTATGCACATGGCAGCACAGATAAAATCAGACAGCCCTGAGTGGATGGGACTGAAGCTGGGTGATGGATGTGGGGCAGGGGATCACCATACTAATTCTACTTTAATGTGTCTGAAATTTTCAATTAAAAACAAAGCAAAAAGGGCACTCAGTCATTTGAACATCCAACTCTTGATTTCAGCTTGGGTCATGATATCAGTTCATGGGTTTGAGCCCTGTGTCAGCGTGGAGCCCACTTGGGATTCTCTCTCAATTTCTCTCTGTCCTTCCCTCGCTCGCTCGCCCACACTCTGGTTCTCTCTCTCAAAATAAATAAACATAAAGAAAGAAAGAAAGCAAAGAAAGGTACTTACTGGTCAAAACTGTTTTAAAAAACCAAGCAGGTGAAAGGTCAAACTTGTCTTTTCCTCTCTGGCTGGTATCTGAGAGTCCTGTGGCTGCCTGGACCCTGCATGGCTGCCCGGCACTGTCCCCAACCCTGACCCCTCTGACCGAAGCCCCTGCTTCCACCCCTTGTACTATTCCAGCAATAATGGACTGCTCAGGGCCTTTGCACTGGCTGTGCCCCCTGCCTGGAATGCTTTCCCCCACATCTCCACAGGCCTCCTCTCTCATCAGATTCCCACTCAAATTCTATCAGTGTGTTTTCCTAGGAGTCTCTTCCCTCATCTTTAAAATTTTTTTTTTTTCCAACGTTTTTTATTTATTTTTGGGACAGAGAGAGACAGACAGAGCATGAACGGGGGAGGTGCAGAGAGAGGGAGACACAGAATCGGAAACAGGCTCCAGGCTCCGAGCCATCAGCCCAGAGCCCGACGCGGGGCTCGAACTCACGGACTGCGAGATCGTGACCTGGCTGAAGTCGGACGCTTAACCGACTGCGCCACCCAGGCGCCCCTCTTCCCTCATCTTTAACTTTGGTTGGTGGTAGAAGCAGCATCTGACACACTAAGGTGATCTGTTTTCCAGTTTCCTCCCTTGCCATTCCAGAAGCTTTTATTCCAGAAGGGATGTAGCCTATTCTGCTTTCTGCATGTGGTAGGTGCTCAGTAAATATTTGCTGAATGAGAGACACACTGTGGGCCTCTCTGACTCCGCTGATCTCAGAGAGGAAGATCTACACCACTTGGCTACCGGTCCCTGACCTCCAGGGACTGTCCACAAAGCACTGTGCACACTCACTCATTTACAGCGAACTAGCACCTATTGTGAGCCGGGCTCTGGGGTGAGATAGGACTGCCCGGTCCCAGCTTCACGTGTTTCAGCATCTCCCCAAAATGTACGTTCCTGGTTAGCAGAGACAACCCCCACCATGGCATCTATATGGGCCAAGAGAACTGTGCCAGGCCCATAAAGAACCAAGAGCAAGGTTGGTGCCTGTGGGGGTCACCTCAACTCTGGTATCTGATGAATAAGAATGGTGGAGGGAGGGGCACCTGGGTGGATCAGTCGTTGAGTATTTAACTTTGGCTCAGGTCACGATCTCGCGGTTCCTAAGTTCAAGCACGGCATCGGGCTCACTGCTGTCAGCACAGAGCCTGCTTCAGATCCTCTGTCCCTCTCTTTCTGCCCTTCCTCCACTTGCACTTTCTCTCAAAAGTAAACAAACATTAAAAAAAAAAAAAAGAATGGCTGAGGGTGCAGAGAGATATAAAGCAGAAGGACCCCAGGGCTGGGGTGGGCTTTACAACCAGTGGTGAGGAGAAGCCCAGACTAAGAGCTGCCTGGCGAATCCATCACACT